>NC_134400.1:172024628-172641242 GCF_050003625.1 Haematobia irritans
CTAACACCACGTGCCAAATTTCAAAAGAATCGGATGAAATTTGCTTCTCTTAGAGGCTCCGTAAGCCAAATCTGGCGATCGGTTTATATGGGAGCTATAAATAATTATGGACCAATTTTTGCATGGTTGTTAGAGACCATACCCCAATACCATATACCAAATTTCAGCCGGATCGAACGAAATATGCTTCTCATAGAGGCTCCGCAAGCCAAATCAGGGGATCGGTTTATATGGGGGCTATATATAATTATGGACCGATGTGGGCCAGTTTTTGCACGGTTGTTAGAGACCATACCCCAACACATTTGTGCCAAGTTTAAAGTCGATAGCTTGTTTCGTTCGGAAGTTAGCGTGATTTCAACAGACGGACAGATGGACAAGCTTACATCGACTCAGAATTTCACCACGACCCAGAATATATATACTTTATGGGGCCTTAGAGCAATATTTCGATGTGGAATGACAAAATTAATATACACCCAAAAAAAAAAGTGAACCCACCGTGGAAGAAAATGTACACTGTTAGAAAAATATGTTTTTCATATGTTCCGATATAAACAAAATGTGTTTCGGGCACAATTTTTAAACACAATATATTTAAGTGCAAACATTTAATGTTCCTAAACTTGGGACACATATGTTAATATGTGCTAATATATGCAAACATTTAATGTTCCTAAACTTGGGACACATATGTTAATATGTTAGAATATATTATGTTTGGGGCATGAATGTTTCATAAAAATAATATGTGTGAATGTAAACATATATAAATTTACAAATTTCGAGTAGACATATATATGTTGTGATTTTATTTAGAGAGCGACAGAGAGTATAGAGAAAGAAATAGAGATGTAAACCGGGAGGGTTGACGAAAGATATCAACATAACACAGCGAGAGAATCAAAAGGGAGCAATTTCTGTGAAACCGCTTGTATGTTATTTCGGAAAACTGTTTTATGATAAGGCCAAAAATTTAATATGCTTAAGTCTAAATATTATTTAATTTGAATATTAGAATGAGTATTCGGAGTAAAGAGAATAGACATTCGGAACCAAGAGGATAAACCAAGAGGAGTTGACGGACACCTTCAAGTAGAAAAGCGGACATTAAGTTTTGCAGCTAAAACAATTGAAAAAGTTTATTTTCTTTAAAATGAATTATTAAAGAAAAGTAAAAGGCAAAACATTTCCATTTTAGAGTGATAATGCCAACTTAATACCGGCCTTAAAGGTAAAAATTAAGTACAAATGTGTACATTAAAAAAAAAAAAATGGTGTTCGGTCGGAGCAGGGATTGAACCCACGACCCTTTGCATGCAAGGCAGACATGCTAACCACTGCTCCACGTGGCCAACAAATGTATGTTTCTGTTAAATAATGTTATGTTTGTATGGGTTCGTGGGCGCTGCAAACTATACTATATAAACTTATAACGATAATTGTCTACAGGAGACCATTACAGCTACGTAGCCCTGTGAATAGTGTGTCGGCTTACAAACTGTATGGCCCTCCGTCCAGGAGAAAGGTAAAATTTAAAAAATTGAATAATTTCTTCAACATTATTTGTATTACACAAAAAGGTGTCAAGAACTAAAAAAATTCGTGGAAGTGAAAATTATATGAGGGAATGAGCACAATCTTCTTTGGGGAAAATTCTTGGAAGCATATAATATTTTTGGGCTCAAAATGCTTCCAAACATATAATATGTTCACATAAAACAAACATATTAATGTTTCGGCAGTATCCAATAATATATGTGATTCCTGCAAAATATGTTTGGAACATATGTAAAAGAAGCGATTTTTTTTTTGAGGGTGTAGGTTTATTTTAGAAAATTTTAATTAAAATAGTTTTCTAATTGCAACATGTTACAAATAAGTTAAGACTTTTTGTCAAATTGAAGAAAAATTATTAAAAATAATTAATTTTTTCTGTAATTTAAGAAAATTTCATATGTTGATAGAAAAAATTGGATTTAAAAATTGTTAAAATGTCTTTAGCGCTGTACGAAGTTCAAGACAGTTACAATTTTAGTAAAATTTATTCATTTGAGAGACTTATGAACTCAATGTTAGCAAACTTCTGCCATTTTAGGAAAATATGAACTATTTAATTTTTTAGTAAAATTGTGCACTATATTTGTATACAACTTTTTTTTTCTAATTTTTAGTTCACGTCATTAAAGTTAGCAAAAAATTATTCAAATAAGGAACATTTACTCATATTGTGCTAAATTTAACTAAACTCAACTAATCTTCATGAACTAAAATAGAGTTTAGTTGGCATTAGAGCCCCTTTTTTCTGGGTGTACCCCCCATCCTATGGTGGAGGGTATAAAAAGCTTTAAATTTTAAGACAACTGTTATCATAACCCAATTCATTCGATTATGGATGAATTTTTAAAAATTTCTCCAATCAGGAAATACATAGTAACGGATCACTCTAATAGAGGTGGTAAATAATTTAACTATGTACACCAATGTAGAAGGGGTGGTATCTTCATTATTAACACTATAGCCAGTGGCAACATAATATCGAGTTTGGAGCCACGTTAAGAGCATTTGACGAAATGACGGTATGATTTAAGATAAAATCGGTTACAAAAGATGTCGTGGTATATTGTAGACAAAATATGCGACATATAATGCTGAATTCAAAATTGAAATCAAAACAATGCGATTAGTTCAAAATTTACAAAAGGTAATAAAATGCTACTTATGGGAATACCATTTGCCGCAATGCCACACTCAGTTGCTGTCTCAGGCAACTGATCCAATTTCAAATGGGTTGACAACACCGACGACAACGCGTCGTTGTCATAATCTTTAAGTCAGTTTTTTTTACAATTCCGGGCAATAATGACATACGGTTCAATACCTGTTTAAATCCCCTGGACAAAAGAGTCGCTATCAAACACATTCCCATCGAAAGAGTAAGTGAACGCTAAACCTTTTGTCTCCTCCAAGATTTTAATTAATAACACAGACGTTTAATAATTGAAAATCTGTGATAAATACACTTTGAAAAAAAAAAAATGAATTGAAATAACAGGCATAACGTCTCGAAAGTGATCCAATTTTCAACACCAGTCACAAACCGATTTTGAAAGGAGTCGATTTTGTTGCGTTTCAGCAACAATTCTCAGCCTTTAACGGACGGATGGACGGACATCAATTGATCGCCTCAGAATCTCATCACGACGGAGTATATATACTTTATGGGGTCTGAGACCAATATTTAGATGCGTTACAAACGGAATGACAAATATATAATATAACCCCCACCCTTAGGGTGTAAGAAACGAACTGAAAATTAGAACTCTCATATTTGGTGCTGTAACGATTCACCGGACCCTACTTCCTTAGAGAGTGGCTACCTCTTTATCGCCGGCATGAAAGAGTTAGTCATTCTATAAGGAAGTATGGCCCGAAGCGATGGATCATTACATAAGTAAAATGGGGCCCAACGTGTGGCACCATTTTGGTGATATGGGTGATGTTCTTGTTTCTCCGATCAGTTCAGGCAGTTCGGAAACTTCTTAGCCTAGCACAAAAAGTGCGGTTTAAACAGAAAAAGTTAAGTGTCTTGGAAACTTCCATCTCTGTTATGAACACATGTAAAATTTTCCTTCGATCTACCAACTCCTTTATATAGAAACAGGTGTTCAAAAAAGACGCATCCGCATTTGTTATACCCTCTACCATAGGATGGGTATATTAACTTTTTCATTCCGTTTGTAACACATCGAAATATTGCTCTAAGACCCCATAAAGTATATATATTCTGGGTCGTGGTGAAATTCTGAGTCGTCTGTTGAAATCACGCTAACTTCCGAACGAAACAAGCTATCGACTTGAAACTGGGCACAAGTAGTTGTTATTGATGTAGGTCGGATGGTATTGCAAATGGGCCATATCGGTCCACTTTTACGTATAGCCCCCATATAAACGGACCCCCCAAATTTGGCTTGCGATTGCTCTAAGAGAAGCAAATTTCATCCGATCCGGCTGAAATTTGGTACATGGTGTTAGTATATGGTCTCTAACAACCATGCAAAAATTGGTCCACATAGGTCTATAATTATATATAGCCCCCATATAAACCGATCCCCCGATTTAGCTCGCGGAGCCTCTAAGAGGAGCAAAATTCATCCGATCCGGTTGAAATTTGGTACATGGTGTAAGTATATGGTCTCTAACTACCATGCAAAAATTGGTCTATATCGGTCCACTTTTACGTATAGCCCCCATATAAACGGACCCCCCAAATTTGGTTTCGATTGCTCTAAGAGAAGCAAATTTCATCCGATCCGGCTGAAATTTGGTACATGGTGTTAGTATATGGTCTCTAACAACCATGCAAAAATTGGTCCACATAGGTCTATAATTATATATAGCCCCCATATAAACCGATCCCCCGATTTAGCTCGCGGAGCCTCTAAGAGGAGCAAAATTCATCCGATCCGGTTGAAATTTGGTACGTGGTGTTAGTATATGGTCTCTAACAACCATGCAAGAATTGGTCTATATCGGTCCATAATTATATATAGCCCCCATATAAATCGATCCCCATATTTGATCTCCGGAGCCTCTTGGGGGACCAAATTCATCCGATCCGGTTGAAATGTGCAACGTGGTGTTAGTATAAGGCCCCTAATAACCATGCCAAAATTGGTCCATATCGGTTCATGGTCCATAATCATGGTTGCCACTCGAGCCAAAAATAATCTACCAAAATTTTATTTTTATAGATAACATTGTCAAAATGTTATTTCTATAGAAAATTTTGTCAAAAGTTTATTTCTATAGAAAATTTTGTCAAAATTTTATTTCTATGGAAAATTTTTTCAAAATGTTGATTTCTTTAGAAAATTTTATCAAAAATTTTATTTCGATAGAAAATTTTTTCCAAATTTTTTTCTATAGAAAATGTTGTCAAAATTTTACTTCTATAGAAAATGTTGTCAAAATTTTTCAAAATTTTATTTCTATAGAAACTTTAAACAATTATATACGTATTTAATCGGCCGTTTTGTAGTTTAATATATACCACGTATGGACTATGTGGTATATATTACGTTGTTAGGAAGTTTTAAGATACCTTGCCATCGACTTCAGTATAAGTTTCTACGCAATCCATGGTGGAGGGTACGTAAGCTTCGGCCTGGCCGAACTTACGGCCGTATATACTGTTTTACAAGGGAAAAATTAGAAATGCGTGTTGTCATTAAATATTTACATAAAAAAGGTTTATCGGGACAAGAAATTCATAATGATATGGTGAATGTGTTAGGTGAAAGTGCTCCTTCATATGCAACAGTAAACAATTGGGTTGCTGAATTTACACGTGGTCGTACAAGCATTGAAGATGAACCACGTAGTGGACGTCCAAAAACAGCAACAACAACAGAAATATTAGCCTAATATGGTATTAAATGATCGACGAATAAAAGTGCGTGAAATTGCTAATATCATGGGCATCTCAAATGATCGAGTCCATTTAATTTTGTATGAAGAACTACAGATGAAAAAGCTTTCTGCAAGATGGGTGCCGCATTTGTTAACAGTCGATCAAGAACGCATATGAGTGCACATTTATCAAGCTTGTTTGGATCGTTTTAAGCGAAATAAAATGGATTTTAAGCGTCGTTTCATAATTGTTGATGAGACATGGATCCACCACTATATTCCAGAGACAAAATAACAATCCCAGCAATGGACTGAAACTGGAGGAAGTGCCCCAAAGAAGGCAAAAACAATTCAATCGGCTGGTAAGGTTATGGCAACGGTTTTTTGGGACTTCAAAGGTATTTTATTGATTGACAATCTGCAAAAGGGTAAAACAATAAATTCAGAGTACTATTGCAACTTTTTGGATCAAATAAAAGTACAAATTCCAGAAAAACGTCCTGGCTTACAACACAAAAAATTTATTTTTCATCAAGACAACTCACCAGCGCACAAGAGTGTTTTAACAATGGCTACAATCAACAAATTAAAGTACGAGTTGCTTGACCACCCACCATATTCGCCTGATTTAGCTCCCAGTGACTTTTACTTATTCCCAAATCTAAAACAAATTCCTTGCTGTCAAGCGTTTTACCTCAAATGAAGATGCAATTACAGTTGTAAACCACTATTTTGAAAACCTCAAGGAAAACTATTTTAATCAAGGGATAGAATTGCTAGAAAAGCGTTGGACTAAGTGTATTGAAGTTTCAGCAGATTATATTGAAAAATAAAACTATTTTTGAAAAACTAACTATTCTCTTTCATTGATAGGCTAAGAAGTTTCCGTACAGCCCTCGTATTACCAATTTTTATGAGAATTTTGGAGATTTTAGAGATTTTGTACAAAAGAGTTTTTCTCTATGTGTACTTTAATTTCAAAATATTACAGAAGTTGTAAATCTAACAAAAAATAGAGACAGTGAAAATTAAAAAAAAAGCATTAAAATGAGACAAAACTACACCAACTCAACAAATGGTTAAACGAAAGAGAAAACAATGAAACAAAAAATAATAATAATCAGCCTAGAAGCAATGTCCATTAAAACGCTCTTCAACCTCCACAGTAGACTGAAACGAAGTCTGCTACTGGTTTTAAAATCCACAATTTCTGAAATTCCCATAAAAATAAAAAAAACAATTGTGGGTTCGATCAAAGGTATGTGGGATCATACAGCCTAATACCTTGGACAGAGCATAACGATTTTACCTGCACTACTTTTCAATTTGAGCATTTTGTGCAACCATTGATGCATTAAATCGTAACAATTTTTTCCTCATGGCCTCTGTTACGGTGACTATTCCACTATATTTTAAAAATCCGATTCGAATCGATCCACTGAGCACTTACGTGGAATCTTCTTGGTAGTATTAACTTTGCCCCTTTCTTTCTTCTGTATAAACTGGTAATGGTAACAAGTATCGAATTCAATTCAAAATTGACAGTGAATTCATAGCGACCATTGTACAAACGTAGATTAATTACTACACAATATTGTTAAACATTTTCATAGGAATTTGAAGTGAACTGTCAAAAAGATTATTGTTGCATTCAAGAACACTTTAGCGATAACAATAGGATTAAGTCTGGAATACACAAAAATCGAATTACGATATTAAGTACGGATATAAGTTTGTAAGAGAAAAGATGAATATTTTCCATTAAAACAAAATATAAGAGTGAGAGAGAACTATTCGAAGTGAGATGTTAACTCACCACCACCACCAACAAGTTTTCTACAAAAATGAAATTACATTCATAATAGGACTATATTTGTAAGGATCGAATCGGGGGTTCGCGATTACAAAATGCGTAATATTTTCAATCGAAGTATAACCTGTCATTAGCCGCAATCATTCCTCAAACATACGGATACCGCGACGAAACAAAGGTTCGTCTTTTGACTCAAGCTAACGGTTCCCATAGTTGGTAGAATTCTACAAAAAATGGTAGATTTTTTACTGTTTGGTAGAATGATTGAAAAATATTCCCCTCCAACTAAGATGTACTTCACAAATTTTCTATAGAAATAACATTTTCAGAAAATTTTCTATAGAAATAAAATTTTGACAAAATTTTCTATAGAAATACCCAGCAAAAACTCATATTACCAGGTATCAGTACAAGTATGCCTGCGCCAAATTGGTAACAACTTCCTCGTACATATATCAGTAGTAATACTTTTATACGGCATGACATTGGAGGAAAGTACTTCTTCGCAAGCATACCAGGTCTCCAAAAATTATATCTTTACCATAAAGATACCCAAAAAGTGCGAATTCACACCTGTTGTTTTGTAATCCAACACACTATACCACGCTCCACGACATGGATCTATTCAATGATGTTATTTTGTAATATAAATTATGTACTTTACAACTTTAGAAAAAAAAGGTATATTTAATTGGCAATTTTTTTCCGAAATGTAAGTTGGCATTACTTATCGCCACTGTTAACGGTGCCCACTGTAGAGCCGAACCCGGACCTCAAGATATGATTTTGATACCGGTATTAATAGAAAGAATCACTTTTTGCCTACACACACTGAAAAAAATATTTACGTGATATTAAAGATTACGCAACCTAAATTTTAGGAAGCAAAATTTACAAAATATTAAGGACAAATTCCTTTAAAATAATGAAATTTTAATTAAAATAAAGTTTGTAATCTTTGCTTCAAAAATTTTTTTCATTAAATTTAGGAAATAAATTTTGTAAATTTGCGTCCCTCGGTTAAAGCCACATGTCTTTGAATTAAGGCTAATTTTCCTTAAAGTAAAGAAACATATTTTTGACTTAAAGAAATTGTCCTTAAATTAACTGAAATATTGAAACTTTAGATATAATATAAAAACGCTTCAAATATAGGCTAAGACTTATTTTGGGGATTTAGCGTTTTTGGTTTAATGTTTTTTTTTGGAATTAAGACTTTTTTTATTTTGAAGTATCTGTTATAACTTGGATTTTTAAACTGGCATTTGTTTGTACGTGAGTACCTTTATTAATAAATTAATAAACCGCGAAAATAGAATGAAAATTTAATAGATAAGATCTGTATCCTAATTTTAATTTCATTGGTCCTAGATTTAAAGCCAGATGGGTAGCTAAAAATTTCTTTATTTTAAAGAAGTCGCATCTTTGGCTCGGAATCAATACCAAAATCCTTAAACGAAAGTTAAAATCTTTGGATCCAAGTAAACTTTTGTTTTTTGAGTGCAGGTAAGTTATTATTTTTAAATCCCAGGTAATACTGCAAGTAAGTTAGTAACTTTTTGATTACCGGTAGTACTGAAAAAATCACTAGTGCTTACCCAGTTTTTGCTGGGTAAAATTTTGACAAATTTTTATATAGAAATAAAATTTTGACAAACTTTTCTATAGAAATAAAATTTTGACAATATTTTCTTTGGAAATAAAATTTTGACAATAAATAATATCAAAGTCCTTTAAAAACGAGTTAACAAAAACTTTATTTTTTAAATTCAGACTCGACTTCCAGTAAAAATTATGTTTCAAGTAAAAAACGTTGTAGTCAAGATGCACAAACTTAAAGACAATTTCATTAATTTTAAAGAATTTTTCTGAATTATTAAAGTCTAGTTGACCCTACCCCAAAAAAATTTTCTTTCATGTTGTGATACCCATTTTTAAGTGAAATCACTTAATTATAAGGACAATATGACTTCATTGAAAAGTTTATCGACTTGTGGACAAGGAAAAAACATTATATTAGAGAAATGCGTCTTCTATGCTAAGTTTGCATTCGTATTTTAAGGATATGGAATCTTTGGCCTCACGACAATATTTTTTTCAGTGTGGTAACAGGAAAGACCAATGTCAGAACTATACAGGGGGTGGAACTTTCCAGTTGAGAGTGCAGCATTATCGATAAGTAAGATCATTTATATGCATTGTCATTGAAATTTATACCCTCGTTTAGTTTTTAAAATTTTTGTGATATACTCGATGTAAAGAAAATGTCAGTGGGGTGGGGTTCCCATCGCACCCAGCTGGTTCCATCAAATATACAGAATAAGCTTTTGTCCAAGGATATTCGACTTTGTCGTTGATGTTAAGGCATGACCGAGGAAACCATATATTTTTTTATACACTCCAAGGCATGACCGAGGAAACCATATATTTTTTTATACATAGGATGGGATATAATGGGTATGTGTGTTACCATGGGTAACACATCGAAATATTGGTCTCAGACCCCATAAAGTATATAAATATATACTGAGTCGATCAAGCAATGTCGGTCTGTCTGTTCAAATCACGCTAACTTCCCAACGAAAAAGATAATCGACTTGAAAATTGGTATGAATAGTTGCTACTGATGTAGGTCGGGTGATATTGCAAATGGGACATATCCCAGCAAAAACTCCTATTACACGGTATGAGTACAAGTATACATGCGCCAATTTGGTAACAACTTTCTTGTACATATATCAGTAGTAATACTTTCGTACTTCCGTGCAAGCATACCAGCAGTCGAAAAATAAGTAATTCTTCGCAAGAATACCAGTTCTCCAAAAATAATATCTTTACCATAAAAATAACCTAAATGTGCGAACTCACGCCTGTTGTTTTGTAATCCAACACACTATACCACGCTCGACGACATGGATCTCTTCAATGATGTTATTTGTAATATAAAATATGTATTATACAACATTAGAAAACAAAGGTATATTTTATTGGCAATTATTTTCTGAAATGTAATTTGGCATCACTTTTCGCTTCTATTAACGGTGCCCACTGTAGAGCTGAACCCGGACCTCAACAAGTGATTTTGATTACCCGTCTTAGTAGAAAGAATCACTTTTTGCCTACACAGGTAAGTTATTATTTTTAACTCCCAGGTAATACTGCAAGTAGTAATTTTTTGATTACCGGTATCACTGAAAGAATCACTAGTGCTTACCCAGTTTTTGCTGGGATCGCATCACATGTAGGTTAGGTTAGGTATAGTGGCAGAAATGTGAAATTTGACAAGCGATGTTAGTTCATGCCCTCTAACAACTATGCAAAAATTGGTCCATATCGGTCCATATTAACCCATCCAGAGGTTTGATTTCCGGAGACACTGGAAAGAGTATATTTAATCCGATCGGATTGAAATTTGGTACGTGATATGCAAAACTACGTCCATATCGGTCCATAATTATGTACAGCCTCCATATACATCGTTCCCCATATTTGATTTCCGAAGACTCTGTAAGAGAAAATTTCATCCTATCCAGTTGAAATTTGCTACGTGATATAAAAATCTTTGTACATATCGGTCCTCATATAACAAAACCTGGACCGATATAGCCCATCCTCGAACTTGACTTGCCAGCAGACCAAAAAAGAATATTTTCCAAAATTTTCGATTGTGTCGTTATTGAAGGATGTAGCGTGATTGCAACAGTCAGACAAACAGATCTCGTTATATACACGCTCACAAAAAATCGCTTCTGTAACATATACTCCCAAACATATTTTGCTTCAAGCATATATACTTTTGGGTATTGCCCAAACATTTATATGTTTGATCTCTTCAAATATATAATATGTTTGAAAGCATATTGGTCTAAACAATATATGTTTGGGTAGTCTAAGTTCCAAACATTTTGTATTTTTGCATCCAAATTCAATAATGTTGTCTTCCAAAAAACAATATGTTATTATGTGAACATATAATATGTTTGGAAGCATTTTGCACCCAAAAATATTATATGCTTAAAAAAAATTCTCCCAAACAATATTGTGCTCAAAATTTTATTTATTTATTTATATATTTACAATCATAATGAATTATGAAAATAAACAGGTAATATAGGTGCTAACAACATAGGTTTTCGACCTCAATGCTCAAAATTTTGTTTCTGCCCAATTGTATATTCCCCCACATCTTTCTCACTTCCACGAGATTTTTTAGTTCTTAGCACCTTTTTCTGTAATACAAACATTGTAGAAGAAATTATTCAATTTTATGATTTTTTTTATTTTAATTTTACCTTTTGCCGGACGGGGATTCGAACAGCGGACCACACAGTTTGTAAGGATCAAAGAAGTAGCTGATCAATTGCCCAAGGAAAAATAAAATGTTAATTTTGTAATAACAAGCAACAACCACCAACTTAATTCAATATCGCTCCCTGTTAAATAGCGCTCCAAGCTACTAAACACATATATGTTTATAGGCTATTTCTAAATTAATATATGTTTGCATCCAAGCATATTATATTTACAAACATTTTATGTCCCAAACATAATATGTTCTAACATATTAACATATATGTCCCAAACATGTTATGCTAGTTTATGAACATTATATGCTTGCACTCAAAAATATTGTGTTTAAAAATTTGTGTTCCAAACATCTTTCTTCGTCTTTTTCATCCGTGTAACATCCATGCAAAAAATGGTCCACATCGGTTCACAATTATATATAGCCCCCATATAAACCGATACCCAGAGCCTCAAAGAGAAGCAAAATTCATCCGATCCGGCTGAAATTTGGTACATGGTGTTGGTATATGGTCTCTAATAACCATGCAAAAATTGGTCTACATCGGTCCATAATTATATATAGCCCCCATATAAACCGATACCCAGATTTGGCTTGCGGAGCCTCAAAGAAAAGCAAATTTCATCCGATCCGGCTGAAATTTGGTATATAGTTTTGGTATATGGTCTCTAACAACCATGCAAAAATTGGTCCATATCGGCTCATAATTATATATAGCCCCTATATAAACCGATCCCCAGATTTAGCTTGAGGAGTCTCAAGGACAATCAAATTTCATTCGATCTGGCTGAAATTGGGTACATGGTGTTGGTATATGGTCTCTAATAACCGAGCCAGAATTGGTCCATATTGGTCCATAATTATATATAGCCCTCATATAAACCGATCCCCAGATTTGGCTTGCGGAGCCTCTAAGAGAAGCACATTTCATCCGATCCGGTTCAAATGTGGAACGTGGTGTTAGTATATGGTATCTAACATCCGTGCAAAAATTGGTCCACATATAGTTACATATAGCCGATCTCTAATCGCACAAAAATTGGTACATATCGGTTCATAATCATGGTTGCCACTTCAGCCAAAAAAACACCAAAATTTTATTTCTATAGAAACTTTTGTCAACATTTTATTTCCATAGCAAATTGTGTCAAAATTGTATTTCTATAGAAAATTTTGTTGAAATTTTATTTCTATAGAAAATGTTGTCAAAATTTTATTTCTATAGAAAACTTTGTCAAACTTAATTATATACGTATTTAATCGGTACAACGTATGGACTTACTTACAATTTAGAAGACGGTGTTTGGAGGTTTTAAGATACCTTGCCATCGGCAAGCGTTACCGCAACTCAAGTAATTCGATACGCAATTCATGGTGGAGGGTACATAAGCTTCAGCCTGGCCGAACTTACGGCCGTATATAAATACTTGTTTATTTTTTTTTTTTTTGCAATGGAATGTACCATCCGATTTTCACAAATATTATTATATTGCCACTCTTTTGTAATCAATCCTTCTGAATGCTCTGTATCATTTCTTAAAAAACATGGACATTAGTATTTCATTAAAGAGATCCCTTGGAATAATACGTTTTTTTTTTCTCTCGAATCTAGAATATAGTCAATAGTCCAATGAATATCATAAAAAACACCAACTCATTAAAATCCAGAACATTTTATTAAACAAACAAAATACACAATAATTCTTCTTCTTACACTCCATTCAGAATTAAAAACAAAAAAAAAACAAATTAAATAAACAGAGAAAATCAACAATAACTAGCAATTCAAAATTCATAAAACTACGATATATACAAATACAAGCTAAGGAACAATGAAAAATGCTGCTACGAAGACCCCAAGATTTTTTTTAAGGGATATCACTCTTGTGGAGCACTTGAGCAAGCGAGGCAAGCCAGAGGAATGAATACTGTGAATATTACAATTAATTAACACTGTAGAAACACTGATTTAGCATAATTTTGTGGCAAACATTACCACCAGGGAGTGCTGATGATGGACAAACTACACACATACATCATATAAGAGCGGCCAACAAATAGACGGACGGACAGACGGACACTGTATCAGTTATGGGTGTGAGGTTTTCCATTTGTGGGGTTGGGTTCCATACAGAAAGAAGTGTTATTCATTAATTCAAGTTCCAGATCGCTTAAGACGGAAACATAATGCCACCTCATCATTATCGTTGTAATCGACATACGGACACGTAGAACTGCTCCGCTGCTTTGGTTGACTTGACTACTGCCAATGCTTCCATTGTCATCGTAAATACTTTGAGTATAGCAGTGAATTGAGCGATGAATCCAGAACGTAGCGGCAATAGCAACGACATCACCAACATGCACAAACTGAAAAAAAGTTTAACATATTGACAAAGGAGTTTTATAATCAGAGTTTCTGAAGCACTGAAAGAAAAGCTTTAAAGTTATGTGCCGAGTATTGGACATGTTAGTCCATGTCCACTAAAAACCATGACAACAGTTAGTTCATATTGGTGCATAAATATATGTAGACCCCATATAAACCGAGCACCATATTTGATTTCCGGACCTTTGTGGACGTTCACATTCCGGTACGTGATGTCAATATGTGGCATGGTAGTCAGATCACCATGCAAAACTTGGTTCATATCTGTTCATAATTACATACAGCCCCCATAAAACCGATCACCAGATCCGTAGAATTTTACCAAAAATGGTAGATTTTTTATAGTTTGGTAATTGGTAGAATTTTTAATGGTTTTGTAGATTTGCAAAACATTCCTCATCTCCTAAGAGGTACTTCAATTTTGTATTAAAATAAAATTTTGACCATATTTTCTATAGAAATAAGATTTTGACAAAATTTTCTACAGAAATAAAATTTTGAGAAATTTTTCTAAAGAAATATAATTTTGACCGAATTTTCTATAGATATAAAATTTTGACCAAATTTTCTATAGAAATACATTTTTGAGAAATTTTCTAAAGACATAAAATTTTAAGAAAATATTCTATAGAAATTTAATTTTGACAAAATTTTCTATGAAAATAAAATTTTGACAAAATGTACTACAAATACAATTTGATAAATTCATAGAAATAAAATTTTGTGAAAATTAGAAAAAAGAAAATTTTCTATAGAAATAAATTTTTGAGGAATTTGTATAATGAAATACAGTTTAAAAATAAAGTTTTGAAAATTTTCAATAGAAATAAAGTTTTAAAAAAATTTTCGATATAAATAAAGTTTTGAAAAAATTTTCTATAAAAATAAAATCTTGAGAAAATGATCTAATTTTCTATAGAAATAATTTTTTGGGAAATTTTCTGAAGACATAAAATTTTAAGAAAATTCTATAGAAATAAAATTTTGACAAAATGTACGACAAAAACAATTTGAAAAATTTATAGAAATACAATTTTGTGAAAATTGTTTATAAACATAAAATTTTGAGAAAATTTTCTATAGAAATAAAATTGTGATCAAATTTTTCTATAGAAATAAATTTTTGAGAAATTTTCTTAAGACATAAAATTTTACGAAAATATTCTATAAAAATAAAATTATGACAAAATTTTCTATAAAAATAAAATTTTGACAAAATGTTAAAAAAATATGGACAAAAATTTTTGAAAATTAAAACAAGAAAATTTTCTATAGAAATAAATTATTGAGGAATTTGTATAATGAAATACAGTTTTGAGAAAATGTTATATAGAAATAAAATTTGGAGAAAATTTTCTATAGAAATAAAGTTTTGAAAAAAAGTCTATAAAAATAAAATTTTGACAAATTTTTTATAAAAATAAAATTTTGAGAAAATTTTTGAGTAAAAATGTGAGAAAATTTTCTATAGAAATGCAATTTTAAGAATTTGTATAATGAAATAGAGTTTTCAGAAAATTTTATATAGAAATAAAATTTGGAGAAAATTTTCGATAGAAATAAAGTTTTGAAAAATTTTTCTATAAAAATAAAATTTTGAGAAAATGGTCTAATTTTCTATAGAAATAAATTTGTGGGAAATTTTCTAAAGACATAAAATTTTAAGAAAATATTCTATAGAAATAAAATAGAAGAAGAAATAAAATTTTGACAAAATTTTCTACAAAAATAAAATTTTTACAAAATGTACTACAAAAACAATTTGAAAAATTTATAGAAATAAAATCTTGTGAAAATTTTTTATAAACATAAAATGTTGAGAAAATTTTCTATAGAAATACAATTTGGACGAAATTTTCTATAGAAATAAAATTTTGACCAAATTTTCTACAGAAACAAATTTTTGAGAAATTTTCAAAAGACATAACATTTTACGAAAATACTCCATAAAAAAAAATTGACAAAATTTTCTATAAAAAAATTTGACAAAATGTTCTACAAAAAAAAAAATTATAGACAAAATTTTTTGAGAAAATTACAAAAAGAAAATTTTTTATATTACATGTTAGCCTGATACCGAAACAGGCAATTGACGTCCAAATACATTATATCTAATTATACAATTATTATTCGAGCTTTTATGGACAGATATAGATTAAGGAACATGGTTAATAGAGCCATTGAAAAGAAAACGCCAGATACAAATCTATACACGCCTGGACTGTACATGTTTCGGTTCGGGCGAATGAACCTTTCCACAGCCTTTAGTATAGATCTGGCTGGGAGAGATAACTCAATTTTGGGCCCTTTATGCTAACTCCTTATGGAGAAAACATTTGGGAAATTTCCTCTTACAAATTGAATCATCTTTTCTCCCACTGTACATCATCTTTTCATATAACTTACAAGTCCCTTAATCTTATTTTTATTTCGTTTTGTTACATAGTAATGCAACAACACGAAATTTTATTTTTAGAAAGCTAATTTGTTAGAATTCACCTAAGTGGTGAACAGTCGAACAATGCTTATTGTTTCTACAGTCAACTACAACATATGACAATTTTTTATAGAAATAAATTTTTGAGTAATTTGTATAATGAAATACAGTTTTGAAATAAAAAATAAAGTTTTGAAAAAAAATGTCTATAAAAATAAAGTGACAAAATTTTTTAGAAAAATAAAATTTTGAGAAAATTTTTTAGTAAAAAAGTGAGAAAATTTTCTATAGAACTGCAATTTTAAGAAAATTTTCTATAGAAAACAATTTGTGAGAAAATTAGAAATAATATTTTGAGAAAATTCTTCTATTGAAATAAAATTTTGAGAAAATTTTCTATAGAAATACATTTTTGGGAAATTTTTGTATAGAAATAAAATTTTGGGAAAATTTTGTATAGAAATAAAATTGTGGGAACATTTTCTATGGGAACATTTTCTATAGAAATATTTTCTATAGAAATGTTGAAAAAATTCTTCTATATTAGGTTAGGTTAAGTAGAGTGGCAACCCGATATTTCAGGCTCACTTAGACTATTCAGTCCATTACCACACACAGTGGTGAACTTCTCTCTTATCACTAGGTATGTTAAGCTCAATTATTCTATAGAAATAGAATTTATATAAAAACATTTAATTTTATTGTTTTGGGAATATTAGAAATAAATTTTTCAGAAAAATTTTCTCTACAAATAAAATCTTGCGCAAATTTTCTATAGAAATAAGACTTTGAGAAAATTTTCAATAGAAAAAAATTTTGAAAAAAATTTCTATAGAGATACAATTTTAAGAAAATTTTCTATAGGAATAAAATTGTGACAATATTTTCTATAAATATTTCTATAGAAATAAAATTAAAAAAAAAAAAAATTATATAAACTAAAAAATTGTAGATGATAGGTAAAAAAGTTAGACACAAACTAGGTGCACAATGTTCTAATTTAAATTTTCCCCATAATTTTTAAACATTTTCTGAACTGCTTAAATCATACCTACACCCAAAGGAGATGTTATTCAATAATTTATTTTAAACATGTTTTTATATGAAAATGTAATTATCATGTTCGGTTTTCGAATTCAAACCCACTCTATTTTCACGATTACATTTATATTGACCTATTTTTATAAAGTAACCGGGAAAAACGAACATATTATTGACCTAATTTTAGCATAATTTCTATTTGGAATCGAATGTGAATTTGGAAATTTAAGTTGTCGTTAATACGTTTTAAAGGATTTTGATAGCACACGAAGCAAAGCTAAAAAACGAATTAAATTTTGCTTCTTAGAATTAAGTAAGCAAAAGTCAAATTTAAAAGCGTCTATATTTTTTAAAAATATTTTTTTTATGATTTTTAATGCATCCTAATGCTTGTCTGAATCGTTTGACCTCAAATAATGTCAAATATTCGCAAGTTTTATTGTATTGGATTTTGCATTTTTTTCTAGAAAATTTTAATAAATTGTACCATTATATTAATTTTTTATCTGTATTTTATCCATTTCAAACAAAAAAGTTTTTTTTTTTTTTAATATTTGTAAAATTACATTATTTCTGTTGCCAAGAGTTGTATTTGGTAAATCGCACACACTGAAAAAAATATTGTCGTGAGGCCAAAGATTTCATGTCCTTAAAATACGAATGCAAATTTTGCGTAGAAGACGCATTTCTCTAATATAAAGTTTTTTCCTTGTCAAAAAGTCTATAAACTTTTCAATATAGTCGTATTGTCTTTATAATTAAGTGATTTCACATAAAAATGAGTATCATAACATGAAAGAAAAAATATTTGGGGTAAGGTCAACTTGGCTTTTAATAATTCAGAAAAATTCTTGAAAATTAATGAAATTGTCTTTAAATTTGTTGTCTTTTTGCAACTTGACTACAAAGCAAAAAATCGTTCGAAAATGAGACATGTTTTTCAACACTTTATTTTAAAGACTTTTTTACTTGAAACGTAGAATAATTTTTACTGGAAGTCGTGTCTGAATTAGGAAAATAAAGTTGTCGTTAACTTGTTTTTAAAGGACTGTGATAGCATATGAAGAAAACAAGCTGAAAAAGCGAAATATTAAAAGTTGCTTCCTATTATGTCTTAAAAGTATCCTTGCTTGAATTCTCCGCCTCTTTGGCTCGGAATCAATACCAAAATTGTTAAAGTAAAGATAAAATCTTTGGAACCGGGCATGCTTTTTTTATTGCAGTGGGCCAACTGACAGGTATTTGACGCATTAAATCAACGGAAGCACTTACAGCTCTGAAATTTTGTACATGTACCTCTGGGGATGCGTATAAACTATAATCAAAATTTTGCACCGATCCGCCCACTGTCACGCCCACTTTAAAATGAAGGGCGTATTTCAACCCAAAGGAAGCGCCTCGAGCTTTGAAATTTTGTACATGTACCACTGGGGAAGAGAATAAAGTATGATCAACATTTCGGACCGGTCCGCCCACTGCCACGCCCACTTTCTAATGGAGGATGTATCTCAACCACTTTTATCATACACCAAATTAAATATATCAGTATGTGGTAACATTGGAAACTGAAAATCTAGATTAGAATCATCAGCATCAGCACACTTTCATTCCATCTTGATCACTACCATAGAGTGTATATGATTTCAGCAATTTTAGTTCAATTCAAATTTAGTTCAATTCAAGCCCTTGCACTCTCATTTTAGCTAAAAGTTTTGAATGCCATTATTTCTGCAACACTATGTAGGAATGGGAAGATATTCGTTAAAAAATGTTCAGATTTTGCCAACCCTGTATGTGTTTGTAGAAAAAAAATATCTTTGCGTTCCTAGTCCAAAATAACATTTTGTTCTTGAAACATGTTTGAAGTGATCATATGACTTCTGTACGTGTCACTACCTTGACACTCTGCTATATGTAAGTCTATATTTAAATATTAGCTTTATGATTTAGCAAATTTTGTAACGGAACCTGTGTCGACGAATCAGTTACAGTAAAGACACCCAGGAAGACATTTTATTTTATATACCTACCCAGCAAAAAAAAGCGTCGCCAAAAAGTAGTGAAAATGTTCTTTTTAGATCCGGAAGTGGTGCAAAATTGACGCAGAAGCGATGAATTTAACATGGGCTTGTCATAGGATGGATGTCCACCATTTCAACAGCCGTTGTACTGAATTTGCATAACTTCTTAAGGTGTGATGCGAATCCAGTGTTTTGGATGTGATTTAAGAAATTTTGTGCCATTTTGACGAATAAATAATTTTTAAAATTTTTTATGATTTTTAATGCATTAGAAAGCTTGTCTGGATCGTTTGACATGAAATATATTAAAAAATTCGCAATTTTTCTAAAAAGGATTTAGCATTTCTTTCGGCAAAATTTAAATAATTTGCACTATTTTTTTAATTCTTAATCTGTTTTTAACGTATTTGAAACAATAAAATTTTAAATTTCCCATTAAAACTATAAAAAAACGAGTTATGAAAAAATTGACCCAAATGAACTTCCTGTGCACTTAAAATAAAGAACAGAAGCGCCTATTTTTGGAAGTGCTTTTAAAGTTGTACCTTTAGAAGAACTTCCAAATTGTTTTGCTGGGTATTATTAATGATATTGTATATATTGCAGATTTACCCAAATTTCCCATTCGTTACTATTGTTTTGTCAAGATGTTTCAAATAAACAAAGTAATGCTACTTCATTCTATTTCCCTGCCCAATAGTTGTATTTTTTTCTTCAAGTTGGCATGGTAGACTTCTCTCTTTTTAATATTTTTGCATTAATATGCTTTGAATTTTACATTTTAAATTAAGTTTATAACTTTAAAATCTTTTTTGTACGTGCAAAATCTCAAAAGCACCTTGCTAAACTATGAATTCAAGAACAAAATCAATAGGAATGAGTTGCCACTTCGTCGGCCTGAAATGGCCAAACGGATTGTCATATTTGGTAATGTTTTGTCAACTTTTTTGTAGCACCAAATGTGTAATTTTCACAAGTTCAAAAATTGAATTTATGCGTGACATTTCGGTCATTTGGCCCATAGTGCATCGTTTGTAAGAAAGAGACCTACTAAAGGGCATGTTTCTTTTATATAAAGTTTCTTTAAATAATTGTCTGTTGATGACAATAGCAGCTACGTAGTCCAGTGGATAGTGTGTTCGCTTACAACACACTATAAAAAAGAATCAGTGTTTATCACAAGAAGTCCTGAAAAAGGCAACAAATTAAAGTCGAGTAAGTTTTTCTCATTATTTTTAATTTCTCAGACTTAGGCATTTAAATCGTCGGAACTTTTTGCCGTATTAACTTGTCTAGATTTAATCATAATGGAGATGATTAAAGTTTAAGCAATTTTTTCCAAGTGTACACTGAAAAAAATATTGTCGTGAGGTCAACGATTTCATGTCTTTAAAATACGAATACAAATTTTGCTTAGCATAGAAGACGCATTTCTCTAAAATAAAGTTATTTTCCTTGTCCAAAAGTCGATAAACTTTTCAATGAAGTCGTATTGTCCTTATAATTAAGTGATTTGACTTAAAATGGGGTATCTTAACATGAAAGAAAAAAGTTATAGGTTAAGGTCAACTTGACTTTAATAATTCAGAAAAATTCTTTAAATTTAATGAAATTGTCTTTAAATTTGTTGTCTTTTTGCATCTTGACTACAAATCAAAAAATCGTTCAAATATAGGACATGTTTTTCAAAACTTTATTTTAAAGAAGTTTTTTACTTCAAACATAGCATACTTTCTACTGTAAGTCGAGTCCTAATTTGGAAAATAAAGTTGCCGTTAACTCGTTTTTAAAGGACTTTGATAGGATATGAAGAAAAAAAGCTGAGAAAGCGAAAAATTAAAATTTGCTTCCTAGAAGCAAGTACACAAAGCATAAATTTAAAAGAGAATTGTGTCTTAAAAGTATCCTTACTTGTATTCTCCGCTTTTTTGGCTCGGAATCAATACCAAATTTTTTAAAGTAAAGACAAAATCTTTGGAACCGAGTATGCATTTTTTCAGTGTATGCATTCCAAAATTACAGCTTATCTGTTAATGCAGGAACGTGCATAACCGACAAAGCTTCTTAGGAGAGTAAAAGGTGCCCCATCTCAAATGACAGCCATGTTCTCAACTGACAAACATCGACAGTCACTGCGCCAGGTAAACAGCAAATAGTCATATTTCCTCCTGCTTCCTCTACATCCATTGCCAAGGAATATTGTATTTGTTTTCACTTGGAAAATTATAACGTGTCATCATTGTTGGTTGATTTTATTTGTCCACCAGAAGACATCCATCCATTGTATTGAATCCCAGTGCCATGGATGAAGTGGACTATACATAGGTATGCGTAAATGTTTGTGTTGAGAATGAACTTATGAATGAATTTAAATCACATCATAACCTAAAATAACATTGACAAAGAAAGAAGACAAGCTAAAGAATACCATTGGGATAGATCTTATCTGATAGAGGGCCTTAATGCTAGAGTTTATTTCGTTGTGTATCTCATGCAAATGCGAAAAGAGCAAATATGTTAAATCAGAATTAATGACAACCCTTTCAAATTTTTTATTATATGCTTCAAAATAATATTTTTGAGCGTCAAAAAAAATCTACGTTTGTCTAAAATGTCGTTCCTCAGGAAAGAAAACTCTTCTTCCAGAGCACTATCGCACTCAACAGTGCGATGTTCTGAGGATCTTTAGGAATATGTTCAACGCTTACCGCACAATGGCCACAGTTGGTACACTGAAAAAAGAGATTTCTTTTCTGAGGAACGAAATTCTAGACATACGAAATTTTCTTTTTACTCTGAAAATTTTTCTTTAAAGACAAGTAAAAAAAGGCTGGAGGCAATCGTTGTAGCGCTTTTCATAAATTCGGGTTTATTTGCCATAAAGACATACTTTTTAACAAGAGAAAATTTCGTTTGTCTAAAATTTCTTTGGGTGTAGAATTCTACCAAAAATGGGAAATACCCTTTGGTAAATTGGTAGAATTCTTGGTTTCCTGGTAGATTTTGCAAAATTTTCTACTCCATCTCCAAGAGGTAGACAATTCCATTTACGAGGGCAGTTCGGAAACTTCTTAGCCTAGCACAAAAAGCGCGGTACAAACAAAAAAATTAAGTGTTTTGGAAACTTCCATCTCTGTTATGAACACATGTTAAATTTTGTTTCGATCTGGCAACTCCTTCATATAGAAACAGGTGTTCAAAAAAGACGCATCCGCAATTTTTTTGCAGTGAATAAATTAGAAATGCGTACTGTCATTAAATGTTTACATAATAAAGGTTTATCGGAACAAGGAATTCATAATGATATGGTGAATGTGTTAGGTGAAAGTGCTTCTTCATATTCAACAGTAAAACATTGGATTGTTGAATTTAAACGTGGTCGTACAAGCATTGAAGATGAACCACGTAGTGGACGTCCAAAAAGAGCAAGAACAACAGAAATTGTAGCCAAAGTGCATGATATGGTATTAAATGATCGACGAATAAAAGTGCGTGAAATTGCTAATATCATGGGCATCTCAAATGATCGAGTCCATTTAATTTTGCATGAAGAACTACAGATGAAAAAGCTTTCTGCAAGATGGGTGCCGCATTTGTTAACAGTCGATCAAAAATGCATAAGAATGAATATTTCTCAAGCTTGTTTGGATCGTTTGGGATTTGGGAATTGGGAACAAGAAAAAGTCACCGGGAGCTAAATCAGGAGAATAAGGTGGGTGGTTAAGCAACTCGTACATTAAAGGGTGATACGGTCAAAATTTGGTCAAGGGAAAACGCGTGTAAATCGGTGAAATCGTTTATTTAAAAAATCAAATTAAATTTCTTTTTCAAGTTCAATTAGTATAAAATTCAGGCAAAATATTCAGTTAGGCTTTCGCTTTTCCAAATCCGGGCCTCACGCTTTACACCTGCCATCAGATTTTGTACAGCCACCTTGTCCACCTCCTTCGCCGCAGAAAGCCAGTTTGCCTTGAACTGCTGCTCGTCCTTAGCAGTTTTTTTGGTCTTCTTTAGGTTCCGCTTGACAATAGCCCAGTATTTCTCAATTGGGCGGAGCTCTGGCGTGTTGGGAGGGTTCTTGTCCTTGGGAACCACCTGCACGTTGTTGGCGGCGTACCACTCCATGGCCTTTTTACCGTAATGGCAAGATGCCAAAACGGTACGGAACAACCGTGTTTCTTCAGGAAAGTCAGCAGACGTTTATTCAAACACTCTTTCACGTAAATTTCTTGGTTGACAGTCCCGGAAGCTATGAAAATGCTGCTTTTCAAGCCACAGGTACAGATGGCTTGCCAAACCAGATATTTCTTTGCGAACTTTGACAGTTTTATGTGCTTGAAAATATCTGCTACCTTTCCCCTTCCTTTTGCCGTATAAAACTCCTGTCCCGGAAGCTGCTTGTAGTCGGCTTTGACGTAGGTTTTGTCGTCCATTACCACGCAGTCAATCTTCGTCAGCATCGTCGTGTACAGCCTTCGGGATCACGCCTTGGCCATCGTATTTTGTTTATCATCGCGATTTGGAGTCACTACCTTCTTGTAAGTCGATAGTCCGGCTCGTTTTTTGGCTCGATGCACGGTTGTAGACGATACACCCAGCTTATTTGCGTCATCTCTGAGAGAGAGGTTAGGGTTTCGCTTGAAACTACCGGCAACTCTCTTTGTCGTCTCCGCGGCTTCCGGTTTTCGATTTCCCCCCGATCCAGACTTCCTGGCTGTCGACCAACGTTCCCCAAACACTTTAATTACATTTGTAACGGTTGATTTGGCAACTTTTAGCGATTTTGCCAGCTTTGCGTGCGAGTAGCTTGGATTTTCGCGATGCGCGAGCAATATTTTGATACGCTGCTCTTCTTGCTTGGACGGCATTTTGACAACTGAATAGTGAATTCCAAAATCAAAATAGGAGCAACATTCTACACACACACACCTTCAAAATGAGGGGTGTTCAGGTTTTTTAAATGTAAAATTGAAAGAAATACGTCAAGTTTATATTGACCAAATTTTGACCGTATCACCCTTTATACCCTGACCACCATGTGGTTTAGGGTATAATTAATTGGATCAATTAATTTCGTGATTTAATCAGAAAAAAATGTTTTTTGTGTGTAGTGTTTAAAAAATGAAACAAATATTGCGCTTTAATTTTGGCATTACATATTAGCCACCATGTTCTATATATCGACTACAAAATATAATAATAAATATATAATTGTAAAGTTATAATTAGAAAATATACTCTTTGCTTTATAAAATTTTGGATTAAATTTAGGACTTACATTTTGGAAATTTGCATCTCTCCGTTAAAGTCGCCTATGAACTAGGGCAAATTATCCTTAAAAACACGAACAACATTTTTGATTTAAAAAATAGTCTTAAGATTAACTGGAATAAACTCTTCAAATATAGGCTAAAACTTATTTTCAGGATTTTGTATCTTTGGTTTAATTTTTTTTTGAATTAAGAAAACATTTTTACTTTGCAGTATCTGTTTTATTTTGGTCTTTTAAACTGTTTTTTTTTAGTACATGAACAGCTTCATTAATATAGCGAGATAAGAAGATTGCAATTTCCTTAAATGAGATCTGATTCATAATTTTAATTTAGCATGCCCGCCTTAAATACAAATAATTTTCCTAAAAATATCAAAATGTAAAATCAAATATTGCATAGGGCCCCAAAATATAGGGCCTTCCATAAAAATACCACTGGTCCAAGCTTCCACGTTTGTTTTCTTCACCAAACTACCCGAATGAGAACAGTAACCAAAAACTATCTTCAAACACTGATTGTTGATACAAACAAACAATGCAATGGTAGGTCCACCAACTTATTTTGCATATCAAGTGGTAACCAGTAACTGAGAGGGTGGTCGGTTTGTTGCTCAAGTCAGAGGTTCTTCTGCTGAGTTTGGTATAGGACTAAGTTTGCTTGGTGGGCATTGTTAAGCCATAGGAACATGTGTTCACACTGCTCTGGGACGACAAAGTTCTGTAGGTACGGCAAATGCTGCAGTCACCGCAGCAGTAGTCAGTGTCTAGTGTACTTTGGAGATATTTTTCCACTTTTGAGATGTTGTTTGTATTGTTTCCTGAATATCTGGCTGTTGTTGCGGACATGGTACTTGGCGTATACATATCATTTTGTCCAAGAAATTAACATAATAATAGTTACAACACACTTACCCACACACAGACACCAACTTGAACTGTCGTTTCCGGTGTTGATTATAGTTCTTGCGTCGATTTGTGATGACTATGTCGATTAGTTTTTGAGGTTTTCTTTAGTTTGCATTTCCACCTTTTTTATACCAACTTTTAAAGAATGAGATGGGGGGCTGTATAATAAGTGTTCATTCGGTTTTGTAACACATTGAAATATCGATTTCCGACTATATAAAGTATATATATATTCTTGATCAGAGAGAAATTCAAAGACGATATAACGTTATCCGCCCGTCTGTCTGTTTTAATCACGCAACAGCCTTCGATAATGAACTTATCGTGCTGAAATGTTGCACAGACTCGTCCTTTGTTTGCATGCAGGTCAAATTCGAAGATGGTCCAGGTTTTGATAAGGCTCTCATATAAACCGGTCCTCCGATTTCGGGTCAGCATCTAGACACCGCAATTTTTATCCGATTTGCCTGAAATTCAAAATATAAGGATTGGTCCATAAATTGGTGTGCCGAATATGATGTTTTGGAAAAGCCTCCCTATAGACTGATCTCCCGATTTGACATCTTTGGCTTCAAATTTTATCTGATTTTACTGAAATTCAAAATCTAGAGGTATGCAAGGTCCAAAAATAGTCATATCAAATATGATTTGGTAGAGCATTTAAAAAAATGCTTTAAAAAATAATTTTCAAAATTTTTTTAGTTTTGGAATCAAAAAAAAAAAAAAAAACAAGTATATACGGCCGTAAGTTCGGCCAGGCCGAATCTTATGTACCCTCCACCATGGATTGCGTAGAAACTTCTACGAAAGACTGTCATCCACAAATTTCAACTCACATGGTTGTTAAATATCATATGCTACCACCACGTACCAAATTTAAACCAAATCGGATGAATTTTGCTTCTCCAAAAGGCACCGGAAGTCAAATCTGGGGATTGGTTTATATGGGAGCTATAATTATTATGGACTGATAGCAACCATTTCCTGCATGGTTGTTGGATACCCTATACTAACATCACGTACCAAATTTCAACCGAATGGGAAGAATTTTGCACTTCCAAGGTGCTCCGGAGGTCAAATCTGGGGATCGGTTTATATGGGGCCTATATATAATTATGGGCCTATATCGACCATGCAAAAATTGGTCGATATCGGCTCATAATTATATATAGGCCCCATATAAACCGATCCCCAGATTTGACCTCCGGATTTGACATCACGTACCAAATTTCAACTGAATCAGATGAATTTTGGTCTTCTAAGAGGCTCCGGAGGTCAAATCTGGTGATCGGTTTATATGGGGGCTATATATAATTATGGACCGATATGGACCAATTTTTGCATGGTTGTTAGAGACCATATACTTACACCATGTACCAAATTTCAGCAGGATCGGATGAAATTTGCTTCTCTTAGAGGCTCCGCAAGCCAAATCGGGGGATCGGTTTATTGGGGGCTATATATAGTTATGGACCGATGTGGACCAATTTTTGCATGGTTGTTAGAGATCATATACTAACACCATGTACCAAATTTCAGCCGGATCGGATGAAATTTGCTTCGCTTAGAGGCCTCGCAAGCCAAATTTGGGGGTCCGTTTATATGGGGGCTATACGTAAAAGTGGACCGATATGGCCCATTTGCAATACCGTTCGACCTACATCAATAACAACTACTTGTGCCAAGTTTCAAGTCGATAGTGTTATGTATTAGAATATGTATACGATTAATGACCATATGTAATATTCTCTTATACTAATCGCTTATGAACTATAGCATGTAAGACACCTACATTGTAATTCTCGTTGTTGAATAAAATCAGTCTGCAACCAGCCTCTATCGTGTTTAAATGTAACATTGGCGACGAGAATTAAAACCGATATGAAGCCTATTGTTGGCTCAACGGAGCCATTCGTTTTGGGTGAAGACTTTGATTTATATATCCGGAGACTTCATCATATATTAAAGTTAAATGGAGTAAAAGATGATGAAAAAGTGGGTTATCTGTGCAGCATTGGTGGTTCAGATCTATACAAAATAATAGTATCATTAACTGCGCCGCGCACTGAAAATGATTTTCAATTTGATGAAATTGTGACTAAATTAAAAGCACACTTCAAACCGAAAAGAAATGTCATAGCTGAGAGTTACAAATTTTTCAAAATATATAGAAAACATGGTGACAGTATGGCAGATTTTATTGTCGAATTAAAGCAACAAGCTCAAAATTGCGACTTCGGTGAATTTCTAGAAAGAGCACTCATTATACAATTTGTTTGTGGAATTGGTGATGAAAAAATACAACAACGTCTACTGAGTGAATCAGAATTGAGAACATTTCAAAAAGCAACAGAGCTGGCAAACTGTATTGAAATGACAACAACAAATGTAGATATGATAAAAGAAGAAGACAATAATATGAATATGCTGAAAAAACGGTACATGAAAAACACTCTGCCACATTCAACGGCTGAACACCTGAGGATGGAGCATCGTGGTGATCAAAGACGAAAGGAAAATAAGCAGTCTGCTGACTTCAACTGCACCGACAAATATCGTGATGTCATTTGTTATTACTGTAGAGGAAGAGGTCACATTCAAAGGAATTGCAGAAAGAGAATGAAACAAGGTGGAATTAAGAGCTTAATTGAAGACAACGAAGAAGAGAGAGAAGATTATGAAATGTGTAATGCTATAAACAATATAAACTCTCTTAAGTACAAAGCACATAGAATTAAACTTCTTGTTAATGGAAGAGAATTCGATTTCGAAGTAGATACCGGAGCATGTGTTACAGTAATATGTAAACAAGATTTTGATAAATATTTTTATAAAAACAAAATAACTAACACCGGCAGTACAGTGAAAATAATTTCGGGTGACAGTATAGAATGTATTGGAAGTTTTGCTGTACATGTAGACATAGGAGATAAGGTATATAATTTGGAATTAACTGTTTTGAATACTCAAAAATATTTCTCTCCTTTGCTGGGCCGGAATTGGCTTGATGTTATATTTCAAGATTGGAGAAAATATTTTGTAGAGAATAGTTGCAACAAAATTAACACAACTTTATCCGAATCTGAATTATGGACAAATAAATATGAATTTTTGAAAAAGTATAACACCATTTTCTCAAAATCAAATGAAACGACGATACACAAGTTTAAAGCAGAGATAACTTTGAGAGCAGAGTCATATCCTATATTTTGTAAAGCTAGTCCTGTTCCGTATGGAATAAGGGAAAAAGTGGAAAATGAGATTA
This sequence comes from Haematobia irritans, assembly GCF_050003625.1. NCBI lineage: Eukaryota > Metazoa > Arthropoda > Insecta > Diptera > Muscidae > Haematobia > Haematobia irritans. The sequence continues at coordinate 172,053,491 of NC_134400.1, forward strand.
GAAGGTTGTGTGTTGAAGGTGTGTTGATTCCAGTCACTAGGAGCAACTGGGCAAGCCCATTGGTGATAGTGAATAAAGGTGATGGATCTATACGACTATGTGTAAACTGCAAACGGACCATAAATAAATTTGTAGAAATGGAACACAGTGTGATACCCAGAATAGACGACATTCTAGCGTCCATGGCTGGCTGGAAAGTGTTCACAAAAATAGACTTACGAGGGGCATATTTACAGATTCAGGTTTCTGAAAGATCAAGAGAGTTGCTGACGGTTAATACACACATAGGCCTTTTTCAATTTACGAGGCTTGTATTTGGGTTAAAAACAGCACCGCAAATATTTTGTTCTATTATCCATCAAATTTTAGGAGGGTTGCAAAATGTTCAAGTTTATTTCGATGACATTTTGATAGGAGGAAATAACTTTGAGGATTGTAGGCAAAATGTTGTTCGCGTGCTTGATCGACTACTCGAATACAATGTGAAGGTAAATTTGGAAAAATGTATGTTTTTCCAGGACAATATTGAGTATTTAGGTTACTCTATAAATTCTGATGGAATTAAACCCAGTAGGGTGAAAGTGGAGGCGATTTTAAATGCGCCTGAGCCCGTCAATAAGATTCAACTACAGTCATATTTAGGTATGGTCAATTACTACAATAAATGTATTCCCAATTTATCAGGAGAGTTGCAATGTTTATATAATCTAACGGGTAAAAATGTTAGGTGGCAATGGACAGAGATGCACCGTGTATGTTTTCAGCGGAGTAAACAGTTATTGAACGATATAGAGTTGTTGACCCATTATGACCCACATAAACCTATAATAATTTCGACCGATGCTAGTCCATACGGGGTTGGTGGTGTATTGTCGCACATAGTGGATGGGGTGGAGAGGCCCGTGTTATTTGCTTCAAGCACATTGAGTGAAGCAGAGCGTAATTATTCACAGCTGCATAAAGAAGCGTTGGCCATTATATTTGCTGTGAACAAATTTCACAAATATATTTATGGCTTGAAGTTCACGATTCATACTGATCATCAGCCTCTTCGAGCCATTTTTGGTAACAATAAGGATATTCCAAGTGTTGCGGCCAACAGGCTTCAAAGATGGGCTATTATTCTTTCAATGTACACATATGACATCAAATACAAAAGGGCTAAAGAGATGGCAAACGCAGATGCTTTGTCTCGGTTACCACTCTCATTGGGAACGGGCATAGATACAGACAGTATTAATTCTCTAAAAGTTTATAATTTTCCAATGACTATGGACTCTGTAAGACGAGGTATGGAGGTCGATTTAGTGCTGAGGGCAGCATATGAAAGTACCCTCACGGGTATATGGCCAAGAGAAGTATCAGGCGAATTGTTGAAATATTTTAAAAAGAGAGACTCCCTGGCAACTGAGAATGGCTGTCTGTTCTACGGTGACCGCATAGTTATACCGGAGGGGTTACGATCAGAAGTAATACGACTACTACATGATCAGCATGTTGGTATGGTTAGAAGTAAAGCATTGGCTCGAACTGTGGTGTGGTGGCCAGGTATCGATGGTGATATAGAGACATTTGTTAGTAATTGTACCAATTGTCAGTCGAACCAACGTTCCAAAGCTAGCCACTTGTGTTCTTGGCCACCTTGTGAATATCCGTTTGAAAGAATACACATGGATTTTTGTTCCTTAAATGGACGTCAGATACTGATAATTTATGACAGTTACTCAAAGTGGATTGAGGCAGCTGTAATGTCAGCTACGACGGCGCGTGCAGTTATTGAGAAATGTCGTTCTATTTTTACTATATTTGGATTGCCAGGACAGATCGTTAGTGACAATGGACCACCTTTTAATTCGAGAGAGTTCCTGGACTTCTGTACTAAAAATAACATAACAGCTCTAAAGTCCCCACCATACCACCCCCAATCGAACGGTGGTGCAGAGAGAGCAGTACAGACGTTTAAAGCGAATTTGAGAAAGACGTTAATGGATAAACGAACGATAACAGAGGATTTCCAGTTGAAAGTAGATCGTTTCCTTTTGAAATATAGAAATACACCTACAACAACAACCCGTTCGGCTCCGGCTGATATGATTTTCACATATAAGCCCAGAACGCTTTTGAGTATACTTAAAGAAAGTGGTGACAACAACATCAAAAATTCAAAACAACAAAAGACGTGTTATGCGGAAATTAAGTCAAACAGTACCAAAATAAGGCAAAATAATCGCAGACTTAATGTGGTCAAATTTGTAGATAATGAAATTATTCTCTACCGGAACATTTTCTCCAATTCTATCAAGTGGATTAGAGGTAGAATTTTGCGGAAACTAAGCAAATATAGATACAGTATTTTAGTAAATGGTGTAGAAAAACAGGCACATATAGATCAATTGAGAAAGTACAAAAGAGAAAGTTATTTTATTCCGCAAAGAAATGAAGTACAAGAGGACAGTCCTGGATCCGAAATCTGTAGGGAGGAAAGGGAACAACAGGAGCCGATTTTAGAAAACAATCAGGATTTTGGCGAGTCGAAGATAGGTGGAGTAGTTACTCGAAGTATGAGCAGGAAAATAATTGAATTTGACTAAAGATAGTAGAGTACATAGAATATTTAATTTAAGTTTGGAGGAATGTTATGTATTAGAATATGTATACGATTAATGACCATATGTAATATTCTCTTATACTAATCGCTTATGAACTATAGCATGTAAGACACCTACATTGTAATTCTCGTTGTTGAATAAAATCAGTCTGCAACCAGCCTCTATCGTGTTTAAATGTAACAGATAGCTTGTTTCGTTCGGAAGTTAGCGTGATTTCAACAGACGGACGGACGGACGGACATGCTCAGATCGACTCAGAATTTCACCACGACCCGGAATATATATACTTTATGGGGTCTTAGAGCAATATTTCGATGTGTTACAAACGGAATGACAAAGTTAATATACCCCCCCATCCTATGGTGGAGGGAATAAAAAAACAAGTATATACAGCACGAGTTCGGCCGGGCCGAATCTTAAATACCCACCACCATGAAACAAATATTAGGGTTTCCTTTGAAATTTTAGGAGGACTTGAGGACTTGAGGACACTTCCCGAAGATAAATTTAAAGATTTCACCTATGAGGAGTATATCAGATTCTGGATTTATAAGAACCAGTTTTGTTTGAGTTTTAGAGGAATCATTAAAATCTCTTGTAACTGTGCAAGAAAATTATAAAATAACGACTTGATTTGAAATCTTAAATCTGTAAAAGTAAAATCTGGAAATTTTACATTGAGTTTCAAGCAATTTTCATGATCAGTGCGCCTTCTACACCCTCAAGAAGTGAAGTCGGTCTATATGGAGTCATTACCAAATGGACCGATAAAAACTTAATCCGATACACGTTTTTGTGAGCCTAAAATACCAGAATATTTACAATTTCAGGCAAATCAGATAAAAACTACGGTTTCTAGAAACCCAAGGAGTTAAATCGGTAGATCGTTCTTATGGGGGCTATACTAAAATATGAACCGATACTCACCGTTTTCGGCACACCTCTTTACGACCCGAAAATACCTCCAGATTTCCAATTTCAGGCAAATAGGATAAAAACTTCGGATTCTAGAAGCCCAAGAAGTAAAATCGGGAAATCGGTCTATATGGGGGCTATACCAAAATGTGGACCGATACTCACCATTTTCGGCACACCTCTTTATGGTCCTAAAATACCACTAGATTTCCCATTTCAGACAAATTGGATAAAAACTACGGTTTCTATAAGCCCAAGACCCCAAATCGGGAGGTCGTTTTATATGGGGACTATATCAAAACCTGGACCGATATAGCCCATCTTCGAACTTGACCTGCCTGCAGACAAAAGACGAGTTTGTGCAAAATTTCAGCACGATTGCTTCATTATTGAAGACTGTAGCGTGATTACAACAGACAGACAGACGGACATTCTTATATCGTCTTAGAATTTCTCCCTGATCAAGAATATATATACTTTATATAGTCGGAAATCGATATTTCGATGTGTTACAAACGGAATGAAAAACTTATTATACCTCCGTCACCATTCTATGGTGGTGGGTATAAAAATGCAAAATTTTGGTATTTCGTTCTCAAAACTCTTGTTTATAAATTCGTAACGATTGCATTTTCAGACCATGAACGCTGGTTATTGTTTTGGCAACGCGTGATGTCATTTTATCGTTCTGAGATTGACACCGTCTGTTCTCTGTTTGACACCACATGTGTACTGATTCGTTAACGTGAATGTCATTCATGATTTTTCTATGGGTGTAAAGGTTTATATTCTTACATAGATTCTATATTTAAATCTGATCCGATCTGGACAAAATGTTCACACTTCTACAAAATCTCTAGACATATTTTTTTTTGTTCCTTTATTGTTCCTCTTGGGAGCATAGGGCTTCTACAAGAATTTTGTATCTGCTTTTATCGATACATATAATTTTAATATCATTAAGTGTCTTGTTTATTCTTAATAAGTCAGTTTGTATGGTTCTGCGCCATGTGTTTTTGGGTCGTCCTGGTCTTCTCGATCATTGGGGGTTCCACTCCAGGGCCATTCTAGAGATGGTTTTGCCGGTTTTCGTAATGTATGCCCAATCCATCTCCATTTTCGTCTAGCAATTTGTCTTGTTATTGGTTCTTCATTTACCTTTGTATACATTTCTACATTTGTTATTGTATTGGGCCAGAATATACCACATGTTATGCGGAGGCATTTGTTGATGAAAGTTTGAATTTTTTAGGCTATGTTTTTAGACATGAGCCTTGTTTCGCTTCCATATAGAAGTATTGACTTCACGCACGAATTGAAAATCTTTATTTTTTCTTTATTTTCTCTATTCTCTATTTATCTAGACATATATTTCTCTAGACATATATGGAAGCTATATCGAAATCTGTTTTCTTCCAATATCTGTTATGACCCAAAACGAATACGTGTGCCAAATTTGAAGTCGATTGAACAAAAAGTGCAGACTGACGGACAGACGGTCATCGCTAAATCAACTCTGGGACCGGCCTGAAAATTGTTGCCAGAGACATCCTGTGTGTTGCTATCTCGTTTCTTTATCTCCATCTATATACCGACGAAAAAGACTGCTTTTCATATGTTTGGGTGTAAAAGTTATATGTTTTGAACTCAAATTTTTTAACACAATATTTTGCAAGTGCAAGCATATAATGTTCATAAACTAGCATAACATGTTTGGGACATATATGTTAACATGTTAAAACATATTATGTTTGGGACATAACATGTTTGTAAATATAATATGCTTAGATGCAAACATTTATTAATTTGGAAATAGCCTATAAACATATATGTGTTTAGAAAGAGAGACCTAGAGAGTATGCTGCAAGAAAAATAATGGATGTAACCAATTGGCTCCTTAAAAATATGTCCACACAAAGAATATTTCATTACATTTTTTCTCTACCGGTGTATGCCCTAAGGTGAAACATAATATGTTTGAACAATACAAACAATATTTTGTTTGGACCAATCCTGAAAATATATATGCTTGAAGCAAAATGTGTTTGGGGTATATGTTACAGAAGCGATTTTTTAAGGGTGTATACAAGGTATCTTAATAGCAAGGTATCTTAAATTGTAATCAAGTCTATATGGGGTGTATGTTACACAAAAAGGGAGATTCAGTTTTTGAGTGCCGGTATATATAGGGGGATATATAAATAATTACGAACCGATATGAACGCAGTACTTAGAAAGCCAGAAGTGAAATATGGGGGTCGGTTTATATGGAGATTAGGTTAGGTTAGGTTAATGTGGCGGCCCAATTAAGATTCAGGCTCACTTAGACTATTCAGTCTATTGTGTTAAAGTGCACGCAGAGAAGAAACATGATTGTCACAATCACATTCGAAGAGCAAAATAATATGATAGGAGCTATTTTTGCGGCAACCATGTAACATTTTCACCTGCAACCATGTTGGCTCAGTGAACATGGTTCTAAGAAAAATTAAATTGCCCTCTTCTAAAATGTTATTAAATTGATAAAAAGAACTTTGTTTCCATTAAAAGACAATGGTCACGATCTAAAATGTTATGGTATTCGTCAAAAATGTTTTTCTCTCAGTTAAAAGAACAAGGTCACAACATAAAATGTTTTGATCTTTATGAAAAAACTTTTTCGTCGTCGAAAAAAGGACGCCACTTGAGAAAAGAAAACACAAAATTAACTTTATTTATTTATTTTTATTTATTTATAAACTAATTCATTGTTTATTTGTATTTATAATGTTGTGCAAACAAACATCACATAGATTTATACACTCTATTTTGGCTCTATTTTTATAATAAGTAATCATTCCATATTTGCGTCGTGCAAATGAAATAATTATATATAGCCCCCATATAAACCGATCCCCCGATTTGGCTTGCAGAGCCTCTAAGAGAAGCAAATTTTATCCGATCCGGCTGAAATTTGATACGTGGTGTTAGTATATGTTCTCTAACAACCATGCAAAAATTGGTCCACATCGGTCCATAACTATATATAGCCCCCATATAAACCGATCACCAAATTTGGCTTGCGGAGCCTCTAAGAGAAACAAATTTCATCCGATCCGGCTGAAATTTGGTACATGATGTTAGTATATGCTCTCTAAAGACCATGCAAAAATTGGTCCATATCGGTACATAATTATATATAGCCCCCTTATAAACCGATCACCAGATTTGACCTCTTGGAAGACCAAAATTCATCTGATTCAGTTGAAATTTGGTACGTGATGTTAATATATGTCCTCAAACACCCATGCAAAAATTGGTCGAAATCGGTCCATAATTATATGTAGGCCCCATATAAACCGATCCCCAGATTTGACCTCCAGAGCATCTTGGAAGAGCAAAATTCTTCCTATTCGGTTGAAATTTGGTGCAGGAATTGGTTCCTATCAGTCCATAATTATATATAGCTCCCATATAAACCGATCGCCAGATTTGACCTCCGGTGCCTTTTGGAGAAGCAAAATTCATCCGATCTGGTTAAAATTTAGTACGAGGTGGTAGTATATGATATTTAACAACCATGCCAAAAGTGGTCCATATCAGTCCATAATCATTTATAGCCCCCATATAGCCCCCATGGTTGTGGAGCCTCGTGGAGGAGCAAATTTCATCCGAGTGAGTTGAAATTTGTGGATGACAGTCTTTCGTAGAAGTTTCTACGCCATCCATGGTGGAGAGTACATAAGATTCGGCCTGGCCGAACTTACGACCGTATATACTTGTTTGTGTTCACATAAAACCACGTGCCACTTCTGAATAAATAAATTAACACAAAACACAGTAATTCCGTATTCTCCGTCCATTCCAAGAAACAATCAACACACGACTGATGCGCAAAATGAAAATCGTGTGTACCTGCTCAATGTTTTTATAAAATTCTTTTCGCAGCAAAAAAAAAATTAAAAAATTAAATGGTCACGAAAACAATGTACAGTATGTCAAGAAAGTCTTTTGACATTGCCAAATATTTAAAATTCCAGAAATAATTGAAGTAAAAATCGAGTTGTTAATTCGTTTTGAGAAAAATAAAATATGTATACTTTGCAAAATACATAATAAAATATTTTTAAAATTAAATTATATTTAATTTTGGAATAAAACATAATTTTTATCCTATTGTCAAACACTTTCTTGACATACTGTACATTGTCTTTATGTCCATGTAATGGTTCTAGACATGTCTATACGTAACCTATAATAATACTTTTTTCTCTGGAAAAAAGTAAAAAAGATTGAATGGTCATGTACATGATTTTCCCGACCATGCAATGGTCTCAAATTCTATCATTTAAATAATAGAACATGTTTGAGGCATTTGAGAACCATTTAAATGCTATTTTTCTCCGCTCGAAAATTATTTTTACAAAGACAAAATACATGGTTTTCGCGAGAATTACCTACTCCAGATAAGCATTAAATGGATGCGGCAACCATGTTCAAACATGTTTTTTCTGTGCGTGCGTTATAACTAAATAAAATTACATGTGGGCACTTCTAGTTTTAACCGCTGAATTTTCTCGATTATTTTCTTCTGTTGAACCGACCAGATTGTTCCAAAAACATTAGCAGACTGCTTAAGTTAACGTTTTCCAGGTCCGCCAGTAATCTAAAGCTATATTCCCTCTAAAATTTGCTTACGCCTTACACAAAATGCAGGACACTCACACAAGAGGTGTTTAATTGATTCCTTTTCCTCCGCATCATGACAGCTCATACAATAGTCATTACTTCGCGCTAATAGTTTTTGCAAAATCGCCTATCAGGCAGCGACCCGTTATAGCAGATATAAGGAGTGATATCTGACGTCTCGAGAACACTAGCACTAACACTATCTAGTGTGCGGTTTAAGTTTAAATGGGACCATATTTGCTTGGTGTCGTTACAACCCTGCAATTCTCCCATCGAACATTTGCCATCATAACAGCCTTCTCACGCAGTCATAAGCGTAAGAAGGCCTCTGGGGAGGGGGCTTAGACCAGAAAAATTTTAGCCCCCCCAGAATTTGAAAACCTATTGACGATTTTCCATTGTTTTTATATATCCAGCAAAAAAGCGTTACCAAAAAAGTAGTGAAAATGTTATATTTGGATCCGGAAGTGGTGGAAAATTGGCGCAGAAGTTATGAATTTAACATAGACTTGTCCTAGGACGGATGTCCACCATTTCAACAGCTGTTGCACTGAATTTGAATCACTTTTTAGGGTGTGATCAGTGTTTTGAATGTGAATTATTTTTCCAAATAAAAAAAAAAGTTGTAGAAATTGAGTTTAAAAGCTTCCTGTATAGCTAAAACAATTAGCATCTTAATGAGGACATCTTTGGAAGTGCTTTTACCATAAAGTTGTGTCTTTAGAACAACTTCCAATTTTTTTTTGCTGGGAAAAATTATGGAACTATTAGTTGCTTTATTATAAATTAATTGTCTAGTTATGTTGAAGTCTGACTTTTTATTCATTTTTATAAAATAAAATATTAACCCTCTAATGCCCCAATTTTTTGCCACAAGAAAAATTTATACAGTAAAATTCAGTATATGCTGCAAAGCCTCTTGAACAGTTTTAACGATATTTTCTCTTTATTTTACCCACATTTGTTGGCTTTTACTAAAGGCTTCGTCATATAACGAAGCCCGCCTAAAGGCAGGATTGGGCATTAGAGGGTTAAGTGAATCTATAACTTCAGTCTATTAATTTTTAGCTAGGGGGGCTATAGCCCCCCCTAGGAAAATTGTCTAGCTACGCTAATGCACGCAGTATGAGCTTGCAGGTAGCCAGGGGCATACCAACAGATTCTAGTTCCCCTGGAATAAGTACGGTAGTCCCTAGCCTTTCCAAGTGATCCGCTTCGCAGTTCCCCGGTATGTTCCTATGATCAGGCACCCATATTAGGTGAATATTGTGCTGCTCAGCCATCTCATTGAAAGATTTGCGGCAGTCGATGGAGGCTATATATTTCTGAACCGATATGGACAAATTTTTAAGTCATTAGTACTAAATTTTAGCAAGATCAGATAATTTCAAAAGAAATGTGGGAAGAATATAGAGTTTAGCATTTCGAAAAATGATTTTAAATTATATTTTGCTACTAAATTTAGTTAAAACCTAACATAGAAGATTACATATGTATTTTATTCATCATAATCTGTAAGGAATTTTTGTTCTAAAGACTGAAATAAATAAATAAATAAATAAAATTTGCTCATCAAGGTGGTTCAATATGTAAAATCTGGTTATCGGTTTATCTGGATGCTATATATAATTATCTCAGCCAATGTTTACATGTGTATTAGAGGCCATGTATTAATATGACGTACTAAATTTCAACCGGATCGGAGGAAGTTTGCTCCCTTAAGAGGATCCGCAAACAAAATATATAATTATTGACCAATATTTGCATGGGTGTTAGAAGCCATACACTAGCACCACGTATCAAATTTGCTTCTCCAGGGGGTCCGATATGACCAGATATTTGGAAAATATTTCTGGAAAAATGTTTGATACTCTTTTTGGTCAAATATTTGCCTAGTTTGACCATAGCCTTAGTCTATATTTGAAGCGATTTTGTGTTTAATCCAAATATTTCTTTAAATCAAAATTTTTTTCTTACTCTAAGTAAATTTTGCGTTATTTCAAAGGCATAGGACTTTAACTGAGGGACTCAAATTTCAAAGATTCATGATCTAAATTTAAAGAAACGAAGTTTTAAAATATCTACTATGACTTTTCTTTTAATTGAAATGGGATGAATAATCTATGGTAAGTGAGCCCGAAATATCGGGCTGCCACTATACCTAACCTTTTAATTTAAATTTCTTCATTGCATAATCATTGATCATTTTAAGCCTATAGTTTTTCAGTGAGATATATGTAACAGGTTGGCTGATAAGTCCCCGGTCTGATACATAGATGGCGTCGCTAGTATTAAATACATTTTATTTTTTATATAGTACCAACCTTCAAATGATTCGTGTCAAAATTTGACGTCTGCAAGTCAATTAGTTTGTGAGATAGAGCGTCTTTTGTGAAGCAACTTTTGTTATTGTGAAAAAAATGGAAAAAAAGGAATTTCGTGTTTTGATAAAATACTGTTTTCTGATGGGAAAAAATACGGTGGAAGCAAAAACTTGGCTTGACAATGAGTTTACGGACTCCGCCCAAGGGAAATTAACAATAATTGATTGGTATTCAAAATTCAATATGAGCACGGAGGACGGTGAACGCAGTGGACACCCGAAAGAGGTGGCTACCGACGAATACATCAAAAAAATCCACAAAATTATTCTGAATGACCGTAAAATGAAGTTGATCGACATAGCAGAGGCCTTAAAGATATCAAAGGAACGTGTTGGTCATATCATTCATCAATACTTGGATATGCGGAAGCTCTGTGCAAAATGGGTGCCGCGCGAGCTCACATTTGACGAAAAACAACAACGTGTTGATGATTCTGAGCGGTGTTTGCAGCTGTTAACTCGTAATACACCCGAGTTTTTCCGTCGATATGTGACAATGGATGAAACATGGCTCCATCACTAAACTCCTGAGTCCAATCGACAGTCGGCTGAGTGGACAGCGACCGGTGAACCGTCTCCGAAGCGTGGAAAGACTCAAAAGTCCGCTGGCAAAGTAATGGCCTCTGTTTTTTGGGATGCGCATGGAATAATTTTTATCGATTATCTTGAGAAGGGTAAAACCATCAAAAGTGACTATTATATGGCGTTATTGGAGGGTTTGAAGGTCGAAATCTGGGCAAAACGGCCCCATATGAAGAAGAAACAAGTATATACGGTCGTAAGTTCGGCCAGGCCGAATCCTTTTTCTTGTTCTCAGACCTCAAAAGGATGCTCGCAGGGAAAAAATTTAGCTGCAATGAAGAGGTGATCGCCGAAATTGAGACCTATTTTGAGGCAAAACCGAAGGAGTACTACCAAAATGGTATCAAAAAATTGGAAGGTCGTTATAATCGTTGTATCGCTCTTGAAGGGAACTATGTTAAAAACGAATTTTGACAAAAAGAATGTGTTTTTCTTCGTTAGACCGGGGACTTATCAGCCAACCTGTTATATGCATCGCACAAGTTTCGGCCAAAATAGAAAATGGTTTTGTTAAAATTCTATGTGCTTGTAGCTATATTTTATTGAGACAACATGGTATCAGTATAACTTTTTTACAAAAAAAAGTCCTAAAACTAAAGTCTTTCAGTGCATATTTGCATTTATGTCCAGATTGATGAATGCTGGAACACTATGTTCATGTTTATGCTGATGTTGATCATTGTCATGATGATGATGATCACCTCTACGGAGATCATTATGTTACATCGTGCGTAGGTTTAAGGCATTCATTGTCCGTCCATTCTACTACGTTTACTACTCATGTCGTGTTGAAAATTTGCATTTTGCGCAATGGTCAAATAGGTGTTGTTGAAGGTGATTTATGCGAATTTTGTACCTCTGGTTGAGTGCCTGGGTTCACTGGTTAACTGCTTGCTGATCCAAAGAGGAACATATATCACGAAGTGAAGAACTCTATAAAATATGAGTGTTTTATTGATTAAGTGTGCGGCTTGGCATTCTAAATAATCAAGCTAAATGAGAAAACCAGCTCCAAAGAAAACTCTTCGAAGTGTATAATAATTTTTCATGGGAAGGAGAACGGTAGTCGATAATGTGGCTAGTGAAATGTTGTTCGAATCATCATCAAAATTTCTCACATATTTCAGAAGAGACTAACAACAATGGTCCTTTCTGTTGCAAAATCTCTAATTTAAGACTTTCGCATCCTTCAGCAATAGAAAAAGAAATCCCATTGTCAAACAACATCAATGGGACCACCTTGTAAACAGTGCAAATACCTTGGATATTTGGACGAAAACGATTGTTGTATTGTTTTCTTTAATGAATCGGCCAAGAATCTTAAAAAAAAAACTGAAACCCTAATCTAAGAAAAGGCAATGCGTAAGCCTTGCAAGTTTATTTCATAAGGTTTGGTTTCGTTGTCCCACCAAAACTAAAAAACAAAAAATAATAGGTGGTATATCCGTTTTAAAAGCTCTGACACGATTTTTTTGTGTTTCTCTGGTTTAACATTGCCACGCATCTTTGGAGTTTTTTTATTTGTATTCGCAACATATCCTCATTGTGTGATCTTTGTCATTCACAAAGCAATCTTTTGGTGAATTCAGAAAAAAATAACACCCAGAGGAAAGACAAAAACCAGACTCCGACTCCAAACAATTGGTGACAGAACTTGTTGCACTTTGATTAATTGGATTTCGAGTGTCGAGATATTTTAATGTCAGTCTTCAGCAGTATTCTCTATCAGATTTTTCAGAACAAAACTAACTTCAATGTCATTGTGTATTGGACCGATGCGTTAGTGCTACAGGACTGTGAGTAGAATCGGCGAAAGTAGATCTCTACAGAATTGAACATGGCCTTCATTCTCTTAATGAAACTAAGCTGAGCAGGCAAGGTAAAATCATCGAGTATACATTGTGGTTTGCTATTGCCTGGCATATATATGGAAACAGCGTTACCGTTTTCAAAAAGTGGCACAAAAAGTGGCAAACGTCAAAAAAGTGGCACTATTATAAAAAAAAAACTTAAAACTTATGAATTTTGTATTATTCCATTTTTTTATTATGTCAATTCATAATAAAATTTGACAATTTTAGGGTAAAATTTTTAAATATAAGTTTTTACTGTAGTAGTACCAGTTTCAGGTCTATGTATATTTTTGTAATTACTTTAATATAAAAGGGAAATTAATATTCGATAGTCTGCTAAATCACTAACTGCAATATAACTCTTTAAAAAAATATCTATATTTCTAATAGAATAATTTTTGTTAAATATAATTTATCAGAATTATAGTCTGGCGAACTAGAACAATCAGTCTCCAAGAGTGATTGCAAACTTTTTTAACTGAGGTCTCATGGGATCCATCATCAATTATTCTTTGCGGTCGCACTACAAACCTTAAACATTTTCATAATTATCATATCATTATAGAAACGAATTCCACAATACATTTGACATAACCTAAATTGAATCATAGCCGGTCACATATATTAAAAATTAACGGAAGACATCTGTTCATGGTTGGTACACAATATCCAATTTCCTGAATAACGCATCTATTTATGATGTTAACTTCTCATAAATTTTAAACTTTTTAAGAAGTGGCATAAATTATTGGAAAAGTGGCACAAAATCGTAAAAAGTATCACATTTAGTGGCACAAAAAAAAGTGGCTCAAAAGTGGCACCAGACAAGAAAAAGTGGCAAATTTGCCACTAAAGTGGCACAACGGTAACGCTGTATGGAACGATTTTCGCCCAGCAATACAAACATTTTGTACTTCGACTTAAAATCGAGTTCTAGATTTTTATAGTGACGAAATTCGTCTAATCGTACACAGATAAAAAAATATTTATTGTCTTCTAGCACGAAATTAATTGATCCAATTAATTTTTCATTGAAATTTTTTCAATCACAGAAATGATAGTATCAATCACCAATGTCAATTAAAAAATTAATTAATGCAACTAATTATTTAATTGATACTAGTAATTTCTGCACAAACACAAACAAATTTTTTCTTACTCAATTACGAAATTAATTGATCCAATTAATTTTTTAATTGAAATGTCTTCAATCACCTAAATGATAGTATCAATAAAAAGTTAATTGAAAGTCAATTAAAAAATTTGTTGAATCAATTTAATTGTTAATTGAATATTTTTTAAAAGTCAATTAAAATTTTAATTGGAAAAATTTTCGTGAATTTTGTTTTGTGTGTGATTGATTTTTGTTTCAATTACAAAATTTGTTGAACCAATAAAAATTTTTAATTGAAAATTGTTTACAATTCACTTAAAAGTCATCACGTTACAAGTCGTTTTTTAAATGATCGGTCGAAAGTCACAATTTTAAAATGTCGTTTATTCGACTGTTTCGATAGTTGTTTAAAATGTGTAAAACCAAGAATATATGGACGAACGTTCTCCCTGATCTTTATATATAGTCGAAAATCGATATTTCGATGTATTACAAAAGGAATTACAAACTTATTATACCCACATCACAATTCTATGGTGGTTGGTATAATAACATAAAGCCTAATATTACAAATGAAAATGAACCCCAATTTCTTTTTTGGGATTGCGCTTCATATTCAAGTGGGGCCTATTTTCGTATTTTGGGATTTGAAAATGGTTGCAACCAAACACACTTTTGTTCTTCCGAATAGCTTTGTATCGCATCGGATTTGCTTTTTGCGTGAACTGCTTTAGGCTGAGGTTGGAGACTTTCTACTTTTTTATAGCCTCCACCATAGGATGGGGGTATATTAACTTTGTCATTCCGTTTGTAACACATCGAAATATTGCTCTAAGACCCCATAAAGTATATATATTCTGGGTCGTGGTGAAATTCTGAGTCGATCTAAGCATGTCTGTCCATCCGTTTGTTTGTTGAAATCACGCTAATTTCCGAATGAAACAACTATCGACTTGAAACTTGGCACTAGTAGTTGTTATTGACGTAGGTTGGATGGTATTGCAAATGGGCCATATCGGACCACTTTTACGTATAGCCCCCATATAAACCGACCGCTCAGATTTGGCTTGCGGAGCCTCTTGGAGGAGCAAAAGTCATCCGATCGGTTGAAATTTGGTACATAGTGTTAGTATATGGTCTCTAACACATTTGCAAAAATTGATCCGCATCGGTCCATAATTATATATAGTCCCCATATATACCGATCCCCCGATTTGGCTTGCGGAGCCTCTAAGAGAAGCAAATTTCATCCGATCAGGCTGAAATTTGGTACATGGTGTAGGTATATGGTCTCTAACAACCACGCATAATTATATGTAGCCCCCATATAAACCGATCCCCAGATTTTACTTCCGGAGCCCCTTGGAGGAGTAAAATTCACTCGATCTGGTTGAAATTTGGTACGTGATGTTAATATATGGTTTATAACAACCATGCAAAAATTGGTATATATCGGTCCATAATTATATGTAGCTCTCATTTAAACCGATCCCTATATTTGACCTCCGGAGTTCTTGGTACGTGGTGAAATTTGGTACATTGCGCTAGTATATGGCCGCTAACAACCATGCCAAAATTTGTCCATATCGGTCTATAGTTATATATAGCCGTTCGCCAAAAATAATCTACCAAAATTTTATTTCTGTAGAAAATTTTGTCAAAATTTTATTACTATAGAAAATTTTGTCAAAATGCTATTACTATACAAAATTTTTCAAAATTTTATTTCTATAGAAAATTTTGTCAATATTTTAGTACTATGCAAAATTTTGACATGATTTTATTTCTATAGAAAATGTTGTCAAAATTTAGTGCTATAGAAAGTTTTGTCAAAATCTTATTTCTATAGAAAATTTTGTCAAAATTTTATTTCTATAAAAAATTTTGTCGAAATTGTATTTCTATAGAAAATTTTACCAAAATTTTATTTCTATGGAAAATTTTGTCAAAATTTTAGTTCTTTAAAAAATTTTGTCAACATTTTATTTCTATAGAAAATTTTGCCAAAATTTTATTTCAATAGACAATTTTGTCAAAATTTTATTTTTATAGGCAATTTTGTCAACATTTTATTTCTATAAACAATTTTGTCAAAATTTTATTTCTATATAAAATTTGTCAAAAAGTATATAATAAAATATATAATATAAAAATATATATAATATAAAACAAGTAAGGAAAGTCTAAAGTTGGGCGGGGCCGACTATATTATACCCTGCACCACTTTGTAGATCTAAATTTTCGATACCATATCACATCCGTCAAATGTGTTGGGGGCTGTATATAAAGGTTTGTCCCAAATACATACATTTAAATATCACTCGATTTGGACAGAATTTGATAGACTTCTACAAAATCTATAGACTCAAAATTTAAGTTGGCTAATGCACTAGGGTGGAACACAATTATAGTAAAAAAAAAATGAATGAAAATATGATTTATCGCTCGATATATATGTTCTAGAAGTTTAGGAAAATTAGAGTCATTTTTACAACTTTTCGACTATGCAGTGGCGATTTTACAAGGAAAATGTTGGTATTTTGACCATTTTTGTCGAAATCAGAAAAACATATATATGGGAGCTATATCTAAATCTAAACCGATTTCAAACAAATTTGGCACGCATAGCAACAATGTTAATTCTACTCTCTGTGCAAAATTTCAACTAAATCGGAGTTAAAAATTGGCCTCTGTGGTCATATGAGTGTAAATCGGACGAAAGCTATGTATGGGAGATATATCCAAATCTGAACAGATTTCAACCAAATTTAGCACGCATAGTTACAATGCTAATTCTACTTCCTATGCAAAATCTCAACTAAATCGGAGCAAAAAATTGGCCTCTGTGGTCATATGAGTGTAAATCGGGCGAAAGCTATATATGGGAGATATATCTAAATCTGCACCGATTTCAACCAAATTTGGCACGCATGGCTACAATGCTAATTCTACTCCCTGTGCAAAATTTCAACTAAATCGGAGTTAAAAATTGGCCTCTGTGGTCATATGAGTGTAAATCGGGCGAAAGCTATATATGGGAGCTATATCTAAATCTGAACCGATTTGGCTGATATTTTGCAAGTTTTACGAGACTCATAAAATATTCGGATGTACGGAATTTGAGGAAGATCGGTTGATATACACGCCAATTGTGACCAGATCGGTGAAAAATATATATGGCAGCTATATCTAAATCTGAACCGATCAAAATCAATAGGGATCGTCTTTGTGCCGAAACAGGACCCTATACCAAATTTTAGGACAATGCGAGCTGTACTTTGCACACAAAAATACACCAACAGACAGACAGACGGACATCGCTAAATCGACTCAGAATTTAATTCTAAGCCGATCCGTATACTAAAAGGTTGGTCTAAGATTACTCCTTCTTGGCGTTACATACAAATGCACAAACTTATTATACCCTGTACAACAGTAGTGTTGAAGGGTATAAAATATATATATATAATATAAAAAATTTCTCAAAATTTTATTTCTATAGAAAATTTTGTCAAACTAAATTATATATATATATATTTAATCGTCCGTTTTTTATTTTTGTGTAATGTATACCCCGTATGGACTAACTTACACTTTAGAAGACGAAGTCAAGAAAAATTAAGATACCTTGCCATCGGTAAGTATTACCACAACCCAAGTAATTCGATTGTGGATGACAGTCTTTAGCACAAGTTTCTATGCAATCCATGGTGGAGGGTACATAAGATTCGGCCTGGCCGTACTTACGGCCGTATATAGTTGTTTTTTTTTTTTTTACTGAACAACACATTTTCAATTGTTTTCTTAAAACTTCTTACTTTTTCCATCAATTGGGATTTTCTGTTAAATTATAAAATAAAATGTTATGTTTTTTTTTGTGGCTAATTTTCATGGGGCCCATATTCAATATGAAGCTTCGCATCACATTTGTGGCTGGGTTACATTTAGGTTTCGGGGCTCATTTTTTTGGGCTCCATTTTCTTACCGCCGTTTAACTCGTGTCCCAAAGTGTAATTTTCATCCAACAATGACAAACTTACAACTCACGCCTGAGTCATGAATATGGACCCTATGAAAATTAGTCCTAAAACCTAATTAAAATAGGACCCCAAAAATGTATATGGAAAGCAACAAAATCAGTTTTTTATTTTATGGAGAGTAACTTCATTTTAGGTTTTGAAAATAAACCTCATTATGAAAATAAACCTCAATTTGTGCTTCGTATTCAAGTGGCGTCTACGAGTATTTACGCATTCTGCGATTTGACAATTGTGGCAACCAAATACACATTTGTTGTTACGACTGGCATTGTATCGCATCAGATTTGCTTTTTTGTTTGGCCGGATTTCGGTCAGGTGTTAAGACTTTCTTTTATGGACACGGTTCAAAGTGGGGCCAACGCGATTATTTTTTTTTTTCTTAAAACTTCTTATTTGTTCCAACAACTAGTATTAATTTTCATCAGTTAGGGGTCCATTTATTTTTAATCAAAAAAAGAGCCCTAATTTTATTTTGGGGTCAATTTTCATGCTTCAATTATATTTTGTTGGAGCTCATATTCATGACGAAACGTCACCCCACTTTTGTGGTCCTGTTCCATTTGGCTTTTGGGGCTAATTTTCATACTATAAGTTTATGGTCTGTTGGTCGGTAGAAAACTATTCCTTGATATCCAGCACCATTTAGAAGCTCCAATTCAAAGTCGATTTGCTTGTATTAAATTCTATTGAATTGTAGATTCTTTAGAAAATTCATAGATTTTGAACTTTAAGTAATGTAAATTTTGTTTAAAAGATTTACATTGAGGATGAGATAAATTTTGAAATTTTTATTTTCAAGGGGCATGGTATTCTTAAAAAAAAAGAATCCTAATTTCGTCAATCATGGTGGGATCGATCATGCCTAGTGCCTGTCTTTAAAATCCCATACTATCTAATAAATATAAATTTTATTTGCGATGTTAATGCTGGATCCGCATTTCTTCGAAAACTTCCCTTAGTTTTTGATAAAGAGCTGTATTTGTCACGAAGATGGTGTTGAAAATGCCTCAAAGTCTTGCAGCATCATTAATTTAATCATTGGGGTTGTTGTCGTTTTGTTGATTAATTTTTTGTTTTTAGTTTCTTAATATTGTACTCTTTTGATCATGATTGTCGGAATAAATGAATTCCATGTTTATGAGGATTGTGCTCGTATGAGGGCGGTTTTCATAGTAAATGAGCACGTGCTTGCTTGCTTTCCCATCTGCTGAGAGAGCTGAGGATCGCTGTTTACAATTTCCCCCCTTTATGTTTTTGGGATGACTCGCATTTTTCTGAGGTTTTAAGAATTGTCGTCATTACTTGATTATATTCGTGATTTCTTTTTGTCATATGGGGTATTTTTGTTATTATTGCAGTTTAGTGTTTAAGATTTCGTGTGAATTTAATTGCATTTAAGTATCTAATTAAGAGATCAAAGTGAAGGAATCTTATTTACTTATACCGGCTGGTGAACCAGCCAATCAGACCTCAAAAAGTCAACATTGAGATCGGTGGTATTATTTGATGTCTTTATAGTGAGATTTTGTTTTCCACGAAAAAAACTATCATCATCATCGTTGCAATTGTGGCAGAAAATCATATTCTTTTGAATAAACATTGTTAAGTGTCAGGGAGTAAGTGTTGAAAATCATTTCCTGTTTTATTGGAAATTATTATGATAAAATTGAAGAGGGACCAATTATGGTGACAACACCGTCAACGTTATTGCTAAACAAAATCGCTATGAAGTACCGCAGATTTTATACATTCGACCACTTGTGATCAGCTTTTCGTAATTGTACAATTTGGTTTGTTAAATAATGCAATACCCATCAACATTTTGAAAGTTCTTCTAAAGGCACAACTTTATAAGCACTTCCAAAAATGTCATCCTAAAGATGTCCTTTATTTCAACTACACAGGAAGTTCTTTTAATTGATTTTTTTTGTAACTAGCTAATTTCATGTGTTTAATTGGTAATTTTTTTATTTCAAATACACTCAAAAAAAGTTTACTTGGATCCAAAGATTTTGACCTTTTTTAAAGATTTTTGTATTGATTCCCAGCCAAAAATGCGGATTTATCTGTTGCGACCTATCTGGCTTTAAATCTAGGATCTATAAAATTAAAATAAGGATACATATCTCATTTATC
The DNA here is from genome assembly GCF_050003625.1 of Haematobia irritans. Classification (NCBI taxonomy): domain Eukaryota; kingdom Metazoa; phylum Arthropoda; class Insecta; order Diptera; family Muscidae; genus Haematobia; species Haematobia irritans. The sequence continues at coordinate 172,073,791 of NC_134400.1, forward strand.
GAATTTTCATTCTAACAAACAAATGCCAATTAAAAATCCAAATTAGGACGGATACTACGAAGTAGAAAATATTTTCTTAATTCCAAAAAAAAAGAACTTTAAACCAAAAATGCTAAATCCTCAAAAGTCTTAGCCTATATTTGAAGCTTTTTTATCTTAAATCTAAAGATTCAATATTTCAGTTAATTGAAGGACGATTTATTTAAAACAAAAATGTGTTTCTTTACTTTAGGGAAAATTTGCCTTAGACATGCAACTTTAACGAAGGGACAGAAATTTTCAAAATGTGTGTCCTAAATTTAATGAAAAAACAACAATTTTAAGCAAAACTTGTAAACTTTCTTTTAATAAAAATTTCATTATTTGAAAGAAATTTGTGCTTAATAGTGTGTAAATTGCGCATCCTACAATTGAGGTTGCGTAATCTTTAATATCACGTAAATGTTTTTTTTCGGTGTAGGATAAAAACAGAGTAAGAATAAATAAGATTGTAAAAATTATTTAAATTATGTCGAAAAAAAGCTAAATCCAATCTAGAAAAATTGCGAATTTTTGAAAATATTTGAGGTCAAACGTTTCAGACAAGCATTAGAATGCATTAAAAATCATAAAAAAAATATAAAAATTATTTATTTGGAAAAATATCACAAAATTTTTTAATTCATATCCAACACACTGAATTCGGATCACCTTAAGAAGTTATGCAAATTCAGTGCAACGACTGAAAAAATGGTGGACATCCGTCCTATGGCAAGTCCAAGTTAAATTAATCGCTTCTGCGCCAATTTTGCATCCAAATCCAAATCCAAAAAGAACCATTTCACTACTTTTTGGCGACGCTTTTTGCTGTGTAGTTCATAGTAACATATTATCGTATTTATGCCCTGCGCAACACTGTGGAACAGGATATTATAAATTAGTGTATATGTTTGCAACACCCGGAAGGAGACGAGATAGACACATGAAGTCTTTGGCGATATTGCTCAGGATCGTTCCCTGAATCTATATAACCATGTCCGTCTGTCTGTGAACACATTTTTGTAATCAAAGTCCTTCCGGGTCGAAGTTTTAGTCCAATATACATAAAATTTGGCACAAATTTTGTTTTATGTCCTTTTGATTTTGGATATAGATTAAATGGCCACAGAAGCCAGAGTTTTACCCTGATGTAAATATGAACCAAAATAAAATTTTCCTATACCTTTAATACATATATATCGACCGATAAATCATAAATTCACTTTTGCGAAATTTCATTTTTATACCCTCCACCATAGGATGGAGGGTATATTAATTTTGTCATTTCGTTTGTAACACATCGAAATATTGGTCTAAGACCCCATCAAGTATATATTCTGGGTCGTGGTAAAATTCTGAGTCGATCTAGCTATGTCCGTCCGTTCGTCCGTCTGTTGAAATTATGCTAACTTCCGAACGAAACAAGCTATCGACTTGAAAGTTGGCACAAATAGTTGTTATTGCTGTAGGTCGGATGGTATTGGATGGATCCAGTTAGGCATGGTTGTTAACTGCCATATACTAGAACAATGTACCAAATTTCAACTGACTCGGATAAAAATTGCTCCTCCAAGAGGCTCCAAAACCAAATCTCGGGATCGGTTTATATGGGGGCTATATATGATTATGGACTGATATGGACCACTTTTGGCATGGTTGTTAAATATCATATACTAACACCACGTACCAAATTTCAATCAGATCGGATGAATTTTGTTTCTCCAAGAGGCTCCAAAACTAAATCTGGGGATGGGTTTATATGGGGCTATATATAATTATGGACTGATATGAACCAATTCCTGCATGGTTTGTTGGATATCATATACTAACATCATGTACCAAATTTCAACCGAATCGGATGAATTTTGCTCTTCCAAGGGGCTCCGGAGGTCAAATCTGGGGATCGGTTTATATGGGGGCTATACATAATTATGGACCGATTTCGACCAATTTTTGCATGGGTGTTTGAGGCCATATATTAACACCACGTACCAAATTTCAACTGAATCAGATGAATGTTGGTCTTCCAAGAGGCTCCGGGGGTCAAATCTGGTGATCGGTTTATATTCAACCGTCGAACTGAACGGACGTGTTTTCTAATAGCGGAGTATTTCATCGTAATAAGTACTTATTACGAATTTCATGTGTGGTGGAAATAATAAACCACCATGCAGCGAAATTCAAAGTCATCCACTGGGTTGCTAACTTCAGGGCCCAGTGGACGGGTAACGACTGAAGTTATAAATTTGGGCAGCGACCAAGAGTCAGGCCCAATTAGTCGACCTGTAGACGGGTCGACTGGCGGTGACACTTTGGCAAGTCGGACCTTTTCTAAGGTGACGACATCAAAAGGAGGCAATCCCTCTCGAAAGAGATTCAAGGAACGAAGAAATGCTTTGTTTATCCTAAAGAAATTAGGATCAGTCGACCCAAGCACGTTGTCGGCTAAGCAAAGCGATTCCTTAAAATGGGCTCAAGGAATTCTTGAAGCTGGAAAAAGGGAACGATCACCGGATGAGCTACCATCCTCTAAACGGGATCAAAGATCGTTTGCCTCAGTTGCAAAAGACAGCCTTGTGATGGCTATTATTAATAAAGGAGCATTGGACGGTATGATTCCAAAGCAAAAATGGGGGGAAATTGAGAACGCGATGTCTGGTGTCTACTCAGAGGTGCGAAAAAAGTTTCCCGGACCAAGTCCTCGACAGCAAGATGCTGGATGGTATCAAGGACGATATAAGTTAATAGCTTTTGCAGACCAGAGGTCTATGGATTGCTTTAAAGCTGCATTGATGCTAATTGGTGAAGTTTGGGAAGGAGCCGCTTTGGAGTTAGTCGATAAAAAAGACATACCGGCTAAACCTAGAGCACATGCATGGATACCGGCAAACCCTCCTGATCCTGAGTCAATACTAGAGAGACTAAAAGAATGTAACCCAGATCTTCCAACCGCCGATTGGAAGGTTGGTCGTTTGGATGAGGTGGATGGACCAAGACGACATGCGGTGTTTATATTAAACATAGAGTCGCTGCCACATCTAGCCCAGACCCAAGGACGCGTAAGTTATGGCTTTCATGATATCCATATGAAGGTATACAAAAGCGATCAGCCAAAGGATACCGAAACGGACAAGCCACCGGTAGAGTCAGCAGTGAAAAAATCTCCTAGCGAAGCCGAAGGAGACATAAAACCGGCAGACTATGGCGAAAATCATATGCGGGAAGTTTCTACAGGCTCAAGCCTCACCAAAGCTGAACTGCGGACTGTTGCGAGAGTCACCGAGATCTGTGAAGAGGAAGCTCTTGATGACTCAATTGAAGCGGCTGATGTGACGGTGGTTGAAAATTTGGATGGTTCTACGGTTCCTCCAGATAAATCTTCACCATTGTAAGGCCGCTTGTGCTGCCTTAAAAGTTCTCCTGATGAAAGGAGACATAGATATAGTTCTTATTCAAGAACCATACATATATAAGAACAAGATCTGTGAATTAAGCACTCCTTTAAACCAAAAATGCTAAATCCTCAAAAGTCTTAGCCTATATTTGAAGCTTTTTTATCTTAAATCTAAAGATTCAATATTTCAGTTAATTGAAGGACGATTTATTTAAAACAAAAATGTGTTTCTTTACTTTAGGGAAAATTTGCCTTAGACATGCAACTTTAACGAAGGGACAGAAATTTTCAAAATGTGTGTCCTAAATTTAATGAAAAAACAACAATTTTAAGCAAAACTTGTAAACTTTCTTTTAATAAAAATTTCATTATTTGAAAGAAATTTGTGCTTAATAGTGTGTAAATTGCGCATCCTACAATTGAGGTTGCGTAATCTTTAATATCACGTAAATGTTTTTTTTCGGTGTAGGATAAAAACAGAGTAAGAATAAATAAGATTGTAAAAATTATTTAAATTATGTCGAAAAAAAGCTAAATCCAATCTAGAAAAATTGCGAATTTTTGAAAATATTTGAGGTCAAACGTTTCAGACAAGCATTAGAATGCATTAAAAATCATAAAAAAAATATAAAAATTATTTATTTGGAAAAATATCACAAAATTTTTTAATTCATATCCAACACACTGAATTCGGATCACCTTAAGAAGTTATGCAAATTCAGTGCAACGACTGAAAAAATGGTGGACATCCGTCCTATGACAAGTCCAAGTTAAATTAATCGCTTCTGCGCCAATTTTGCATCCAAATCCAAATCCAAAAAGAACCATTTCACTACTTTTTGGCGACGCTTTTTGCTGTGTAGTTCATAGTAACATATTATCGTATTTATGCCCTGCGCAACACTGTGGAACAGGATATTATAAATTAGTGTATATGTTTGCAACACCCGGAAGGAGACGAGATAGACACATGAAGTCTTTGGCGATATTGCTCAGGATCGTTCCCTGAATCTATATAACCATGTCCGTCTGTCTGTGAACACATTTTTGTAATCAAAGTCCTTCCGGGTCGAAGTTTTAGTCCAATATACATAAAATTTGGCACAAATTTTGTTTTATGTCCTTTTGATTTTGGATATAGATTAAATGGCCCCAGAAGCCAGAGTTTTACCCTGATGTAAATATGAACCAAAATAAAATTTTCCTATACCTTTAATACATATATATCGACCGATAAATCATAAATTCACTTTTGCGAAATTTCATTTTTATACCCTCCACCATAGGATGGAGGGTATATTAATTTTGTCATTTCGTTTGTAACACATCGAAATATTGGTCTAAGACCCCATCAAGTATATATTCTGGGTCGTGGTAAAATTCTGAGTCGATCTAGCTATGTCCGTCCGTTCGTCCGTCTGTTGAAATTATGCTAACTTCCGAACGAAACAAGCTATCGACTTGAAAGTTGGCACAAATAGTTGTTATTGCTGTAGGTCGGATGGTATTGGATGGATCCAGTTAGGCATGGTTGTTAACTGCCATATACTAGAACAATGTACCAAATTTCAACTGACTCGGATAAAAATTGCTCCTCCAAGAGGCTCCAAAACCAAATCTCGGGATCGGTTTATATGGGGGCTATATATGATTATGGACTGATATGGACCACTTTTGGCATGGTTGTTAAATATCATATACTAACACCACGTACCAAATTTCAATCAGATCGGATGAATTTTGTTTCTCCAAGAGGCTCCAAAACTAAATCTGGGGATGGGTTTATATGGGGCTATATATAATTATGGACTGATATGAACCAATTCCTGCATGGTTTGTTGGATATCATATACTAACATCATGTACCAAATTTCAACCGAATCGGATGAATTTTGCTCTTCCAAGGGGCTCCGGAGGTCAAATCTGGGGATCGGTTTATATGGGGGCTATACATAATTATGGACCGATTTCGACCAATTTTTGCATGGGTGTTTGAGGCCATATATTAACACCACGTACCAAATTTCAACTGAATCAGATGAATGTTGGTCTTCCAAGAGGCTCCGGGGGTCAAATCTGGTGATCGGTTTATATTCAACCGTCGAACTGAACGGACGTGTTTTCTAATAGCGGAGTATTTCATCGTAATAAGTACTTATTACGAATTTCATGTGTGGTGGAAATAATAAACCACCATGCAGCGAAATTCAAAGTCATCCACTGGGTTGCTAACTTCAGGGCCCAGTGGACGGGTAACGACTGAAGTTATAAATTTGGGCAGCGACCAAGAGTCAGGCCCAATTAGTCGACCTGTAGACGGGTCGACTGGCGGTGACACTTTGGCAAGTCGGACCTTTTCTAAGGTGACGACATCAAAAGGAGGCAATCCCTCTCGAAAGAGATTCAAGGAACGAAGAAATGCTTTGTTTATCCTAAAGAAATTAGGATCAGTCGACCCAAGCACGTTGTCGGCTAAGCAAAGCGATTCCTTAAAATGGGCTCAAGGAATTCTTGAAGCTGGAAAAAGGGAACGATCACCGGATGAGCTACCATCCTCTAAACGGGATCAAAGATCGTTTGCCTCAGTTGCAAAAGACAGCCTTGTGATGGCTATTATTAATAAAGGAGCATTGGACGGTATGATTCCAAAGCAAAAATGGGGGGAAATTGAGAACGCGATGTCTGGTGTCTACTCAGAGGTGCGAAAAAAGTTTCCCGGACCAAGTCCTCGACAGCAAGATGCTGGATGGTATCAAGGACGATATAAGTTAATAGCTTTTGCAGACCAGAGGTCTATGGATTGCTTTAAAGCTGCATTGATGCTAATTGGTGAAGTTTGGGAAGGAGCCGCTTTGGAGTTAGTCGATAAAAAAGACATACCGGCTAAACCTAGAGCACATGCATGGATACCGGCAAACCCTCCTGATCCTGAGTCAATACTAGAGAGACTAAAAGAATGTAACCCAGATCTTCCAACCGCCGATTGGAAGGTTGGTCGTTTGGATGAGGTGGATGGACCAAGACGACATGCGGTGTTTATATTAAACATAGAGTCGCTGCCACATCTAGCCCAGACCCAAGGACGCGTAAGTTATGGCTTTCATGATATCCATATGAAGGTATACAAAAGCGATCAGCCAAAGGATACCGAAACGGACAAGCCACCGGTAGAGTCAGCAGTGAAAAAATCTCCTAGCGAAGCCGAAGGAGACATAAAACCGGCAGACTATGGCGAAAATCATATGCGGGAAGTTTCTACAGGCTCAAGCCTCACCAAAGCTGAACTGCGGACTGTTGCGAGAGTCACCGAGATCTGTGAAGAGGAAGCTCTTGATGACTCAATTGAAGCGGCTGATGTGACGGTGGTTGAAAATTTGGATGGTTCTACGGTTCCTCCAGATAAATCTTCACCATTGTAAGGCCGCTTGTGCTGCCTTAAAAGTTCTCCTGATGAAAGGAGACATAGATATAGTTCTTATTCAAGAACCATACATATATAAGAACAAGATCTGTGAATTAAGCACTCCGGGTTTCAAACTTTTGCATAATACCGGTAACGATATAAATCGAGCATGTATAATTGCTAAAAACGAACTAAACTTGTTTCTGCTTCCTTCATTGAGCAATGCAGATACTGTCGTAGCCAGTCTAGAGATATCCACATGCAAATATTGGGTGTCTTCGGTCTACATGGGACATGATAGGGATATGCCACCCTGTGCCGTTAAGACCTTAGTTGAGGAGTCACTAAAAACAAAGACAAAGCTCATTATGGGATGCGATGCAAATGCACATCATAGTATTTGGGGAAGTAGTGATACTAATGCAAGGGGAGAGTCGCTAATAGAGTTTATTTTGCGTACTAACCTGGTAGTTTGCAATAAGGGAGATGCACCAACCTTCGTCACCAGGAATAGACAAGAGGTTTTGGACGTAACGTTGACCTCTCCGGAACTGAATGATAAGATATCTGAGTGGCAAGTTTTGAGGGAACATAGCTTCTCAGATCATCGCTACATCAGTTTCAGATTGGCTGTTCGTACTTCAAAGACCATATTTCCGCCAAATGTTAGGAAAGCTGATTGGAATAGGTATAGGGAATCGTTCAATTTGATGATACCGGAAATGCCGGAGACAAATATGAGCACTGTGCAAGATATCGAACACGCAGTGGAGCGGATTACGAAGGCCTTCAACATTTCACTGAAAGCTGCTTGCCCTAGGGGAAAGCCAAGGGGAAAAAATCGGCCGCCATGGTGGACTACGGAGTTAAGTAATATGAGGAAATCCTGCAGGAAGCTCTTTAACAAAGCAAAGTCCACAAGAGCTCCGGAGGATTGGGACACTTACAAGATGAATCTGAGAGAATATAAACGAGAACTGAGAAGGTCTCAACAAAACTCTTGGGATGATTACTGTAGCAGTATTGAGAATACGTCAGAGGCTTCCAGACTACGGAAGGTACTAGCATCCACTAACACCGCTCCAGGTTTCATTAAAACGTCGGAGGGAAATTGGACAACGTCCAGTGAGGAGACGTTGGAGGTACTTTTGGACACACACTTCCCTGGAAATCAGACGGTTGAACCATGTTCCGGCGGTGTAACAGAGGCTCGGCGATCACTTCCTATCGAGGAAATTGTGTCGGAATCTAGAATAAAATGGGCTTTAAATAGCTTTGGACCATTCAAATCCCCCGGACCTGATGGAATTACTCCGGCGGAGTTACAGGCAGTGGTTGAAAGAATTATCCCCTGGTTGACGGTGATATATAAACAATGTGTAAACTTAGCATATATTCCAGAAAAGTGGAGGGAAACAAAAGTCGTCTTCATACCTAAAGCAGGAAAAGCCTCTCACTCGAGTGCGAAGGATTTCCGACCAATCAGCTTATCCTCATTCCTACTTAAGACCCTGGAGAGGATGATAGACATGTATCTTAGAACTAGCGTGGATTCAAGTTTGCTCTCGAAACGACAGCATGCATACTCGAAGGGCAGGTCTACTGAGACCGCATTGCATGAACTGGTCAGCTTTATTGAAAGCTCACTATCTGTCAAAGAATACACAATCGTGGCGTTTCTAGACATCGAAGGGGCGTTCAATAATGTCCATTCGAGCTCGATATTAAATGGACTGACAACTCTCAATGTTGATCTAGGTATACTTAGGCTGTTAGACGAACTTCTAATAAAGAGACGTATTTCAGCCACACTAGGGCAAGCAAACATACAAAGGTATGTGAACAGAGGCACTCCCCAAGGAGGAGTTCTATCACCTCTTCTTTGGAATGTTGCTATAAACAACCTTCTGGTTTCTCTAGAAAAAGAAAGGATAAAAGTGGTGGCATACGCAGATGATGTGGCGCTAGCAGTCAGGGGAAAATTCCCATCCACAATCAGAGATATTATACAGAGAGCTCTCCGGATGACTGAGAAATGGGCGAAAGATAATGGTCTTGGTGTAAATCCAGCAAAGACAGAAATAGTCATGTACTGCAAAGATCGCAAATTCCCTTTGGTGAGTGTGCAAAATACCTTGGCGTTATTTTGGACAGGAAGCTGAATTTTAGGCTTAATATTGAAGAGAGGGCGAGAAAAGCCACGGTAGCTTTGAACTCGTGCAAAAAGGCAATAGGGAAAAAGTGGGGACTAAGACCAAAAATTGTGCATTGGCTATACACGGCAGTGGTTAGACCTATAATGCTATATGGTGTTGTAGTCTGGTGGCCGGCACTTCAGAAACCGACTTGTTTAGATAAAGTTCAGCGTATGGCGAGCTTATGTATCTCAGGCGCATTTAGTAAGACAGGAACAGACTCCCTTAATGTCATGCTACATCTATTGCCTTTAGACATTTTGGCCAAACAGTCAGCTGCAACAACGGCTGTGCGGTTGCGCGAGCTATCGCTGTGGTCGGAAAAAATGTACGGTCATAGTTCGGTCCTCAAAGTAATGCCAGATGTGCCTAACGTAGTGGATTACACCCTGGCAAAACCACTTTTCGACAAAAAGTTTGAAACTCTAATTCCCAATAGTGAGGCGTGGTGTACACAGACCCCGGGGAATAAAAGATATATAGATTTCTATACTGATGGCTCCAAATTGAATGGACAAGTGGGGTTCGGAGTATATTCTAAAGATCTGGAAATTCGAATAGCGAAAAGATTACCTAATCACTGTAGTGTTTTTCAGGCTGAAATATTGGCAATAAGAGAGGTGGTGAATTGGCTGAGAAGTAATGTTCCAACAAATATTGGCATTAATATATACTCAGACAGTCAACCTGCAATAAAATCCTTGGACTCTGTGTTCCTTAACTCAAAAACGGCCATAGACTGCCGCAAATCTCTCAACGAGATGGCTGAGCAGTACAATATTCACCTAATATGGGTGCCTGGTCATAGGAACATACCGGGGAACTGTGAAGCAGATGTGTTAGCAAGGCTAGGAACTACCTTACATATTCCAGGGGAACTAGAATCTGTTGGTATGCCTCTGGCCACCTGCAAGCTCTTACTGCGTGAGAAGGCTGTTATGATGGCCAATATTCGATGGGAAAATTGCAAGGGTTGTAACGACACCAAGCAAATATGGCCCCATTTAAACTTAAACCGCACACTAGATATGCTAGTGTTCTCAAGGCGTCAGATAGCACTCCTAATATCTGCTATAACGGGTCGCTGCCTGATAGGCGAATTTGCAAAAACTATAGGTGCGAAGTATAATGACTATTGTATAAGCTGTCATGACGTGGAGGAAAAGGAATCAATTAAACACCTCTTGTGTGAGTGTCCTGCTTTTTGTGTAAGGCGTAAGCGAATTTTAGGAGCATATAGCTTTAGATTACTGGCTGACCTGGAAAACGTTAACTTAAGTAGTTTGTTAATGTTTTTGGAGCAATCTGGTTGGTTCCACAAAAGTAAATAATAGAGAAGGTTCAGTGGTTAAGACTAGAAGTGCCCATATGTAATAGGTACTTTTAGTTAAATGTGGTATCACAATGGACTAATAGTCTAAGTGAGCCTGAAATTTAATCGGGCTGCCACTTTAACCTAACCTAACCTAACCATGGGGGCTATATATAATTATAAGCCGATGTGGACCAATTTTTGCACGGTTGTTAGAGACCATATACTAACACCATGTACCAAATTTCAGGCGGATCGGATGAAATTTGCTTCTCTTAGAGGCTCCTCAAGCCACCGTGGTGCAATGGTTAGCATGCCCGCCTTGCATACACAAGGTCGTGGGTTCGATTCCTGCTTCGACCGAACACCAAAAAGTTTTTCAGCGGTGGATTATCCCACCTCAGTAATGCTGGTGACATTTCTGAGGGTTTCAAAGCTTCTCTAAGTGGTTCCACTGCAATGTGGAACGCCGTTCGGACTCGGCTATAAAAAGGAGGTCCCTTGTCATTGAGCTTAACATGGAATCGGGCAGCACTCAGTGATAAGAGAGAAGTTCACCAATGTGGTATCACAATGGACTGAATAGTCTAAGTGAGCCTGATACTTCGGGCTGCCACCTAACCTAACCTAACCTAACCTACACCATGTACCAAATTTCAGCCGGATCGGATGAAATTTGCTTCTCTTAGAGGGTTCGCAAGCCAAATATATGAGGGCTATACGTAAAATTGGCCCATTTGCAATACCATGTGACCTACATCAATAACAACTACTTGTGCCAAGTTTCAAGTCGATAGCTTGTTTCGTTCGGAAGTTAGCGTGATTTCAACAGACGGACGGACGGATGGACGGGCATGCTTAGATCGACTCAGAATTTCACCACGACCCAGAATATATATACTTTACGGGGTCTTAGAGCAATATTTCGATGTGTTACAAACGGAATGACAAAGTTAATATACCCCATCCTATGGTGGAGGGTATAAAAACGCTATGTTTGGCTGTTTTGTCTCGTATTGTATGCTTGCATTGTTTGTATGGTATGCTTGTATTGTATACCTATGAGAGTAACACTATATTGTGGCTCTCTCATGCTAAGAGAAAACCAGTATTTTTGATATATTATGTAAAGTTTCATGAATTGTATGAAAGAGTCCATTCACATTATTAAAAAGATAATAATTTATAATAACAAATATTTACGCAAAAACATATTACGTACGTACATCTATTTTATGAAAGAGTCCATAAATTATTAAAAATGTACCAATTTATGTAAAAATTCATATTTTATTTTTTTGTGTGTATGGTCGCTAACAACCATGCCAAAAGTGGTCCATATCGGTTTATATTTATAAATAGCCCATAGACGAACCGATTTCCAGATTTTACTTCTTCGATATAAGCAAATTTCATTTGATCTAGCTAAAATTTGGTAATAATCATACAAAAATTTTACCATATAGGTTCATAATTGTATATAGCCCCCATATACGAGTAAGCCGATCCCCATATTTCACTTGTGCCTCTCTTTTACCGCGAAAGTTCATACCGGTAAAGAACTGAATTATATAGGTTTTAATCTGCCGTTTTTTGCCTAATATATACCCCGTATGGTCTAACTTCCAATTTAGAAGACGATGTTAAAGAGTTTTAAGATACTTTGCCATCGGCAAGTGTTACCACAACACAAGTAATTCGATTGTGGATGACAGCCTTTAGAAGAAATTTCTACGCAATCCATGGTACATAAGGTTCGGCCTGTTAGAACTTACGGCCGTATATACTTGTTTTTATTAACATTGTGCTTCACCCCGGGACATTAGCCGATTCAAATTTTAAGCCCAGAGATTTTGTAGAAACCTAAAAATGTTGGGAATATAAACCTTTATATATAGAACCAAACAAACTGGAAGGATTTGAGATGGTATCAACAATGTGGATCCACAAAGTGGTGCAGGGTATATAATAGTAGGCTCCGCCCGACTTTAAACTTTCCTTATTTGTTGTTGTTTTTTTTTAATTTCGCAATGTAAAGTTTTCGCACTGAATAAAATATTAATAACTACGAAAGATTGTGCAATCTAAATTTTAGTGAGAAATCCTAATAAAATTGGTCACCGATTTCTTTACGCAGATCTTAAATTTTTATATGAGCTCCGTCTTAAAGGCATACCATTTTTGACTGGGAATCAATACCAAAGTCATTAAAGTAATGACAAAATCTTCGGAACTAGGTATGTTTTTGTTTCAATGCAGCACCCCCAGTGTATACTACTGATTCCACTTACCAGGATTTAATGAAAATTAAGTCTACAAGTCGCAAAGAAAAACAATTTTTTTTGAATTGTTTAAAATTTTCTAGTTTTCATCGGCAATAGTCATCTTAATCCTGTAAGATTTTGAGAACTATTTTCAAGTAGCTTTCGCAAATGATATACCACAACAATTCTACCTACCTACATAAATTGCTACGATTTCAATTCTAAGTTCAGAACTCAAATCAATAGTGAAATAAATTCAAATTTAATTGGAAAGATATGATATCGTGCATATGTACTCGTATGACGCTAGTAGCAATATGGTGCCACCACATAAAATCACCAAACTTCTATCCATAACCAACCAACTCCAATAACCAAGACACAGAGTCAAGCTTCAATAAACAAAAAATCAATGGGCTGACAAAAGACCGATTGTAGGGACAGACAGAGAAATGCAGTGCTCAACAGTCCTTAATATATCGAAACTCATTTAAACGTCGTATGAGCTGTAACCCCATCAGGGAGTGCAAGACAATATTGAAAGACAAAATCATCAGCAGCAGCACCCAGTCAAATGGTGTTAAAAGTGTTGATTGGTTGGCTTCTTAATTTAGGAGTACATCTAAAACAATATGTGGTGGTTTTTGCTCCAGCCATTCACCCAGTCTGTCAGTTAGCTCACCCGTTAACCAGGGTATGGAGGAAAGTTTCAGACTGCATTAATATCAGAGCAATAGCATCGGCAACGCCACCTCCATCGCCATTGTAAGTAACCACCATATGATTGTCAAACTGCCAATTGAACAGTGGGGTGAGATTAGAGAAAAAAAAAAAAACGTAAAAAAATATTTTGTGTAATCATAAAAATTGAATACCGATGTTTGTTTTTTTTTAATCCAAACAAATCGACTAATCGAACTTTGATGTTAGCCAAAATCGAAAAATCGAATTAAACTAAAGCTCAAATTTACTTCTGATTATTGCAAAAAAATTTTGTATTACTTCATTTTTAAAATTTGTTCAGAAATTTTCTTCAATCCAATGGAATGTTCTTTATTCCAAGTATGTCTCAAAAATTTTATGAACTATACGTGCGTATAAATTTCAATGTTCGTATACAGAAAGAAAAAAAAAACGTTCAAACTTTTATCACCACATTTTTTTCTTAATTTTTTTTTTTAATTTTTGCAATAAAAACTGTACATAAAGACTATATATAACTATGGACCGATAACATTTACTTGCATCACATGAAAAAATTTTTAACCGCATCGGATGAAATTTGCTCCTTCAAGGGGCTCCGGAAATCAAATCTTTCAATCGGTTTATATGGATGCTATTTATAATTATGGACCGATATTGTCCAAATTTTGCACACTGGTTAGAGGGCATATACTGACAACGCGTACCAAAGGTCAACCGAACAGGATGAAATTTTCTCTTCAAGAGGATACTTGGATCCAAAGATTTTGACTTTCCCTTAAGGATTTTGGTATTGATTCCGAGCCAAAGATGCGGCTTCTTTAACCCTTTCACTACCGAATTAAACCTAACGTTAACAACTTTCATTTATCCTCTGTTTTCTGTAACAGCAAGTAGAAAAAATATTGCAATTTGGATGGCCTACCTCAATTATTTATAAAGCTATATGTGTTTGTTCCGAAATTTTAATTCTTGAATTGTGACCAACTGGTCATACTAAACTAAACGCTATTCGGCCTGTAATATCTGTTGACGTGTTGGAAAAAAAATCAAAAAGAATCTGAAATAATGTAGACTATAGTTTGTATATAAATATCGATTTACTAGAGACGTCAGTAGAAAAATTGTCTCAAAATGTTGTATTTTTGTTTATTGTCAAGAAATGTTATGAAAATACATTTTAGGGCCCAGCAATATGGAAAATATTTATATTATATATATTTATATATATAAGAGCCTTTACTTTAAATTATCATCGAGAAATAAATCGAAACTAAATGGGGAGTTAAAGTTTGGAGTCGTTTTCGAATGTCCTCTGTAGTGGACATCGGTAGTGAAAGGGTAAACATAACGAAAATTTTTAGTGACTTATCTGGCTTTAAATCTAGGACCAGTAACATTAAAATTAGGATACATACCTCATTTATCAAATTTTCATTCTTTTTTCGCGATTTATTAATAAAGGTATACGCGTACAAACAAATGCCAGTTTAAAAATCCAAATTATAACGGATAATTCAAAGTAGAAAATGTATTCTTCATTCCAAAAAAACTTTAAACCAAAGACGCTAAATCCTCAAAATAGCCTTTTTATCTAAAGTTTCAATATTTCAGTTAACTTAAGGACAATTTCTTTAATTCAAAAATGTATTTCTTTACTTTAAGAAAAATTAGCCTTAGTTCAAAGACATGCGACTTTAACGGAGGGAAGCAAAATTACAAAATTTCGCCATACAGACTGCAAAATATTCCTTACACTGAAAAAATATTTACGTGATATTAAAGATTATGCAATCCACATTTTCGGATGAGCAATTTACAACATGTTAAGGACAAATTTCTTTAAAATAATGAAATTGTAATTAAAATAAAGTTTATAATATTTGCTTGAAAAAATTATATAATTAAATTTAGGATAGAAATTTTGTTAATTTGCGTCCGTTAATGTGGTATGTCTTTGAACTAAGGAAAATTTGCTTTAAAGTAAAGAAACACATCTTTGGTTTAAAGAAATCGTTCTTTAATTAACGGAAATATTGAATCTTTAGATTTAAGATAAAAGCGCTTCAAATATACGCTAACATTTTGACAATTTAGCATCTTTGGTTTAAAGCTTTTTGGAATTAGAAAAACATTTTTTTATTTGAAGTATCCCTTATAATTTGGAGTTTTAAACAGGCATTTGTTTCTACACTGAAAAAAATATTGCGTGAGGTCAAAGATTTCATGTCTTTAAAATACGAATGCAAATTTTTCTTAGCATAGAAGACGCATTTCTTTAATATAAAGTTATTTTTCGAGTCGATAAACTTTTCAATGAAGTCGAATTGTCATTATAATTAAGTGATTTGACTTAAAAATGGAAGAAAAAAGAAAAAAATGTTTGGGCTAAGGCCAACTTGACTTTAATAATTCAGAAAATTCTTTAAATTTAATGAAATTGTCTTTAAATTTGTTGTCTTTTTGCATCTTGACTACAAAGCAAAAAATCGTTCAAATATAGGACATGTTTTTCAAAAACTTTTTTTAAAGAAATTTTTTAATTGAACCGTAGAATAATTTCTACTTGAAGTCGAGTCTTAATTTGGAAAACAAAGTTGTCATTAACTCGTTAAAGGACTTTGATAGCATATGAAGAAAAAAGCTGAGAAAGCGAAAAATTAAAATTTGCTTCTTAGAAGCAAGTACACAAAACCCAAATTTAAAAGAGAATTTTGTCTTAAAAGTATCCTTACTTGTATTCTCCGCTTCTTTGGCTCGGAATCAATACTAATTTTTTTAAAGTAAAGACAAAATCTTTGAAACCGGGTATGCTTGTTTTCAGTGTACATGAATTACTTTATTAATATATCACAAAAAAAGAGAATGACAATTCCAAAAATGTGATCTGTATCCTAATTTCAATTGTAGTGGTCACAGATTTAAAGCCAAATAGGTCGCTAAAAATATCTTAATTTTAAAGAAGCCGCATCTTTGGCTCAGAATCAATACCAAAAACCCTAAGAAAAGGTTTTGGATCCAAGAAACTTTTATAAAAATTTGTTATAGTTGAGTCATGACTGAGGCTTACACTTTTATTACAAAATTTCTTTGACGGAAAGTAGGTGATAGTTTTCCTCATATCATACCCATCGTTCATTTTGTTTAATTTCATTCCACTATGCCGTTTATTGAATATTCCAATCATCCCACAGTTTCGTCTTTGCCTTCAAGGAAAAGGAATAACAGCACAACATGAATTCTTACACAAGTGTGAATTAAATAAAAACAACTTCAAAATAAATGTGAAGCGCCTATGAGCAAAAAAAAAATTCATAAAACAGCATTGCCCTGAAACACCATTCATGACAACACCACCACCGCACTACCATCATCAGAAGCAGCATCACCATCATCGTTAACAAAACCGATCATACCATTCATATCTCAACTTAAAAATCAAGACAGGCTGAAGAAATCCAAAGACTTCCATATTCCCTTGTACTGTTTCTGAATACAGTCCGTTGTTACATCTACGTATGAGAATGCCTATCGGTGCAATGCTTGTTCGTTTCTGTTGCTGCTACAACATCACCACCATCATCATCATCATCACCATTCAATAATTCAGTTGGCATTGTAAGGAAGAATCAGCAACATATGAACTCCCCCTCGTTGTGCATACAACACAACAGCATGTGTTCCATGAGCTGTTCTTCAACATCATCGGCATCATCATCCTTTACCATGAAAAACGCAACACGATGCAGAAATGTCTGCAGTGTTGCAGCAAACTAAACTAAAATCTGGAAAATTGTTGGATATCCCATTCATATCCAGCCATTGGGCCATCCATCCATCCATGCATCCACCCACATTCATTTCTGCTGTATGTGTTGTACACTGAAATACAAGAAACACGAACTGCTACAAGTTGTTAACTTAAACATGCGCATGCGCTTACAACTTACACGGAATCCTTTCTTAACAAACATCCGTATATTGTTTGTCTGTCCATACGTTGGTTTATTTGGTACCACGTTTGTATAATCGAATGTATGCAGGAAATAGGGTTTGCTTGCTTAACTAAGAGGGAAAACATATAGGGATTTGAAAATTTGGGCATTTATTTTTTATACCCTGCGCCACTCTGTGGAACAGGGTATTATAAGTTAGTGCATATGTTTGTAACACCCAGAAGGAGACGAGATAGACACATGTTGTCTTTGGCAATAATGCTCAGGGTTGGTCCCTGAGTCCGTCCGTCCGTCTGTCTGTGAACACATTTTTGTGATCAAAGTCTAGGTCGCAATTTAAGTCCAATCTCCTTCAAATTTGGCACATGTTCCTTATTTGGGTCAGAATAGAACACTATTGATTTTGGAAGAAATCGGTTCATATTTAGATATAGCTCCCATATATATCTTTCGCCCGATATTCACTAATATGGACCCAGCAGCCAGAATTTTATACCGATTTGCTTGAAAGTTTGTACAAACATAAAACATAGTCGTATAGTCAAGTATGCAAAATTTGATTGAAATCGGTTTAGATTTAGATATAGCTTCCACATATATATTTTGCCCGATATGGACTTATATGGCCCCAGAAGCGAGATTTTTGGCCTAATTTGGTTGAAATTTTGCACTAGGAGTACAATTAGTAGTATAGTCAAGTGTGCAAAATTTGATTGAAATCGGTTCAGATTTAACTATAGCTCCCATATATATCTTTCGCCCGATATGGACTAATATGGTCCTAAAAGCCAGAGTTTTGGCCCAATTTGGTTGAAATTTTGCACAGGGAGTAGATTTAGCATTGTAGCTATGCGTGCCAAATTTGGTTGAAATCGAATCATATTTAGATATAGCTCCCATATATATCTTTCGCCCGATATGGACTAATATGGTCCTAGAAGCCAGAGTTTTGGTCCAATTTGGTTGAAATTTCGCACTAGGAGTACAATTAGTAGTGCAGTTAAATGTGCCAAATTTGATTGAAATCGGTTCAGATTTAGATATTGCTCCCATATATATATATATATATATATATATATATATATATATATATATATATATATATATATATATATATATATATATATATATATATATATATATATATATATATATATATATATATATATATATATATATATATATATATATATATATATATATATATATATATATATATATATATATATATATATATATATATATATATATATATATATTTCGCCCAATATGCACTTATGTGGAGTTTTATCCCGATTTGCTTGAAATTTTGCACAAGGAGTACAATTGGTAGTGTAGTCATGTGTACCAAATTTGATTGAAATCGGTTCAGATTTAGATATAGCTTCCATATATATTTTTCGCCCGATATGGACTTTTATGGCCCCAGAAGCCAGAGTTTTGGCCCAATTTGGTTGAAATTGTGCACTAGGAGTACAATTAGTATTATAGTCATGTGTGCCAAATTTGGTTGAAATCGATTCAGATTTAGATATATCTCCCATATATAGCTTTCGCCCGATTTACACTCATATGACCACAGAGGTCAATTTTTAACTCCTATTTAATTTATATTTTGCACAGGGTGTAGAATTAGCATTGTAGCTATGCATGCCAAATTTGGTTGAAATCGGTTCAGATTTAGATATAGCTCCCATATATATGTTTTTCTGATTTCGACAAAAATTGTCAAAATACCAACATTTTCTTGTTAAATCGCCACTGCTTAGTCGAAAAGTTGAACAAGTGACTCTAATTTTCCTAAACTTCTAATACATATATATCGAGCGATAAATCATAAATAAACTTTTGCGAAGGTTCCTTAAAATTGCTTCAGATTTAAATTTTTCAATTTTTTTTGTTTACTAACATTGTGTTCCACCCCAATGCATTAGCTGACTTAAATTTTGAGTCTATAGATTTTGTTGAAGTCTGTCAAATTCTGTCCAGATCGAGTGATATTTAAATGTATGTATTTGGGACAAACCTTTATTATAGTCCCCAACACATTTGACGGATGTGATATGGTATCGAAAATTTAGATCTAACATACAAAGTGGTGCAGGGTATAATATAGTCGGCCCCGCCCGACTTTAGACTTTTCTTACTTGTTTTTGTCAAAAAATGTGCAACAGAATTCAAATGAATATTTTAAAGCAGACATCCTTGTTTGGGATAATAATCTAACATTGCCCAATAATATTCCCCTGCAGTGATTGGCACAGATTCATATTCTTCTTATTTTATCTTCCTACCCAGATAAAATTACAAGTTGCATTGTTGGTGCCGTTTTATACACTGAAAGGAAAAGCATGTCCGGTTCCAAAGATTTTGTCTTTACTTTAAATAAATTGGTAATGATTCCGAGCCAAAGAAGCGGAGAATACAAGTAAGGATACTTTTAAGACACAATTCTCTTTTAAATTTCGGTTTTGTGTACTTTCTTCTAGGAAGCAAATTTTAATTTTTCGCTTTTCCAACTTTTTTTCTTCATATGCTATCAAAGTCCTTTAAAAACGAGTTAACGACAACTTTATTTTCCAAATTAAGACTCGACTTCCAGTAGAAATTATGCTATGTTTCAAGTAAAAACGTCTTTAAAATAAAGTGTTGGAAAACATGTTCTATATTTGAACGATTTTTTGCTTTGTAATCAAGATGCAAAAAGACAACAAATTTAAAGACAATTTCATTAAATTTAATGAATTAATCTGAATCATTAAAGTCAAGTTGACCTTAACCCAAACATATTTTCTTTCATGTTATGATACCCATTTTTAAGTGAAATCACTTAATTATAAAGACAATACGACTTCATTGAAAAGTGTATCGACTTTTGGACAAGGATAAAAACTTCATATTAGAGAAATGCGTCTTCTATGATAAGCAAAATTTGCATTCGTATTTTAAAGACATGAAATCTTTGACCTCACGACAATATTTTTTCCAATATAGTCTAGGGGAGAATAAGAATAGACTAGGGGTAAATCTTGCAAAGACAGAACTAGTCATGTTTTGCAAAGATCGCAAAATTCCCATGGTTAAGCCTTACGCTCAAAAAAAAGTTTACTAGGATCCAAAGATTTTGAACTTCTTTTAAGGATTTTGGTATTGATTCCGAAATTTGTTTGCGACCTATCTGGCTTTAAATCTAGAATCTATAAAATAAAAATTAGGAAACAGGTCTCATTTATCGAATTTTCTTTCTATTTTCCGGTATATTAATAAAGCTATTCAAGTACAAACAAATGCCAGTTTAAAAATCCAAATTATGACGGATACTTCGAAGTAAAAAATATTCTCTTAATTTCAAAAAAAACTTTAAACCAAAGATGCTTAATCCTCAAAACAAGTCTTTTTTTATTTATTGATCAGATTGAAATTGCATGATGACCTAACGTTTTCCGACTGTCGGTTGTAATCACGCTACAGCTCCTTTAAACAATCTTTCCAAAAAGCTTCCGTATAGACCGACTCCCCGATTTGAACCCGCGAGCGCGTGAAAGACCAAGTTTTCATATAATTTATGTTTTAAAAACAAATCCCACTTAACTGATTTGCTAGATTTCGAGGACTATCAAATTTCGATTCAAGAAATGTAAATACACAAACCTCCATGTATCGATATTCGTAATCGCAAAATTTTTGAGATTATGAATTTCGGAACAAAGGGGAATATATGAAACTCTACCTTGTTAGCGCTCATTCTCTCACAAAAACAAAAGCAACACGATTCTGTTTAACGACCAATAATGCTACGGGTTACACCACTTGAAGATCGTCAGAAATCCCTTAAGCACTGATGAGAGATACATCACCGCTGAAAGAAAATGAAATTTAACCACTGTACACTATGGCTAATATGCTTTGTATTGCAGAGTAAATGCCAATTTTGAAATTCACGTTGAAGTGGTGGAAAAAATATGGGGAGAAAGGATGCAACAGATAGAAAACCAAGTATATACGGCCGTAAGTTCGGCCAGGCCGAAGCTTATGTACCCTCCATCATGGATTGCGTAGAAACTTCTTCTAAACACTGCCATCCACAATCGAATTACTTAAGTTGCGGTAACGCTTCCCGATGGCAAGGTATCTTAAAACCTCCTAACACCATCTTCTAAATTGTATGTAAGTCCATACGTGGTATAAATTAAATCAAAAAAGATCGATCCAATACGTATATAATTCAGTTTGACAAAGTAGACATAAAATTTTGACAAAATTTTCTACAGAAATAAAATTTTAACAACATTTTCTATAGAAATAAAATTTTCACAAAATTTTCTATAGAAATAAACATTTTGACAAAATATTCTATAGAAAGAATATTGTGACAAAAATTTCTACAGAAATAAAATTTTAACAAAATTTTCTATAGAAATCAACTTTTGATAAAATTTTCTATAGAAATAAAATCTTGGTAGATTATTTGTGGCTCGAGTGGCAACCATGATTATGAACCGAATAAAATTTGAACAAAATTTTGTATAGAAATAAAATTTTGACAAAATTTTCTATAGAAATAAAATTTTGAAAATGATGAAAATTTTATTATGAAACGAATAAAATTTTAACAAAATTTTCTCTATAAATAAAATTTTTACAAAATTTTCTATAGAAATAACATTTTGACAAAATTTTCTATAGAAATAAAATTTTGGTAGATTATTTTAGGCTCTAGTGGCAACCATGATTATGAACCGATATAGACCAATTTTTGTGTGATTGGACCAATTTTGGTATGGTTGTTAGCGACCATATACTAACACCACGTTCCTAATTTGAACCGGATCGGATGAATTTTGCTTCTCCAAGAGGCTCCGGAGGTCAAATCTGGAGAACGTTTTATATGGGGGCTATATATAATTATGGACCGTTATTGACCAATTCTGGCACGGTTGTTAAAGATCATATACTAACACCATGTTCCAAATTACAACCGGATTGGATGAAATTTGCTTCTCTTGGAGACTTCGCAAGCCAAATCTGGGGATCGGTTTATATGGGGGCTATATATAATTATGAAGCGATGTGGACCAATTTTTGCATGGTTGTTAGAGACCATATACCAACATCATGTACCAAATTTCAGCCGGATCGGATGAAATTTGCTTCTCTTTGAGGCTCCGCAAGCCAAATCTGGGGATCGCTTTATATGGGGGCTATATATAATTAAAGACCGATAAGGACCAATTTTTGCATGGTTGTTAGAGACCATATACCAACATCGTGTACCAAATTTCAGCCGGATCGGATGAAATTTTCTTCTCTTTGAGGCTCCGCAAGCCAAATCTGGGGATCGGTTTATATGGGGGCTATATATAATTATGGACCGATGTGGACCAATTTTTGCATGGTTGTTAGAGACCATATACCAATACCATGTACCAAATTTCAGCCGGATCGGAGGAAATTTGCTTCTCTTTTAGGCTCCGCAAGCCAAATCTGGGGATCGGTTTATATGGGGGCTATATATAATTATGGACCGATATGGACCAATTTTTGCATGGTTGTTAGAGACCATATACCAACACCATGTACCAAATTTCAGCCGGATCGGATGAAATATGCTTCTGTTAGAGGCTCCACAAGCCAAATCTGAGGGTCCCTTTATATGGGGGCTATACGTAAAAGTGGACCGATATGGCCCATTTTCAATACCGTCCGACCTACATCGATAACAACTACTTGTGCCAAGTTTCAAGTCGATAGCTTGTTTCGTTCGGAAGTTAGCGTGATTTCAACAGACGGACGGACGGAAATCGACTCAGAATTTCACCACGACCCAGAATATATATACTTTATGGGGTCTTAGAGCAATATTTCGATGTGTTACAAACGGAATGACAAAGTTAATATACCCCCATCCTATGATGGAGGGTATAAAAAATAAGCTTGGACTACTTCCTTTGAAGTTCCAAAAAGGGCAAGAGCTCACCGATTCACCAAACAATTAGACTGAAAAGAGCCAAAGATCAGCTTCGCTTGGACCTATTTGTGCATGATTTGTAGGAAGTATATACATTTCGTACCAAGTTTCAATAGGATCGGATGAAATGGGCTTTTTCAGGAAGCTCAAGAAGGAATATACAGGCCATATAATGACATGACGTACCAAATTTCAAGCTGATCGGATGAAATGTGCACCTTCAAAATGCTCTGGAAATCAAATTTAGGGGGGATGTAGCCCAAATTTTTTATGGTGGTTAGAGAACACATATTAACATATCACGTACCAAATTTCAAGCGGAGCGGATGAATTTTGAACCGCGGTGAAGCTCCGGAAATCCGATGAAATTGTCTCCTCAAAGGAGCTTCCTTATACAAATCAGGGGGTCGATTTATATGGGGTTATACGTAAAACTGGTTCGATATGGACCATTTCCAATACCATACGACCCACATCAATAACAACTAATTTTGCCAAGTTTCAATTGAATAACTTGTTTCGTTCGGATATTAGTCTGATTTTAACAGACGGACATCGCCAGATCGACTAAGAATTTCCGCACCTAATTAAAAAATTTAGAAGTACTTCTAAAGGCACATCTTTAAAAGCACTTCTACAATGTCCTTATTTTAACTACTCAGGAAGTTCTTTTATTTCAATTTATTATGACACGCTTCCTTTAAATTTTTAGGTGTAATTTTAACTATTTTTGCTTCAAATAGGTTAAAAACAGAGTAAGGATTAACAAAATGGTCCTATGACGAGCCCATGATAAATTCATCGCTTCTGCGCCAATTTTGCACTACTTCCGGATCCAAAAAGAACATTTTCACAAATTTTTTTGGTGACGCTTTTTTTACTGGGTTATGGGGTTTGAGACCAATATTTCGATGTGTTATAAATGAAATGATTTTCGACCATGATGTCGATGAAAATGAAAACAAATTATAAATTGGCTTTCGACTACGAAATTAATTGAGACAATTAATTTTTTAATTGTAATCGTTTCAATCATAGAAATGGTAAAATCAGTTAACGACTCAAAAAAATATATATATTGATGCAGTTAAAAATTCAATTGATTAAATTAAATTTTATGATTGAAATTTCTTTTGATTAGGGAATGAATTGAATAAATTAATTGTTTAATAATGTATTTTTTTTTTAATTCAATAAAGCATTTATTTAATTTGTGATTTTTTTGTGCGGGGTAAAGAAAGGTATATGGCTTCGAATTTAATGCAATGTTATTAAAATTGTTGGCTTTTGATTCGATTGAAATAACCGTTACTATGGTAAATGTAATCCCTAACATGTTTATTCCACTCTTATATCAAGGCTTTTGTATTTACATGTACGACAAAAGTTTTAAAATAAAAACTGTTTTGGGAAATAATCAAAAATACACATTTTATCAAGCCAGCACCAGCAACAGGACTACCACCATAAGTACAATTGAAGTCATCATCTTAGCCAATAGAGAAATTGTTAACTATATATAACATCTTGAATATATTTTTGCTTCCAAAGTGTGAGATCAATTGCAAAAATTAAGTGTGAACATTTCAGAGCTAACCAACCAAATTGCATAGATCCCAACCACTCACAATTGTCTCAGACGCCAAAACACCGAACGAAATTGCAATCCGAGCCCATATGTAAAACGTGCAAGAGATTTGTTATAGGTTATGCGTGATCTGTTTTCATTTTGCGCCTGCCCAACTGGCGTTTACCTACTTCGAACAGTGCGAACAGTTTTCCACTGGAGCACTGGTGTTCGTACAATCGTATGTTCATTGCTTTGTTTTATGGCTAAACAAATCAAGAAAATTTGCAATTAAATCACTGACTAGTTTACGTCGTGAAAACATCGCAAAACCAATTCCAAGTAAGTTTTATTGTCCCCACAATTTGGGGGCACAATCACTCTCAAAGTGATTGTTAACATTGTAAAGTGATTCGGAGATGGTGGGTTCCACACCTCACGCTTTTTATTAACAAGCAAATCGTTGTTGCCTATTTGATATGCTCTCAATGTTGAGATCGTTCAAGTCATTTCAATTTCAATTTTAACCATTGCGTTTCGACGTAAGGAAATTAAATTTTTTAGGGCTGTACGTAATGGATATAGTAAACATTTCTATGGGAAATAAACAACACCAAATAAAATGTGGGTAATGTAGCCAAATTTGTGAAAATATGTAAAATTTATATTTTGTTGAAATAAGATCGGCTAATACATTTAAATTTCAATTTTTGGCAGCATTTGTTAATAAATAAGAGTATTGTGGGCAAATTTGGGAAAATCTTGATCTAGATCTGAGTCGATTTTAACAATTTTTTGCACACTTAAGATAATATTGTGTAAGATCTGTTAAGCCTTAAAAGCGCAAGAACGCCGATTCCTCCGAAAAGTAGTGATTTTATGTTCGCTTTTCGCGTTGAAATTTTCGCGGTTACTTTATTAAGACAGTTCAATATAAAGCAGATAAATTAACTCAATTGATGCGCAGTTTCATGTTCCTCTAGATTTCGACAAGACTTTAGAGGAATATCCTTGTTATATCCTGCGCCACACTGTGGAACATTATGAATACGCATTCCAATTTTGGTTCATGATTAAATCGGTTCATATTTAGATATAGCTCCCATATATATTTTGCCTCAAAATTGCTTCAGATTTAAATGTTTCTTTACTAACATTGTGTTCCACCCCAAGGCATTAGCCGACATAAATTTTAAGTCTATATACTTTGAAATCTTATAAATTTTTGTCCAGATAGAGTCAGATTTACATATATGTATATGCACTGAAAAAAAAGCATACACGGTTCCAAAAATGTTGTCTTTACTTTAAAAAATTTGGTATTGATTCCGAGCCAAAGAAGCGGAGAATACAAGTAAGGATACTTTTAAGACACAATTCTCTTTTAAAATCGGGTTTTGTGTACTTGCTTCTAGGAAGCAAATTTTAATTTTTCGCTTTTTCAGCTTTTTTTCTTCATATGCTATCAAAGTCCTTTAAAAACAAGTTAACGGCGACTTTATTTTCCAAATTAAGACTCGACTTCTAGTAGAAATTATGCTGTGTTTCAAGTAAAAAACGTCTTTAAAATAAAGTGTTGAAAACATGTCTTATATTTGAACGATTTTTTGCTTTGTAGTCAAGATGCAAAAAGACAACAAATTTAAAGACAATTTCATTAAATTTTTCTAAATTATTAAAGTCAATTTGACCTTAGCCCAAACATTTTTTCTTTCATGTTATGATATCCATTTTTAAATCAAATACCTTAATTATAAGGACAATACGACTTCATTGAAAAGTATATCGACCTTTGGTCAAGGAACAAAACTTTATACTAGAGAAATGCGTCTTCTATGCTAAGCAAAATTTGCATTCGTATTTTAA
Organism: Haematobia irritans; assembly: GCF_050003625.1. NCBI lineage: Eukaryota > Metazoa > Arthropoda > Insecta > Diptera > Muscidae > Haematobia > Haematobia irritans. The sequence continues at coordinate 172,100,436 of NC_134400.1, forward strand.
AGACATGAAATGTTTGGCCTCACGACAATATTTTTTTTCAGTTTGGGAGTGAAACCCTTTATACATAGCAACCAACACATGTGATGGATTTGATATAATATCGAAAATGTGAATCCACAATGTAGTGTGGGGTATAATATAGTCGGCCCCGCCCGACTTTAGACTTTAAAATGTTGTTTTCAGATTACACAGAAGTACAATAGATTTTCCGGAAAAGCATATTTTCTAAAACTGCTTTATGATGTTTCAATTGCAATAAATTGATCTCGTAGAATTCTGTGAATATTTTAAGACGTAAGATTTTTTTCTGGTTGTATCTTTAAAGGTGTACTGTACACATATATATTTACCGCCCGATTTTCTCAAATTTGATCATAAAACCATTATTTATTAACCCTTAAAATAAGTAATGGTTTTATGACCAAATTTGAGAAAATCGGGCGATAAATATATATGTGAGCCATATTTTGAACCGATTTTTATGATTCTTTGCAGGTATAGTTAGTACTATAGAAGATTAGATTTTTCCAACTTTGAGTAAGATTGGTTATGCGGATATGTGCCTACCAGGATTCCGGTCACAATGGACTGAATTTGCATCACTTCTTTAGGTGTGGTCCGAATTCAATATTTTGGATGTAAATTAAAAAATTCTGTGATATTTTGCAAATAAATAATTTTTATAATTTTTTATAATTTTTAATGGATCTAACGCTTGTCTGAAACGTTTGACCTCAAATATTTTCAAAAATTCACAATTTTTTCAGATGGGATATAGCTGTTTTTTCGACAAAATTTAAATAATTTGTACCATTTTATGAATTCTTAAACTGTTTTTAACAAATTTGAAACAAAAAAAGTTAAAATTACCAATTAACAAGTATATACGGCCGTAAGTTCGGCCAGGCCGAATCTTATGTACCCTCCACCATGGATTGCGTAGAAGCTTCTACTACAGATTGTCATCCACAATCGAATTAATTGGGTTGCGGTAACACTTGCCGATGGCAAGGTAAAAAGAAACTTCGTACCACCGTCTTCTCAAAAAAAGGCCGATTAAGTACGTATATAATTCAGTTTGACAAAATTTTCTGTAGAAATAAAATTTTGCTAAAATTTTCTTTAGAAATAAAATTTTAACAAAAGTTTCTATATCAATAAAATTTTGACAAAATTTTCCATAGAAATAACATTTTGATAAAATTTTTACTAAATTTTCAAAAGATTTAAAATTTTGACAACATTCTCTATAGAATTAAAATTTTGACAAAATTTTCTACAGAACTAAAATTTTTCCAAAATTTTCTATAGAAATAAAATTTGACAAAATTTTCTATAGGAATAAAATTTCGACAAATTTTGCTAGATTATTTTTGCTGGAGTGGCAAGCATGATTATGAACCGATACGACCAATTTGTGTGTGATTGGGGATCGGCTATATATAACTATAGACCGATATGGACCAATTTTGGCATGGTTATTAGCGGCCATATATTAACACCACGTTGCAAATTTCAACCGGATCGGATGAATTTTGCTCGTCCAAGTGGCTCCGGAGTTCAAATCTGGGGATCGGTTTATATAGGGGCTATATATAATTATGGACTGATATGGACCAATTTTTGAATGGTTATTAGAGACTATATACTTATATCATGTACCAAATTTCAGCCGGATCGGATGAATTTTGCTCCTCTAAGAGGCTCCGGAGTTCAAATCTGGGGATCGGTTTATATGGGGGCTATATATAATTATGGACCGATATAAACCAATTTTTGCATGGTTGTTAGAGACCATATACTAACACCACGTACCAAATTTCAGCCGGATCGGATGAATTTTGCTCCTCTAAGAGGCTCCGGAGTTCAAATCTGGGGATCGGTTTATATGGGGGCTATATATAATTATGGACCGATGTGGACCAATTTTTGCATGGTTGTTAGTGACCATATATTAACACCATGTACCAAATTGCAGCCGGATCGGATGAAATTTGCTTCTCTTAGAGCTATCGCAAGCCAAATTTGGGGGTCCGTTTATATGGGGGCTATATATAATTATGGACCGATATGGACCAATTTTTTCATGGCTGTTAGAGACCATATAATAACTCCATGTACCAAATTTCAGCCGGATCGGATGTAATTTGCTTCTCTTACAGCAATCGCAAGCCAAATTTGGGGGTCCGTTTATATGGGGGCTATACGTAAAAGTGGACTGATATGGACCAATTTTTGCATGGTTGTTAGAGACCATATACTTACACTATGTACCAAATTTCAGCCGGATCCGATGAAATTTGCTTCTCTTAGAGCAATCGCAAGCCAAATTTGGGGGCTTTTCTTAAAGTCGCCGTAAGCCAAATTTGGGGGTCAGTTTATATGGGGGCTATACGTAAACGTGGACCGATTTGGTCCATTTGCAATACCGTCCGACCTACATCAATAACAACTACTTGTGCCAAGTTTCAAGTCGATAGCTTGTTTCGTTCGGAAGTTAGCGTGATTTCAACAGACGGACGGACATGCTCAGATCGACTCAGAATTTCACCACGACCCAGAATATATATATATATATATATATATATATATATATATATATATATATATATATATATATATATATATATATATATATATATATATATATATATATATATATATATATATATATATATATATATATATATATATATATATATATATATATATATATATATATATATATATATATATATATATATATATATATATATATATATATATATATATATATATATATATATATATATATATATATATATATACTTTATGGGGTCTTAGAGCAATATTTCGATGTGGTACAAACGGAATGACAAAGTTAATATACCCCCATCCTATGGTGGAGGGTATACAAATGATTAAAAAGGACAATAAGATTGGACCATGTAGGTCAAATCTTAGTTACCCTCTTGCATTGATTGTATAGAAGAAATTTCTTCTTCTCCTACACTAAAAACAAGCATACTTGGATCCAAAGATTTTGACCTGCTCTCAAGGTAAACGGTAAACTATTATAAAAATTATAATAGAGTTTGCAACAAAAAATTGTGGTTTTAACAAAGTATTTGTATGAGTTTTGATGGAATGAAATTTGATACTTAAAATCATTCAAACTATATTAAGAAATCTATGCCCAAGATATTCACATTGAACTCAAGTAAAAACAATTACCAACGAATTATTTTATTAGAACAACATAAAGGCAGATATCAAATATCGATAAAGAGACAAATGGTGTCCCATTTTCTCACCCAAAAGGAAGACAAATAGGGTCCCCCCAAAATGTCATCTTCCATTTTATTGCTGCATGTCAACGCATCTTAATTATGATGCCTTTCAATGATATTTCACCAAGTAATTGCTACTTAAATGACTTTTAAAATATCTATCGTTTATCCCCCGCTCCACAACAGTTCACGGTGTGTGATTCTCCCCTTACCAAGGTGTAATGCTGCGTATACTAATCAGATATTATGAACTTTTTTCTCATTTGTTTCTTTTTTTCTATATGCTGATATAGACCCAAAGATGCTGTCATTTAGAGGTGTCAAATCACAGCTACTCATGCTGTGTGCATTGAATTCTTCCTTCTACCCAAAGGCAATCTCACAGCATCCATGGCAGCACAAAAAACCTCAACTAATTTAAATGCAACACTGATGGAAAGAGATTCTTCCCATTGTGATTGAAGGAAAGAGACTTCATTAAATCTTGTGGTACACATATAACATGAACTGATGTGTCTTACATTCGTGGCAAACAAAAAAAAAAAAAAAACTACTAACTTTGTTGAAAATTCAATGGGCAATAAGAGAAAGGAAAATTATGCACCGGCAATTTCGATGTTCGTTACATATTAAAACACAGTGGGTTGATGATATCATTAACCAAATTTCCGACTCATTATACCTTGCCTTTTTAATTTCCGGATTCGAGATCAAAAACAAATATTAATAATCATTGAAAATCGCTTTATTATTCTTTTTATAACCTCCACCATAGGATGGGGGTATATTAACTTTGTCATTCCGTTTGTAACACATCGATATAGTGCTCTAAGACCCGATCTGAGCATGTCCGTCCGTCCGTCTGTTGAAATCACGCTAACTTCCGAACGAAACAATCTATCGACTTGAAACTTGGCACAAGTAGTTGTTATTGATGTAGGTCAGAAGGTATTGCAAATGGGCCATATCGGTCCACTTTTACGTATAGCCCCCATATAAACGGGCCCCCAAATTTGGCTTGCAGATCTTCTAAGAGAAGAAAATTTCATCCGATTCGGCTGAAATTTGGTACATGGTGTTAGTATATGGTCTCTAACAACCATGCAAAACTTGGTCCACAACGGTCCAGAATTATATATAGCCCCCATATAAAACGATCCCCAGATTTGGCTTGCGGAGCCTCCAAGAGAAGCAAATTTCATCCGATCCGGCTGAAATTTGGTACATGCTATAAGCACATGATCTCTAACAATCATGCAAAAATTTATCCACATCGGTCCATAATTATATATAGGCCCCATATAAACCGATCCCCCGATTTGGCTTGCGGAGCCTCTAAGAGTAGCAAATTTCATCCGATACGGCTGAAATTTGGTACGTGCTCTAAGTATATGGTCTCTGACAACTATGCAAAAATTGGTCCACATCGGTCAATAATTATATATAGCCCGATAAAAACCGGTCCCCCGATTTTGCGGAGCCTCTAAGAGAAACAAATTTCATCCGATCCGGCTGAAATTTGGTACATGTTGTTAGTATATGGTCTCTAATGACCATGCAAAAAATAATTATTTATAGCACCCATATAAACCGATCACCAGATTTGACCTCCGGAGCATCTTGGAAGACCAAAATTCATCCGATACGGTTGAAATTTGGTACGTGATGTTTGTATATGGTATCCAACAATCATGCAGGAATTGGTTCATATCAGTCCCTAATAATATATAGCCCCCATTTAAACCGATCCCCAGATTTGACCTCCGGTGCCTTTTGGAGAAGCAAAATTCATCCGATCTGGTGGAAATTTGGTACGTGGTGGTAGTATATGATATTTAACAACCATGCCGAAAGTGCTCCATATCAGTCTATAATCATATATAGCCCCCATATAAACCGATCCCGATATTTGGTTTTGGAGCCACTTGGAGGAGCAAATTTCATCCGAGTCAGTTGAAATTTGGTACATTGTGCTGTATATGACCGTTAACAACCATGCCTAACTAGGTCCATATCGGTCTAGAGTTATATATAGCCCTGAGATAAATCGATCCCCAATCACACAAAAATTGGTACATATCAAGTTCATAATTGTATATAGCCCCATATAAGCGACCCCTATATTTCAATTCTGGCTCTCTACATACCGTGCAAGAGTCCATATCGATTCGTAATTATTTGTAGACTTACCTATACATACCTTATGGACACACGTATGGACTTTCTGAGTTATTCCGTACGTGGTATATATATTAGACAAAAAGGTATGTATAGGTAAGTCTAAAAATAATTACGAATCGATTTAAAAACGATGTTAAGAAGTTTTAACATACCACAACCCAATTAATTCGATTGTGGATGACAGTCTTTCGTAGAAATTTCTACGCAATCCATAGTGGAGGGTACATAAGATTCGGCCTGGCCGAACTTACGGCCGTATATACTTGTTTTTTTTTTTTTTTCAAAATATTCCCCATTAAGACCTATACATTGTGAAACAATTGTCGAAGCAATTTTGCCATTCTCATTGAGGTATCTCGAAAACATGCATTCTGAACGCAACTGCTTTTGCAGGTGTCTTCTCATTTTATTTTTACGGCGATAAAAGGAAGACATTCGGTTCCAAGTCAGGACTATACGGCGAATGACCCATCAATCGATTTGAGGTGCTGCAGCTGTTTGAGCTAGGGATGAAAAATCTGATTTTTAAAAAGTTATAAAATGGACAGAAATTTTGTTTATGCAGTTTATAATTAAAATAATAAAAAGAAAAATGAATATAACATTAATACGTAACAATTCTATTAACACAGATATTTATTAGCAATTCATTCAGTACATTTGTCCTTTAATATCCATCAGATTATATGTTAAAAAGAATTATGTGACCTAAACAGATGATATATTACCCTGGCTCTGCAAGGAATGAAATTTTTTTCCGAGGTCATTTAAATTAAAAAGATAAATGCAAGCGGGTGTCAGTAATCCAAAAATCTTTCAATAATGGGAAAGCCATCTTGATGCTACATGTTTAAAAGTGTTACATTCACATTTTTAATGAATTTTTTGAACTCAAACACATGAATACTCGTGGCAGAAATTAGTAGGGCAAAGACGGGAATGAGGCCTTCTCTTTTTGGCTGGCTCTATACCGCGGTTGTAAGACCTGTGGCCACATATGGTAGTCATGTTTGGTGGACAATCGTGAGACACCTAAATCATATGTCGAGAATAAATAGGACAGCAATTATTTATATGACGGGCGCTATGAGGACCACAGCCACTGCCGCTTTGAAGGTACTGATGGGAGTTATACCACTCGATTTACACGTAAGGAAGACAGCAGAGCTGACACTTCTGAGACTTAAGAGCTTGAACACGCTGGAGAGGACTGCCTGCAGGCATACTGAAATTCTTGCCGGCAGTATAGAGAGACGAACTATATGGCCACGTAGCATGTTTATCATCACAAACCGACGCACATTATACCAAGTATAGAGGAGTGGGAAGACAGGAGGATACTCTTCGGAACCCTGAACATGTATACGCACGGATCAAAGATGGAGGAAGGAACGGGCAGCGGAATCTATTGTAGTGAACTGGGAATAAAGGAGTTTAACACGCTAAATAGTGATTGCAGTATTTTTCAGGCTGAGATTTCTGCGATCACAAAGGCTGCTGAGTCGCTGTTGATGAGGCCGTTATTCAGAAGCGATATCAGATTCTTCATCGACAGTTAGGCAGCTATAAAAGCATTGTGCATTGCTGACATAAGGTCTAAGGTAGTCAGCCGCTGTCGTAGAGAAGTGAAGGTTCTCACTGAACAGCATAATATAACTCTGTGCTGGGTACCTGGACACTGTGGGATGACAGGAAATGCGGAAACGGATGTGCTGGTTAAGGAGGGAATAATGCCCTAGGGGACGTTTTTCCTCCACTATCTTCTTAGTATTACAGGATAGAGGTCAAATATGATAAACTATGGCGAAGACGCTGGGTCTCTTCGGATGTTTGCGAGCAAACCAAGTTGATATGGGACGAAAAGAAACGTAGGAATTTTGATGTCGATGGACAGAGAGAAATTGTCGGCCATTGTTTGGTATCATAACAGAATATAACACACTTGGGAAACATATGGTACGAATATGCCTTAAAGACGATGATATCTGTAGATGGTGCCTGGACCCGGAAGTTTCGGAGGACTTGTACCACTTCCTGTGCCAGTGTCCAGCTTTATCCTTTAGAAGAAACAATATATTGGGCTCCTTTTTCTTTCAGGCTCTCAGTGATCTGCGGGAGTGCAGCTTAAGGAGCATACTTACATTCATCAGGGCCTCTGGTTGGTCGTTCTATGATTTCTTAAAAAAAAAAAAAACAAGTATATACAGCACTAAGTTCGGCCGGGTCGAATCTTAAATACCCACCACCTTGAACCAAATATTAGGGTTTCCGTTGAAATTTCAGGTTGGCTTGAAGACACTTCACGAAGATAAATTTAAAGATTTCACCTATGAGGACTATATCAGATTCTGGATTTATAAGAACCATTTTTGTTTGAGTTTTAGAGGAATCATTAACATCTCTTGTAAGTATGCAAGAAAATTATAAAATAACGTCTTTATTTGAAATATTAAATCTGTAGAAGTAAAATCTGGAAATTTTACATTGAGTTTCAAGCAATTTTCATGATCATTGCGCCTTCTACACCCTCAAGAAGTGAAGTCGGTCTATATGGAGGCAGTACCAAATGGACCGATAAAAACTTAATCCGATACACGTTTTTGTGAGCCTAAAATACCAGAATATTTACAATTTCGGGCAAATCAGATAAAAACTACGGTTTCTAGAAACCCAAGGAGTTAAATCGGGAGATCATTCTTATGGGGGCTATACTAAAATATGGACCGATACTCATCGTTTTCGGCACACCTCTTTATGACCCGAAAATACCACTAGATTTCCAATTTCAGACAAATTGGATAAAAACTACGATTTCTATAAGCCCAAGACACCAAATCGGGAGGTCGTTTTATATGGGGACCATACCAAAACATGAACCGATACTCACAATTTTTGGCATACGTATTTGTGGTCCTACAATACCTCTAGATTTCCAATTTCAGGTAAAGTGAATAAAAACTGCGGTTTCTATAAGCCCAAGAAGTAAAATCGGGAGATCGGTCTATATGGAGGCTATACCAAAACATACTCACCATTTTTGGCACATGGTCATAAAATACCTCTAGATTTCAAATTGGATAAAAACTACGATTTCTATAAGCCCAAGACCCCAAATCGGGAGGTCGGTTTATATGGGGACTATATCAAAACCTGGACCGATATAGCCTATCTTCGAACTTGACCTGCCTGCAGACAAAAGACGAGTTTGTGCAAAATTTCAGCACGATTGCTTCATTATTGAAGACTGTAGCGTGATTACAACAGACAGACATGCAGACGGACATCGTTATATCGTCTTAAAATTTCTCCCTGATCAAGAATGTATATACTTTATATAGTCGGAAATCAATATTTCGATGTGTTACAAACGGAATGACAAATTTGTTATACCCCCGCCACCATTCTATGGCGGTGGGTATAAAAACGAGCAGGTGGAAGTTCTGGGATTAGTCCAAAGGGGATCGTATCGGAAGGAGGAAGATGGAAAGATCACTTCGAGGAATCACAATGGACCTATACTGGTCTAAGTGGACATCAATTTAACACAAAATTGATGTCATTCTCTACAACCTAACCTAATCAACAAATGAATTGAGAAATCATTTTTATACCATAAACCATATATTGGCCAGGGTATAATAACCTTCGATCGCCTAAAAAATATCCCTATCAGAAATATTGATTTTAGACCCCATAAAATATATACCCATTGACTCAGAATCACTATCCGTCTACCTGTCAAAATTTCGTAGAAATCGGTTCAAAGTTAGATATATCTCCCATACATATGTATGGCCCGATTTTGCCAAATTTGGCCATAACCGCCCTATTTATTAAACGATCTTACTCACATTTTGCTAAAACTTATCTTCTATTACATACTATATGTGCAAAGAATCATCCAAATCGGTTCAGATTGAGATATAGTTCCCACATATATAACGCCCGATTTTCCAAAATTTGGCCATAAAACCCTTATTTATTGAGCGATTTTACTCAAATTTAGCGCAAATCAACCTTCTGTGGTATTTATTACTAAACCTGCAAAATTTCATCCAAATTGGTTCAGATTTTGCTATAGCTCCCATATACAATAAGTTTACTCCGATTTTTAAAAATTGACCCTAACGAACTTACTTTTTCCATAGTGCCTTAAATTATTAACCAATCTTACTCCAAATTGGCACAATATAATCTTCTATAGTATAAACTAAGCCTGGAAAAAGTAATAGAAATTGGAGTGCCGCCCGGTTTTAAAAAATTTGGTCATAAAACCCTTATTTACTAACCGATGATACTCAAAGTTTTCTAAATCTAATCTTTTATAGTACTCCGTATATGTGCAAAGAATCATCCAAATCGCTTCAGATTTAGATATAGCTCCTATATATATGTATCACCCGATTTTCAAAATTTTGCCCTAATAAGCTTATTTTTGACCATCATGCCCTTTCTTCTTTACTCATTGGTATTTGGTAATAAAAAGCACCGAAAATTTAAATATTCATGATTTTCTTATTTCTTATGATGTGTATCCCATTGTGCAGCAAGTATTGAAACTTTGTACGAAGAGCATCAAATCATATACGCAGAACTTTTTATTAGAATCCCTGAATTTTAATTCCAATGGTGGTTTAATTGGAGCGGTGGTGGAGTTGCCCTCCACCTCCAAAATCCCCAACATATTAAGGCTCCCATAGATATTTTCAAGTATTTTGGACGATTGTATGTTTCACTGAATGTCTTCTATCGCCATCGTACATCATGCCGTGTCTCATTGATTATACGCCTGCTGACGATCAATTTGAAATCCCCAGGCGGCCCTTATTGCCTCCATTGAGTATCAAATGTGTATCTCTGCAGCCCCATCTAGTTTGGGTTGGCTGTCTGTCTGTCTATCTTGCCCATGTTTTGTTTTCTCTTCTTGGGTTAGTTAGTTGGGTGTAAAAAAATTAATTTAAATGTTGCGTATCAATGTTTTGACTGTTTCAATGAAGTTGCTAGCATGAAGAATAGCAAACAACATCCAATTCACTAACATGGCATTGTGTGGCATTGAAGTGGAGTTGATTTCTTTCTGTGGGGGTAGGGACTTTGTTTAGATTTGTGATCATAATTTCCAATCAAAATATTTAACCGAATTCCTGAGAATTTTCGATATTGTTTTAGGAATATTTTGAGAGGTTTCTCCATCGCTCCATCATTTGAGTTTGGGATAGAATAAATTTCATAGAATTTTTTTTTCGAACCACACAAATTTGTTTGATTTTATTTTTATATTATGTGAAATTTGATATTTGTTTTTATGTTATGCTAATACAATTAATTATATGTAATTATAACATAGATCCTAAACTGGATGTTGAAGTCCCTCAAAATACATTTTTTTTATACCCTCCATCATAGGATGGGGGTATATTAACTTTGTCATTCCGTTTGTAACACATCGAAATATTGCTCTAAGACCCCATAAAGTATATATATTCTGGGTCGTGGTGAAATTCTGAGTCGATCTAAGCAGGTCCGTCCGTCCGTCCGTCTGTTGAAATCACGCTAACTTCCGAACGAAACAAGCTATCGACTTGAAACTTGGCACAAGTAGTTGTTATCGATGTAGGTCGGATGGTATTGAAAATGGGCCATATCGGTCCACTTTTACGTATAGCCCCCATATAAATGGACCCTCAGATTTGGCTTGTGGAGCCTCTAACAGAAGCATATTTCATCCGATCCGGCTGAAATTTGGTGAAAATTGCTCAAGATCGGTCCCTGTGTCGATATAGCCATGTCCGTCTGTCTGCACTGAAAAAAGCATGCCCGGTTCCAAAGATTTTGTCTTTACTTTAAAAAATTTGGTATTGATTCCGAGCCAGAGAAGCGGAGAATACAAGTTAATTTTTCGTTTTTTCAGCTTTTTTTCTTCATATGCTATCAAAGTCCTTTAAAAACGAGTTAACGATAATTGAGACTCGACTTCTAGTAGAAATTATGCTATGTTTCAAGAAAAAAAAAACGTCTTTAAAATAAAGTGCTGAAAAACATGTCCTACACCCAGAAAAAAGTGTCTTCGAAACTAAAGGAAAAAATGTTAATCAATTTTGTTTAGCCATTTAATTTCCATTAAGTTAAATTTTTGTGTGAAATAATAAAATTTACTAAAAAATCCTAAAGGAATATTTTGAGAGGTTTCTCCATCGCTCCATCATTTGAGTTTGGGATAGAATAAATTTCATAGAATTTTTTTTTCGAACCACACAAATTTGTTTGATTTTATTTTTATATTATGTGAAATTTGATATTTGTTTTTATGTTATGCTAATACAATTAATTATATGTAATTATAACATAGATCCTAAACTGGATGTTGAAGTCCCTCAAAATACATTTTTTTATACCCTCCATCATAGGATGGGGGTATATTAACTTTGTCATTCCGTTTGTAACACATCGAAATATTGCTCTAAGACCCCATAAAGTATATATATTCTGGGTCGTGGTGAAATTCTGAGTCGATCTAAGCAGGTCCGTCCGTCCGTCCGTCTGTTGAAATCACGCTAACTTCCGAACGAAACAAGCTATCGACTTGAAACTTGGCACAAGTAGTTGTTATCGATGTAGGTCGGATGGTATTGAAAATGGGCCATATCGGTCCACTTTTACGTATAGCCCCCATATAAATGGACCCTCAGATTTGGCTTGTGGAGCCTCTAACAGAAGCATATTTCATCCGATCCGGCTGAAATTTGGTGAAAATTGCTCAAGATCGGTCCCTGTGTCGATATAGCCATGTCCGTCTGTCTGCACTGAAAAAAGCATGCCCGGTTCCAAAGATTTTGTCTTTACTTTAAAAAATTTGGTATTGATTCCGAGCCAGAGAAGCGGAGAATACAAGTTAATTTTTCGTTTTTTCAGCTTTTTTTCTTCATATGCTATCAAAGTCCTTTAAAAACGAGTTAACGATAATTGAGACTCGACTTCTAGTAGAAATTATGCTATGTTTCAAGAAAAAAAAACGTCTTTAAAATAAAGTGCTGAAAAACATGTCCTACACCCAGAAAAAAGTGTCTTCGAAACTAAAGGAAAAAATGTTAATCAATTTTGTTTAGCCATTTAATTTCCATTAAGTTAAATTTTTGTGTGAAATAATAAAATTTACTAAAAAATCCTAAACTGAAAGCAGTTGGGAATAGTTAATTAACTAGAATAAGGCATAGAATTTTACTAATACTTTTTTTTTCGCTGGGTATAAGAATTTACTACTGAACAAGAAAATTTTATTCACTGATAACATAGCATTCGTAAAAATAAACAAAAACCGAACTATACCCAGGTTTCCTCAAATTTAGTAAATTTTCCTATAAAATGTTAATTCTGACTTCCTTTATTATAGAAAGCTTATCATACATACGAATAACACTTGGCAAGGAAATATTTTAGTTCATTCGTACTAAGAAGTATTTAATCCTTTCAAAACTTAGGAAACACACTTGTTAGCATATAGTAAAATTTCCTACATCTCTTTTATCTACCTGTAATTGATACATGTCATCGATGTAATCGACATGTTTGCGCGTGGGTTGTTTTTGTGTGTTTAAGTGTGTCATCTTGATCTAATTTGTTCAGATTTCAGATAAAGCTTACATATATTTTTTCTTCCGGATTATACAAATATGGCCAAAACACCACATTTTACACAAAATTCTGTGATGATTTACTAACAGTGCGTTTCATCCCAGGGCGTTACGATTTAAATTTTAATTCTAGAGATTTTGTAGAAGTACAAAACATTGTCTCCAAATTGGTTAATATATAAATATTTGTATATAGGAATAAAATCCTTCATAGTAACTGCCAACAAATTTGAAGGAGTTGAGTTGGTAACACAAATTTTGGTGTACATAGTGGTGAACGGTATAATATTGTCGGCCCCGCCCAACTTTAGACTTTACTTACATGTTATACCCTCCATCATAGGATGGGGGTATATTAACTTTGTCATTCCGTTTGTAACACATCGGAATATTGCTCTAAGACCCCATAAAGTATATATATTCTGGGTCGTGGTGAAATTCTGAGTCGATCTAAGCATGTCCGTCCGTCCGTCCGTCTGTTGAAATCACGCTAACTTCCGAACGAAACAAGCTATCGACTTCAAACTTGGCACAAGTACTTGTTATCGATGTAGGTCGGATGGTATTGCAAATGGGCCATATCGGTCCACTTTTACGTATAGCCCCCATATAAAGGGACCCTCAGATTTGGCTTGTGGAGCCTCTAAAAGAAACATATTTCATCCGATCCGGCTGAAATTTGGTACATGGTGTTGGTATATGATCTCTAACAATCATGCAAAAATTGGTCCATATCGGTTCATAATTATATATAGCCCCCATATAAACCGATCCCCAGATTTGGCTTGTGGAGCCTCTAAGAGAAACATATTTAGTCCGATCCGGCTGAAATTTGGTACATGGTGTTAGTATATGGTCTCTAACAATCATGCAAAAATTGGTCGACATCGGTCCATAATTATATATAGCCCCCATATAAACCGATCCCCAGATTTGGCTTGTGGAGCCTCAAAGAGAAGCAATTTTCATCCGATCCGGCTGAAATTTGGTACATGATGTTGGTATATGGTCTCTAACAACCATGCAAAAATTGGTCCATATCGGTCCTTAATTATATATAGCCCCCATATAAACCGATCTCCAGATTTGGCTTGCGAAGCCTCAAAGAGAAGCAAATTGCATCCGATCCGGCTGAAATTTGGTACATGGTATTGGTATATGGTCTCTAGCAACCGTGCAAAAATTGGTCCATATCGGTCTATAATTATATATAGCGCACATATAAACCGATCCCCAGATTTGGGTTGCGGAGCCTATAAGAGAAGCAAATTTCATCCCATCCGGCTGAAATTTGATACATGGTATTGGTATATGGTCTCTAGCAACCGTGCAAAAATTGGTCCACATCGGTCCATAATTATATATAGCGCACATATAAACCGATCCCCAGATTTGGGTTGCGGAGCCTCTTGGAGAAGCAAATTTCATCCGATCCGGCTGAAATTTGGTACATGGTATTGGTATATGGTCTCTAGCAACCGTGCAAAAATTGGTCCATATCGGTCTATAATTATATATAGCGCACATATAAACCGATCCCCAGATTTGGGTTGCGGAGCCTATAAGAGAAGCAAATTTCATCCCATCCGGCTGAAATTTGATACATGGTATTGGTATATGGTCTCTAGCAACCGTGCAAAAATTGGTCCATATCGGTCCATAATTATATATAGCCCCCATATAAAACGGTCTCCAGAGTTGACCTCCGGAGCCTCTTGGAGGAGCAACATTCATCCGATCCGGTTCAAATTAGGAACGTGGTGTTAGTATATGGTCGCTAACAACCATACCAAAATTGGCCCAATCACAAGAAAATTGGTCCATATCGGTTGCCACTAGAGCAAAAAATAATCTACCAAAATTTTATTTCTATAGAAAATTTTGTCAAAATTTTATTTCTAGAGAAAATTTTGTTCAAATGTTATTGGGTTCATAATAAAATTTTCATCATTGTCAAAATTTTTATTTCTATAGAAAATTTTGTGAAAATTTTATTTCTATAGAAAATTTTGTTAAAATTTTATTTCTATAGAAAATTATGTCAAAATTTTTATTTCTATAGAAAATTTTGTGAAAATTGTATGTCTACTTTGTCAAACTGAATTATATACGTATTGGATCGATCTTTTTTGATTTAATATATACCACGTATGGACTTACATACAATTTAGAAGATGGTGTTAGGAGGATTTAAGATACCTTGCCATCGGCAAGCGTTACCGCAACTTAAGTAATTCGATTGTGGGTGGCATTGTTTAGAAGAAGTTTCTACGCAATCCATGATGGAGGGTACATAAGCTTTGGCCTGGCTGAACTTACGGCCGTATAAACTTGTTTTTTACTAATATTGTGCTTTGCTTCAGGCCATTAACCGATTTAGATATTAAGCCAAGAAATTTTGTAGAAGTCTAAAAAAATTTTGGGAATATATATCTTTATATATTGAACTGGAAGGATTTGAGATGGTATCGAAAATGTGGACCCACACTGAAAAATTATTTACGTGATATTAAAGACTACGCTACCTAAAATTTAGGATGCGAAATTTCAAGGAAAAATTTATTTAAATAAATGAAATTTTAATTGAAATAAAGTTTATAATCTTTACTTCAAAAACTTTTTTCATAAATTAAGGTCACAAATTTATTAATACAGCGTGAAAAAAATGAAAATTTGATAAATGAGATATGTATCTTCATTTTAATTTTATTGGTCCTAGATTTAAAGACAGATAGGTCGCTAAAATATTTCTTTATTTTAATGAAGCCGCATCTGTGGCTCGGAATCAATACCAACATCCTTAAGGGAAGGTCAAAATCTTTAGATCCAAGTAAATCTTTTTTTGAGTGCATAAAGTGGGGCAGGGTATAAAATAGTCAGCCCCGCCCGACATTAGACTTATTTTAATTTTATAATTAATAATACTAATTTTACTTCCTGTGCGAAAATTTATCATAGACGTTTTACGTGGTCAAATAAGTTAAGAAAAAAGGTGGAAGATATATATGGACATTTTATCAATCTGAACCATTTTCATAGAATTTCATACACACAAAATTTTTTCTGATTCAATTACGAAATAAAACCAATTACATATCCTTAATTCAAGTAGAAACCTTATTTCATTCGGAACCCAGCAAAAAAAGCCTCCGAAGCAGTAGCTTGGATCCCCAATTTATGATCCGGTAATAGTGCAAACTTGCATCATCTCCAATGAATTTTACATGGGCTTGTCATAGTACTTGTCATTCCGTTTGTAATAAATCGAAATATTACTCTAAGACCCCATAAAGTATATATATTCTGGGTCGTGGTGAAATTCTGAGTCGATCTAAGCATGTCCGTCCGTCTGTTGAAATCACGCTAACTTCCGAACGAAACAAGCTTTCGACTTGAAACTTGCCACAAGTAGTTGTAGGTCGGATGGTATTGGACCATATCGGTCCACTTTTACGTATAGCCCCCATATAAAGGGACCCTCAGATTTGGCTTGTGGAGCCTCTAACAGAAGCATATTTCATCCGATCCGGCTGAAATTTGGTACATGGTGTTGGCATATGGTCTCTAACAACAATGCACAAATTGGTCCACATCGGTCCATAATTATATATAGCACCCATATAAACCGATCCCCAGATTTGGCTTGCGGAGCCTCAAAGAGAAGCAAATTTCAACTGATCCGGCTGAAATTTGGTACATGATAATGGTATATGGTCTCTAACAACCATGCACAAATTGGTCCACATCAATAATTATACATATACCCTATATAAACCGATCTCCAGATTTGTCTTGCGAAGCCCCAAAGAGAAGCAAATTTCATCCGATCCGGCTGAAATTTGGTACATGGTGTTGGCATATGGTCTCTAACAACCATGCAAAAATTGGTCCACATCGCTCAATAATTATATATGGCCCCCATATAAACCGATCCCCAGATTTGGCTTGTGGAGCCTCTAACAGAAGCATATTTCATCCGATCTGGCTGAAATTTTGTACATGGTGTTGGTATATAGTCTCTAACAACCATTCAAAAATTTGTCCACATCGGTTCTTAATTATATATAGCCCCCATATAAACCGATCCCCAGATTTGGCTTGCGGAGCCTCAAAGGGAAGAAAATTTCATCCGATCTGACTAAAATTTGGTATATGATGTTGGTATATGGTCTCTAACAACCATGCAAAAATTGGCCCACATCAATAATTATATATAGACCCTATATAAACCGATCTCCAGATTTGGCTTGCGGAGCCCCAAAGAGAAGCAAATTTCATCCGATCCGGCTGAAATTTGGTACATGATATTGGTATATGGTCTCTAACAACCATGCAAAAATTGGTCCACATCGGTTCATAATTATATATAGCCCCCATATAAACCGATCCCCAGATTTGGCTTGCGAAGTCTCCAAGAGAATCAAATTTCATCCAATTCGGTTGTAATTTGAAACATGGTGTTTGTATATGATCTTTAACAACCGTGCCAGAATTGGTCCATATCGGTCCATAATTATATATAGCCCCCATATAAAACGTTCTCCAGATTTGACCTCCGGAGCCTCTTGGAGGAGCAAAATTCATCCGATCCGGTTCAAATTTGGAACGTGGTGTTAGTATATTTCCGCTAACAACCATACAAAAATTGGTCCATATCGGTCTATAGTTATATATAGCCGATCTCCAATCACACAAAATTTGGTCCACATCGGTTCATAATCATTGTTGCCACTGTTCTATAGAAAATGTTGTTAAAATTCTATTTCTGTAGAAATTCTTGTCAAAATTTTCTTTCTATAGAAAATTTTGTCAAAATTTTTATTTCTATAGAAAATTTTGTGAACATTTTATTTCTATAGAAAATTTTGTTAAAATTTTATGTCTATTTTGTCAAACTGAATTATATACGTATTGGATCGATCTTTTTTGATTTAATATATACCACGTATGGACTTACATACAATTTAGAAGATGGTGTTAGGAGATTTTAAGATACCTTGCCATCGGCAAGCGTTACCGCAACTTAAGTAATTCGATTGTGGATGGCAGTGTTTAGAATAAGTTTCTACGCAATCCATGGTGGAGGGTACATAAGCTTCGGCCTGGCCGAACTTACGGCCGTATATACACGCAAAGAAAAAAAACGTTTGGAAAACGTGTACCGAAAACGTTTTTCTTTTGTTAGAGTTTTTTGAATTGCTTCGAAAATTTTAAACTTTTATCAACAAAAAAATTGGTTTGTTACAAATTTTTTATTTTTTCAGTAAAAAAAGTTATTTTTGAAACAACAACAGAGTCCATTTCGTTTATATCAAACACTGTGCTTTTCTGACTTTTGGTCTTTAATAAAACACATTTTACAGTTCAAAATTTAATATAGAACAATGTAATGTTGAACATTTTTTTCGGAATCTTCCGAACATATGTAGAATGTATGTAAAAAAAAAAAACTTTGGTCGAAGCAGGGATCGAACCCACGACCCTTGGCATGAGAGTCAGACGTAGCAACCACTGCTCCACGGTGCCAAACTAAATGTTTGTTTCTGTTAAATAAACTTTGTTTATTCGGTTCGTGGGCGCCGCAAGCTATGCTATATAAATATAACTTATATGGATATTTATCTATTGATGACCATAACAGGTACATAGCTCAGTGGTTAGTGTGTTGGCTTACAAAGTGCATGGTCCGCGGTTCGATTCTCCGTCCAGGCGAAAGGTAAAAAAATTTTAAAAATTTATAAAATCGTATAATTTCTTCTACATTGTTTGTATTACAGAAAAAGGTGCTAAGAACTAAAAATCTTCGTGGAAGTGAGAAAGATGTGAGGGAAAATGGAATTAGCCAGAAAAAATTTTTTTTGAGTTAGTCTTTATGAAATTGTTTTTACATCCTGGAAAAGAATAAACGTTTATCACAAAAAGTATATACTTTTCTTCCAAATACACTTCCTTACAGCGAAAAGCAAATGAGAAACGAACTTTGTTTGTCTAAAATTTCGTTTGGGAGGAAAGAATTATTTTTTTGCGTGTACTTGTTTTTATTTTAGTTCATGGAATTATTACATTTTGAGAAAGTTCTCTTATCTTTAATAATTTTTTGTGTAGCTTTAGCACACTCAGCCACAGACACCATTGAACACGATGTATCACAACGTCTATTCAAATGTTTGTAAAATGAACTTCCTGAAAGGTTCTTTATTACTATGAATGAAAATATAAAGAAGGCTGGTTCAAATCTTACCAGCTGCAATTTTTTATCAAATATTTTTCTAAATTGCGTACATCCTAATACTTGTCCAAAAGGACTGCTTTGGAGAAAATCGATGGGGGTTCCGCGGTGCGCTTTAACAGAAATTATTGTGGAACAACTTCCAATTTTTTTGCCGGGAAGTTAACGTGATTTCAATAGACGGACGGACTGACCGACGGACATTGCTAGCTCGACTCAGAATTTCTTTATGGGGTCTAAGACCAACAATTTTTGAGCCACCGTGGTGCAATGGTTAGCATACCCGCCTTGCATACACAAGGTCGTAGTCCTGCTTCGACCGAACACCAAAAAGTTTTTCAGCGGTGGATTATCCCACCTCAGTAATGCTGGTGACATTTCTGAGGATTTCAAAGCTTCTCTAAGTGGTTTCACTGCAATGTGGAATGCCGTTCGGACTCGGCTATAAAAAGGAGGTCCCTTGTTATTGAGCTTAACATGGAATTAGGCAGCACTAAGTGATAAGAGAGAAGTTCACCAATGTTGTATCACAATGGACTGAATAGTCTAAGTGAGACTGAAACATCGGGCTGCCACCTAACCTAATCTAACCTAAGACCAACAATTTGATGTTTTATAAACGGAATAACAAAGTTCTATACCCTCCACCATAGGATGGAGGCTATATCCTAAAGTGGAATGTACTAAAATACAATAAAACCCATGGGGAAGGCTTTGAATGAAACAACATGTTCCAATAATATCAACTAAACATTTCCACTAATTAAATAGAAATGTACCCATAAACCTTTTTCGAAAAACTTCCCATTACATATAACTCGCTCCATGGATCATTATTGTCATCCACCTATACTGTCATGAGTCACAAAAAAATCATGCAACCATTGTATGTTCTTATGTTAAATCAAGAAAAACATAATAAAACAATGCTGAAAATGTCATTCAATAATTTTATGATTGGCAAAGATTTTTTTTTTATATTTACACAAGGCATCCTTCATCTCAGTCTACATTACTCGGCCACCATAAGCCTGAACTGAACAAATTCCGAACTGTCCAAAAACGCGACATCATCATATTGGAGGGTTATGTCGTCATACTTATCAGCAATGATGGTATTTAATAGTTCCCAGTTCTTGAATGATGACTCCATGAAGTCTCTTTTTTTATGAGTTGAATGAAACAAGAAATTGGGATATAACCAATTACATATCCTAAAACAAATGTACACTTAAAATAAAATAATAATAGAATTATTTGCTTACTTTAATGGCGTGATTGCTTACAAATGAAGTAGACAATTTTACTAAATTCGATAGTTTTCTAAAATGAATAAATTTTATTTAAATAGTCTATGTCTCGAACTTGGTATAGGCCAAAAGGCATGTAAACAATTTTTATACCCTCCACCATAGGATGGGGGTATATTAACTTTGTCATTCCCTATGTAACACATCGAAATATTGCTCTAAGACCCAATAAAGTATATATATTCTGGGTCGTGGTGAAATTCTGAGTCGATCTAGGCATGTCCGTCCGTCCGTCTGTTGAAATTACGCTAACTTCCGAACGAAACAAGCTATCGACTTGAAACTTGGCACAAGTAGTTGTTATTTATGGAGGTCGGACGGTATTGCAAATGGGCCATATCGGACCAGTTTTACGTATGGCCTCCATATAAACCGACGCTCAGATTTGGCTTGCGGAGCCCCTTGGATGAGCAAAATTTATCCGAACCGGTTGAGATTTGGTAGATGGTGTTAGTATACGGTCTCTAACAACCACGCAAAAATTGGTCCACATCGGTCAATAATTATATATAGCCCCCATATAAACCGATCCCCCGGTTTGCATTGCGGAGCCTCTAAGAGAAGCAAATTTCATCCGATCCAGCTGAAATTTGGTACATGGCGTTAGCATATAGTATCTAACAACCATGCAAAAATTGGTCTTCATCGGTCCATAATTATATATAGCCCCCATATAAACCGATCCCCAGATTTGACCTCCGTAGCCTCATGGATGAGCAAAATTCATCCGATTCGGTTGAAATTTGGTACGTGGTGTTAGTTTATGGTCTCTAACAACCATGCAGCAATTGGTCTATATCGGACCATAATTATATGTTGCCCCCATATAAACCGATCCCAAGATTTGACCTCCGAAGCCCTTTGGAAGAGCAAAATTCACCTGATCCAGTTGAAATTTGGTACGTGGTGTTAGTATATGGTCTCTAACAACCATGCAAAAATTGGTCCATACCGGTCTTAATTATATATAACCCCCATTTACACCGATCCCAGATTTGTCAATATTTTATTTCTATACACTCAAAAAATGTTTACTTGGATCCAAAGATTTTGACCCTCCTTTAAGGATTTTGGTATTGATTCCGAGCCAAAGATGCGGGTTCTTTAAAATAAGGACATTTTTAACCGACCTATCTGGCTTTAAATCTAGTATCTATAAAATTAAAATTAGGATACAGATCTCATTTATCAAAATTCCATTCTATTGTTCCGGTATGTTAATAAAGCTATTCACGTACAAATAAATGCCAGTTTAAAAATCCAAATTATAACGGATACTCGAAGTAAAAAATATTTTCTTAATTCCAAAAAAACTTTAAACCAAAGATGCAAAATCCTCAAAATAAGTCTTAGCCTATATTTTTAGCGTTTTTATTTTCAATCTAAAGATTCAATATTTCAGTTAATTTAAGGACGAATTCTTTACATCAAAAAGGTGTTTCTTTACTTTAAGGAAATTTTGCCTTAATTGAAAGACATGCAACTTTAACGAAAGGACGCAAATTTCCAAAATGTATGTCCTAAATTTAATGAAAACAATTTCTAAGTAAAGATTAGAAACTTTCTTTTAATTAAAATTTCATTATTTTAAAGAAATTTGTTCTTAATAGTGTGTAAATTGCGCATCCTAAAATTGTGGGTGCGTAATCGTTAATATCACGTAAATATTTTTTTCAGTGTAGAAAATTTTGTCAAATTTTATTGATTTAGAGAATTTTGTTAGAATTTTATTTCTTTAGAAAATTTTGTCAAAATTTTATTTCTATAGAAAATTTTGTCAAAATTTTATTTCTATAGAAAATTTTGTCAAAATTTTATTTCTATAGAAAATTTTGTCAAAATTTTATTTCTATAAAAAATTTTGTCAAACTGAATTATATACGTACTTAATCGGCCTTTTTTTGAGAAGACGGTGATACGAAGTTTTAAGATACCTTGCCATCGGCAAGTGTAACCGCAACCCAAGTAATTCGATTGTGAATGACAATATGTAGTAGAAGTTTCTACGCAATCCATGGTGGAGGGTACATAAGGTTCGGCCTGGCCGAACTTACGTCCGTATATACTTGTTAACTCTAATATGTTGGACACTATAAAAACTGGACACCTTTCTAAAGTGGACAATTTTCGTGAGACGTTTGCTATATCAACTCATTAGAAATAACCACTCATAACTGCACTGAAAAAATATTCACGTGATATTAAAAATTATACAATCTAAATTGTAGAATGCGTAATTAGAAAATATTTAGGATAAATTTCGTTAAAATAATAAAATTTAAATTAAAATAAAATCTATAAACTTTGCTTCAAAAATTTGTTTCATCAAATTTACAAAATGTGTGTTCTAAACACATTTTGTAAATTTGCGTCCCTCCCTCAAAGTCGCATGTCTTTGAACTAAGGCAAAAATTTCCTTAAAATAATGGAACACATTTTCGATTTAAAGAAGTCCTTAAATTAACCCAGCAAAAAAAGCGTCGCCAAAAAAGTAATGAAAATGTTCTTTTTGGATCCGGAAGTGGAGCAAAATTGACGCAGAAGCGATGATTTTAACATGGGCTTGTCATAGGACGGAAGTCCTCCATTTCAACAGCCGTTGCAGTGAATTTGCATCACTTCTTTAGGTGTGATCCGAATTCAATGTTTTGGATGTAAATTAAAAAATTCGGTGATATTTTGTCAAATAAATAATTTTTATAATTTTTTTATAATTTTTAATGGATTCTAACGCTTATCGGAAACGTTTGACCTCAAATATTTTCAAAAATTCATAATTTTTTCAGATTGGATTTAGCATTTTTGTCGACAAAATGTAAATGATTTTTATCATTTTATGAATTCTTAAACTGTTTTTAAACAATTTGAAACAAAATAAGTTAAAATTACCCATTAAAAATATGAAAAAAGCATGTTATAAAAAATTGAATGAAAAGAACTTCCTTTGTAGTTAAAATAAAGAACATCATTGGGAGTACATCTTCTGGAAGTGCTTTTAAAGTTGTGCCTTTGGAAGAACTTCCAAATTTTTTTGCTGGGAACTAAAACATTGATTCTTTAGAATTAAGAAAATAGTTTTTAATTTGAAGTGTTTTTGGATTTTTAAACTGGCATTTGTTTGTACGTGAATATCCAGCAAAAAAAAATGGAAGTGCTTCTAAAGGCACAACTTTAAAAGCACTTCCATAAATGTTCTCCCAAAGATGTTCTTTATTTTAACTACTCAGGAAGTTCTTTTATTTACATTTTTTGTAACTCGCGTTTTTCATATTTTTGAAAGGAAATTTTCATTTTTTTTTCACATAGGTTAAAAACCGTGTAAGAATTAATAAAATGGTACAAATTATTAAAATTTTTTGGAAAAAAATGCTAAAGCCATTTTAGAAAAATTGCCAATTTTTGAAAATATGTGATGTCAAACGTTTCAGACAAGCTGTACAATACTTTAAAAATTATAAAAATTATTTATTTGGCAAATTATTGCAAAATTTTTTAAATTATATCCAAAACACTGAATTCGGATCACACCTTAAGAAGTGGTGCAAATTCAGTAATCCGGCAATTAAAATGGTGGACATCCATCCTATGACAAGCCCGTGTAAAATTCATCGCTTCTGCGCCAATTTTGCATAACTTCCGTATCCGAAAAGAGCATTTTCACTACTTTTTTGGCGACGCTTTTTTTGCTGGTTAGCCTTATTAATATACCGCCAAAAGAGAATGGTAATTCGATGAATAAGATTTGTATCCAATTTTAATTTTATTGATCCTAGATGTAAAGAAAGACAAATCGCTAACAAATATCTTCATTTTAACGAAGTCGCATCTTTGGCTCGGAATCAATACCAATATCCTTAACCCTTAAATGCAATATCCTTAACCCAGAAGGAGACGAGATAGACACATGGTGTCTTTGGCAATAATGCTCAGGGTGGGTCCCTGAGTCGATATAACCATGTCCGTCTGTCCGTCCGTCTGTCCGTCCGTCTGTCCGTCCGTCTGTCCGTCCGTCTGTCCGTCCGTCTGTCCGTCCGTCTGTCCGTCCGTCTGTCCGTCCGTCTGTCCGTCCGTCTGTCCGTCCGTCTGTGAACGCATTTTTGTGATCAAAGTCTAGGTCGCAATTTAAGTCTAATCGCCTTCAAATTTTGCACATGTTCCTAATTTGGGTCAGAATAGAACCCTATTTTTGAAGAAATCGGTTCAGATTTAGATATAGCTCCCATATATATATTTCGCCCGATATGCACTAATATGGACCCAGCAGCCAGAGTTTTATACCGATTTGCTTGAAATTGTGTACAAACATAACACTTAGTTGTATAGTCAAGTGTGCCAAATTTGATTGAAATCGGTTCAGATTTAAATATAGCTCCCATATATATGTTTCGCCCGATATGGATTAATTTGGTCCTAAAAGCCAGAGTTTTGGCCCAATTTGGTTGAAATTTTGCACTAGGAGTACAATTTATAATATAGTCATGTGTACCAAATTTGATTGAAATCGGTTCAGATTTAGATATAGCTCCCATATATATGTTTTTCTGATTTCGACAAAAATGGTCAAAATACCAACATTTTCCTTGTTAAATCGCCACTGCTTAGTCGAAAAGTTGTAAAAATGACTCTAATTTTCCTAAACTTCTAATACATATATATCGAGCGATAAATCATAAATAAACTTTTGCGAAGTTTCCTTAAAATTGTTTCAGATTTAAATGTTTCCCATATTTTTTTACAAAAATTGTGTTCCACCCTAGTGCTTTAGCCAACTTAATTTTTGAGTCTATAGATTTTGCAAAAGTCTATCTGCCCAAATCGAGTGATATTTAAATGGATGTATTTGGGACAAACCTTTATGTATAGCACCCAACACATTTGACGGATGTGATATGGTATCGAAAATTTAGATCTACAAAGTGGCGCAGGGTATAATATAGTCGGCCCCGCCCGACTTTAGACTTTCCTTACTTGTTTATTTAAAAATACGGAATTTGATTTTTGTAGAGAATAAAAATATTTTTACACAACATAACTTTCATCTCTGGTAAATATTATTTAACTTCCAATTTGTATTTTTTTGCATTTTTGGTCAAAATTTGATTTTCAATTTTGACTGCAGATTGGTCACAAGAACTACATATTTTCTGGAAAAACATATTTTTAAACATCTTGTTATGATGTTTTCATAGAACTCGGTTTTAAGACGTAAAAATGTTTTTCTGGTTGTATCTTGAAAGATAAATTGCGCATTTAAGGGAAGGAGTGTGGACACCTTCCAATTGTCTACATAGTTTGGGCGACCGTGGGTGTCCACTTCTGAGGGTTTCAATGTATATTGGGCCGAAACTTCCGTCAGGCTGGTACTCTACTCTACCATGGGTTGAGTACGTTATACTATGTATTACTATCCGAATTGCTTAAATGTGAAAAAAAAACAAATGCTTCCCATCAAAAACTCCTATTACCAGGTATGAGTACAAATATGCCTGCGCCAAATTGGTAACAACTTCCTCGTACATATTTCAGTAGTAATACTTTGACACGGGCATGACATTGGAGGAAAGTACTTTTTCGCAAGCATACCAGCAGTCGAAAAATTAGTACTTCTTCGCAAGCATACCAACCCTCCAAAAATAATATCTTTACCATAAAGATACCCAAAAAGTGAGAAGTCCCACCTGTTGTTTTGTAAGCCAACACACTATACCATGCTCCACGACATGGATCTATTTATTTATGTTATTTTGTAATATAAATTATGTACTATACAACTTTAGAAAATAAAGTTATATTTTAGTGGCACTTTTTTCTGAAATGTAATTTGGCATTACATATCGCTGCTATTAACGGTGCCCACTGTAGAGCCGAACCCGGACCTCAAGATATGATTTTGATTACCGGTATTAAT
Source organism: Haematobia irritans (assembly GCF_050003625.1). Lineage (NCBI taxonomy): Eukaryota > Metazoa > Arthropoda > Insecta > Diptera > Muscidae > Haematobia > Haematobia irritans. Next base: position 172,126,964 of record NC_134400.1, read on the forward strand.
AGAAAGAATCACTTTTTACCTACACAGGTAAGTTATAACCTGTGTATATTTTAAATCCCAGGTAATACTACAAGTAGTAACTTTTTGATTACCGGTATTAGTGAAAGAATCACTTGTGCTTACCCAGTTTTTGCTGGGTAGTTTTACTAATGTAGTAGAGCTGGTTTTGGGCATGATATAGTCGGCCCCTCCCGACTTTCTACTTTACTTACTAGTTTTTGTTTGAGTGCAAAAACAGAATAGCTGGATCAAATTAGGAATACAAAAATCGAATATCGATTTTTTTCAAGAAAACGTCAAATGTCAACTTTTTATAATTTTTGTTAAATTTATAACAGAAATTAGGAAAAAAATAAATGAAATTTTTCTATGACATAGTTAATTTTCCCAATAAAAAAGCAAATTTTTTTTTCGGTGTATATTTACAAAAAAATATTCTCCAAAGACTATTTAAAATGCAAAGCACGTTCAACGTGTGTGTCCTGACATGTTTTTTTTCAGAAATTCTGGCTGTGGTTATATTTTCTACCCATTGAAAATTAAGGAGTTAACAATGGGTACTCTGCAAAAACCCAAGAAACCCGCCGGCCAGCATCTGCAGTTTTTGGCCCTGCAGACATTCATGTCCACGCATTCCTCTCATAACAGTCATAAATGCGCGACTTACAAAATGTTTGACAAAATATGAATTCATAAATTGAATTTATGAAGACAGCATCAAAGTCCATAAACACATTATTAAGTCATCATTTACGAGAATCCGATGACAATTTCTGTTCCTCTCGCTGATGGCGAGGATGATGAACCAACCATGTTGGCAGACAGGCTACCAGAAAAACCGAGTAATGTGTACGAATAAATGACATTTGTGAGATTTTTGTGTATTGTTGTTTGGAAGATTGGTGGTGTTTGTAGTTTTACTTGTCGCTGAAGATGCTCCAGGGAACTTGGAGTAGAACAATAAGGTTGATAAGTTCCATATTCAATGGTCACTAAAGGTCTTTAGTTAAAGGATCGCTACAATATTAGTGATGATGTACAACATGTTTTATTAAGGAAAAATTATGAATTTTTTAGATGATGTGCGAGGCTTATAATGAATTTTGAATTTTTGCATAGTCAGTTGGCTATATAGTATCTGGTTTTTATATGCATCATACAGTGTGGCTGATATGTAATTCAACTTGCTATCGTTTCTAAATCACTCGTCTGACAGCTCGTCTATTCTCTACACTGAACATCATATTTACGTGATATTAAAGAATATTGCACATCCTAGACTTTAAGATGTGCAATTTATAAAATATTAAGTACAAATTTCTTTAAAATAATAAAATTTTAATTAAAATAAGTATATACGGTCGTAAGTACGACCAGGCCGAATCTTATGTACCCTCCACCATAGATTGCGTAGAAACTTCTACGAAAGACTGTCATCCACAAACGAATTACTTGGGTTGTGGTATCTTAAAACTTCTTAAATTTTCTAAATTTTGAGTTAGTCCATACGTGGTATATATTAGACAAACAAGTTGTGTATAGGTAAGTCTACAAATAATTACGAATCGACATGGACTTTTGCACGGTACGTAGAGAGCCAGAATTGAAATATGGGGGTCGCTTATATGGGGCTATATAGAATTATGAACTTGATATGGATCAATTATTGTGTGATTGGGAATCGATTTATCTGAGGGCTATATATAACTATAGACCGATATGGACCAGGTTAGGCATGGTTGTTAACGGCCATATACTAGCACAATGTACCAAATTTCAACTGACTGGGATGAAATTTGCTCCTCCAAGAGGCTCCAAAACCAAATCTCGGGATCGGTTTATATGGGGGCTATATATGATTATGGACTGATATGGACCACTTTTGGCATGGTTGTTAAATATCATATACTACCACCACGTACCAAATTTCAACCAGATCGGATTAATAAACCGATCACCAGAGGTCAAGTTTGAGGATCGGTTTATATGGGGCTATATATAATTATGGACTGCTAGGAACCAATTCCTGCATGGTTGTTGGATACCATATACTAACATCACGTACCAAATTCCAACCGAATCTGATGAATGTTGCTCTTCCAAGGGGCTCGGAGGTCAAATCTGGGGATCGGTTTATATGGGGGCTATATATAATTATGGACCGATGTGAACCAATTTTGGCATGGTTGTTAGAGACCATATAATAACACCATGTACCCAATTTCAACCGGATCGGATGAAATTTGCTTCTCTTAGAGGCTCCGCAAGCCAAATCTGGGGATCGGTTTATATGGGGGCTATATATAATTATGGACCGATGTGGACCAATTTTGGCATGGTTGTTAGAGACCATATAATAACACCATGTACCCAATTTCAACCGGATCGGATGAAATTTCGGTTTATATGGGGGCTATATATAATTATTAACCGATGTGGACCAATTATTGCATGGTCATTAGACACCATATACTAACACCATGTACCAAATTTCAGCCGGATCGGATGAAACTTCCTTCTCTTAGAGGCTCCGCAAGCCAAATCGGGGGATCGGTTTATATGGGGGCTATATGTAATTATGGACCTATGTGGACCAATTTTTGCATGGTTGTTAGAGACCATATACTAACACCATGTACCAAATTTCAGCCGGATCGGAAGAAATTTGCTTCTCTTAGAGCAATCGCAAGCCAAATTTGGGGGTCCGTTTATATGGGGGCTATACGTAAAAGTGGACGGATATCGACCAATTTTTGCATGGTTGTTAGAGACCATATACTAACACCATGTACAAAATTTCAGCCGGATCGGATGAAGCTTGCTTCTCTTAGAGGCTCCGCAAGCCAAATCGGGGGATCGGTTTATATGGGGGCTATATGTAATTATGGACATGTGTGGACCAATTTTTGCATGGTTGGTAGAGACCGTATACTAACACCATGTACCAAATTTCAGCCGGATCGGATGAAATTTGCTTCTCTTAGAGCAATCGCAAGCCAAATTTAGGGGTCCGTTTATTTGGGGGCTATACGTAAAAGTGGACCGATATGGCCCATTTGCAATACCATCCGACCTACATCAATAACAACTACTTGTGGCAAGTTTCAAGTCGATAGCTTGTTGCGTTCGGAAGTTAGCGTAATTTCAACAGACGGACGGACGGACATGCTCAAATCGACTCAGAATTTCACCACGACCCACAATATATATATACTTTATGGGGTCTTAGAGCAATATTTCGATATGTTACAAACAGAATGACAAAGTTAATATACCCACATCCTATGGTGGAGGGTATAATAAATTTATAATCTTTGCGTCAAATTTTTTTTTATTAAATTTAGGACACAACTTTTGTGTCCCTTCTTTAAAGTCGTATGTCTTTTAACGAATGCAAATTTTCCTTAAAGTTAAGAATCACATTTTTAAACTAAACTAACTGAAATATTGAATCTTTAGATTTAAGATAAAACACGCTTCAAATATGGAGTAAGACTTATTTGGAGGATTTAGCATCATTGGCTTAAAGTTTTTTTGGAATAAAGAAAACATTTTTTACTTTGAAGTATTCGTTATAATTTGGTTTTTAAAACTGGCATTTCTTTGTACGTGAATAGCTTCATTATTATACCCCAAAAAGGGTAATTAAAATTCGATAAATGAGATTTGTATACTGTTTTTAATTTTATTGGTCCTAGATTTGAAACCAGGTAGATCGCTAACAAATGTCTTTATTTTAGAGAAGCACCCTGCTTACTAAAACCAGCAGAATATATATATGCGTACGCCCGATATTAATTTCGCATTATCGGGTGAAAATAGTCATTCTTTAAAAAAAACATGGTCTCCCTCAGTACACTGAAAAAAAAAGCATGCCCGGTTCCAAAGATTTTGTCTTAACTTTAAAAATTTTTGTATTGATTCTGAGCCAAAGAAGCGGAGAATACAAGTAAGGATATTTTTAGGGCACAATTCTCTTTTAAAATTGGTTTTTGTGTACTTGCTTCTAGGAAGCAAATATTAAATTTTCGCAAATTTTAAATTTTCGTCCTTTAAAAAAGAGTTAACGACAACTTTATTTTCAAAATTATGATTCGACTTCCAGAACAAATTATGCTATGTTTCAAGTAAGATACGTCTTTAAAATAAAGTTTTGAAAAACGTGTCCTATATGTGAACGATTTTTTGCTTTGTAGTCAAGATGCAAAAAGGCAACAAATTTAAAGACAATTTCATTAAAATTAAAGAATTTTTCTAAATTATTAAAGTCAAGTTGATCTTAGCCCAAACATTTTTTCTTTCATGTAATGATACCCATTTTTAAGTGAAATCACTTAATTTTAAGGACAATACGATTTCATTGAAAAGTTTATCGACTTTTGGACAAGGAAAAATCTTTATATTAGAGAAATGCGTCTTCTATGCTAAGCAAAATTTGCATTCGCATTTTAACGACATGAAATCTTCAAACCTCAGGACAATATTTTGTTCAGTGTAGAAGAGAAAAAAAAAACAACAATCAGTTACGCAAAGTTCAGTGTAGGAGAATCTACCATAACATAAACCAATAAGCAGAAGGCAATATATCCTATATACGTTACGTTACGCATGAGCATGCGACTAACTAAACATCGAAAATCTCGACCTTTAGCGTGTATGATGACGTTTGTTGTGAATGTTTTTTTTGCTAGGCCTCTTTGATTTAGGAGCCGTTGTTTTTTTGGTAGGAATATACTTCACTAAACTCTTGGATTTTATGGACAACCAAAACTCTGTCACCGTTTAAGATAGCAAACCTCTATACAATGAACTGGCGCCATGGTTTTTGCTTTATGGTCAACTCATAAATTCATAACTATAAAATTTTTAAATTGTCAGTTTTATTGGCTTAAAACGTCATGTTTGGATATGTTGTCATAACGCAGAAAAATACTACGATGATTCGTTCTTTTGGCGTGTTGTTTGTCGTTTGTCCTCTGTCGCCTCCAAAACGCCGCAAAAGCGGGTGACCGAGTGTTCGGTGACAGGGGAAAGGAAAACCACAAACGTTTGCCCGACAATCTCCACTTGTGCAGTGCAGCACTTCACTCCACTTTATTTCAAGCCAAAACCCTTGGACACAAATCAATCCTCCTCAAACCTCTTTAACTTAAAAGACAATCCAAACAATTAAAGCGACATTTTGATGATGGTGTTGTGGTCTTTGTCGTCATCGTCATCATCATCGACATCGTTTGTCCATATCATTGGTATTCAAAAGGTTTGATAAGTCATAAAACATACACATTTTGATACTAAATTCTATAAAAATTGACTTTTATAACTCCAAACTCAACACAATAAGCCGATGACCATGTCTCCGGTACATTGCATGGACTTGCAACAACTGGGACGGACATGAAAATCATAAAAATGAATGAATACATATTTTGAATAGTGTCCGGCCGCCGCTCTCTGGATCTATCGGTAACCATAACCATGTAGTTGCAGTCATCTTCTTTATGGTTTTATGTTGTTTACTTTTCTTGTTGTTTTGTTTTTTTCTGAATATTTTGATTATCTAACAAATTGTATTTTAATTTTTTCTTTTATTCAAAATTTAACCAAATAAATCTTCCAATAACAATGTTGGGAGAATATAATAAAATTAAATCTAAATGTAAATATATGACCACCTACCATTCGAGGTTGAGTATGAGAATGAGGGAAGGATGTTCAGGCGGTACATATTTAATCAGACCTCTTGAGACCGAAGTTTTGGTCAGGTGTTTGCTGGGGTACCTCAAGGATCTGTTCTTGGGCCAGTCCTCTACAACATATATCTAGCTGATATTCCGCAGCCCACAACGGGCGAGCTACTGCTGATATACACAGATGATATTTTAGTAGCCTCCACTCATGCGAGACCTAAGACAGTTGAAATGAACTAGTCAAAATACCTGGATACCCTTAATATATATTTTAATGAATTGCGATTAAACCTCAATATTGAGAAATGTGAGGCAATAATACTAAAGGGGAAACGGAAAACATTTACAAGAACGCTCGCAAATATCATCCTAATGTGAGTATAGGCGGCAAGATTATACCAAGCACGGACAAACTAAAATACTTGGGAGTTATCTTTCAGGAGGAGATCTCTTTCACGAGGCATATCGACAACTTGCTTAGAAAGGGTAAGGCGGCATTCCAGGGCTATAGCAGATTATTGAAGAAGAGGGGTGGACTTAACCCCAGGGTCAAACTCACCATATATAAACAGATAGTTAGATCGGTATTGGCATACGCTTTTCCCGCATGGTCGATAATGTCCTCACACCAAATGTAGAGGCTACGAATTTTTGAAAGGAAAATGTTGAAGTATTCTCTGGACCTTAAACCCCGCATTACGGCTGATGGACAATTTCGTAACCCTTCCAACTAAGTCGTATATGAGAAAAGTGCCATGAGCAGAATCGACGCTTTCATGGTTGGCATGTCAATCGAGCGTCTTCGAGCATACAACACACACCCTAACGAACTAGTCTGGACTTGATAGACAACATTTTGGCCAACTCCGGACGACTGGAAAATTGTTTCCCACACATGGCGGAGAGTGGTTTGCTCTATAACAACGACGGCAGACCCATGTACTGCCACAGGAGATATGGCAGATTGGATTTTTCAGATCCCGTCTTTGATACTACACAATAACCCTAACTAGAACATTTTTGGACACTGTACTCTTTCGAAATTAGTTCTTGGGAAACACTTGCATTAAAATCGTCCATAATTAGCTTTGTAGTAAGCGCATTATACTTCCGGCCACCGAATTATTCCACCAATAGAACTTAAACAACACTGACTTATAAAAAATAACAAAAGTGGAAACTAATATATAAAATTCTTATTATTGGAGAGGTGCCTAGATTAAAACCATGGTAGGGTTAGTTGCAAATGTAACAGGTTGGCTGATACATAGATCTGACACATAGATGGCATCGCTAGTATTAAATGCATATTATTTTTACATAGTACCAACCTTCAAATGATTCGTGTCAAAATTTGACGGCTGTAAGTCAATTAGTTTGCGAGATAGAGCGTCTTTTGTGAAGCAACTTTTGTTATTGTGAAAAAAATGAAAAAAAAAGGAATTTCGTGTTTTGATAAAATACTGTTTTCTGAAGGGAAAAAATACGGTGGAAGCAAAAACTTGGAGTGATAATGAGTTTCCGGACTCTGCTCCAGGGAAATCAACAATAATTGATTGGTATGCAAAATTCAAGCGTGTTGAAATGAGCACGGAGGACGGTGAACGCAGTGGACGCCCAAAAGAGGTGGTTACCGACGAAAACATCAAAAAATTGATCGAGATAGCAGAGGCCTTAAAGATATCAAAGGATCGTGTTGGTCATTTCATTCATCTATATTTGGATATGCGGAAGCTCTGTGCAAAATGGGTGCCGCGCGAGCTCAAATTTGACCAAAAACAACAACGTGTTGATGATTCTGAGCGGTGCTTGCAGCTGTTAACTCGTAATACACCCGAGTTTTTCCGTCGATATGTGACAATGGATGAAACATGGCTCCATTACTACACTCCTGAGTCCAATCGACAGTTGGCTGAGTGGACAGCGACCGGTGAACCGTCTCCGAAGCGTGGAAAGACTCAAAAGTCCGCTGGCAAAGTAATGGCCTCTGTTTTTTAGGATGCGCATGGAATAATTTTTATCGATTATCTTGAGAAGGGAAAAACCATCAACAGTGACTATTATATGGCGTTATTGGAGCGTTTGAAGTCGAAATCGCGGCAAAACGGCCCCATATGATGAAGAAAAAAGTGTTGTTCCACCAAGACAACTCACCGTTCCACAAGTCATTGAGAACGATGGTAAAAATTCATGAATTGGGCTTCGAATTGCTTCCCCACCCACCGTATTCTCCAGATCTGGCCCCAGCGACTTTTTCTTGTTCTCAGACCTCAAAAGGATGCTCGCAGAGAAAAAATTTAGCTGCAATGAAGAGGTGATCGCCGAAACTGAGGCCTATTTTGAGGCAAAATCAAAGGAGTACTACCAAAATGGTATAAAAAAATTGGAAGGTCGTTATAATCGTTGTATCGCTCTTGAAGGGAACTATGTTGAATAATAAAAACGAATTTTGACAAAAAAAATGAGTTTTTCTTTGTTAGACCGGGGACTTATCAGCCAACCTGTTATATCACCTCAAAAGATTTTTTGTGAATTAGTTGGTTTTGGATGTTCATTAAAACTAATCACTTAGGAAGAACATTCAATATGTTTTTGCTGGGATACTAAGCAAAACTCGCAGTCGTATTTTAAGGACAAGAAATATTTGTGCATAAGACAATTTTTTCAGTGTGATATCATATTGTGGCTTTGTTCGATATTATCTTCGATATTATTTATGGTGGAATTATTTTACTCCTAAATTCGCAAAGTTTACCAACTGACATAGATTACCTCGTGAGCCAGCATGTTAATGCCTACACGTTTATCATGTAACTATGGGCTTAAATTAGAAAATGAAAATACAAGAAAAAAACTACAAATTGCACTAAAAACATAACTGAAGTTTTAAATGACACAAATGGCGAGTAAATGGTTGCCTGGCATATACAGCAGTTGCTAACGAAACGGAAGGGAGACAAAACGGTTAGGTTCGACTTATTTTGGCCGTAGTGAAAACAAATCGTGTATTACTCAAAATACTCCAACTGTCAAATTACCATTCCAAGCCTAAACAAAAAACAAAAATGTATCCACAGAAATAAAGGTACGTCCGATTATATGCAAACCTCTTGGATATTGGATGATGGTTTCAAATCACCACCATTCCCTTTCATACTCTTCAAAAACACAATACTAAGTGTCCATTATACCCCCAAACAGCGAATTAACTGAGTGGTGAATGACTCGTGGTCTGACATTGGCAGCCAAAATATTCTTGGGAAAAATTAGTTCCAAGAAAATGTACCGGAATTCTGATGAAAACTCATGTTGTCGTGTACGAGACCATGTCTGTCACAAGAAGACGACAGAAACACCAAAAATGTAGTACCACCGACCGCATGGAATATCTACATAGAACTGAACATATAAACGTGGTCTGGAATCTGATACCGTCATTAGCAACAAAACAGTCCTCGACTATTGCTGTCAATATAACAGCAATCCCATGCCCAGAAGACACTCAATGACAACCAGTGCACCAAATTTGGACAATTTTATTGAGGAAATTTTAGAGTGTCAGCAAATTTTAATTTTTGTGTTGGGTTTTTAACGAAACACAAGATAAATATTTGTAGGCTCACTTTTGCATAATTCAGCAAAAATTATTTCAATTTGCATTTATTTCAGGTGTTTACTGAGATGGTTTCAGTTATCATTGTCAGTTGTGCCGTGGGTTGTTTATGTTTTTACCCTGAACAGATCAGGTTCATTTCAAATGGAGTTTGGGTCTTTTTCTGTTTTTTTTTACTTGGAGATCATATCTCGTCGCCAAATGTCTGGTTACTGTTAGCATTGACCAGAACACGATATGATGAGAAAATTTAATTCTTGGAAATTTTTTGATTCACTGTTCGTTATGAATATCCCAGGAAGTATTTAAATGTGCTAAAGAAAAAATTCGTCAAGATTAAAAGTACAGAACTGATGGAGCAGATTTAGGGCAACTAATGTTGTACTATTTTGATTGCTGAATTCGCATATAATAGTTGAAATTATACTGCGTCGATTGCAGAATTAATTCAGCCACATAAGTTCGATTTACAGATGATAATCTATCTTAAAAAAAGAAAAGCAGCACTGCGTTGTAAGCACCTACACTGAAAAAGGCATGTCCGGCTACAAAGATTTTGTATTTACACTAATGATTTTGGGCCAAAGAAACGGAGAATGAAAGTAAATATATTTTCAGGACAAAATTGTCTTTCAATTTAGCGTACTTGATACTACACACAGAAAACAAATTTGTTGTGACAACCAATTTTTTTGCCAACCAATTCATTTGGTTCCATCTACTACCGGAATCTAACCGATAGAATTTGTTGCCTCAACCAATTGACAGTAAAATTGGCATTCACAACCAATATAATTGTATTTGTTTGTTATGACAGCCAACTATTGTCTGAAGTAACTGCCTTTTGAATTATCAGGGCAACCAATAATATTGCTTCGGTACCCTATTTGAACCACGAATAGCATACAAAATTAAATTAAAAATGATTAAAAAATATTTAGATATAACAATTTTTGTAGGACTAATCCGATTTTGTTGTTCCCTTCAAATCGCAATGTATCTTTCGAATTATCTTCCGAATCTATTTTGCGCTGGCAAATAATCGAAAAGTTCTTCTCCTCCTGTAGCTACCGCCAAGATTTTGTTATTGAATGAGTTGCTCCCCCCATTGGTTTTTGATGGGTAACGTTCAGATGTCCCGAAACGGCTACCATTGCGCATATATTTAGACAAATCCATTATTTAAGATTGAAGAACTGTCTCAGGATGACGAAACATAGATCCACTGGTACGCATGTGAGATCAAGGAGCAGTCGGGTTTGCTGACACTTTGGGAAAATAAATCAATCAACACAACAGAGCGGAACACAATGAAATTTGTTTTTAATGAATTGAGTTACAACAACCAATATTTGGTCGTTAGTAATAGCATTTGATTGCATTGATATTTTATTGGTTATATCAACCACCAAACGAAAGAAATAACAAACATATGATCCACACAACTAAAAATAATGTATCTGAACTATCTTTCTGTTATCCTGCTCGAATTCCAACCAACCATTTCTCTGGGTGTAGGAAACATATTTGAATTTATTCTTTTTCCCTACATTTTTCTTCATTTGCCATCAAAGTCCTTTAAAAACCTTTTTTAACGACAACTTAAATTTCGAAATCCTGGGTCGACTTCAAGTAAAAACAAGTATATACGGCCGTAAGTTCGGCCAGGCCGAAGCTTATGTACCCTCCATCATGGATTGCGTAGAAACTTCTTCTAAACACTGCCATCCACAATCGAATTACTTAAGTTGCAGTAACGCTTGCCGATGGCAAGGTATCTTAAAACCTCCTAACACCATCTTCTAAATTGTATGTAAGTCCATACGTGGTATATATTAAATCAAAAAAGATCGATCCAATACGTATATAATTCAGTTTGACAAAGTAGACATAAAATTTTGGCAATATTTTCTACAGAAATAAAATTTTAACAAATTTTTCAATAGAAAGAAAATTTTGACAAAAATTTCTACAGAAATGAAATTTTAACAAAATTTTCTATAGAAATAAACTTTTGACAAAATTTTCTATAGAAATAAAATCTTGGTAGATTATTTTTGGCCCGAGTGGCAACCATGATTATGAACCGAACAAAATTTGAACAAAATTTTCTATAGAAATAAAATTTTGACAATGATGAAAATTTTATTATGAACCGAATACAATTTTAAAAAATTTTTTCTAGAAATAAAATTTTGACAAAATTTTCTATACAAATAAAATTTTGGTAGATTATTTTTGGCTCTAATGGCAACCATGATTATGAACCGATATGGACCAATTTTTGTGTGATTGGACCAATTTTGGTATGGTTGTTAGCGACCATATACTAACACCACGTTCCTAATTTGAACCGGATCGGATGAATTTTGCTCCTCCAAGAGGCTCCGGAGGTCAAATCTGGAGAACGTTTTACATGGGGGCTATATATAATTATGGACCGATATGGACCAATTCTGGCACGCTTGTTAAAGATCATATACTAACACCATGTTCCAAATTACAACCGGATTGGATGAAATTTGCTTCTCTTAGAGGCTCCACAAGCCAAATCTGGGGATCGGTTTATATGGGGGCTATATATAATTATGGACCGATGTGGAGCAATTTTTGCATGGTTGTTAGAGACCATATACCAACATCATGTACCGAATTTCAGCCGGATCGGATGAAATTTGCTTCTCTTAGAGGCTCCACAAGCCAAATCTGGGGATCGGTTTATATGGGGGCTATATATAATTAGGGACCGATATGGACCAATTTTTGCATGATTGTTAGAGACCATATACCAACATCATGTACCAAATTTCAGCCGGATCGGATGAAATTTTCTTCTCTTTGAGGCTCCGCAAGCCAAATCTGGGGATCGGTTTATATGGGGGCTATATATAATTATAGACCGATGTGGACCAATTTTTGCGTGGTTGTTAGAGACCATATACCAACATCGTGTACCGAATTTCAGCCGGATCGGATGAAATTTGCTTCTCGTAGAGGCTCCACAAGCCAAATCTGGGGATCGGTTTATATGGGGGCTATATATAATTATAGACGGATATGGACCAATTTTTTCATGGTTGTTAGAGACCATATACCAACATCATGTACCAAATTTCAGCCGGATCGGATGAAATTTGCTTCTCTTTTAGGCTCCGCAAGCCAAATCTGGGGATCGGTTTATATGGGGGCTATATATAATTATGGACCGATGTGGACCAATTTTTGCAGGGTTGTTAGAGACCATATACCAACATCATGTACTAAATTTCAGCCGGATCGGATGAAATATGCTTCTCTTTGAGGCTCCGCAAGCCAAATCTGGGGATCGGTTTATATGGGGGCTATATATATTTATAGACGGATATGGACCAATTTTTTCATGGTTGTTAGAGACCATATACCAACATCATGTACCAAATTTCAGCCGGATCGGATGAAATTTGCTTCTCTTTTAGGCTCCGCAAGCCAAATCTGGGGATCGGTTTATATGGGGGCTATATATAATTATGGACCGATGTGGAGCAATTTTTGCATGGTTGTTAGAGACCATATACCAACATCATGTACCGAATTTCAGCCGGATCGGATGAAATTTGCTTCTCTTAGAGGCTCCACAAGCCAAATCTGGGGATCGGTTTATATGGGGGCTATATATAATTAAGGACCGATATGGACCACTTTTTGCATGATTGTTAGAGACCATATACCAACATCATGTACCAATTTCAGCCGGATCGGATGAAATTTTCTTCTCTTTGAGGCTCCGCAAGCCAAATCTGGGGATCGGTTTATATGGGGGCTATATATAATTATAGACCGATGTGGACCAATTTTTGCATGGTTGTTAGAGACCATATACCAACATCGTGTACCGAATTTCAGCCGGATCGGATGAAATTTGCTTCTCTTAGAGGCTCCACAAGCCAAATCTGGGGATCGGTTTATATGGGGGCTATATATAATTATGGACCGATGTGGACCAATTTTTGCAGGGTTGTTAGAGACCATATACCAACATCATGTACCAAATTTCAGCCGGATCGGATGAAATATGCTTCTCTTTGAGGCTCCGCAAGCCAAATCTGGGGATCGGTTTATATGGGGGCTATATATAATTATAGACGGATATGGACCAATTTTTTCATGGTTGTTAGAGACCATATACCAACATCATGTACCAAATTTCAGCCGGATCGGATGAAATTTGCTTCTCTTTTAGGCTCCGCAAGCCAAATCTGGGGATCGGTTTATATGGGGGCTATATATAATTATGGACCGATGTGGACCAATTTTTGCAGGGTTGTTAGAGACCATATACCAACACCATGTACCAAATTTCAGCCGGAGCGGATGAAATACGCTTCTGTTAGAGGCTCTACAAGCCAAATCTGAGGGTCCCTTTATATGGGGGCTATACGTTAAAGTGGACCGATATGGCCCATTTTCAATACCATCCGACCTACAGCGATAACAACTACTTGTGCCAAGTTTCAAGTCGATAGCTTGTTTCGTTCGGAAGTTAGCGTGATTTCAACAGACGGACGGACGGACGGACGGACGGACGGACATGCTTAGATCGACTCAGAATTTCACCACGACCCAGAATATATATACTTTATGGGGTCTTAGAGCAATATTTCGATGTGTTACAAACGGAATGACAAAGTTAATATACCCCCAACCTATGATGGAGGGTATAATTATGCTATTTATACCCTGCGCCACACTGTGAAACAGGGTATTATAAGCTAGTGCATATGTTTGTAACACCCAGAAGCAGACGAGATAGACACATGGTGTCTTTGGCAATAATGCTCAGGGTGGGCCCCTGAGTCGATATAACCATGTCCGTCTGTCCGTCTGTCCGTCCGTCTGTCTGTCTGTGAACACATTTTTGTGATCAAAGTCTAGGCGATAGGACCTTAATTGCGATTAAGGTCCTATCGCCTTCAAATTTGGCACTTGTTCCTAATTTGGGTCAGAATAGAACCCTATTGATTTTGGAAGAAATCGGTTCAGATTTAGATATAGCTCCCATATATATCTTTCGCCCGATATGGACTTATATGGCCCCAGAAGCCAGATTTTTGGCCGAATTTGATTGAAATTTTGCACTAGGAGTACAATTAGTAGTGTAGTCAAGTGTGCAAAATTTGATTGAAATCGGTTCAGATTTAGATATAGCTCCCATATATATCTTTCGCCCGATATGGACTAATATGGTCCTAAAAGTCAGAGTTTTGGCCCAATTTGGTTGAAATTTTGCACAGGGAGTAGATTTATCATTGTAGCTATGCGTGCCAAATTTGGTTGAAATCGATTCAGATTTAGATATAGCTTCCATATATATCTTTTGCCCGATATGTACTTATATGGACCCAGAAGCCGGAGTTTTATCCCGATTAGCTTGAAATTTTGCACTAGGAGTACAATTAGTAATATAGTCATGTGTGCCAAATTTGATTGAAATCGGTTCAGATTTAAATATAGCTCCCATATATATGTTTTTCTGATTTCGACAAAAATGGTCAAAATACCAACATTTTCCTTGTTAAATCGCCACTGCTTAGTCAAAAAGTTGTAAAAATGGCTCTAATTTTCCTAAACTTCTAATACATATATATCGAGCGATAAATCATAAATAAACTTTTGCGAAGTTTCCTTAAAATTGCTTCAGATTTAAATGTTTCCCATATTTTTTTACTAAAATTGTGTTCCACCCTAGTGCGTTAGCCAACTTAAATTTTGAGTCTATAGATTTTGTAGAAGTCTATCAAATTCTGTCCAAATCGAGTGATATTTAAATGTATGTATTTGGGACAAACCTTTATATATAGCCCTCAACACATTTGACAGATGTGATATATGGTATCGAAAATTTTGATCTACAAAGTGGTGCAGTGTATAATATAGTCGGCCCCGCCCGACTTTAGACTTTCCTTACTTGTTTTCAAGTAAAAATGTCTTCGAAGTGAAGACAGGAAAACATCTATGTCTGAACGTTCTTTTTCTTTGTAGTCAAGATGCAAAAAGACAACAAATTTAAAGAGAATTTAATTAAATTTTAAGAATTTTTTAGAATTATTAAAAACAAAAGTATTTTGATATATTTCATTCAGAAATAATGTTATTCGTGATGGAATTCAAGCGTGATATTGTGATTGCTTTATATTTGGCTGTGTATTGATTCACTTTAATGAACGGATCGTTTTAAAACGTGCACGTCGTTCACGATTTTTTTATACCCTCCACCATAGGATGGGGGTATATTAACTTTGTCATTCCGTTTGTAACACATCGAAATATTGCTCTAAGACCCCATAAAGTATATATATTCTGGGTCGTGGTGAAATTCTGAGTCCGTCCGTCCGTCTGTTGAAATCACGCTAACTTCCGAACGAAACAAGCTATCGACTTGAAACTTGGCACAAGTAGTTGTTATTGATGTAGGTCGGATGGTATTGCAAATGGGCCATATCGGTTCACTTTTACGTATAGCCCCCATATAAACGGACCCACAAATTTGACTTGCGGAGCCTCTAAGAGAAGCAAATTTCGTCCGATCCGGCTGATATTTGGTACATGGTGTTAATATATGGCCTCAAACACCCATGCAAAAATTGGTCGAAATCGGTCCATAATTATATATAGCCCACATACAAGCGACCCCACATAGTAATAAAATTTTGACAAATTTTCTTTAGAAATAAAATTTGAAAAATTTGTTGATAAAATTTTCAATAGAAAACAATGTTGACAAAATGTTCTGTAGAAATAATTTTTTTTGTTGTTTTTTATACCCTAAACCACATAGTGGTCAGGGTATAATAAGTTTGATCGGCCAAAAAACGTGCCTACCACAAATATTGATTTTAGACCCCATAAAATATATACCGATCGACTCAGAATCACCTCCTGAGTCGATCTAGCGCTTGGTGTCCGTCCGTCCGTCCGTCCGTCCGTCTGTCCATGTATTTGTTGTTCACAGGATTCCGGTCACATTTATTAACCGATTTTGATGAAATTTGGTACAGGGAGTTTTTTGGGCACAAGGACGAACGCTATTGAATTTGGAAGAAATCGGATCAAATTAGATATAGCTCCCATATACATATGTGTATCGCCCGATTTCGACAAATGGGGTCACGTTGCGCTTTTTTTCAAACGGATCTTCACCAAATTTGGCAAAAGGTAATCTTTTTCATCGCCCTTCAAGTCTGCAAAATTTCATCCAAATCGGTTCAGATTTAGATATAGCTCTCATATATATGTATCGCCCGATTTTTCTAAATTTAGCCATAAAACCCTTATTTATCAACCGATCTTACTCAAATTTGGCTAAATGTAGTCTTCTATAGCACTAACTATATGTGCAAAAAATCATCGAAATCGGTTCAGATTTAGCTATAGCTCCCATATATATGTATAGCCCGATTTTTCTAAATTTGGCCATAAAACCCTTATTTATCAACCGATCTGACTCAAATTTGGCTAAATGTAGTCTTCTATAACACTAACTATATGTGCAAAAAATCATCGAAATCGGTTCAGATTTAGATATAGCTCCCATATATGTGTATAGCCCGATTTTCCCAAATTTGGCCATAGAACCCTTATTTATTAACCGATCTTACTAAAAGTTGGCTAAATCCAGTCCTCTATAGTACTAACTATATGTGCAAAATTTCATCGAAATCGGTTCAGATGTAGATATAGCTCCCATATATGTATCACCCGATTTTGAAAAATTCGCCCCTAATAACCTTATGTTTGACCATACAGGTCTCATTTCGTAACTGATCTTATTCAAAACTTGCACAAGGTAATCTTTTGTGGTATTAATCAAACCCGCAAAATATTATGCAAATTGGTTCAGATTTAGATATAGCTTCCATATATATGCATCGCTCGATTTTCCCAAATTTGGCCATAGTACTCTTATTTATTAACCAATGTTACTTAAATTTCAAATTTTGATGTACTAGCCGATCGTACTTATACGTACTTGTAGCTCTTACATAAGAATATTGCTCCATTTTTACAAATTTGTATTTATTACCCACACTAATTCAACGATTTTCTCTTTTTAAATAATGGGTTCAATATTAGTGGCATACTAGGTTAGGTTAGGTTAGGCTAACCTAACCTAGTGGCATACTAACTCCGTAGGTGCAATATCAACACAGCCAGTGTTGCTAGAAGTAGGGGAAATTCCCTATATGTAGGTTTTTTCTAATATTTAGCGTCTTGTAGGACATTTTCACTGAACACAATTTGTAATAATTTTTACATTTTGGTGGCTCTAGAGGAGGAAATTAGAAGCCGGCAACGCTTGATCTTTAACAATGTGTCGTAAACTTTATTCCTGTAGAAAATTTTGTCAACATTTTATTTCTATAGAACATTTTGTCAAAATTGTATTTCTATAGAAATTTTTTTCAAAATATTATTTCTATAAAAAATGTTCTCAAAATTTTATTTCTGTGGAATTTTTTCTCAATTTCTATAGAATTTATTGTCAACATTTTATTTCTATATAAAAATTTCTCACAAAAATTTGTTTATAGAAACTTTTTCCAAAATTTTATTTTTATAAAGATTTAACAAAAAAGATTACTAATTTGGGTAGAATTCTACCAACTGTGGCAACCGTGGTCGTAATACAAATTTATATTCTAAGTTATATACGTTGCATATTCATGTTTTAAGATAATAAAGTACTTAGAACCATTTTTGTTTTGTAAATTTTTTTAAATTTAACGAAAAATATAGTGGGGAAAATTGTTTGGGAATGTATAGGAAAGTAGGGAACTTTTTTTGTCCTTGTAGGGTAAACCGAACATTTTCCCTGGCAACATTGACTATTAGCTATAGTCAGATTGACACAAAGCACCCATAGACATGTACCCCTTAATTTTCTTAAATATTCAACTGCGTTTTATCTCCCAGACCTATATGTTACCCCACAAATGCTTATGATTACTAATTCTGTAATGGTGGTTTAGGGTATGATATAGTCGGCCCCGCCCGACTTTCTACTTTACTTACTTGTTTTTTTTTTTTATTTTTGGTGTGTTCTCCAACCCTTCTTGTTATATTGATTTCAGCTTAAAGCTTTCAGAGAGTATATTTGGCAAATTTATTTGGGCAAAGCCCTATAGATTGGAAGATGGTTGGACTTTCGGCCTTATTAACTTAACTGTTTGTTTCTTTGTCATTATAATTTTGACTATCGGTATTAAGATCTGCGTTCGACAGTGATTTTGTAGTTTTAATGGAGGCCTTCGATCATCGCTCTCTAAAGACGTGCACATATAAAAGTCCACGGATCCGATCATGGCAGCAAACAAGGACTTAGGAGATCCGCAAGTCACATTTTGTGGCATTCAGCCCTACTTGCGTGAACACCAAGATTAGATGAGAGTGTTTGCTGGGTTAAATTTTTATACAAAAACATACGATTTATTGCTATAAAGTTGCAATTTAATTTAATTTAACAGAAATATTCCTCAGTCGTTAATGATTCTGTTTATGTGACTAGGCTTCTTCTAAATTTCAGTAGAAATAAATTTGCTTTTTTTTTGGGACTAAAATGCATAACAAAATGTTTTACAATTCCATCAAAATACCTTTCAGACCAGGTTTATCGATCATTCGAAAAAAAGGCAGTTAATATAAAATTATATTTAAGCAATAAACGTAATTATCTTAAAAAAGAGATCTTTTGTTGTGAGTGTTTGTCGTTCTTCTGGGCTTTTTCAATACGTTTTGTCATAAAATAACATTTAACATTTTATTGAATTAACACGAATCGTGATGGGTGGTGTTGGTTTCATATTGATAAACATCGTTTTTGTGTTTCCTGTACATTTAAATGGAAATTTACAACAAGCAAAAATTTAAACACCGACAACAAGGCGAAGACAGCACATCTGCAAAAAATTACAACTCTTTTTTGTTTTTTTGTTTTTTTGTATCCCTCTCTTGGCAATATTTTGTTGGCAGACAGAAGAAGCAAAAATCGAGTGAAACAATCAGAGAGGCGACATTCGTTTAAAAGATCAAGATTTGTCACCTTTAAATGAAATCTGTACGATTGAATGAGGAGAAATCCATGATGCCTGATGTGGTGCTTAGCTTGTCTAAGTGCCTGCTGGTTGATGGTGCTGGCGTTGATGGTTGTTAATTCTTTAGAAATCGTAACCGAATCCGACATTAATCACTCGTATCCTAATTAAGAACTGTTTAGTATTCGAGGCGCTTACGTGTCGCTGTTTTTTTGCGAAAATTTTCGTTTTTTTATTTGCATTTTTGAATTTTGTTGGAAGACTATTATTCAGGCAAAACGAAATCCATTCATATAAGGAATCATACTAACTAACTGCTAGCCTCATATATATCGATAGGGCGTATAAGTTAATATTTGTTGATATATCAACGAATTTCATCTCTCGTAATAGTCAGTCTTTATGTTAAAGAAACTAATCAGCTTCCACTGTGTGCATTAGTAAAATAATTTCCTATAGAACTGATATTTTGACAAAATTTCTCATAAAAATGAAATTTTGACAAAATTTCCTATAGAAATGCAATTGTGACATAATTTCCTATAGACATGCAATTTTGGCAAAATTTCTTATAAAAATGAAATTTTGACAAAATCTGCTATAGGCTAGGTTAGGTTATGTGGCAGCCCGATGTATCAAGCTCACTTAGACTATTCAGTCCATTGTGATACCATTGTGATGTAGCACATTTTGTCATTCCTATAGCACAAAATTTCATTTCTATAGCAGATTTGGAATCGGGCAGCACTCAGTGATAAGAGAGAAGTTCACCACTCTCTTATCACTGAGTGCTGCCCGATTCCAAATCTGCTATAGAAATGAAATTTTGTGCTATAGGAATGACAAAATGTGCTACAGAAATTAAATTTTGACAAAATTTCCTATAGAAATGAATTTGACAAAATTTTTTATAAAAATGAAATTTTGACAAAATTTTTTATAAAAATTAAATTTGTTGTTGTTTTTGATTTCAGCTTAAAACCATACATTGACTAAACTACAAGTGTAGCTTAACCAACAGAGGAAAAGAATGTTTGTCAAATTTATTTGGGCAAAGCCCTATAGACTGCAAGATATTGACAAACATTCTTTTCGTCTGTTGGTTAAGCTACACTTGTAGTTTAGTCAATGCATGGTTTAAAGCTGAAATCAAAAACAACAACAATGATTAAAGAAAGAAACCAACAATAACAAAATAAAACGAATGAAAAAAAGAAATTAATTTAAATTTTGACAAAATTTCCCATAGAAATGAAATTTTAATAAAATTGTTTATTGAAATGAAATTTTGACAAAATTTCCTATAGAAATGAAATTTTGACATAATTTCCTATAGAAATGAAATTTTGATAAAATGTCCTATAGAAATGAAATTGTGACGAATTTCTTATAGAAATAAATTTCTTATAGAAATTAAATTGTGACAAAATTTCTTATAGAAATGTAATTGTAACGAAATTTCCTATAGAAATTAAATTGTGACAAAATTATCTATAGAAATAAAATTTTGGCAAAATTTTCTATAGAAATTAAATTTTAACAAAATTTCTGATGGAAATTTTGACGAAATTTCCTATAAAAATGAAATTTGGACAAAGTTTCCTATAGAAATGAAATTTTGACAAAACTTCCTATAGAAATGAAATTTTGACAAAATTATCTACAGAAATGAAATTGTGTCAAAATTTCCTATAGAAATGAAATTGTGACGAAATTTCCTATAGAAATGAAATTGTGACGAAATTTCCTATAGAAATGAAATTGTGACGAAATTTCCTATAGAAATGAAATTTTGACGAAATTTCGCATAGAAATGAAATATTGACAAAATTTCCTATAGAAATGAAATTGTGACGAAATTTCCTATTGAAATGAAATTGTGACGAAATTTCCTATTGAAATGAAATTGTCACGAAATTTCCTATAGAAATGAAATTTTGACAAAATTTCCTATAGAAATGAAATATTGACAAAATTTCTGATGGAAATGAAATTTTGATAAAATGTCCTATAGAAATGAAATTGTGACGAAATTTCCTATAGAAATGAAATTTTGACAAAATTTCCTATAGAGATAAAATTTTGAAAAAAATTTCCTATAGAAACGAAATTTTGACAAAATTTCCTATAGAAATGAAATATTGACAAAATTTCTGTTGGAAATGAAATTTTGATAAATGAAATTGTGACGAAATTTCCTATAGACATGAAATTTTGACAAAATTTCTGATGGAAATGAAATTGTAACGAAATTTCCTATAGAAATGAGATTTTGACACAATTTCCTACACTGTTAGAAAAATATGTTTTTCATATGTTCCGATATAAACAAAATGTGTTTCGGGCACAATTTTTAAACACAATATATTTAAGTGGAAACATGTAATGTTCCTAAACTAACTCTAAATGTTTGGGACACATATATTAGTATGTTAGAATATATTATGTTTGGGGCATGAATGTTTCATAAAAATAATATGTGTGAATGTAAACATATATACATTTACAAATTTCGAGTAAACATATATATGTTGTGATATTTTATTCAGAGAGCGACAGAGAGATGGTATAGAGAAAGAAATAGTGATGGAAACCAGGAGGGTTGACGAAAGATATCAACATAACACAGAGAGAGAATCAAAAGAGAACAACTTGTGTGAAACCGCTTGTATGCTGTTTCGGAAAACTGTTTTATGACAAGTCCACAAATTTGATATGCTTAAGTCTAAATATTATTTAATTTGAATATTAGAATGAGTATTCGGAGTAAAGAGAATAGTCATTAAAAAAAAAAAAATAAAACAGCCTGTGCTTTCGCCTTGAGAGCATTCATTATAAAAATTTAATATAGTATAAATATAAATGTGTAAATTAAAAAAAAATTGGTGTACGGTCGGAGCAGGGATTGAACCCACGACCCTTTGCATGAAAGGCGGACGTGCTAACCATTGCTCCACGTGGCAAACAAATGTATGTTTCTGTTAAATAATGTTTTGTTTGCATCGGCTCGTGGGCGCTGCAGACTATGCTACATAAATATAACTTATAACGATAATTGTCTATTGATGGCCATAACAGCTACGTAGCCCAGTGGATAGTGTGATGGCTTACAAACTGTATGGTCCTCGGTTCGATTCTCCGTCAAGGAGAATGGTAAAATTTAAAAAATTATAAAATTGAATAATTCCTTCAACATTATTTGTATTACAGAAGAAGGTGCCAAGAACTAAAAATTTCGTGGAAGTGAAAATTATGTGAGGGAATGAGCACAATCTTGGGGAGAAAATTCTTCCAAACATATAATATTTTTGGGCTCAAAATGCTTCCAAGCATATAATATGTTCACATAAAACAAACATAATAATGTTTCGGCAATATCCAATAATATATGTGCTTCCTGCAAAATATGTTTGGAACATATGTTAGAGAAGCGATTTTTTTTGAGGGTGTAGGAATGAAATATTGACCAAATTTCCTATAGAAATGAAATATTGACAAAATTTCTGATGGAAATGAAATTTTGATAAAATGTCCTATAGAAATGAAATTGTGACGAAATTTCCTATAGAAAGGAAATTTTGGCAAAATTTCCTAAAGAGATAAAATTTTGAAAAAAATTTCCTATAGAAACGAAATTTTGACAAAATTTCTGATGGAAATGAAATTTTGATAAATGAAATTGTGACGAAATTTCCTATAGACATGAAATTTTGGCAAAATTTCCTACAGAAATGAAATTTTGACAAAATTTCTGATGAAACTGAAATTGTAACGAAATTTCCTATAGAAATGAGATTTTGACACAATTTCCTATAGAAATGAAATTTTAAAAACATTTTCTATTGAAATTATATTTTGGCAAAATGTCCTAAGGAAATGAAATTTTGATAAAACTTCCTATAGAAATAAAATTTTGACAAAAGTTCACACAGAAATTAAATTTGACAAAATTTCCTATAGAAATTAAAATTTGAAGAAATATCCTGAAGAAATGAAATTATTAGACGCTGGTGAAGATTTCTGTGTTTAGAAGCTCCCCTAAGTGATTTCACCGTAATAGGAAATGACATTTGGGCACGGCTATACATTAACTGGCTGCCACTATACCTAATCTAATATGACCGTAATCACTGTGCAAATATTATATTTTCATCATTAAAAATTATAACTTGAAATGCCATAACTTGCATTTTGAAAGGTATCAATGTTTCTTCTCTCCTTACAACATTCCCTATAAGGGTTAATTTAAATCAATGTCGTGTAGAATAATACCGCTTAATATTCTATGGGAAAGTTATAAATTTGACAACAGAAGTAAAAACAGCGTGTTTTGTTAATGAATTTTAGTTTAATTCTTGTGTTCCATCTTCAGCATATCGACATTTGTCGTCCAACAAATTCACTTTAATTTGCATTTACATATGAGCACATTACGATTTTCATGGTAATCCATGTCACAAATTAAAGTCCAGAGTGCAGAAACCTGCAATGTTTATGATCACTTGAGTGTCGTTTTTCGTTGTATATCACCACTAGTATTTGTTGTTTTATGAGCTTTTTTCTCGACCATAAAAATTAATGATATTTACGTTTCTGATATACTACTAAAATGTTCTCATTCAATTCACATCACTACCCTGGACAAATTGTGCGTGCCAATTTTCTTTGTCTCTATCAATGATGATTCGATATTCTTCAGTTGCGGACCTGACTGGAGCAAATAATATCGTTTCCTATACCATTGAATATGGTGATGACTTTAACTCAAATGATGGCGGGCATTTGGTCACATAATGCTTAATATTTTGGTCTTCTTAATTAATTGTTTATATCAATTTTTTATGGATTTATTCAAGAATACAAACAAGAGAAAATTATAATTATATGAAATTCATTTAGGGCCGATAAACATATCGAGATGAATTTTATAGCAATGGTGACAAATGGAGAAATGTTGAAGCTTTTAGCAATATAGATGTAGAACTGAACGTAAAACATAATTCTTTCCTCCCAAATGAAGTTTTAGGTAAACAAACATCGTTTACAATTTGTTTTTCCCTGTAAGGAAGCTTGTTTGGAAGCAAAAACGGGACTTTTAGAGATTAACATTGACTTTCTCAAAGAATGTGGAAACAAATTTAAAAAGATTAACTAAATTTTTATACCCTTCACCACTACTGTGGTACAGGGTGTAATAAGTTTGTGCATTTGTATGTAACGCCAATAAATAGTGGTCACAGACCCATCTTTTAGCATACCGATCGGCTTAGAATTAAATTCTGAGTCAATTTAGCAATGTCCGTCTGTCTGTCTGTCCGTCTGTCTGTATATGTAATATTGTGCACAAAGTACAGCTCGCAATTTAAGTCCGATCGTCCTCAATTTTGGCACAGGGCCGTTTCTTGGGACAGAGACAATCGCTATTGGTTTTGGAAAAAATTGGTTCAGAATTAGATATAGCTGCCATATATATTTATCCCGATTTGGTCATAGTTAGCGTGTTTATCAACCGATTTTCTTGAAATACCGTACATCCAAATATTTTATGAATCTCGAAAATCTTGCAAAATATCAGCCAAATCGGTTCAGATTTAGATATAGCTCCCATATATATCTTTCGTCCGATTTAGACTCATATGACCACAGAGGCCAAAGTTTACTACCGATCTTCGTGAAATTTTGCACAGAGGGTAGAATTGACATTCTACCAATGCTTGGTAAATTTGATTGAAATCGGTTCAAAATTAGATATAGCTCCCATATATATCTTTCGTCCGATTTGAACTTATATGGCCACAAAAGCCGTGATTTGCTTCAAATTTTGTACAAGGGGTACGTTTAATAGTATCGTTAAGTGTGTCAAATTTTGTTAAAATCGGTTCAGATTTAGATATAGCTCACATATATATCTTTCGCCCGATTTGGACTTATATGGTCTCAAAAAAAGTTTTACCCTGACTTACTTCAAATTTTGCACAAGCGGTACTTTTTACGATACTATTGTATATGCCAAATATGGTCAAAATCGATTCAGATTTAGATATAGCTCCCATATATATCTTTCGTCCGATTTGAACTTATATGGCCTCAAAATCCAGGGTTTTGCCGTGATTTGCTTCAAATTTCGCACAAGGAGTACGTTTGGTAGTATCGGTAATTGTGCCAAATTTGGTTGAAATCGATTCAGATTTAGATATGGCTCCCATATATATCTTCCGTCCGATTTGCACTCATATGACCAGGGGCCTAAACTTATACTGCCATTTACGTGAAATTTCGCATAGATAGCAGAATTATCATTCTAACTATACATGTCAACTTTAGTCAAAATCGGTTCAGATTATATATAGCTCCCATATATACGTACACCAGAGTTGGGGAAATATGGTAGACTGTTACACATTTTAGACCCATTTTCAATGGAAGTGTCCTCCAATTAACTGGATAGCGTTAGCCGATTTAAATTTTAATTCTAGAGATTTTGTAGAAGTAAAAAAATTGTCTCATATATGTTGTATAGCTTCCAGCAAATGTGAAGTAGTTGAGATGGTAACACAAATTTTGGCCTACATAGGGGTGAAGGGTATAATATAGTCGACCCCGCCCGACTTTAGACTTTACTTACTTGTTTTTGGTAGAATTTTCCTTATTTTTCTTCTGTTTTTTTTTTTCCTTCATATCAACCCTTTTCAACCCTTTTTTCTGTATCACATATAGGTTAGAATCAAATATTCGATTTTATAAATTTTACTTTTCATTCAGATTGAGAACCATACCATACAAATTTTAAGCGAACTACAACCACTACAAAAGATTTTATTTTAAAAAGAAAAACTAGTTTAATTGATCCCTTTCTTACAAACGACGCAAGAAATAAAACTTTTGGAAAAGGTAATAATGTAATTCTACACACAAAAAAAAATCTGATTCAATCACGAAATTAATTGATCAAATTAATTCTACCATCCACCATAGGATGTATATTAACTTTGTATATTATATTAACTTTGTCATTCCGTTTTTAACACATCGAAATATTGCTCTTAGACCCCATAAAGTATATATATTCTGAGTCGTGGTGAAATTCTGAGTCGATCTAAGCATGTCCGTCCGTCCGCCCGTCTGTTGAAATCACGCTAACTTCCGAAGGGCTATATATAATTATGAACGTATGGACTAATTTACAATTTAGAAGATTATGTTAAGAAGTTTTAAGATGGCCTGCCATCGGCCCCAACCCATGTAATTGGTTGTGGATGAACGTCTTTAGTAGAAGTTTCTACGCAATCCATAGTGGAGGGTACATAAGATTCGGCCTGGACGAACTTACGGCATTATACACTTTTCTCATCACTTTTTTTAAGTGACTTAGTTTTCCTAATTTGATTAAAAAGTTAATTGTATCAATAAATTTTTTGATTAAAAATTTTAACATTTTCAATCATTGACTTAATTAACTTAATCTATCTTGATTAAAGAGTTAATTGTATCAATTAATTTATTAATTAAACAAATTTTCAACTTCAATTTACTTTTTAATTGGAAATATTTTGGTGATATTTTTTTCTGGGTAATATATTCTACAAATATTTGCAAGATTTTCAAAGGATGGTCGGCATAGTACTATAATACATTTTTGTTACGGACGGAGATTTTGGAATAACAAAATATTTATTTTTATTGCAAAACAAACAAATAAATTTTGTAACAATTTTTTTTTGAACTGTAGCAAAAGAATAACATTTCGGAAACCTGTTTTCCGTTTCCCTTTTATGAACGCTGTTGTCGCTGTCCCTTTCCCGGATGATTATGCTTGATTCCCACAAGATGTGTGGTTCAATTAAAATGAATCAAAAAAGTAATTATTTCCTCCCACCATCCCATTATCACACACAATTTGTATACCCTAAACCACATAGTGGTCAGGGTATAATAAGTTTGATCGGCCAAAAAAATGTGCCTACCAGAAATATTGATTTTAGACCACATAAAATATATACCGATCGACTCAGAATCACCTCCTGAGGCGATCTAGCGCTTGGTGTCCGTCTGTCCATGTATTTGTTGTTCACAGGATTCCGGTCGCAATTACTAACCAATTTGGATGAAATTTGGTACAGGGAGTTTTTTTGGCACAAGGACGAACGCTATTGAATTTGGAAGAAATCGGATCAAATTTAGATATAGCTCCCATATATATGTATCGCCCGATTTCGACAAATGGGGTCACGTTGCACGTTTTTTCAAACGGATCGTCACCAAATTTGGCAAAAGGTAATCTTTTCCATCGCCCTTCAAGTCTGCAAAATTTCATCCAAATCGGTTCAGATTTAGATATAGCTCTCATATATATATATCGCCCGATTTTCCCAAATTTGGCCACAAAACCTTTATTTATCAACCGATCTTACTCAAAGTTGGCTAAATATAATCTTCTATAGCACTAACTATATGTGTAAAAAACCATCGAAATCGGTTCAGATTTAGCTATAGCTCCCATATATATGTACCGCCCGATTTTTCTAAATTTGGCCAAAAAACCCTTATTTATCAACCGATCTTACCCAAATTTGGCTAAATGTAGTCTTCTATAGCACTAATTATATGTGCAAACAATCATCGAAATCGGTTCAGATTTAGATATAGCTCCCATATATATGTATAGCCCGATTTTCCCAAATTTGGCCATAGGACCCTTATTTATTAACCGATCTTACTAAAAGTTTGCTAGATCCAGTCCTGTATCGTACTAACTATATGTGCAAAATTTCATAGAAATCGGTTCAAATTTAGATATAGCTCTCATATATGTATCGCCCGATTTTGAAAAATTCGCCCTTATAACCTTATGTTTGACCATACAGGCCTCATTTCGTATCTGATCTTACTCAAATCTTGCACAAGGTAACCTTTTGTGGTATTAATCAAACCCGCAAAATATTATGCAAATTGGTTCAGATTTAGATATAGCTTCCATATATATGCATCGCTCGATTTTCCCAAATTTGGCCATAGTACTCTTATTTATTAACCAATGTTACTCAAATTTCAAATTTTGATGTACTAGCCGATCGTACTTATACGTACTTGTAGCTCTTACATAAGAATATTGCTCGATTTTTACAAATTTGTATTTATTACCCACACTTATTTAACGATTTTCTCTTTTTTAATAATGGGCTCAATATTAGTGACATACTAACTCCGTAGGCGAAATATCAACACAGCCAGTGTTGCTAGAAGTAGGGGAAATTCCCTATATGTAGGGTTTTTCTAATATTTAGCGTCTTGTAGGGACGTATGGCCACAATGTAGGACATTTTCACACAACACAATTTGTAATAATTTTTACATTTTGGTGGCTCTAGAGGAGGAAATTAGAAGCCGGCAAGGCTTGATCTTTAACAATGTGTGGTAAACTTTTTTCCTGTAGAAAATTTTGTCAACATTTTATTTCTATAGAACATTTTGTCAAAATTGTATTTCTATAGAAATTTTTTTCTAAATATTATTTCTATAAAAAATTTTCTCAAAATTTTATTTCTGTGGAATTTTTTCTCAACATTTTATTTCATAGAATTTATTGTCAAAATTTTATTTCTGTAGAAAAATTCCTCACAAAAATTTTTTTATAGAAACTTTTTCCAAAATTTTATTTTTATAGAGATTTAACAAAAAAGATTACTGATTTGGGTAGAATTCTACCAACTGTGGAAACCGTGGTGGTAATACAAATTTATATTCTAAGTTATATACGTTGCATATTCATGTTTTAAGATAATAAAGTACTTAGAACCATTTTTGTTTTGTAAATTTTTTTAAATTTAACGAAAAATATAGTAGGGAAAATTGTTTGGGAATGTATAGGAAAGTAGGGAACTTTTTTTGTCCTTGTAGGGTAAACCGAACATTTTCCCTGGCAACATTGACTATGAGCTATAGTCAGATTGACACAAAGCACCCATAGACATGTACCCCTTAATTTTCTTAAATATGCAACTGCGGTTTATCTCCCAGACCTATATGTTACCCCACAAATGCTTATGATTACTAATTCTATAATGGTGGTTTAGGGTATAATATAGTCGGCCCCGCCCGACTTTCTACTTTACTTACTTGTTTTTTTTTTTTTTTAATATTTTAATTGAAATGTCTTCAATCACGAAAATGATAGTATCAATCACAATTTTAATTGGATATTAAAAAAACTTGATGAAAAAATTAATTGGTATCATTAGTAAATTTCAACTCATTTTTTAGTTGATTCAATAATTTTTATACCCTAAACCACATAGTAGTCAGGGTATAATGAGTTTGATCGGCCAAAAAATGTGCCTAACAGAAATATTGATTTTAGACCCCATAAAATATATACCGATCGACCCAGAATCACCTCCTGAGTCGATCTAGCGCTTGGTGTCCGTCCGTCTGTCCATGTATTTGTTGTTCACAGGATTCCGGTCGCAATTATTAACCGATTTTGATGAAATTTGGTACAGGGAGTTTGTTGGGAACAAGGACGAACGCTATTGAATTTGGAAGAAATCGGATCAAATTTAGATATAGCTCCCATATATATGTATCGCCCGATTTCGACAAATGGGGTCACGTTGCACGTTTTTTCAAACGGATCGTCACCAAATTTGGCAAAAGGTAATCTTTTCCATCGCCCTTCAAGTCTGCAAAATTTCATCCAAATCGGTTCAGATTTAGATATAGCTCTCATATATATATATCGCCCGATTTTCCCAAATTTGGCCACAAAACCTTTATTTATCAACCGATCTTACTCAAAGTTGGCTAAATATAATCTTCTATAGCACTAACTATATGTGTAAAAAACCATCGAAATCGGTTCAGATTTAGCTATAGCTCCCATATATATGTACCGCCCGATTTTTCTAAATTTGGCCAAAAAACCCTTATTTATCAACCGATCTTACCCAAATTTGGCTAAATGTAGTCTTCTATAGCACTAATTATATGTGCAAACAATCATCGAAATCGGTTCAGATTTAGATATAGCTCCCATATATATGTATAGCCCGATTTTCCCAAATTTGGCCATAGGACCCTTATTTATTAACCGATCTTACTAAAAGTTTGCTAGATCCAGTCCTGTATAGTACTAACTATATGTGCAAAATTTCATAGAAATCGGTTCAAATTTAGATATAGCTCTCATATATGTATCGCCCGATTTTGAAAAATTCGCCCTTATAACCTTATGTTTGACCATACAGGCCTCATTTCGTATCTGATCTTACTCAAATCTTGCACAAGGTAACCTTTTGTGGTATTAATCAAACCCGCAAAATATTATGCAAATTGGTTCAGATTTAGATATAGCTTCCATATATATGCATCGCTCGATTTTCCCAAATTTGGCCATAGTACTCTTATTTATTAACCAATGTTACTCAAATTTCAAATTTTGATGTACTAGCCGATCGTACTTATACGTACTTGTAGCTCTTACATAAGAATATTGCTCGATTTTTACAAATTTGTATTTATTACCCACACTTATTTAACGATTTTCTCTTTTTTAATAATGGGCTCAATATTAGTGACATACTAACTCCGTAGGCGAAATATCAACACAGCCAGTGTTGCTAGAAGTAGGGGAAATTCCCTATATGTAGGGTTTTTCTAATATTTAGCGTCTTGTAGGGACGTATGGCCACAATGTAGGACATTTTCACACAACACAATTTGTAATAATTTTTACATTTTGGTGGCTCTAGAGGAGGAAATTAGAAGCCGGCAAGGCTTGATCTTTAACAATGTGTGGTAAACTTTTTTCCTGTAGAAAATTTTGTCAACATTTTATTTCTATAGAACATTTTGTCAAAATTGTATTTCTATAGAAATTTTTTTCTAAATATTATTTCTATAAAAAATTTTCTCAAAATTTTATTTCTGTGGAATTTTTTCTCAACATTTTATTTCATAGAATTTATTGTCAAAATTTTATTTCTGTAGAAAAATTCCTCACAAAAATTTTTTTATAGAAACTTTTTCCAAAATTTTATTTTTATAGAGATTTAACAAAAAAGATTACTGATTTGGGTAGAATTCTACCAACTGTGGAAACCGTGGTGGTAATACAAATTTATATTCTAAGTTATATACGTTGCATATTCATGTTTTAAGATAATAAAGTACTTAGAACCATTTTTTGTTTTGTAAATTTTTTTAAATTTAACGAAAAATATAGTAGGGAAAATTGTTTGGGAATGTATAGGAAAGTAGGGAACTTTTTTTGTCCTTGTAGGGTAAACCGAACATTTTCCCTGGCAACATTGACTATGAGCTATAGTCAGATTGACACAAAGCACCCATAGACATGTACCCCTTAATTTTCTTAAATATGCAACTGCGGTTTATCTCCCAGACCTATATGTTACCCCACAAATGCTTATGATTACTAATTCTATAATGGTGGTTTAGGGTATAATATAGTCGGCCCCGCCCGACTTTCTACTTTACTTACTTGTTTTTTTTTTTTTTAATATTTTAATTGAAATGTCTTCAATCACGAAAATGATAGTATCAATCACAATTTTAATTGGATATTAAAAAAACTTGATGAAAAAATTAATTGGTATCATTAGTAAATTTCAACTCATTTTTTAGTTGATTCAATAATTTTTATACCCTAAACCACATAGTAGTCAGGGTATAATGAGTTTGATCGGCCAAAAAATGTGCCTAACAGAAATATTGATTTTAGACCCCATAAAATATATACCGATCGACCCAGAATCACCTCCTGAGTCGATCTAGCGCTTGGTGTCCGTCCGTCTGTCCATGTATTTGTTGTTCACAGGATTCCGGTCGCAATTATTAACCGATTTTGATGAAATTTGGTACAGGGAGTTTGTTGGGAACAAGGACGAACGCTATTGAATTTGGAAGAAATCGGATCAAATTTAGATATAGCTCCCATATATATGTATCGCCCGATTTCGACAAATGGGGTCACGTTGCGTTTGCTTTCAAACGGATCGTCACCAAATTTGGCAAAAGGTAATATTTTTCATCGTTCTTCAAGTCTGCAAAATTTCATCTAAATTGGTTCAGATTTAGATATAGCTCCCATATATATGTATCGCCCGATTTTCCCAAATTTGGCCATAAAAACCTTATTTATTAAGCGATCTTACTAAAACTAACAATATGTTCCAAAAATAATCGAAATCGGTTCAGATTTAGATATAGCTCCCATATATATGTACCGCCCGATTTTGCCAAATTATGCCGTAAAAACCTTATTTATCAACCGATAGTGCTAAAAGTTGGATAAATATAATCTTCTACACCTCTAACTGTATGTGCGCAATTTCATCGAAGTCGGTTCAGATTTAAATATAGTATCGCCCGATTTGGTCAAATTTGGCCGTAAAACCCTTACCTATCAACCGATCGTACTCAAAGTTGGCTAAATGTAATCTTCTATAGCTCTAACTGTATATGCGAAATTTCGTCGAAATCGGTTCAGATTTGGATATAGCTCCCATATATATGTATCGCCCGATTTTTCCAAATTTGGCCGTAAAACCCTTATTTATCAACCGATCGTAACCAAGGTTGGCTAAATGTAATCTTTTATAGCACTAACTGTATGTGCAAAATTTCATCGAAATCGGTTCAAATTTAGATATAGCTCCCATGTATATGTATCGCCCGATTTTGAAAAATTTGCCCCTAATAACCTTATTTTGGACCATAGGGGCCTCATTTATTAACTGATCGTACTCAAAGTTTACACAAAATGACCTTCTGTGGTATCAATCATACCTGCATAATATTATGCAAATTGGTTCAGATTTAGATATAGGTCCCATATAAATGCATCGCTCGAGTTTGTCTTATTTGACCATAATACTCTTATTTATTAACCTATGCTATTCAAATTTCAAATTTTGATGTACTAGCTGGTCGTATTTAAAATTACATGTAGCTCTTACATAAATCTATTGCCCTATTTGCAGAAATTTGGATTTATTACCCACAACTAACTGACCGATTTCCTCTTTTTATACCCACCACC
This sequence comes from Haematobia irritans, assembly GCF_050003625.1. NCBI lineage: Eukaryota > Metazoa > Arthropoda > Insecta > Diptera > Muscidae > Haematobia > Haematobia irritans. The sequence goes on from NC_134400.1 coordinate 172,160,390, forward strand.
ATAGAATGGTGACGGGGTATAATAAGTTTGTCATTCCGTTTGTAACACATCGAAATATCGATTTCCGACTATATAAAGTATATATATTCTTGATCAGGGAGAAATTCTAAGACGATATAGCCATGTCCGTCTGTCCGTCTGTCTGTCTGTTGTAATCACGCTACAGTCTTCAATAATAAAGCAATCGTGATAAAATTTCGCTCAAACTCGTCTTTTGTCTGCAGGCAGGTCAAGTTCGAAGATGGGCTATATCGGTGCAAGTTTTGATATAGTCCCCATATAAACCGACCTCCCGATTTGGGGTCTTGGGCTTATAAAAACCATAGTTTCTATCCAATTTGCCTGAAATTTGAAATCTAGAGGTATTTTATGACCACAAAGAGGTGTGCCAAAAATGGTGAGTATCGGTCCATGTTTTGGTATAGCCCCCATATAGACCGATCTCCCGATTATATTTCTAGGGCATCTAGAATCGGTAGTTTCTATCCAATTCGCCAGAAATTGGAAATCTAGAGGTATTTTAGCACTATAAAGAGGTGTGCCAAAAATGGTGACTATCGGTTGATGTTTAGATATAGCCCCCATATAGACCCATTCCCGATTTTACTTCTTGGGCTTCTAGAATCCGTAGTTATTATCCAATTTGGTTGAAAGTTGAAATGTAGAGGTATTTTAGGACCATAAAGAGGTGTGCTAAAAATTGTGAGTATCGGTCCAGGTTTTGGTATATCCCCCATATAGACCGATGTCCCGATTTGGGGTCTTGGGCTTATAGAATCCGTAGTTTTTATCCAATTTACCTGAAATTGGAAATCTAGAGGTATTTTAGGACAATAAAGAGGTGTGCCGAAATCGGTCCATGTTTTGGTATAGCCCCCATATAGACAGATCTCCAGTTTTTACTTCTTGGGCGTCTAAAATCTGTAGTTTGTATCCAATTTGCCTGAAATTAGAAATCTAGAGGTATTTTAAGACCCTAAAGAGGTGTGCCAAAAATGGTGACTATAGGTTGATGTTTAGGTATAGACCCCATAAAGACCTATTTCCCGATTTTACTTCTTGGGCTTCTAGAATCCGTAGTTATTATCCAATTTGGTTGAAATTTGAAATGTAGAGGTATTTTGGGACCATAAAGAGGTGTGCTAAAAATGGTGAGTGTCGGTCCAGGTTTTGGTATATCCCCCATATAGACCGATGTCCCGATTTGGGGTCTTGGGCTTATAGAATCCGTAGTTTTTATCCAATTTGCCGGAAATTGGAAATCTAGAGGTATTTTAGAACAATAAAGAGGTGTGCCGAAAATGGTGAGTATCGGTCCACGTTTTGGTATAGCCCCCATATAGACCGATCTCCAGTTTTTACTTCTTGGGCGTCTAAAATCTGTAGTTTTTATCCAATTTGCCTGAAATTAGAAATCTAGAGGTATTTTAAAACCCTAAAGAGGTGTGCTGCCATGTTTTTATTAGCCCCTATATAGACCGATCTCCAATTTGAGGCAAGTTGGATAAAAACCGTAGTTTTTATCCAACTTGCCCCAAATTGGAAATCTAGAGGTATTTTAGGACCATAAAAGGTATGCCGAAAATGGTGAGTATAGGTCCATGTTTTGATATAGCCATCAGATAGACCGATCTCGCGATATTATTTTTTGGGCTTCTAGAAGCCGTAATTGTTGTCTACTTTGCCTGAAATCGAAAATCTGGAGGTTTTTAGGAATATAAATAGGTGTGCAAGAAATGATTTTATTTTTTTAGGCTTCTAGAATCCGTAGTTTTTATCCAATTTGCCTGAAATGAGAAATCTACAGGTATTTTAGGACCTTAAATATGAGAGCCGAAAATCGCGTGTATTGGTCCATGTTTTGGTTTATCTCCCAAATAGACCGATCTTCCGATTTTACTTCTTGGGCTTTTAGAAACCATAGTTTTTATAAAATTTGCACTCAATTTTAAATCTAGAAGTATTTTAGGAACATAAAGAGGTATGCTGAAAATGGCGAATATCGGTCCATGTGCACAGGTAATGAAAATTGCTTGAAACAGAATTATAGTTTCCAGATTTTACTTCTGGTAATCATTTAAATAATGGGGGTAAAAGTCTACAGATGTTAGATTTTAAATCAAGGCGTTATTTCATCGTTTTATTGTACACTTACACACGATGTTTATGATTCCTCTAAACCTCAAACAAATATGGTTCTTATAAATACAGAATCTGATCTAGTCTTCATATGTAAAATCTTTGAATTTATCTTCGGGAAGTGTACTGGTTGAACTGATCTGCTTGTCACCAAATCCCCCTGAAATTTTCACAGGAAACAATAATATTTGATTCATGGTGGTGGGTATTTAAGATTCGGCCCGGCCGAACTTACTGCTTTATATACTTGTTTAATAATGGACTCAATATTAGTGGCATACTAACTCTTTTGGTGCAAAATAAACTACAGCTCCTAATATTAGACATTTCTGCTCAGATTGTGACAAGACACCCATAAACATGTACCCCCCTTTATGTTCTCCAAAACCTATACCAATGATACCCCACAAATGCTTATGTTTACTAATTCAGTAGGGGTGGTTTAGGGTATGATATAGTCGGCCCCGCCCGACTTTCTACTTTACTCACTTGTTTTTTCATTAAAAACGTAACTATTTTCAATTACTTTCTTAACTGACTTACCTCCATTTTCATGAAGCTCCGTTAGTGCTAGGTTAGCTAACGAACTTTTAAACCGTACTATGGACATATCTATCATCTTGGCTATATATTATATATGCCAGTTAGGAGCTTAAAATTTTCAGTTAAAGTAAACCGGATAGAAGATATTTTTTCGATAAAAATAATAAAATTGAACTACAAGCACATAAATTTTTTTCAATAAAAATAAGTTAAATTTAGCGTTAGTTTGACTACGAAAATTTTTTTCTGTGTAAATATTTATTTTGAAGGACATCAGGTGATATCGTAATGTTGGTGTAGAGAATGCGAAATGTATAAAAATTCGTCTATAAATTTCCTTTTCTTGTTTTTTCTTCAGTATACCTTCCTTTTGGTTTTTTTTTGTGCCTTTCAATTAGAGGAGATCGTTGTAATTCTCTTCCAAAATTACAAATATTATGACTTTTTTAACGACAAATTGTTTTTTGTATGATTACGATAGACATGAGAAAACAAACAATTTTATAAGAGAAAACGTGGATACGGAAGTAGGAGATTACAAATAAAGATCTTACACGATCTGTCTATCGATTACACACTTTCTCTCCTGGGTCATAAAAGTACCACCCACGTTAGTAAACCAACGATTGTCAATCACAACAAATGTTAAATGTCAGATTAAATGGACTTCGATGGACATGACAAAGGAACAAAACATCAGCTAGCACTTTGGTAACGCATAAAATTACTTCCTTGTATCCGGAAGTAGATACAAGTAATCCCACTAAAATAGTCAAAACACGAAAATTACCTGTGTGTGTGTGTGTGTGTGTGACAAAAAGTGATAAAGGTGTTGAATGAAGAGACTATGGCAAGACATAAAAATCGAATGGTGCTATTTCCCTTTCGAAGGACAGAAATGAGATTGAGTTGTAAAAACAGCAGGAATGATCCTTCAATTGGCTAGACAACACAGCTAGAGCCATTAGAAAAAATCCATAATCATTCAGGGAAGCAGAACAATGGTGTGCATTAAGGCAACATGACTCTTATACCACGTACTTTCGACAATTGTAATGCAAGTAATGAGAAGAATTTTGACGACAGCAAAATACACCTACACTAATGTACTTCGGTAATTCCGGAAAATTCATATTAATATTCATAAGAATGTATTGGGAAGTACTTTCACCAAGCAGTACGACCGTATGGTTCCCAGGCTCCTTAGGCTCGACTAAAATTTAACAGTTATTTTTTATGATTTCCTTAAAAATTTTCCTTTTTACGGTTATGTCTCAACATATCCCCTTCTTTTTGTTTAATTTTTATGGAAATTATAGCCGTTATTATGTTAGCTACTGTAGTCGCCAGTTGTTGTTTTTCTTCTTATGGATATCCTTCTTGTGAAATTTCCCTAACCCCTTCTCTATTGCTGACATTTCGATAGATGACTTTTTTAGGTGATATGGGTGCATGTATGTGTGTGTGTGTATGTGTAGGAGGGTTATTATGTTCAAGGCAATTTTCAACACGTGTTGTGTTGAAAAGACATAAATTCCCATTTTAAACTTTCTAATATTTGCCATCGCTTCAATTTGGTTTCGCTCAGTTGTTCACTTTTATTATTTTTATATGCCTTTTGCAATGTTGATGGGATTGTCGTTGTTGGCCAATTTTCGCTGCTGTTGCATTACATTGTTGTATATTAGGAGAAAAACAAGTATATACGGCCGTAAGTTTGGCCAGGGCGAATCTTATGTACCCTCCACCATGGATTGCGTTGAAACTTCTACGAAAGACTGTCATCCACAATCGAATTACTTGGGTTGTGGTATCTTAAAACTTCTTAACATTGTTTTCTAAATTGTGAGTTAGTCCATACGTGGTATATATTAGACAAAAAAGTTATGTATAGGTATGTCTACAAATAATTACGAATCGATATGGACTTTTGCACGGTACGTAGAGACCCAGAATTGAAATATGGGGGTCGCTTATATGGAGTCTATATTCAATTATGAATTTAATATTGACCAATTTTTGTGCGATTGGGGATCGATTTATCTGAGGGCTATATATAACTATAGACCGATGTGGACATGGTTGTTAACGGCCATATACTAGCACAATGTACCAAATTTCAATTGACTCGGATTAAATTTTGCTCCTCCAAGATGCTCCAAAACCAAATCTGGGGATCTGTTTATATGGGGGCTATATATGATTATATGGACCACTTTTTCCATGGTTGTTAAATATCATATACTACCACCACGTACCAAATTTCAACCGGATCGGATGAATTTTGCTTCTCCAAAAGGCACCGGAGGTCAAATCTGGTAATCGGTTTATATGGGGGCTCTATATAAATATGGACTGATATGAAGCAATTCCAGCATGGTTGTTGGATACCATATACTAACATCACGTACCAAATTTCAACCGAATCGGATGAATTATGCTCTTCCAAGGGGCTCCGGAGGTCAAATCTGGGGATCGGTTTATATGGGTGTTATATATAATTATGGACCGATTTCGACAAATTTGTGCATGGGTGTTTGGGCCATATATTAACACCACGTACCAAATTTCAACTGAATCAGATGAATTTTTGGTCTTCCAAGAGGCTACGGAGGCCAAATCTGGGGATCGGTTTATATGAGGACTATATATAATTATGGATCGATGTGGACCAATTTTGTATGGTTGTTAGAGATCATACACTAACACCATGTACCAAATTTCAGACGGATCGTATGAAATTTGCTTCTCTTAGAGGCTCCGCATGCCAAATCGGGGTATCGGTTTATATGGAGGCTATATATAATTGTGGACCGATGTGGACCAATTTTTGCATGGTAGTTAGAGACCATATACTAACACCATGTACCAAATTTCAACCGGATCGGATGAAATTTGCTTCTCTTAGAGGCTCCGCAAGCCACATCGGGGGATCGGTTTATATGGGGTCTATATGTAATTATGGACCTATGTGGACCAATTTTTGCATGGTTGTTAGAGACCATATACTACCACCATGTACCAAATTTCAGCCGGACAGACGATGTCCGCCTGTCTGTCTGTTGTAATCAGGCTACAGTCTTCAATAATGAAGCAATCGTGCTGAAATTTTGCACAAGCTCGTCTTTTGTCTGCAGGCAGGTCAAGTTCGAAGATGGGCTATATCGGTCCAGGTTTTGATATAGTCCCCATATAAACCGACCTCCCGATTTGGGGTCTTGTGCTTATAGAAATCGTAGTTGTTATCCAATTTGCCTGAAATTTGAAATCTAGAGGTATTTTAAGACCATAAAGAGGTGTGCCAAAAATGGTGTGTATCGGTCCATGTTTTGGTATAGCCCCCATATAGACCGATCTCCCCATTTTACTTCTTGGGCTTATAGAAACCGCAGTTTTTATTCAATTTACCTGAAATTAGAAATCTAGAGGTATTTTAGGGCCACAAATACGTGTGCCAAAAATTGTGAGTATCGGTTCATGTTTTGGTATGGTCCCCATATAAAACGACCTCCGGATTTGGGGTCTTGGGCTTATAGAAACCGTAGTTTTTATCCAATTTGTCAGAAATTGGAAATCTAGAGGTATTTTAGGACCATAAAGAGGAGTGCCGAAAATGGTGAGTATCGGTCCATATTTTGGTATAGCTCCCACTTACAAGATATGTTAATGATCCCTCTAAAACTCAAACAAAAATGGTTCTTATAGATCCAGAATCTGATATAGTCCTCATAGGTGAAATTTGAAATTTCAAAGGAAACCCTAATATTTGGTTCATGGTGGTGGGTATTTAAGATTCGGCCCGGCCGAACTTAGTGCTGTATATACTTGTTTAAATTTGATTTTGGCGACCTGGAATCAAATTTGAATTCATTAGTTTTACTACTTTTTTCTTCATGTGCTGTCAAAGAAAAAAGTTCTTTCATGTTAAGATACCCATTTTTTATGTCAAATCACTTAATTATAAGGATAAAACGACTTCATTGAAAAGTTCAACGACTTGTGGACAATGAAAAAAACTTTATATCCGAGAAATAAGCTAATCAAAAACTTCATTCGTAAATTACGGACAAACATATTTGGGCTCAAGACATTATTTTTTTCAGTGCGTAATTGACTTTCGACACTAAAAACTATTGTCATCGGATTTTCTGATTTCGGTTTATGACTGATAAAATTACCGATGAATTGTATAGATTAAATTTTTAATTGAAATATTTTTCAAATTCATTTAAAATATTAATTGGAAATCTATTCTTGATATTTTTTTCTGTATCTTTGTATCCAAAACCAAATTTTAATCTGTTGACATTTTAGTTTGGTCCGTAATCAATTTTTTTCTTCAAACCTACTGTGCCATAGCCTAGGTCCATGTCGTTGCTACATGTTAACTATTAAAACAATATATTGTTTTGTATATAATGTCAAATGTAATAAAAATCTACAAAATACGTTTTAAAGCAAAAAGCCAAATATAATGGCAGACCATAGGACTTTAGTTGGGTTTCTGACTGCTCGGCTTGCCGCTCTTAACATTTTGCAGGCAGAATGTGCAAACATGGTATAGCGCACTTGTTTTATATTTTCAAAACATAACTGTAAACAATTTTCAATATTAATTGTCCTTTGAAAAGGCTCTGTTCGGTTGTTTGACACAAAAAAATCTCCCATGGAAAATAACTTTCCTCCCCAACGAACATTTATACAAACGAAATACTCCTTTCTTATGAAGTGTGTCGCTGAGAACAAATATATTTATAATAACGATTCCCAGTTTTATTTGCTTTAAAGAATATTTCTTTTTTGCGTCAAAAGAAAACTTCGTTTGTCTAAAATTTACTTTCTATAGAAAACTCAAGATAGGTGGTCTAAGAAAATGCCATTCAATTTTTTTTTAGCCCACATTTGTTTCCAAACATTCACATCAATAAATACGTACAACAGATAGCCTAATCCGAATACGTAAAGAAAACACCAATGCAATTTTCATCCCCCCAATTGCCATTTTCAAGGATAGTATTGTATGAAAAAAAAAACCAATAAAATACCAAAGGAAATGTTGATGAAGCAGCGGTTCTAGCGTCAAAACAACATGGTCAGATTTGAGGTTTCCGTTTCGTAAATGACATCAATGAACGAAATTAAATAAAGTCGAAAACATCGACACCCCATGAACAATGGCATACAAGATGCTCGTATCCTTGTTTTGTTCTTTTTGTTTACTAGCAACAACAATAGAAAATAGTAAATAAATTCATTTTTAAAGATAGTTTGCAAACAAATAAATAACACTCTTCATCCAAAAATAGAGAAATACGTACGTGTATGTATGTGAGTGTTCAATGCGATGGCAATCTATACGATTGAAAGTGGCAACAATATGGTAAATGATAAATGATGATGACTCCGAGTCCATTCTACTGGCAATGTCGATTGCAAACCATCCTATCTGGTATTGAACATGGTCTTATGCACAGTGTTCTGGTTTCTATGTTAAATGAAAATATAAGCTCCCTTCGAGAACCCGATAAATTTTGTATAAATATCACAAATTTTTACTGGAAGTCGTTCGTTTACACCAAAAAGCCAGCAAAAGAGAGCCGGAGAGAGATTACGTTTGACAGTTATCAGATAGAGAAATTGCAAGTTTTTGCTGGAGATTTTTTCCCCAGTAAAATCTTGCAAACCATAGCATACGTTGCCAGCTGGTTGTTGATAACAAACAAAGCACCACTACACTCAAAAAAAAAATTACTTGGATCCAAAGATTTAAGGAAGGAATTTGGTATTGATTCCGAGCCAAAGATGCGGGTTCTTTAAAATAATGAAATTTTTTGCGTCCTATCAGGCTTTAAATCAAGGATCTATAAAATTAAAATTAGGATACAGATCTCATTTATCGAATTTTCATTCTATTTTCCGGTATATTAATAAAGCTATTCACGTCAAACAAATGCCAGTTTAAAAATCCAAATTTTGACGGATAATTCGAATTAAAAAATATTTTCTTAATTCCAAAAAAAAAAAAAAAACTTTGAACGAAAGATGCTAAATCCTCAAAATAAGTTTTAGCCTATATTTGAAGCGTTTTTATCTTAAATCTAAAGATTCAATATATCAGTTAATTTAAGGACGATTTCTTGAAACCAAAAATATGTTTCTTTACTTTAGTTTATATGTTTCTTTTGCCTTAGTTTAAAGTCATGCAATTTTAACGAAGGGACGCAAATTTTCAAAATGTGTGTCCTAAATTTAATGAAACAAATTTTTGAAACAACGATTATAAATTTTCTTTTAATTAAAATTTCATTATTTTAAAGAAATTTGCCCTTAATAGTGTGGAAATTACGCATCCCAAAATTGATGTTGCGTAATCTTTAATATCAAGTAAATATTTTTTTCAGTGTACAATGTGTATGTTCCGCAACTACAATTGGAAGTAAAAGAACTGTATTCGTTTTTATACCCTCCACCATAGGATGGTATATTAACTTTGTCATTCCGTTTGTAACACATCGAAATATCGCTCTAAGACCCCATAAAGTATATATATCCCGGGTCGTGGTGAAATTCTGAGTCGATCTGAGCATGTCCGTCCGTCTGTTGAAATCACGCTAAGTTTCGAATGAAACAAGATATCGACTTGAAACTTGGCACAAGTAGTTGTTATTGATGTAGGTCGGGTGGAATTGCAAATGGGCCATATCGGTCCACTTTTACGTATAGCCCCCATATAAACGGACCCCCAAATTTAGCTTGCCGATCCTCTAAGAGAAGCACATTTCATCCGATCCGACTGAAATTTGGTACTATGCTAAAATTGGTCCACATAGGTCAATAATTATATATAGCCCCCACACTGAAAACAGTGAACCCACCAGGAGGAAAACTTTTGATTAATTTTAGAAAATTTTGAATAGTTTTAGAAATTTTTAACTAAACAGTATTACAAGCGCTGGCATCACGCCGATATCACAAAAATAAGTAAATATTTTTCGGCAAATTCAAGAAAATTTATTAAACATAAATAATTTTTTTCACTTTTTAAAGAAAATTTTGTAGTTTGAAGGAAAAAATTGGAGTTCAAAATTGCAAGAATGTCTTTAGTGACATACGAAGTTCATGATGGACGCTGTTGTAGTAAAATTTACAAATTTTAAGAAATAATGAACTATTTTGTGAGACGTACGAATTTAGTAAAACTTTTTACTTCATTTGAGTAAATTTTTTCCCGTCTTTTAGTTCATTTAACTAACGTACGCAAAAAATTATTAGAGTAAATTAAACTTTCTCCAAATATAATAATTCCATGAACTAAAATATAGTTAAATTGGCTTTAGTGAAATAGTGAGTTCACTTTTTTTTGAGTGCATATAGACCGATCCCCCGATTTGGCTTGCGGAGCCCCTAAGAGAAGCAAATTTCATCCGATCCAGCTGAAATTTGGTACATGGTGTTGGTATATGGTCTCTAACAACTATGCAAAAATTGGTCCACATCGGTCCATAATTATATATAGCCCCCATATAAACCGATCCCCCGATTTGGCTTGTGGAGCCTCTAAGAGAAGCAAATTTCATCCGATGCGGCTGAAATTTGGTACTTGGTGTTGGTATATGGTCTCTAACAACTGTGCAAAAATTGGTCCACATCGGTCTATAATTATATATAGCCCTCAAATAGACCGATCCCCCGATTTGGCTTGTGGAGCCTCTAAGAGAAGCAAATTTCATCCGATCCGGCTGAAATTTGGTACATGGTGTTGGTATATGGTATCTAACAAACATGCAACAATTGGTCCACATCGGCCCATAATAATATGTAGCCCCCATATAAACCGATCCCCAGATTTGACCCCCGGTGCCTTTCGGAGAACCAAAATTCATCCGATCTGTTTGAAATTTCGTACGTGGTGGTAGTATATGATATTTAACAACCATGCCAAAAGTGGTCCATATCAGTCCATAATCATATATAGCCCCTATATAAACCGATCCCGAGATTTGGTTTTGGACCCACTTGGAGGAACAAATTTCATCCGAGTCAGTTGAAATTTGGTACATTGTGCTAATATATGGCCGTTAACAACCATGCCTAACTATGTCCATATCGGTCTATAGTTATATATAGCCCTCAGATAAATCGATCACACAAAAATTGGTCCATATCAAGTTCATAATTGTATATAGCCCACATATAAGCGACCCCCATATTTCAATTTTGGCTCTCTACGTACCGTGCAAAAGTCCATATCGATTCGTAATTATTTGTAGACTTACCTACACCCTCAAAAAAAATCGCTTCTTTAACATATGTTCCAAACATATTTTGCAGGAAGCACATATATTATTGGATACTGCCGAAACATTAATATGTTTGTTTTATGTGAACATATTATATGTTTGGAAGCATTTTGAGCCCAAAAATATTATATGCTTGGAAGAATCTTTCCCAAAGACGATTGTGCTCATTGCCTAACATACTCGTTATTTTCACTTCCACGAAATATTTTAGTTCTTGGCACCTTTTTCTGTAATACAAATAATGTTGAAGAAATTATTCACTTTTACAATTTTTTTTAAATTTTACCTTTCGCCTGCACGGAGAATCGAACCGAGGATCATTTTTTATATTTGAAGGTGTCCGTCAACTCCTCGTGGACTACTTATTAATAAAGAGGAACTAAACTTTGTTTTTATACATTTTACTGTGTAATTTTTCACTATTTCCTCCTTATTTCATTTTACTGTCCCAACTATAAAAAGAGTATAGTGCCCTTTCGTTATTTTTGTGAAGGCCCCTGATTTCTTTTAACGAACCAAGAAAAAAATTGTGCCCATAATGTCAAAATGATAAACAAAACATGTGTCCACACATACATAAAATGCTGCTCTCAAGGCGAAAACATATGCTGTTTGTTTTTCAAATATCTATTCTCTTGGTTCCGAATGTCTATTCTCTTTATTCAAATTAAATAATATTTAGACTTAAGCATATGAAATTGTTGGCCTTATCATAAAACAGTTTTCCGAAACAACATACAAGCGGTTTCACAGAAATTGTTCTCGTTTGATTCTTTCGCTGTGTTATGTTGATATCTTTCGTCAACTCTCCCGGTTTCCATCCCTATTTCTTTCTCTATACTCTTTCTGTCGCTTTGAATAAAATATCACAACATATGTATGTTTAGTTGAAATTTGTAAATTTATATATGTTTGCATTCACAGATATGATTTTTATGAAACATTCATGCCCCAAACATAATATATTCTAACATATTAATATAGATGTCCCAAACATTTAGTGTTAGTGTAGGAACATTACATGTTTGCACTTAAATATATTCTGTTTAAAAATTGTGCCCGAAACACATTTTGTTTATATCGGAACATATGAAAAACATATTATTCTAACAGTGTATACATATATGTATAGGTAAATCCATACGTGGTATATATTAGACAAAAAAGTATACTTTTTTGTCTAATATATACCACGTATGGACTAACTAACAATTTAGAAAACGATGTTAAGAAGTTTTTAGATACCACAACCCAATTAATTCGATTGTGGATGACAGTCTTTCGTAGAAGTTTATACGCAATCCATGGTGGAGGGTACATAAGGTTCGGCCTGGCCGAACTCACGGCCGTATATACTTGTTTTGTTTTTAATGTTTTACAAGCTGAAATTTTGAATGTGCAAATAGTTAGTGGATACCGTTCGCGTAATTTTCAGCAGTTTTAAACGAAGAGGGTAAAATACACTCTTAACATACTCTCTTGCTAGTTTTGACTGGATATTTTTTACTGGAAAAGTACGCAAACAGACCAATGAGCATCGGTCTATATAGAGGAGTCTGCACTGACAAAATATTGTCGTGATGCCAAAAGTTCATATCGGTTCGTAATTATTTTGTAGACTTCCCTACATATATCGGTCAAGAATTGAATTATATACCTGTGTAATCTGCTTTCCTTGTCTTACACCCAGAAAAAAGTGACCCCTTCTTTAAGTTAAAATGAACTCATTGTGAAGAAAGTTGAACTTCGTATAGCGCCAAAGACATTTTTATTTGTTTGAATGATGTGATTTTCGTAGAATGTAGGTAGAATGCATTCCGTATATTAGTTAACATTTTCCTATATTTATGTACCACTATACTACAGAATGAAAAAATTTAACTGAATTGAATTCATATATGGAATGATTTTATTGAACTTTTTTTCATTCATTTGGACAAATCTTACATATTTGTGGTAAACCTTTTACTTCAATGTTAGATCTGCTTACCTTCGTTTTTAAATACAATTTTATGTATTTATATAAGCAATTTTTTCTTCAATAAAAGACATGTTTTATTAATATATTAAATATATTTATTTAGAATCAACAGCATCGACTGGCCTTGAAATATTAAAACACATTTTTTCTTCTTGTAGTACCTTTCACTTTGAATAATTTGCGGCCTAGCAATTTTGTCCACCTTCTACAATTTCAATACCTACAAATATAAACAAAAAAATCCAAAACCAATTTTTTCACAAAAGGTTAGCGTCACTGAATATTACCTGATAATTGAAGATTCCAAAATGAAGTTGAATGACGGGGTTGTTATTCTGCTGGTGTTTTCTTTTTTATAAACCAATTTTCAAAAAACGAACATTTTTCTCACTAAATTAAAATAACAAATATTTTATATATTTTATTTGTTTTTTATAATATTATTTTACTATATTATTTTTTAACAATCTCTCCGTATACCATAACAACGCGATTCCAACTAAAAAAACAACCCACGCGCAAACAAATCGATTACATCAAAGACAGGTATCGATTACAGGTAGACAAAAGAAATGTAGGAAATTTTCCTATATTCTAACAAGTGTTTCCTTAAGTTTTGAAGGGATTGAATATTTCTTAGTACGAATGAACTAAAATATTTTTCTATGCCAAGTGTTATTCGTATGTATGATAAGCTTTCTATAATAAAGGAAGTCAGAATTATCATTTTATAAGAAATCTTACTAATTTTGAGGAAACTTGGTTTTAGTTCGGTTTTTGTTTATTTTTACGAATGCTTTGTTATCAGTGAATAAAATTTTCTTGTTCAGTAGTAAATTCTTATACCCAGCGAAGAAAACAGTATTAGTAAATTCCATGCTTTATTCTAGTTTATGAACTATTCCTAACTGCTTTCAGTTTAGGATTTTTTTACTGAAACAAGTAAATTTTATTATTTCACACAAAATATTAACTGAGTGGAAATAAAATGGCTAAACTAAATTGATGAACATTGTTTCCTTTAGTTTCGAAGACACTTTTTTCTGGGTGTATATATACGACGTATGGACTAACTTATAATTTAGAAGACAATGTTAAGAAGTTTTAAGATACCTTGTCATCGGTAAATATTACTACAACCCAAGTAATTCGATTGTGGATGACAGTCTTTAGAAGTTTCTAAAATTTTATATTCATCGCTTCTGCGCCAATTTTGCACCACTTCCGGATCCAAACAGAACATTTTCACTACATCTTTGACGACTCTTATCTTGCTGGGATCTCAAATATTCCTAATCGCCGATTTGGATGAACTAATATCTTTATCGTACCAACATCAAATTGAAGCCAATATGGGCAGACTGACCGATAACTAGGCCTCTCTTTGGGCAAAATTGTCAACTCATACCACTGTAAGATGCTTGGTGGACGTTAAGTATCTACAAAACAAAAAACATTTATCGATACTTTGTTCTTCGTCTTGGGACTTTCAATTTTCTGTTAGCAACTCTCAATAGGATAAGAAAGACACACCACGTCATTGTACGAAATCAGCAAATATCCATTTGAAAGAGATACAAATATAACATTGATACGCACACATATACATCTAAAGAGTGTGTATAACCTCGGGAAAGGATATCAAAACATTTTTCTTTATGTTGTCTCATTTTCAAGAACTGGAGTATTGTAATTGAAAAAAAAAACAAAATAAATAAATAACTTGGTCCTTTTCAGTTCATTCTGTTTTTTGAAGACCAGTTTCATGATGATAGAGCAGCATCTAAGAAACAATAAAAAAAATGGCAACAAAAAGGATAGACCACCATCAATTGGACAACGACACACGCTTCCCTTCTTCGAAACCTTCAGGATATTCCCTTTACTCTGGTATGTGTGTGTATATGTGTATGAATGACTTTAGACAACGGGAGGTCCTGACCATCGTTGTACTTTCCAGACAAATGATAAATGTATTTATTTTCCATCGACTTCAAAAGCACTTTATTTTAGCACACATTGTTTTTTTTTATTAACATATTTTTGAGACATAATCAAAGAAAGGGATACCAAATATTTTTTGGAAAAAGCAAGAAAAAAAATGAGATGGAAAGGTCATATTTTCAGACGAAGTATCAGTTTGCAAGTAACGATTCAATTGCCTTTGTGCAGTTACAATACCCCATATCTAAAATAACGTATCGAGTTTATAGTTTCCTTTTTGACGCATTGATGAACAGTGTAAGAATATTGAATATGTCGTTAAAAATTTACAAATAGAAATATTTATATGAGATTTGATGCAAATCAAGCCAAAACATATGGATGAAAGTTCGCAGTCGACTTTTAAATGGCCTTTGCAATGATTATTCTTATAGAATTATTCCTTTTTTCGGAATATAAATACCATTTTGAATTTATCTCCTAAGGACCCAAAAGCCATTTTGAATATATCGAAGAAGTATTCAAGAAGATCTTATGAAAATTGCGGCCTCTACACGCTCACAAAAAATCGCTTCTGTAACATATACTCCCAAACATATTTTGCTTCAAGCATATATATTTTTGGGTATTGCCCAAACATTTATATGTTTGATCTCTACCAATATATAATATGTTTGAAAGCATATTGGTCTAAACAATATATGTTTGGGTAGTCTAAGTTCCAAACATTTTGTATTTTTGCATCCAAATTCAATAATGTTGTCTTCCAAAAAACAATATGTTATTATGTGAACATATAATATGTTTGGAAGCATTTTGCACCTAAAAATATTATATGCTTAAAAAAAATTCTCCCAAACAATATTGTGCTCAAAATTTTATTTATTTATTTATATATGTACAATCATAATGAATTATGAAAATAAACAGGTAATATAGGTGCTAACAACAAAGGTTTTCGACCTGAATGCTCAAAATTTTGTTTCTGCCCAATTGTATATTCCCCGACATCTTTCTCACTTCCACGAGATTTTTTAGTTCTTAGTACCTTTTTCTGTAATACAAACATTGTAGAAGAAATTATTCAATTTTATGATTTTTTTTATTTTAATTTTACCTTTTGCCGGACGGGGATTCGAACAGCGGACCACACAGTTTGTAAGGATCAAAGAAGTAGCTGATCAATTGCCCAAGGAAAAATAAAATGTTAATTTTGTAATAACAAGCAACAACCACCAACTTAATTCAATATCGCTCCCTGTTAAATAGCGCTCCAAGCTACTAAACACATATATGTTTATAGGCTATTTCTAAATTAATATATGTTTGCATCCAAGCATATTATATTTACAAACATTTTATGTCCCAAACATAATATGTTCTAACATATTAACATATATGTCCCAAACATGTTAGGCTAGTTTATGAACATTATATGCTTGCACTCAAAAATATTGTGTTTAAAAATTTGTGTTCCAAACATATAATGTTTAAGCCAAACATATGAAAAACAGTCTTTTTCATCCGTGTAGATGATCGACAACATAAATATTGTCGTAACGTCCAAGATTTCAAAATACGTATGCGAATTTTGCTTAATATTTCTCTAATTTAAAGTCTTTTTCCTTGTCCAAAAGTCTTTCCAAGGATGTCGTCAAAGACATTTTTATACCCTGCGCCACACTGTGGAACAGGGTATTATAAGTTAGTGCATATGTTTGCAACACCCAGAAGGAGACAAGATAGACACATGGTGTCTTTGGCAATAATGCTCAGGGTGGGTCCATGAGTCGATCTAGCCATGTCCGTCCGTCTGTGAACACATTTTTGTAATCCTGTTTTGGGTCAGAATAGAACCCTATTGATTTTGGAAGAAATCAGTTCAGATTTAGATATAGCTCCCATATATATGTTTCGCCCGATATACACTTATATGAACCCAGAAGCCAGAGTTTTACCCTGATTTGCTTGCTTCTTTTACACAAGAAGAACAATTAGTACTATAGTCAGGTGTGCCAAATTTGATTGAAATCGGTTCAGATTGAGATATAGCTCTCAGAAGCCAGAGTTTTAGCCCAAGTTGGTTGAAATTTTGCACTAGGAGTACAATTAGAAGTGTAGTCAAGTGTGTTAATTTTTTTTGAAGTCGGTTCAGATTTAGATATAGCTCCCATATATATCTTTCGCCCGATTTTCCGTCATATGACCACAGAGTACAAAGTTGCAGTCCGATGTACGTGAAATTTTGCACAGAGAGTAGAATTAAAATATTAAGCATGCATGTCAAATTTGGTTAAATCGGTTCAGATTCCGATATAGCTTCCATATATGTGTTTTTCCGATTTAGGCAAAAATGGCCAAAATACCCACATTTTCCTTATAAAATCGCCACTGCAAAGTCGAAAACGTGTAAAAGTGACTCAAATTTTCTTTTATTTCTAATATACGTCTATCGACCGATAAATCATAAATACACTTTTGCGAAGTTGCCTCAAAATTGGTTCAGATTTAAACGTTTCCCTTATTTTTTACTACGATTGTGTTCCACTCCAGGGCATTAGCCGACTTAAATTTAAAGTCTATAAATATGGTCAGATTTAAATATATGTATATGTATAAACCTTTATATATGTTATAGCACCCAACATGGCATCGAAAATGTGGATTTACAAAATGGTGTAGGGTATAATATAGTCGGCCCCGCCCGACTTTCAACTTTACACGCAAAGAAAAAAACGTTTGGAAAACGTGTACCGAAAACGTTTTTCTTTTGTTAGAGTTTTTTGAATTGCTTCGAAAATTTTATACTTTTATCACCAAAAAAATTCGTTTGTTACAAAATTTTTATTTTTTCAATAAAAAAAGTTATTTTTGAAACAACAACACAGTCCATTTCGTTTATATCAAACACTGTTCTTTTCTGACTTTAGGTCTTTAATAAGACACATTTTACAGTTCAATATTTAATATACTACAATGTAATGTTGATCATTTTTCGGAATCTTCCGAACATATCTGGAAAATATTTTAATAAAAAAAAACAACAAAAAACTTTGGTCGAAGCAGGGATCGAACCCACGACCCTTGGCATGCAAGTCGGACGTAGCAACCACTGCTCCATGGTGCCAAACTAAATGTTTGTTTCTGTTAAATAAACTTTGTTTATTCGGTTCGTGGGCGCCGCAAGCTATGCTATATAAATATAACTTATATGGGTATTTATCTATTGATGACCATAACAGTTACATAGCTCAGTGGTTAGTGTGTTGGCTTACAAAGTGCGTGGTCCGTGGTTCGATTCTCCGTCCAGGCGAAAGGTAAAAAAATTTTAAAAATTTATAAAATCGTATAATTTCTTCTACATTGTTGGTATTACAAGAAAAAGGTGTTAAGAACTAAAAAACCTCGTCGATGTGAGAAAGATGTGAGGGAAAATGCAATTAGCAAGAAAACAATGTTTTTCTTTTTTTTTGAGTTTGAGTTTATGAAATTGTTTTTACATCCTGGAAAAGAGTAAACGTTTATCACAAAAAGTATATACTTTTCTTCCAAATACACATCCAGCGAAAAGCAAATGAGAAACGAACTTTGTTTGTCTAAAATTTCGTTTGGGAGGAAAGAATTATTTTTTTGCGTGTACTCACTTGTTTAATAATGGACTTAATATTATTGGCATACCCGCTCTGCAGGTATTAAATCAAAGATCTGGCATTTCTATTCAGATTGAGATACACTCAAAAAACACTGAACCCATCAGGAAGAAAAATTTTGGTTATTTTTAGAAAAATTAGATTTTTTTATAAGATTTTAACTAAACAGTATTACAAACACCGACATCATGCCGATAAGTGAATGTTGTCGACAAATTCAAGGAAATTTATTAGAAATAATTAAATTTTTTCACTCGCTAAAGAAAACATTGCAGTTTGAAGGGGAAAAGTAGAGTTCAAAATTGCAAGAATGTTTTTAGTGCCATACGAAGTTCAAGATGGGCCCATTTATAGTAAAATTTACAAATTTAAAGAAATAATGAACTATTTTGTGAGAAGTACGAATTTAGTAAATTTTTTTGCTTCATTTGTGTATATTTTTTTTCCAGCTTTTTAGTTCATTTAACTAACGTACGCAAAAAATCATTAGAGCAAAGAAAACTTTCTCCAAACATAAAAATTGCTTGAACTAAAATAAAGTTAAATTGGCTTTCGTGAAATAGAGGGTTCACTTTTTGTATTCTACATCACTAGGGGTGGTATAGGGTATGATATAGTCGGCGCCGCCCGACTTTCTACTTTACTTACTTGCTTATTTTAATCTTTTTATTTAGTCGTTGCTGAGTTAATAAAAACCCATAAAATATTTTTTTTTTGCGAAAGCTTCATTTTGGGTAAAGACAAAATCTTTGGAACCGGACATGCTTTTTTATCAGTGCATGTAGACGGATCTCTTGATTTTACCTAGAAAGAACAACTATTTGTAACATGTTTAAAGCCGATAGCTTCCTCGTACGGAAGATAGCGCTATTGCCACAGACCGACGGACATCGCTAGATTGACTGGGAAACCCAGAATATATTCGATACATTTTATGAGATCTGAGACCAATATTTCGATCCATTACAAGAGGAATGCCAAAGTTAGTATAAAAAGATTTTACAAAAAAAAAAAAAAACAAGTACATACGGCCATAAGTTCGTCCAGGCCGATTGCGTAGAAACTTCTACGAAATACTGTCATCCACAATCGAATTAATTGGGTTGTGGTATCATAAAACTTCTTATCATCGTTTTCTAAATTGTGAGTTAGTCCATACGTGGTATATATTAGACAAAAAAGGTATGTATAGGTAAGTCTACAAATAATTACGAATTGATATGGACTTTTGCACGGAATTGAAGTATGGGGGTCGCTTAAATGTGGGCTATATACAGTTATGAACTTGATATGGACCACTTTTTGTGTGATTGGGGATCGATTTATCTGAGGGCTATATATAACTATAGACCGATATGGACCTAGTTAGGCATGGTTGTTAACGGCCATATACTAGCACAATGTACCACATTATTTCAACTGACTCGGATGAAATTTGCTCCTCCAAGTGGCTCCAAAACCAAATCTCGGGATCGGTTTATATGGGGGCTATATATGATTATGGACTGATATGGACCACTTTTGGCATGGTTGTTAAATATCATACACCACCAGTATGTACCAAATTTCAACCAGATCGGATTAATTTTGCTTCTCCGAAAGGCACCCGGGGTCAAATCTGGGAATCGGTTTATATGGGGGCTATATATAATTATGGACTGATATGAACCAACTAACATCACGTACCAAATTTCAACCGAATCGGATGAATTTTGCTCATCCAAGGGGCTCCGGAGGTCAAATCTGGGGATCGGTTTATATGGAGGCTATATAATTATGGACCGATTTCGACAAATTTTTGTATTGGTGTTTGAGGCCATATATTAAAACCACGTACCAAATTTCAACTGAATCGGTAGAATTTTGATCTTCCAAGAGGCTCCGGAGGTCAAATCTGGTGATCGGTTTATATGGGGACTATATATAATTATGGACCGATGTGGACCAATTTTTGCATGGTCATTAGAGACCATATACCAACACCATGTACCAAATTTCAGCCGGATCGGATGAAATTTGCTTCTCTTAGAGGCTCCGCAAGCCAAATCAAGGGAACGGTTTATATGGGGGCTATATATAATTATGGACCGATGTGGACCAATTTTTCCATAGTTGTTAGATACCCTATACCAACACCACGTACCAAATTTCAGCCGGATCGGATGAAATTTGCTTCTCTTAGAGGCTCCGCAAGCCAAATCGGGAGATCGGTTTATATGGGGGCTATATATAATTATGGACCGATGTGGACCAATTTTTGCATGGTTGTTAGAGACCATATACCAACACCATGTACCAAATTTCAGCCGAATCGGATGAAATTTGCTTCTCTTAGAGGCTCCGCAAGCCAAATCGGGGGGTCGGTTTATATGGGGTTATATATAATTATGGACCGATGTGGACCAATGTTTGTATGGATGTTAGAATCAATACACCAACACCATGTACCAAATTTCAGCCGGATCGGATGAAATTTGCTTCTCTTAGAGGATCGGCAAGCCAAATTTGGGGGTCCGTTTATATGGGGGCTATACGTAAAAGTGGACCGATATGGCCCATTTGCAAAACCATCCGACCGACATCAATAACAACTACTTGTGCCAAGTTTCAAGTCGATAGCTTGTTTCGTTAGCGTTAGCGTGATTTCAACAGACGGACCAACGGACGGACATGCTCAGATCGACTTAGAATTTCACCACGATCCAGAATATATATACTTTATGGGGTCTTAGAGCAATATTTCGATGTGTTACAAATGGAATGACAAAGAAATTATATTCTATTCCACAGAGTGGTATAAGTATGTTTTATTATGATATGCTGGGGAAATTTTCAATGTACCCCAATCATTGTATAACACTGATTGGTATATCTGTAGATCCACTTCTTAAAGCAGTGCCCTCAAATCAAATGGTCAATCATTGCCATATAATATAGAACAATAAAATTCAACATATGTTTAGCAACATTTCAAAATCTTCCAAATCCGCTCAAATCATTTTGATTGCAAACATAAAATGAGGGACAAAGGGAATTCATACACAGCGGGATAATGACCGGTGTGATGCTGGGCTGTGATGATAAACGTATGTGGTATACATGGTTAACCACCCATGGAGACAGTTGCCTTCTGTCCAAATAAGCGGCTTAATGAAGTCATTGATGGCAAACATTTTCATTAGTTCTTAATTGCCAAACCACATTCTATTACACACTCATTTCATGGTTGTATGGAGCAGCCCTTATGGCCCTTATTCTCTTCGATGGAAAATGTAACACCTTTGATTCCAAATTACCCCCATTACAATAAGACTAGGGGAAACTAAAGAAAATTCCAACCAGCACTGTGGCCGCAAACTCAGTAGTGGACAGTTGACCTTAAATGGCAGGATGCATTGCTAAGGACAAAGCCCACACAATTTAGTGGCTGTCCAACAAATATACAATTCTTTTGGATTGAACATCTTTCTCGGTTGGACTCCTTTATCATTGAAAGGAATGCACCCATTTATGCGGAATGTGTATCAGAATGTTTAAATTTCTTTTTTTGTTTGACTAGTTTCTCATTATATTTTGACGGCTGTAAGATGTGCATCTGCTTGCTACAATATATTCTTTGTTATTGTCATTGTCCTCTCCAAATGAGTTCAATATTATAAAAAAAAGTCATTTCGTATATTTTTATAATTGCACGTAGAGAAAAGTGTGTTAGTCATATATTCCGGACTAAAATAATTTGTTTTGTGTAATGAAAAAATGTTTAATTTGCGACTTTTTCAAAAACATGGAAAATGTCGAATTTTCGATTTTTGCGATTATTTAAAAGTCGACTTTTACAGTTCTATTGATCCATACAAGTCGAAATATTGTTTAGTCGATATGGCTTGAGTTTTAATAAAATTCAAGTATATATTTTACAAAAAGTCGATTAGTCCAAATAACGTTTTTAAACTTTTGTATACTCTATACGGTTATACTAACTTTGTATTCCAAGTTATTGGTCTCAGACCCCATAAAGTATATATATGAAACTCTGAGTTGATCTAGCGATGTTCGTCCGTCCGTCTTTTGAACTAACTTCCGGGCGAAATAAACTATAGATTTCAAAGTTGGTACAAGTATCTGTTATTGATGTGGACAGACTAAAGCCCAGATTTGACTTCCCTCTTCAAGGAGCAAATTTCATCCGATCCGGTTGAAAATTCGTACATTACCTTTAACAAGCAAGTAAAAATTTGTTCATATCGGTTTATCGTCGATTTCCGACCACATAAGCGTGAAATTTAAAGGCCATGCAACGATGTCCTTTTTTCCGTCTGTCTGCATGCAAACAAATAATTCTTTCCTCCCAAACAAAATTTTAGACAAACAAAGTTCGTTTCTCATTTTCTTTTTGCTTTTTTTATTATGAACTGTAAAATGTGTCTTATTAAAGACTTAAAGTCAGAAAAGAACAGTGCTTGATATATGTTAAACGAAATGGACTGTGTTGTTGGTTCAAAAATATTTTTTCCAAGATGGGCTACATCGGTCCATGTTTCGTTATAGCCCCCATATTAATTGATCCAACGATTTGACTGTTTGAGCATACAGACTCCTTCAATTTTATTTATTTTCCTTCTCTGGGTGAAGATATGTGTCACTTGTGTTTAATATCGGTCCATATTTCGATATAACCCTTATATAGGTTGATCTGGTGATTTGACTTCACGACAAACGTTCCATTTCATCCATGGACAGAATTTCCCTTCCAAAACGCTTCAGATTAAAATATACACTGAAAAAATTTGTCGTGATGCCAAAAATTGCATGCCCTTAAAATACAAATGAGAAGTTTGCTTAGCATAGAAGAAGCATTTCTCTGATATAAAATTTTTTTCTTTTCCTAAAGTCGATAAACTTTGCAATGAAGTCGTTTTGTCCTTATAGTTAAGTGATTCAGCTTAAAACTAGATATCTTAACATGAAAAAAATTTGTTTGATATGAATATCAACTTGGCTTTAATAATTCTGAAAATTTGTTTAAAATTATGAAATCATTTTAAGTTTCTTGACTACAAAGCAAATACTGTATTTTAAAGAGTCTGAATGTGGAAATTAAAAACATCTTTAACACGTTTTGGTAGCACATGAAGAAAAAGCCAGATTAAAATTTGTTTCCTAGAATCAAGTATGCAAGGCTAAAGTTTAAAATAGTTAAGAATTATGTCTTAAAGGTATCCTTTCAATTCGACGCTTTTTTGGCACGGACTCAATACCATAATCATTAGCGTCAAGTAAAAATCTTTGGAACCGGCCATGTTATTATTACGATTAAATTTTTGTAGTAGATTTAGAAATTGATGAATTTTATTGGAATTTATGCTCGGTGAAAATCACAATCCGCAACTATACCAAAACCTTTAACATTTAATGTGTTTGTTAAAGGTGTTAAGCTCTGGGCAACCACAAACCATGTTTTTATTTTTTGCAGTCTCCCGCGCCTATGTAAACGCGTGTAGTTATGGTCATTTTCGGGATGAGCAACTATGCCAGTTACACTGACTATGGGAGGAAAAAAGCCATCCTGTCATTATTACGGTAATTGTATGCAGCAATAATAACATTGTAAGGACATACGTTCCATGATGTCGAATGTAAATATTATCATATGACAACAACTGCAATATGTTGTGTTAATCAGGAAAAGCCAGCTAGAAGGATCTCTGGAAGCTTTGAGATGACGGGACATACGGATGACCACTAGGACATGAACAGCGACGACATGAACATGAACAAAACAAACATATGTTCATTAAAAGCAAAACAGGACTATGATTTCCACACATCTACCAACAATTGTATAATTTTATTTCACAGCGATAATTGTGTAAGGTCTTGCACAAAGGGCCTTGCACAAAGGAACTTGATATCTAAAGGGTGATTTGTTAAGAGCTTGATAACTTTTTTTAAA
This sequence comes from Haematobia irritans, assembly GCF_050003625.1. Lineage (NCBI taxonomy): Eukaryota > Metazoa > Arthropoda > Insecta > Diptera > Muscidae > Haematobia > Haematobia irritans. Next base: position 172,184,900 of record NC_134400.1, read on the forward strand.
AAAAAAACGCATAAAATTTGCAAAATCTCATCGGTTCTTTATTTGAAACGTTAGATTGGTCCATGACATTTACTTTTTGAAGATAATTTCATTTAAATGTTGACCGCGGCTGCGTCTTAGGTGGTCCATTCGGAAAGTCCAATTTTGGGCAACTTTTTCGAGCATTTCGGCCGGAATAGCCCGAATTTCTTCGGAAATGTTGTCTTCCAAAGCTGGAATAGTTGCTGGCTTATTTCTGTAGACTTTAGACTTGACGTAGCCCCACAAAAAATAGTCTAAAGGCGTCAAATCGCATGATCTTGGTGGCCAACTTACCGGTCCATTTCTTGAGATGAATTGTTCTCCGAAGTTTTCCCTCAAAATGGCCATAGAATCGCGAGCTGTGTGGCATGTAGCGCCATCTTGTTGAAACCACATGTCAACCAAGTTCAGTTCTTCCATTTTTGGCAACAAAAAGTTTGTTAGCATCGAACGATAGCGATCGCCATTCACCGTAACGTTGCGTCCAACAGCATCTTTGAAAAAATACGGTCCAATGATTCCACCAGCGTACAAACCACACCAAACAGTGCATTTTTCGGGATGCATGGGCAGTTCTTGACCGGCTTTTGGTTGCTCTTCACTCCAAATGCGGCAATTTTGCTTATTTACGTAGCCATTCAACCAGAAATGAGCCTCATCGCTGAACAAAATTTGTCGATAAAAAAGCGGATTTTCTGCCAACTTTTCTAGGGCCCATTCACTGAAAATTCGACGTTGTGGCAGATCGTTCGTCTATTCATGATGAAATGTCAAAGCATACTGAGCATCTTTCTCTTTGACACCATGTCTGAAATCCCACGTGATCTGTCAAATACTAATGCATGAAAATCCTAACCTCAAAAGAATCACCCTTTACAAAGCGAGATTGCACACCTTATATAAACACTGTAACAGGGAGCCACCTTGCTGCAATGGTTAGCATGCCGCCTTGCATAGATATGGTCGTGGGTTCAACCCCACGATTATGACCGATCACCAAAAAATTTTTCATTGGCGGATTATCCCCTCTCAGCAGTTCTGGTGACATTTCTAAGTGTTTCAAAGTATCTCTAAGTGTTTCAAAGTATCACTGCAATGTGGGACATTGTTAGGACTCGTCTATAAAAATGAGGTCCCTTGTCATTGTGCCAAACATATAATCGGGCAGCACTTAATAATAAGAGAGAAGTTCACCACTGTGGTATCACAATGGACGGAATGGTTTAAATTAGCCTGAAATTCTGGCTGCTACCATGCGAAAATTGATTCATATCGGTTCATAATTATTTACAGACCGATCAAGAATTAGCAAGTATATATGGTCGCAAGTTCGGCCATGCCGAATCGTATGTTTTAATCGAATCGGATGAAATTTGCTCTTCCAACAGGCTCCGGACGTCAAATCTGGGGATCGGTATATATGGGGCCTATATACACGCAAAGAAAAAAAAAACGTCTGGAAAACGTATACCGAAAACGTTTTTCTTTTGTTAGAGTTTTTTGAATTGCTTCGAAAATTTTAAACTTTTATCACCAAAAAAATTCGTTTGTTACAAAATTATTATTTTTTCAATAAAAAAAGGTTATTTGTGAAACAACAACACAGTCCATTTCGTTTATATCAAACACTGTTCTTTTCTGACTTTAGGTCTTTAATAAGACACATTTTACAGTTCAAAATTTAATATACTACAAGTATCTTTAACCCTTTCACTACCGAAATAAACCTAATGTTAAAAACTTTAATTGTTCTTCTGTTTTTACTAGTCTAACAGCATGTAAAACAAAAATTGTCATTTCTAGATCTTACCTCAATTACTTCAAGAGCTATATGAGCTTGTTCTGAAAACTTAATTCTTAAATTGTGACCAAATGGCCTTACGAAAAGAAACGCTATTTGGCCTATAATATCTTTCAAAGCGTGAGAAAAAACAGTAGTGGTGAAGGGTATAAATACAAAAAAGAACCCGAAAAAGTATCAGCTAGAGTTTTTGTATAAATATCAATTTACTAGAGGCATACAGTAGAAGAATTGTCTCAAATTTTCATATTTTTCGTTTATTGTTAAAGAAGTTTGTAAAAGTGTATATTAGTGCTCACCAATACGGAAAATATTTATAGCTTATTTAGACTGAAGCCTCTACTTTAAAATAACATCGAGAAATAAATCGAAACTAAGTGGGAAAATAGATTTTGGTGTCTTTTTCGAATGTCCTTCTAAGTGGGCATCGGTAGTGAAAGGGTTAATTGTATTCTCCGCTTCTTTGGTTCGGAATCAATACCAAAATTGTTAAAGTAAAGATAAAATCGTTGGAACCGGACTTGCTTTTTTTTTAGTGTAGAGAGCCAGAATTGAAACATGGGGGTCGCTTATATCGGGGCTATATAGAATTATGAACTTGATATGCCCTCGATTTATCTGAGGGCTATATACAACTATAGACCGATATGGACCTAGTTAGGCATGGTTGTTAACGGCCATATACTAGCACAATGTACCAAATTTCAACTGATTCGGATGAAATTTGCTCCTCCAAGAGGCTCCAAAACCAAATCTCGGGATAGGTTTATAATGGTGCTATATATGATTATGGACTGATATGGATATACTACCACCACGTACTAAATTTCAATTAGATCGGATTAATTTTGCTTCTCCAAAAGGCACCAGAGGTCAAATCTGGGGATCGGGTTATATGGGGGCTATATATAATTATGTACTGATATGAACCAATTCCTGCATGGTTGTTGGATATCATATCATACTAACATCACGTACCATATTTCAACTGATTCGGATGAATTTTGCTCTTCCAAGGGGCTCCGGAGGTCAAATCTGGGGATCGGTTTATATGGGGCCTATATATAATTATTGACCGATTTCGACCAATTTTTGCATGGGTGTTTGAGGTCATATATTAACACCACGTACCAAATTTCAACTGAATCGGATGAATTTTGGTCTTCCAAGAGGCTCCGGAGGTCACATCTGGCGATCGGTTTATATGGGGGCTATATACAATTATGGAACGATGTGGACCAATTTTTGCATGGTTATTAGAGACCATATACCGGATCGGATGAAATTTGCTTCTCTTAGAGCAATCGCAAACCAAATTTGGGGGTCCGTTTATATGGGAGCTATACGTAAAAGCGATCCGATATGGCCCATTTACAATACTATCCGACCTACATCAATAAAAACTACTTGTACCAAGTTTTAAGTCGATAGCTTGTTTCGTTCGGAAGTTAGCGTGATTTCAACAGACGGACGGACGGACATGTTCAGATCGACTCAGAATTTCACCACGACCAAAATATATATTCTTTATGGGGTCTTAGAGCTATATTTCGATGTGTTACCAACGGAATGACAAAGTTAATATACCCCCATAATATGGTGGAGGGTAAATATAAGCAAGTATATACGGCCGTAAGTTCGGCCAGGCCGAATCTTATGTACCCTTCACCATGGATTGCGTAGAAACTTCTATGAAAGACTAACATTCACAATCGAATTACTTGGGTTGTGGTATCTTAAAACTTCTTATCATCGTTTTCTAAATTGTGAGTTAGTCCATACGTGGTATATATTAGACAAAAAAGTTATGTATAGTTAAGTCTACAAATAATTAAGAATCGATATGGACTTTTTGCACGGTACGTAGAGAGCCAGAGTTGAAATATGGGGGTCGCTTATATGGGGGCTATATACAATTATGAACTTGATATGGACCAATTTTTGTGTGATTTGGGATCGATTTATCTGAGGGCCATATATAACTATAGACCGATATGGACCTAGTTAGGCATGGTTGTTAACGACCATATACTAGCACAATGTACCAAATTTCAACTCACTCGGATGAAATTTGCTCCTCCAAGAGGCTCCAAAACCAAATCTCGGGATCGGTTTATATGAGGCTATGTATGATTATGGACTGATATGGACCACTTTTGGCATGGTTGTTAAATATCATATACTTCCACCACGTACCAAATTTCAAGCAGATCGGATGAATTTTGCTTCTCCAAAAAGGCACCGGAGGTCAAATCTGGGGATCGGTTTATATGGGAGCTATATATAATTATGGACTGATAGGAACCAATTCCTGCATGGTTGTTGGATACCATATACTAACATCACGTACCAAATTTCAACCGAATGGGAAGAATTTTTCTCTTCCAAGGGGCTCTGGAGGTCAAATCTGGGGATCGGTTTATATGGGCCTATATAATTATGGACCGATATCGACCAAATTTTGCATGAGAGTTTGAGGCCATATATTAACACCACGTACCAAATTTCAACTGAATCAGATAAATTTTGGTCTTCCAAGAGGATCCGGAGGTCAAATCTGGTGATCGGTTTATATGGGGGCTATATATAATTATGGACCGATGTGAACCAATTTTTGCATGGTTGTTAGAGATTATATACTAACACCATGTACCAAATTTCAGCCGGATCGGATGAAATTTGCTTCTCTTAGAGGCCTCGCAAGCCAAATCGGGGGATCGGTTTATATGGGGGCTATATATAATTATGGACCGATGTGGACCAATTTTTGCATGGTTGTTAGAGACCATATACTAACACCACGTACCACATTTCAGCCGCATCGGATGAAATTTGCTTCTCTTAGAGGCCTCGCAAGCCGAATCGGGGGATCGGTTTATATGGGGGCTATATATAATTATGGACCGATGTGAACCAATTTTTGCATGGTTGTTAGAGACCATATACTCACATCATGTACCAAATTTCAGCCGGATCGGATGAAATTTGCTTCTCTTATAGGCCTCGCAAGCCAAATTTGGGGGTACGTTTATATGGGGGCTATACGTAAAAGTGGACCGATATGGCCCATTTGCAATACGATCCGACCTACATCAATAGCAACTACTTGTGCCAAGTTTCAAGTCGATAGCTTGATTCGTTCGGAAGTTAGCGTGATTTCAAGAGACAGACGGACGGACATGCTCAGATCGACTCAGAATTTCACCACGACCCAGAATATATATACTTTATGGGGCCTTAGAGCAATATTTTGATGTGTTATAAAGGGAATGACAAAGTTAATATACCCCCCATCCTATGGTGGAGGGTATAAAAAACGAGCCTTTGCCTAAATTCGTTACATTAGCTTAATTATTGAAATCAGTAGGGTGATTATAACATATATACCCATTTATACCCTTCACTACTGTGGTACAGGGTATAATAAGTTTGTGCATTTGTATGTAACGCCAAGGAGGAGTAATCATAGACCAACTTTTTGGTATACGGATCGGCTTAGAATTAAATTCTGAGTCGATTTAGCGATGTCCGTCTGTCTGTCCGTCTGTCTATCTGTTGATGTATTTTTGTGTGCAAAGTACAGCTCGCAGTTTTAGTCCGATTGTCCTAAAATTTGAGTCTTAAAAAACTTACAAAATATCAGCCAAATTGGTTCAGATTTAGATATAGCTCCCATAGGGAGTAGAATTATCATTGTAACTATGCGTGCCGAATTTGGTTGAAATCGGTTCAGATTTGGATATATCTCCCATATATAGCTTTCGCCCGATTTACACTCATATGACCGCAGAGGCCAATTTTTAACTCCGATTAAGTTGAAATTTTACACAGGGAGTAGAATTAGCATTGTAGCTATGTGGTCCTTCGAACCGGAACCATGTACAATTTCCTGATCGACCTTCTGCAAGTGGACTGTATGTAATTTAGTTCAGCTCAGGAAAATGTAAAAGATACCAATAAAGAAACAAGAACAAAAGGAAAGAATGGCAGGTTTCAGATTTCGTGTAATGTACAATTTATTGGTGTGTTGAGCTGCTTACCGGCTGGAGGACAGAATTCAAAGTACTTTTCATTTTATTTACCACACCATGCTGTAGTGAAACCTGAGCGAGCGTCCACTAAAGTTAGAGTGGTATTTAATGCGTCAAAGAAAACCACTACTGGAGTTTCTTTGAACGATATCCTGCATACCGGACCCATTCTTCAAAACGATCTGATGAATGTTGTTTTACGATGGCGTTTTTTTAGATACGTTTTTAATGGTGACATCCAGAAGATGTACCGCCAAATATACGTTCATCCTGATGATAGACAATTTCAGCGAATATTGTTTAGAAATTTGTCGACTGAAACAATAAGCGATTACTGTTTGAAAACTGTAACCTTTGGAGTAAACTGTGCTCCATATTTAGCGATCAGAACGCTCCTTCAATTGAGCGAAGACGCTAAAGATACTCATCCAACTGCCTCATCCATATTGCAACACCAGATATATGTCGACGATGTTCTCTCTGGTGGTCATTCAATCGCTGAAACAAAATATTACTTGTTACAACTGATCGATTTACTGAATTCAGCTGGGTTTCCTCTTAAAAAAATTACGGCAAATAACCCTGATATTCTGCAACACATGGCCCCCGAGGATCTTCTAAACGAAGATTTTTTAAAACTAGAGGACACAAGTGATACCAAAACATTGGGCATTCGATGGAATGCAATGACTGATTCGTTTTACTATAAGGTATCGAATATTACTATTCCTCCTGGCCCGCTAACTAAAAGAATGATCTTGTCAATAGTCGCAAAAATTTTCGATCCTGCAGGTTGGTTATCACCAATAATTGTTGCAGCGAAAATGTTGCTTCAACAATTATGGATCGACGGGACTGACTGGGACGAGGAGATCAAATCCCACTCGTTCGAGAAATGGAACTGCTTTATTCTGAATTTTCCTGATATTGAGTCAATTAAAATTCCACGATGGCTCAATTATTCACCCGACAGACAAATTGAAATGCACGGATTCTGTGATGCTTCTGAGAAAGCATACTGTGCCTGTTTATATATCTGTACCATTTCTTCCGAAAATACCAGAACAACTCATTTGCTTGCTGCGAAAAGCAAAGTTGCCCCTTTAAAAACTGTGAGTTTACCCAGACTTGAATTATGCGCGGCTGCTCTTTTATCGAAACTGCTTAAATCTATTTGTCAGAATATGAGCTTACGTGTTTCAGACATTTATCTCTGGTCTGACTCAACTATAACATTGGCGTGGTTAGATAAGCCACCTTTTTACTGGAAAACTTTTGTCGCCAATAAAATTACAGAAATTCTTGATAACATTGGGAATGCAACTTGGAGGCATGTCCCAACAAATGAAAATCCTGCCGATCTTGGTACTCGGGGATGTACAGCTTCGGAACTGAGTACAAATTCACTGTGGTGGCATGGCCCTGAATGGCTGTTAAAATCTGCTAAATTCTGGCCAAAATCTACCACGTTCAAAGAACCTGTATTGGAGCGAAAAATAAACAATTTTCATACTGATACACAATTGGAAGATATATTAGATCGTTTTTCATCCTTTCCAAGAGCCTTGCGAGTCTTATGCTTCATTTATCGTTTTATAAACAAATGCAAAAGAAAACCTTGTCCTACTGATTTCATCACTCATGAGGAAATCTTGTTTGCTAAATACAAGCTTGTTCGTTTGGCTCAACAAAAATATTATGCTTCTGAATACCAGTCGCTGGAAAATAATTTTCCAATAAGTTCGAAAAGTCGCTTACTGACGTTAAACCCAAAACTGGATGATAATAAACTATTGCGAGTAAATGGTCGGCTAGGTAACTCCGATCTGAGTTATAACGAACGCCATCCGATAATCTTGCCTGAGAAATCACGTTTGTGTAAATTATTTATTGAATTTACTCACAAAATGCTATTACATGCTGAACATCAGGTTATGTTGCGCTCAATACGACAAGAATTCTATGTTATACGTCTGAAAAATACGATCAGAAGTTGTATAAGACAATGTCGTACCTGCACTATATACAAGCATCGCATTAGAACTCAAATAATGGCATCCCTCCCAACTGAAAGATGCACATTTTCTTTGCCCTTTACACATACAGGTGTGGACTTTGCAGGACCTTATGAGTTGAAGTCCTCAAGACTTAGAAATGCTAAATTAATAAAGGGGTATGCTGCCATTTTTGTGTGTCTTTCCACTCGAGCCGTCCACCTGGAGACCTGCTCAGAATTGACAACTGAAGCATTCTTAGCAACCTTTAGTCGCTTTGTTGGCCGACGAGGATTCCCCAATAAGATGTTTTCCGATAATGGAACTAATTTCGTGGGTGCTAGTAGGGCATTGGCCACGGAGTACAAAACCTTCTTGAAGAATGTGCAAAAGTCTGTTTCTGATAAATATACTCTGCATGGGTTTTCGTGGCATTTTATTCCTCCACATTCTCCGCACATGGGTGGCCTGTGGGAGGCAGCAGTAAAGAGTATGAAGACTCATTTACGCAAAGTATCTGGAAACATTAAGTTTACGTTTGAAGAATTCTCCACTCTTCTTGTTCGTATAGAAAGTGTTTTAAATTCTCGTCCACTGTCTCCAATGAGTGAGAATCCAAATGATTTGATACCGATCACCCCTGGTCATTTATTAAGAGGAGCTGCATTAGTCGCTGCCCCTGAAGAATATTCTGATAACCTGACGTTACTGAATCGATGGCAAAGATTGAAATCATTACAAATACAATTTGCCAAACGCTGGAAGGCTGAATACATTTGTGAGCTCCAAAGGAGATACAAATGGAAATCTGTTCAACAAAACCTGAAAGCCAACGATTTCGTGGTAATCAAAGAAGACAACCTCCCTCCTAACGAATGGTGTTTAGGCAGAGTGATAAAGGTCTTCAAGGGTTCAGATTCTAATGTTCGCGTTGCCGAAATACGCACCCAAAACGGAATTCTGACACGTCCTTTGATCAAACTGTGCATCCTTCCTATTGATCAAGATTAATGTATCTCACAACCGTTCACATACCTAATAAATCTTACCATTTCAGCTCAAACTCTAGTACACCAATGTGCCGCATTTGTAAGAAGCGTCATTTTATCAAACACTGCCCACATTTTCAAAGGATGTCTGCTGCTGAACGCCGGAATATTATTCGAGAAAAAGGTTTCTGTTTTAACTGTCTATGCACAGCCCATCAAAGGAACTTTTGTCCATCCCGGAACAAATGTTTAGTTTGCAACAAAAATCACCATACTATGGTTCATGTGGATAACATTCAGCAACCGAATTCTCAAAATTCTTCTAATGTTTCCCGATCACGGCCCTTGAAAATTGCTCAGAACAGAATCAAGAGTCGAAAGTGTACTAATAACATTACTCGTCCACGCAGAAGTTCCAGTGTATCTCATCGACATCAAAAGTACCTTAATGAAAGACTGAGCCGCCGTCTATTCTCTCATGTATTTGTACCTACGGCACTCGCTCGCGTGGTAACATCCACAGGAACAACGAAAGTTCGTCTTCTTATGAGCAGCGGAGAGGCCCAGACTGTCGTCTTGCAAAAATTTGTTCACCGTTTAAATCTCAGTACTTCAGTTCGAGATCATAAAGAGTATTGTACGATAAACTTGGAATCTTACCACGATCCGCAAGTAAAAATCCAGATCACCGCCTTGGTTAAACCTCAGTTCAACACAACTTTACCCAAACCCACGTCGGAGCCTTCATTGAGGACAATTTTCGATCATATTATCGATCTTGCTGACCCTCACTTTTTCAATCCAACTAATATTGAACTAATCGTAGCAAACGATCAGCTGTCTGGGATATTAAGAGCTGGAATGATTCAAACGTCATCACATATGCCAATTCTTCAAAGTAGTATTTTTGGCTGGACTGTCTCCGGATCATGTCGCTACCAACATTGCAATCCTGCAAGGCGGGCGGCATGTTAAACCTAGTTTAACAGTTGCGTTTTTTATATATAAATTTGGAATTTCATGAATTAATTACTTGAAATACACTTATAAATCTGAATTAATAATTTTAAGCTTAACGTATCTATTAATATTAACATTGAATTTATTATTATTGGCAACGCTATAAGCAAAGAAAAGCTTTTATCTATTAGTACTATAAGCCTAGTTGTCTCGCTTCAACTTTCTTTTTAACTCCTTTTTTTAAATACTCTCTCTAATGGTCAATTGTCAGCTTACATTATTATACTCGGTCACTTTGAATTCTGTCCTCCAGCCGGTAAGCAGCTCAACACACCAATAAATTGTACATTACATGAAATCTGAAACCTGCCATTCTTTTCTTTTGTTCTTGTTTCTTTATTGGTATCTTTTACATTTTCCTGAGCTGAACTAAATTACATACAGTCCACTTGCAGAAGGTCGATCAGGAAATTGTACACTATGCGTGCCAAATTTGGTTGGCTTCGGTTCAGATTTAGATATAGCTCCCATATATATGTTTTTCTGATTTCGACATAAATGGTCAAAATACCAACATTTTCCTTGTTTTTTACTAACATTGTGTTCCACCCTAGTGTATTAGACGACTTAAATTTTGAGTCTATATTTAGATTTTGTAGAAGTCTATCAAATTCTGTCCAGATCGAGTGATATTTAAATGTATGTTTTTGGGTCAAACCTTTATATATAGCCCTCAAAACATTTGACGGATGTGATATGGTATCGAAAATTTAGATCTACAAAGTGGTGCACGGTATAATATAGTCGGCACCGCCCGACTTTAGACTTTCCTTACTTGTTTTAGATACTGTCTCTGATCAATAATATATAATTTACACAATCGGAAATGGAATCAATACCCCATCACCCACTTATGGTGGTGGTTATAAAAAGGCCTTTTCTATACTAATTCCTGTCAATGCTTATGGCTTCATAAGGAAATGCATTTTGCTCAATGTTCTTACATAAAAATGTAGCGTTTATATAATGCAACAGCACGCAATGAACAGAAACATGCTGCATCTGTAACAGCTTCGGCTACAATCAAATCTCCCATATAAATGAGTTTAAAAATTGTGGCAAACCGCATGGAAATCCCCAACAAAAAAAATCCGCAAACATCGAATATAACACAGCCAGACTTGGTGGTATGCAAAAATAATGACTGAACTGTAAACACGTTTGAGGTGAAAACTGCTTTAATCACCCTAAAATTATTGCCGTAGAGCGACACACAATGATGGACTATTCGCAGAAATAAAAAGCATTAGGCCTGTTTTTCCAAATATTGGACATACAAGCCGTGATGGCCTAGACGAAAAATGTTAAAACGCATTTATTAAGAACTAGATGGAGATGGATGAGGTACTGAAAGGTTAAATACTTAAAAGTATCGAAAACAATTGAAGCTTTTAATTATTGATGTAGAATATAATCACATAATAAAGATGTGTATATGGCCGAAAGTTCGGCCAGGCCGAATCGTATGTATCCTCTACCATACGTAGAGTACAAAGTTCTACTAAAGACTGTCATCCACATGCGTTGTGGTAGCAGCGGCCGATGTCAAGGTAATTTAACCCGTTTTAGCATTGTCTTCTAAACTGTATTTTAGTCCATATGGAATCTATGTTAGATGAAACAAGTACAAACGGCCGAAAATTCGTCCAGGCCGAATCTTATGTACCCACAACCATACACGCTCACAAAAAATCGCTTCTGTAACATATACTCCCAAACATATTTTGCTTCAAGCATATACATTTTTGGCTATTGCCCAAACATTTATATGTTTGATCTCTTCCAATATATAATATGTTTGAAAGCATATTGGTCTAAAAAAATATATGTTTGGGTAGTCAATTTCCAAACATTTTGTATTTTTGCATCCAAATTCAATAATGTTGTCTTTCAAAAAACAATATGTTATTATGTGAACATATAATATGTTTGGAAGCATTTTGCACCCAAAAATATTATATGCTTAAAAACATTCTCCCAAACAATATTGTGCTCAAAATTTTATTTATTTATTTATATATTTACAATCATAACGAATTATGAAAATAAAAAGGTAATATAGGTGCTAGCAACATAGGTTTTCGACCTGAATGCTCAAAATTTTGTTTCTGCCTAATTGTATATTCCCCCACATCTTTCTCACTTCCACGAGATTTTTTAGTTCTTAGCACCTTTTTCTGTAATACAAACATTGTAGAAGAAATTATTCAATTGTATGATTTTTTTTTATTTTAATTTTACCTTTTGCCGGACGGGGATTCGAACAGCGGACCACACAGTTTGTAAGGATCAAAGAAGTAGCTGATCAATTGCCCAAGGAAAAATAAAATGTAAATTTTGTAATAACAAGCAACAACCACCAACTTAATTCAATATCGCTCCCTGTTAAATAGCGCTCCAAGCTACTAAACACATATATGTTTATAGGCTATTTCTAAATTAATATATGTTTGCATCCAAGCATATTATATTTAAAAACATTTTATGTCCCAAACATAATATGTTCTAACATATTGACATATATGTCCCAAACATGTTATGCTAGTTTATGAACATTATATGCTTGCACTCAAAAATATTGTGTTTAAAAATTTGTTTTCCAAACATATAATGTTCATAGCCAAACATATGAAAAACAGTCTTTTTCATCCGTGTAGATTGCGTATTGACTTCTAAATTGTAAGTTTTTCCATATGGAGTCAATGTTAGGTAAAAAAGAACAAATAGCTATAAGCCTCCTTAGTTATTGACCGGCTTATACACGCAAAAAAATAATTATTTCCTCCCAAACGAAATTTTAGACAAACAAAGTTCGTTTCTCATTTGGTTTTCGCTGTATGGAAGTGTATTTGGAAGAAAAGTATATACTTTTGTGATAAACGTTTATTCTTTTCCAGGATGTAAAAACAATTTCATAAAGACTAACTCAAAAAAAAAAAAACATTGTTTTCTGTCTAATTGCATTTTCCCTCACATCTTTCTCACATCCACGAGGTTTTTTAGTTCTTAACACCTTTTCCTGTAATACCAACAAAGTAGAAGAAATTATACAATTTTATAATTTTTTTTTACCTTTCGCCTGGACGGAGAATCGAGCCGCGGACCATGCACTTTGTAAGCCAACACACTAACCACTGAGCTATGTACCTGTTATGGTCATCAATAGATAAATATCCATATAAGTTATATTTATATAGCATAGCTTGCGGCGCCCACGAACCGAATAAACAAAGTTTATTTAACAGAAACAAACATTTAGTTTGGCACCGTGGAGCAGTGGTTGCTACGTCCGACTTGCATGCCAAGGGTCGTGGGTTCGATCCCTGCTTCGACCAAAGTTTTTTTTTTTGTTTTTTTTTTCATATATTCCAGATATGTTCGGAAGATTCCGAAAAAATGTTCAACATTACATTGTACTATATTCAATTTTGAACAGTAAAATGTGTCTTATTAAAGACCTAAAGTCAGAAAAGAACAGTGTTTGATATAAACGAAATGGACTGTGTTGTTGTTTCAAAAATACCTTTTTTTATTGAAAAAATAAAAATTTTGCAACAAACGAATTTTGTTTGTGATAAAACTTTAAAATTTTCGAAGCAATTCAAAAAACTCTAACAAAAGAAAAATGTTTTCGGTACACGTTTTCCAAACGTTTTTTTTCTTTGCGTGTACAGATAATTATCGCGTGGTACTTAGAGGACCAAGTTTCAATGAAATTTATTTTTCCAAGAGACTGCGGGTCAAATCTGGGGATCGATTTATATGAAGCCAATTGCAATACCACCCAACTTACATCAATAACAACTACCAAGTTTCAAGCCGATAGCTTGTTTCGTTCTGAAGATAGCGTGATTCCCACAGCCGGACCGACATCACTTGATTAACTCAGAATTTTACCGCGAAGCAGAATACATGGACGTATGGTATCTTATATCAATATTTCGGTGTGTTACAAAGGGAATGATAAACTTAGTACAAAAATGGAAGTTAACAATTATTTTTCTCTTATTGCACAAATTATTATTATACTCGAAGAAAAGACATTTCATCCATTTCGGACTGGCTAGATGTGCAATAGTAATGTCTTCTGGGTAGAACGCTAGTGTGACGGCCATCTGGATATCTCATACCCACACTGTTAGAAAAATATGTTTTTCATATGTGTCGATATAAACAAAATGTGTTTCGGGCACAATTTTTAAACACAATATATTTAAGTGCAAACATGTAATGTTATCAAACTAACACTAAATGTTTGGAACACATATGTTAATATGTTAGAATATATTATGTTTGGGGCATGCATGTTTCATAAAAATTATATGTGTGAATGTAAACATATATAAATTTACAAATTTCGAGTAAACATATATATGTTGTGATATTTTATTCAGAGAGCGACAGAGAGAGAGAGAGAGAGAGAGTATAGAGAAAGAAATAGAGATAAAAACCGGGAGGGTTGACGAAAGATATCAAATTAACACAGAGAGAATCGAAAGAGAGCAATTTCTGTGAAACCGCTTATATGTTGTTTCGGAAACTGCTTTATGATAAGGCCAAAATTTTTATATGCTTAAGTCTAAATATTATTTAATTTAAGTCTAAATATTATTTAATTTGTGTATATTATAAAATTATTTATGTATGTTTATACTCGACCCCACGTTCTTCCTTTGTTAGAGTTTTTGAATTCCTTCCAAAATTTCAAACTTTTATACCAAAACCAGTTTTTTATTACAAAATTGTTATTTTTGCAATAAAAATATAATATTTTATCCAAAAGCTCAGTCCATTTCGTTTATATCAAGCACTGTTTCTGACTGTAAATCTTTAATAACCCACATTTCGAAATTTCATTATAAAAATTTACTATAGTGTAAATATAAATGTGTAAATTAAAAAAAAAAAAAAACAATTGGTGTTTGGTCGGAGCAGGGATTGAACCCACGACCCTTTGCATGTACGGCAGACATGCTAACCACTGCTCCACGTTGCCAACACATGTATGCTTCTGTTAAATAATGTTATGTTTGCATGGGCTCGTGGGCGCTGCAAACTATGCTATATAAATGTAACTTATAACGATAATTGTCTACTGGTGACTATAACAGCTACGTAGCTCAGTGGTAGTGTGTTGGCTTACAAACTGTATGGTCCTCGGTTCGATTCTCCGTCCAGGCGAAAGGTAAAATTTAAAAAAATTATAAAATTGAATAATTTCTTCAACATTATTTGTATTACAGAAAAAGGTGCCAAGAACTAAAAAAATTCGTGGAAGTGAAAATTATGTTAGGGAATGAGCACAATCTTCTTTGGGGAAAATTCTTCCAAGCATATAATATTTTTGGGCTCAAAATGCTTCCAAACATATTATATGTTCACATAAAACAAACATATTAATGTTTCGGCAGTATCCAATAATATATGTGCTTCCTGCAAAATATGTTTGGAACATATGTTAGAGAGGCGATTTTTTTTGAGGGTGCAGTATTGAAACAAAACAACTCTATTATTGTCTGAAACATGGGTGTAGTGTTTACAATTATTTTGTTGGCAATACTGAAAATTAAAATTCTCATTACTACGAAAGGTTGCCTATAGTTTCGAGCAAACAATTGTAATTTTACCAAGCAAACAACCCAGAGAAGCCACAGCAATCCAGCAATCATTGCAGAGATATATGACAAGCCATATAGACTCATGTGTAACGAATGTGAAGTAACTCTACCCTAGAACACCCATTACTACCAAGTATTAATTGTTCAGATTGCTCCATACCTTTGTAAGCATACAAAATACCCATGATGTACGTAGTTTATAATATAGAACGCTGATCGATTGCCCAGTAACACACTAAACTACATTAATATGCTCGAAATAGTTGTAGATGACTCTCAGTTATATAAACTGGATCTCCATTTGAGATATATAGCCAAACCGTATCCGTATTCCATACCAGTTAACAAATTTAATTGTTTTCAAATAAAAGAATTGAAAGCACTTGCAAAAGACATGAACTACGACCTGAAGTAACCCAGCATTAAAACGTCGCCAAAAAAGTAGGGAAAATGGTCTTTTTGGATCCGGAAGTGGTGCAAAAACGATGAATTTAACATGGGCTTGTCATAGGACGGATGACCATCATTTGTCCTGAATTTGAGTCACTTTTTAGGGTGTGAACTGAATTTAGTGTTTTAGATGTTAATTTAAAAAATTCGTGATATTTTGCTAAATAATTTCAATAGTTTTTTTTATGATTTTTAATGCATTCTAACGCTTGTCTGATACGTGTGACCCTAAATACTTTCAAAAATTCGCAATTTTTCTAGAATGGATTTAGCATTTTTATCGACAAAATTTGGATAATTTGCCCCATTCTTACACTGTTTTTAATCTATTTGAAACAAAAAGTTAAAATAACCCATTAAAAATATGAAAAAAAAAACGAGTTGTAAGCAGGTATATACGGCCGTAAGCTTATGTACCATCCACCATGGATTGCGTAGAAACTTATACTAAAGACTGTCGTCCACAATCGAATTACTTGGGTTGCGGTAACACTTGCCGATGGCTAGGTATCTTAAAACTTCCTAACAACGTTTTTATATTGTTAGTTAGTCCATACGTGGTATATATTAAATTAAACAAGTAAGGAAAGTCTAAAGTCGGGCGGGGCCGACTATATTATACCCTGCACCACTTTGTAGATCTAAATTTTCGATACCATATCACATCCGTCAAATGTGTTGGGGGCTATACATAAAGGTTTGTCCAAAACACATACATTACACACCCTCAAAAAAAAAAACGCTTCTCTAACATATGTTCCAAACATATTTTGCAGGAAGCACATATATTATTGGATACCGCCGAAACATTAATATGTTTGTTTTATGTGAGCATATTATATGTTTGGAAGCATTTTGAGTCCAAAAATAGTATATGCTTGGAAGAATTCCCCAAAGAAGATTGTGTTCATTCCCTCACTTATTTTTAACTTCCACGAAATTTTTGAGTTCTTCGCATCTTTTTCTGTAATACAAATATGCTGTTTTTTTTTCAAATATCTATTTTCTTGGTTCCGAATGTCTATTCTCTTTATTCCGAATACTCAATCTACTATTCAAATTAAATAATATTTAGACTTAAGCATACCAAATTTTTGGCCATATTATAAAACATTTTTCCGAAACAACATACAAGCGGTTTCACAGAAATTGCTCTCATTTCATTCTCTCGCTGTGTTATGTTGATATCTTTTTATTCAACCCTCCCGGTTTCCATCTCTATTTCTTTCTCTATACTAACTCTCTCTCTCTCTCTCTGTCGCTCTCTGAATAAAGTATCACAACATATATATGTTTACTCGAAATTTGTAAATTTATATATGTTTACATTCACGCATACTATTTTTATGAAACATTCATGCCCCAAACATAATATATTCTAACATATTAACATATGTGTCCCAAACATTTTGTGTTAGTTTAGGAACATTGCATGTTAGCACTAAAATATATTGTGTTTAAAAATTGTGCCCGAAACACATTTTGTTTATATCGGAACATATGAAAAACATATTTTTCTAACAGTGCATATCACTCGATCTGGACAGAATTTTATAGACTTCTACAAAATCTATAGACTCAAAATTTAAGTCGGCTAATGCACTAGGGTGGAACACAATGTTAGTAAAAAATATGGGAATCAGTTAAATCTGAAGCAATTTTAAGGAAACTTCGCAAAAGTTTATTTATGATTTATCGCTCGATATATATGTATCAGAAGTTTAGGAAAATTAGAGCGATTTTTATAACTTTTTGACTAAGCAGTGGCGATTTTACAAGGAAAATGTTGGTATTTTGACCATTTTTGTCGAAATCAGAAAAACATATATATGGGAGCTATATCTAAATCAGAACCGATTTCAACCAAATTCGGCACGCATAGCAACAATGCTAATTCTACTCCCTCCGCAAAATTTCAACCAAATTTGGCCAAAAATCTGGCTTCTGGGGCCATATAAGTCCATATCGGGCGAAAGATATATATGGGAGATATATCTAAATCTGAACCGATTTCAATCAAATTTGGCTCGCATAGCTACAATGCTAAATCTACTCCCTGTGCAAAATTTCAACCAAATTGGGCCAAATTGGCTTTTAGGACCATATTAGTCCATATCAGGCGAAAGATATATATGTGAGCTATATCTAAATCTGAACCGATTTCTTCCAAAATCAATAGGGTTCTATTCTGACCCAAATTAGGAACATGTGCCAAATTTGAAGGCGATTGGACTTAAATTGCGACCTAGACGTTGATCACAAAAATGTGTTCACAGACAGACGGACGGACAGACGGACATGGTTATATCGACTCAGGGACCCACCCTGAGCATTATTGCCAAAGACACCCTGTATCTATCTCGACTCCTTCTGGGTGTTACAAACATATGCACTAACTTATAATAGCCTGTTCCACAGTGTGGCGCAGGGTATAAAAAGGTCGATTAAATACGTAAAAATTTTCTATAGAAATAAAATCTTGAAAAAATTTTCTATAGAAGTAAAATTTTAACAAAATTTTCTATAGAAATAAAATTTTGACAAAATTTTCTAAAGAAATAAAATTTTACCAAAATTTTCTAAAGAAATAACATTTTTACAAAATTTGCTATAGAAATAAAATTTTAACAAAATTTTCTATAGAAATAAAATTTTAACAAAATTTTCTATAGAAATAAAATTTTGACAAAATTTTCTATAGAAATAAAATTTTGACAAAATTTTCTATAGAAATAAAATTTTGACAAAATTTTCTATAGAAATAAAAATTTGACAACATTTTCTATAGAAATAAAATTAAAAAAAAAAATATTCTATAGAAATAAAATTTTGAAAACATTTTCTATAGAAATAAAATTTAAAAAAAAAATATTCTATAGAAATAAAATTGTGGAAAAATGTTCTATAGAAATAAAATTTTTACAAAATTTGCTATAGAAATAACATTTTGACACAATTTTCTATAGATATAACATTTTGACAAAATTTTCTATAGAAAAAAATGTTTAACAAAATTTTCTATTAAAATAAAATCTTAAAAACAAATTTCTATAAAAATAAAATCTTAAAAAATTTTTCTATAGAAATAAATTTTGACAAAATTTTCTATAGAAGCTTATGTACCCTCCACCATGGATTGCGTAGAAACTTCTACTGAAAACTGTCATCCACAATCGAATTACTTGGGTTGCGGTAACACTTGCCGATGGCAAGGTATCTTAAAACTTCCTAACACCGTCTTCTAAATTACAAGGTAGTCCATACGTAGTATATATTAAACTAAAAAAAGCCGATTTAATAAGTATATAATTAAGTTTAAAGTTTCTATAGAAATAAAATTTTGACAAAATAAAATTTTGACAACATTTTCTATAGAAATAAAATTAAAAAAAAAAATATTCTATAGAAATAAAATTGTGGAAAAATGTTCTATAGAAATAAAATTTTTACAAAATTTGCTATAGAAATAACATTTTGACACAATTTTCTATAGAAATAACATTTTGACAAAATTTTCTATAGAAAAAAATGTTTAACAAAATTTTCTATTAAAATAAAATTTTAAAAACAAATTTCTATAAAAATAAAATCTTAAAAAATTTTTCTATAGAAATAAATTTTGACAAAATTTTCTATAGAAATAAAATTTTGGCAAAATTTTCTATAGAAATAAAATTTTGTTTTGTTTTGTTATTGTTGGTTTGTACCTCAATCATATTTTTTGTTTTGATCTTAGCTTAAAAACCATTGCGTTGTCTAAACTGCAAGAGTAGCTTAACCAACAGAGGAAACGAACATACGAGTACCCATAAAATTTTGGCAACCATGATTAAAAACCGATATGGACCAATTTTTGTGTGATTGGGTTAGACGGACGGACGGACATGCTTAGGACGACTCAAAATTTCACCACGACCCAGAATATACACGCAGATAAGGAATATGAGCACCGCTAACATGTTTCAAGAGCAAAATGTTAGTTTTGGATGGTGACCCTGTAGCATGTTTGTCGCAAAAATTTTGTTTTCTCGCTAAACATAAGATGCTTGCCGAAATCATATACATAATTTCCGAGAAGATAACATGGGTGCGATAAGCATGTTAAATGTTCACCATCCAAAAAAAACATTTTGCTCTTGAAATATGTTTGAGGTGATCATATTCCTTCTCTGGATGTATATACTTTATGGAGTCTTAGAGCAATACTTCGATTTGTTACAATCGGAATGACAAAGTTAATAGACCCCCCCCATCCTATGGCGGAGGGTATAAAAAATTTAAATTTCCCATTGAAAATACGAAAAAATCGAGTTATAAACAATTGAAACAAATGAATTTCCTTTGCAGTTAAAATAAAGAACATCTTTCGCGGGACATTTTTGGAAGTACTTTTAAAGTTATGGATTTAGAAGAACTTCCAAATTTTTTTGCTGGGTATCTATATATGAATCAATATTTTGGGGGTAGTTAACATAAAGGGCATATACTGACACTGTACACAAAAAATGTCAAACGGATCGGTTGCTGGAAGACCTCTATTAACTTTGGTTAATGAAGAATCTTTTTTAAAAACAACCGCCGGTTTACAAATAAGCCAATATCAGGGAGAGAATTGATCAGCTATTTCTACTCATACTTTTTACAACATATGGTTTGGATTGGAATAATATTTTGGGAACTTTCTGTATAACCAACATATGTTGCACTGTTTATTCACAGCGTGGAATAACAACATGTTTCTTGTAAGATTGTTTGTATAATCGGAAAATTTTCCGATTCGGATTTTGTATGATCGACCACAAACGTTTTGATGTAATTAAAATCCGAAGGATTACTTGTGGAAACCCTAATGTTTAATAGCTATTTTTAAAACAGATTATATCATTCTTAATTATCATTGAATAAGAAATAATGATTTGTTGAAATAACATTGTAGGGAATTCCACTTTCGTGATTAACTGATCCCTTTCTGCCCACATGAAGGCAAAGGATAAACAAAGTTAATTTTCTGCAGCTAGTAAATACCTGGATTAACTTGTATGGTACAGATTAAAAATTGTTACATGTTATATTTTAGGTTTTTTTGGTAATCTTAAATAATATTCCATAACACAGGTACACAAAAAAATATAAAACGTTTGGAAAATTGATTTTGTTTTCAACCCCAGCAAAAAATTTTGGAAGTTGTTCTAAAGGCGCACCTTTAAAAGCACTTCAAAAAATGTCCTCCCAAATATGTTCTTTATTTTAACTACACAGGAAGTTCTTTTAATTCAATTTGTATAACTGTTTTATTCATTTTAACTTTTTTTGTTTCAAATAGTTTTAAAAGAGAGTAAGACAAGTATATACGGTCGTAAGTTCGGCCAGGCCGAAGCTTATGTACCCTCCACCATGGATTGCGTAGAAACTTCTACTGAAAACTGTCATCCACAATCGAATTACTTGGGTTGCGGTAACACTTGCCGATGGCAAGGTATCTTAAAACTTCCTAACACCGTCTTCTAAATTACAAGGTAGTCCATACGTAGTATATATTAAACTAAAAAAAGCCGATTTAATAAGTATATAATTAAGTTTAAAGTTTCTATAGAAATAAAATTTTGACAAAATAAAATTTTGACAACATTTTCTATAGAAGTAAAATTTGGAAAAAATTTTCTATAGAAATAAAATTTGGAAAAAATTTTCTATAGGAATAAAATTTTGACAAAATTTTCTATAGAAATAAAATTTTGACAAAATTTTCTATAGAAATAAAATTTTGACAAAATTGTCTATAGAAATAAAATTTTGTCAAAATTTTCTAACAAAATTATGTCAAAATTTTCTATAGAAATAAAATTTTTACAAAATTTTCTATAGAAATACAATTTTGACAAAATTTTCTATAGAAATAACATTTTGACAATGTTTTCCATAAAAATAAAATTTTGGTAGATATTTTTTGGCTCGAGTGGCAACCATGAATATGAACCCATATGGACCAATTTTTGTGTGATTGGGGATCGACTATATATAACTATAGACCGATATGGACCAATTTTGGCATGGATATTAGCGGCCTTATACTAACACCACGTTCCAAATTTCAACCGGACCGATATAATTATGGACCGATATGGACCAATTCTTGCGTGTTTGTTAGAGACCACATTCTAACACCATGTACCACATTTCAGCCGGATCGGATGAAATTTGGTTCTCTTAGAGGCTCCGCAAGCCAAATCGGGGGATGGTTATATGGGGGCTATATGTAATTATGGACCGATATGGACCAATTTTTGCATGGTTGTTAGAGACCATATACTACCACCATGTACCAAATTTCAGCCGGATCGGATGAAATGTGCTTCTTTTAGAGCGACCGCAAGCCAAATTTGGGGGTCCGTTTATATGGGGGCTATACGTAAAAGTGGACCGATATGGACCAATTTTTGCATGGTTATTAGATACCATATACTTACACCATGTACCAAATTTCAGCCGGATCGGATGAAATTTGCTTCTCTTAGAGCAATCGCAAGCCAAATTTGGGGGTCCGTTTATATGGGGGCTATACGTAAAAGTGGACCGATTTGGCCCATTTGCAATACCATCCGACCTACATCAATAACAACTACTTGTGCAAAGTTTCAAGTCGATAGCTTGTTTCGTTCGGAAGTTAGCGTGATTTCAACAGACGGACGGACGGACGGACGGACATGCTCAGATCGACTCAGAATTTCACCACGACCCAGAATATATATACTTTATGGGGTCTTAGAGCAATATTTCGATGTGTTACAAACGGAATGACAAAGTTAATATACCCCCATCCTATGGTGGAGGGTATAAAAATAAAGAAGTAAAAATTATTTAAATTTTGTCAACAAATATGTTAAATCCGTTCTAGAAAACTTTCGATTTTGAAAAATTTGCTCTAATAACCCTATGTTTTGCAAAAATAACCTTATTTATTTCCCGATCTTACTACAATTTAGCACAAGATAACCTTCTACTGCGTCAAACTTGCCAAATATTATCCACATTGTTCGATTTTCCCAAAGTTTGCCATAATACTCTTATTTATTAACCAACGTTACTTAAATTTCAAATTTTTATGTATTAGACGATCTATTTAGCCATACATGTCGCTTGTACATAAATAGATTGGCCGATTTTCACAAATTTGGATTTATTACCAAAACTAATTGAGCTATTTCTTCTTTTTTATACCCTAAACCACATAGTGGTCATTACACCCTAAACCACATAGTGGTCAGGGTATAATAAGTTTTATCTGCCAAAATATCTGCCTACCAGATATATTGATTTTAGACCCCATAAAATATATACCGCTCGACTTAGAATCACCTCCTGAGTCGGTCTAGCGCTTGGTGCCCATCCGTCCGTCTTTCCATGTATTTGTTGTTCACAGGATTCCGGTCGCAATTATTAACCGATTTTGAATAAATTTGGTACAGGGAGTTTCTAGGGCACAAGAACCAACGCTATTGAATTTGAAGAAATCTGTTCAAATTTAGATATAGCTCCCATATATATGTTTCGCCCGATTTCGAAAAATGGGGTTACGTTCCACTCTTTTACAAACGGATCGTCACCAAATTTGGCAAAAAATAATATTTTTCATCGCCCTTCAAGTCTGCAAAATTTCATCGAAATCGGTTTATATTTAGATATAGCTCTCATATATATGTATCGCCCGATTTTCCCAAATTTGTCCGCAAAACCCTTATTTATCAACCGATCTTACTCAAAGTTGACTTAATATAATCTTCTATAGCACCAACTACACGCAGAGAAGGAATATGATCACCTCAAACATGTTTCAAGAGCAAAATGTTATTTTTGTATGGTGACCATGTAAATTTTTGTTACTAAAATGTTATTTTCTCGTCAAATATAACCTGCTTGCCGAAATCAGATACATAATTTCCGAGAAAATAACATGGTTGCGAAAACCATGTTACATGGTCACCACCTAAAAATAACATTTTGCTCTTAAAACATGTTTGATGTGATCATATTCCTTCTCTGGGTGTATATGTGCAAAAAATCATGGAAATCGGTTCAGATTTAGCTATAGCTCCCATATATATGAACCGCCCGATTTTTCTAAACTTGGCCATAAAACCCTTATTTATCAACCGATGTTACTCAAAGTTGGCCAAATATAATCTTCTATAGCATTAACTGTATGTGCAATATTTCATCGAAATCGGTTCAGAATGCGATATAGCTCCCATATATGTGTTTAGCCCGATGTTCCTAAATTTGGCCATAGAACCCTTATTTATTAACCGATCTTACTCAAAGTTGGCTAGATCCAGTCCTCTATAGTACTAACGGTATGTACAAAATTTCGTCGAAATAGGTTGAGATGTAGATATAGCTCCCATATATGTATCGCCAGATTTTGAAAAATTTGCCCCTAATAACTTTATGTTTGACCATAGAGGCCACATTTCTTAACTGATCTTACTCAAATTTTGTATAAGGTAACTTTTTGTGGTATTAATCAAACCAGCAAAATATTATGCAAATTGGTTCAGATTTAGATATAGCTTCCATATATATGCATCGCTCGATTTTCCCAAATTTGGCCATAGTACTCTTATTTATTAACCAATGTTACCCAAATTTCAAATTTTGATGTACTGGCCGATCGTATTTATACGTACTTGTAGCTCTTACATAAGAATATTGTTCGATTTTTACAAATTTGGATTTATTACCCACACTTATTGAAAGAATTTCTCTTTTTTAATAATGGGCTCAATATTAATGGTATACTAACTCCCTAGGTGCAATATCAACTGCAGCCAGTGTTGGTAGAAGTAGGGGAAATTCCCTATATATAGGGTTTTTCTAATATTTAGCATCTTGTAGGCACGTTGGACCACAATGTAGGGACATTTTCACTCAACATAATTTGTAATCATTTTTACATTTTGGTGGCTCTAGAGAAGGAAATTAGAAGCCGGCAAGGCTTGATCTTTAACAACATTTAACACTCGTGAAAAAAAAAATCTAACAAAATTTGAAGATTACCACAAATCTACCAAACAAACATTTCTATAGAAATTTTTGTCAAAACTTTATTCCTATAGAAAATTTTGTCAACATTTTATTTTTATAGAAAATTTTGTCAAAATTTTATTTCTATAGCATTTTTTTTTTTCAAAATATTATTTCAATAAAAAAATTTATTTCTATGGAATTTTTTCTCAAAATTTTATTTTTATAGAATTTATTGTCAAAATTTTATTTCTATAGAAAAATTTCTCACAAAAATTTGTTTATAGAAACTTTTCCAAAATTTAATTTTTGTAGAGATTTAACAAGAAAACAATATTATTTTGGGTAGAATTCTACCAACTGTGGCAACCGTGGTGGTAATACAAATTTATATTCTATGTTATATACGTTGCATATTCATGTTTTAAGATAATAAAGTACTTAGAACCATTCTTGTTTTGTAAAATTTGTTTAAATTTAACAACACTATTGTAGGGAAATTTGTTTGGGAATGTATGGGAAACTAAGGAACTTTTTTATCCTTGTAGGGTAAACCGAACATTTTACCTAGCAACACTGACTATGAGCTATAGTCGGATTGAGACAAAGCACCCATAAACATGTACCCCTTAATTTTCTTGAATATGCAACTGCGGTTTATCTCCCATAACTATATCAATGTTACCTCACAAATGCTTATGAATACTAATTCAGTAAGGGTGGTTTAGGGTATGATATAGTCGGCGCCGCCCGACTTTCTACTTTACTTGTTTAATAATGGACTCAATATTAGTGGCATACTAACTCTTTTGGTGCAAAATAAACTATAGCTCCTAATATTAGACATTTCTGCTCAGATTGTGAAAAGACATCCATAAACATGTACCCCCCTCTATGTTCAACAAAACCTATACCAATGATACCCCACAAATGCTTATGTTTACTAATTCAGTATGGGTGGTTTAGGGTATGATATAGTCGGCCCCGCCCGACTTTCTACTTTACTCACTTGTTTAGTAATGGGCTCAATATTAGTAGCATACTAACCCCGTAGGTGCAATATCAACTACAGCCAGTGTTGCTAGAAGTAGGGGAAATTCACTATATGTAGGCTTTTTCTAATATTTAGCGTCTTGTAGGACGTAGGGCCACAATGTAGGGACATTTTCACTCAACACAATTTGTAATAATTTTTACATTTTGGTGGTTCTAGATTAGGAAATTTGAAACTTTTGTCAACATTTTATTTCTATAGAAAATTTTGTCAAAATTGTATTTCTATAGATTTTTTTTTTTTCAAAATATTATTTCTATAAAAATTTTTCTCAAAATTTTATTTCTATGGAATTTTTTCTAAAAATTTTATTTCTATAGAATTTATTATCAAAAATTTTATTTCTATAGAAAAATTTCTCAAAAAAATTTTTTTATAGAAACTTTTTCCAAAATTTTATTTCTATAGATTTAACAAAAAAAAATACTATTTTTGGTAGAATTCTACCAACTGCGGAAAACGTGGTGGCAATACAAATTTATTTTCTAGGTTATATACGTTGCATTTTCATGTTTTAAGATAATAAAGTACTTAGAACCATTCTTGTTTTGTAAAATTTGTTTAATTTTAACGAAAATATTGTAGAGAAAATTGTTTGGGAATGTATGGGAAAGTAGGGAACTTTTTTCGTCCTTGTAGGGTAAACCGAAAATTTTCCCTGGCAACATTGACTATGAGCTATTGTCAGATTGAGACAAAGCACCCATAAACATGTACCCCTTAATTTAAATATGCAACTGCGGTTTATCTCCCAGACCTATATCAATGTTACCACACAAATGCTTAAGATTACTAATTCAGTTGGGGTGATTTAGGGTATGATATAGTCGGCCGCGCACGACTTTCTACTTTACTCACTTGTTTGTTTAGAGAAATAGGCGTCTTCTATACTAAGCAAAGTTCGCATTCGTATTTTTAGGACATAAAATATTTGGCCTCGCGACAATATTTCATTGCATTATTCTTAAAATATTCTTCGTTAAATGATATTATTAATCGGTGATGGAGAAGACGATCATTAGAAATTTCTTATTTATATTCCATTCATTAGATTCACTTAAGTCATAATCTACTGTTTAATGGAATATTTCGGTTATAAAGATTACAAAGATGGTCACTTATTGCTAGTTTACACATAATTAAGACACAGAGGAAACCAAAATGTATGAGATAGAGCAATGTCGTATAACACAAATATTTTAATAACCTATTAAATGTTAGTTTTAAGTGCTTGATTTATTTGTTCCTCTCAGTTGCTTTTATCATACACACTGGAAGCCCATAAAAAAAAAACTGGAAGGCCCAGGTTTTTTTTTTAAGGTTTAAGTTTCACCCCTTTAATCAATTATCTCAAAGTGTCAAAAAGATTTGATAAAAGTCTTATAAACAAATATTTTTTAGAGTAAATATTAAGATTTTGAATGGATCAGAGCATAAGAAGATGATTTTTTGGAGCAGATTTTCTTTGAATATTTCATTATTTCGAAATTACTTCGAAGCTTGTCAAACAGATATCGGTGCCATATATTTGCTTGAATGTTGTTGCCTAATGTATATAGTTTTTAAACCAATGCAAATGGTCTCATATCTATTGGATGTGGAGTTCAATCATTTGGGAAACCATCGACCAATACTACTGCCACCAGTGCCAGTGTTGTTGTACATAGAGCAATATCAGCAACATTAGCATAAACAGAGCCCTCATCATTGTCACCATCACCAAATTATCAGCCATCATCGTCGTCATCGTTGTCACTTGCCATGCATCCATTCATTCATCCAGGCCGACAGCCACTCAACCATACCAAACCACAAATGGAGATTTTTTTCCTATTAAATGCGTGTACCGATGTTGCCGCCATTGATTCCCCTTTTTTTTGAGGGGTCGCTGTTAGTTATTGGAAAGGGGGTGTTGGAGTACTAGCGATTTCCATTTCATGCGCCATTGCTTTATTTAATAGTTTATATGCTAATGTGAATTTGATATTTTAATGTGACATTTTTATTACATTTTATTGTTTACATAAACTACTAAAAATGCTTGCGTATAATTGAAAAGTACTTTAACTGATGTACACAGCTTCGTGAAGTAGCGGCAATAGATGAAGGGAACATTTTAAATCTCTTAGCCGAGACAAGACCCCATACCATAAATGCGATGTAATTGTTAAAATTTGAAATTACACGCAGAGAAGGAATATGATCACCCCAACCATATTCCAAGACCAAAACGTTACTTTTTTACGGAAAACATGTAGTACGTTTGTCGATACCATATTCTTTTCTCGGAAATTATGTATATGATTTCGGAAAGCATGTTATGTTTGACAAGAAAAGAATATTTTTGCGACAAGAATGCTACATGGTCGCTGTGAAAAACATGTGTGAGTTGATCATATTCTTTTTCTCGATGTTGGAGTTTGCAATTAGAAGTCCCGCTGTGTAAAAACTAGAGATTAAATTCCGTATATAATTATGGACCGATATGGATCAATTTTTGCATGGATGTTAGGGACCATATACTAATACCACGTCGGCTGTGACATTCGTACATCTTTTATAATTTGCGCGATATGGGCCCCACAATGTTTTTTTATACCCTCCACCATAGGATGGGGGTATATTAACTTTGTCATTCCGTTTGTAACACATGGAAATATTGCTCTAAGACCCCATAAAGTATATATATTCTGGGTCGTGGTGAAATTCTGAGTCGATCTGAGCATGTCCGTCCAACCGCCTGTTGAAATCACGCTAACTTCCGAACGAAACAAGCTATCGACTTGAAACTTGGCACAAGTAGTTGTTATTGATGTAGGTCAGACGGTATTACAAATGGGCCATATCGGTCCACTTTTACGTATAGCCCTCATATAAACGGACCACCAAATTTGGCTTGCAGACCCTCTAAGAGAACCAAATTTCATCCGATCCGGCTGAAATTTGGTACATGATGTTGGTATATGGTCTCTAACAAATATGCAAAAATTTGTCCACATCGGTCAATAATTATATATAGCCCCCATATAAACCGATCCCCCGATTTGGCTTGCGGAGCCTTTTAGAAGACCAAAATTCATCTGATTCAGTTGAAATTTGGTGCGTGGTGTTAATATATGGCCTCAAACACCAATGCAAAAATTGGTCGAAATCGGTCCAGAATTATATATAGCCCCCATATAAACCGATCCCCAGATTTGACCTCCGGAGCCCCTTGGAAGAGCAAAATTTATCCGATTCGGATAAATGTATAGTATATGGTATCCAACAACCATGCTGGAATTGGTTCATATCAGTCCATAATTATATATAGCCCCCATATAAACCGATCCCCAGATTTGACCCCGGGTGCCTTTCGGAGAAGCAAAATTCATCCGATCTGGTTGAAATTTGGTACGTGGTGGTAGTATATGATATTTAACAACCATGCCAAAAGTTGCCCATATCAGTCCATAATCATATATAGCCCCCATATAAACCGATCCCGAGATTTTGTTTTGGAGCCGCTTGGAGGAGCAAATTTTATCCGAGTCAGTTGAAATTTGGTACATTGTGCTAGTATATGGCCGTTAACAACCATGCCTAACTAGATCCATATCGGTCTATAGTTATATATAGCCCTCAGATAAATCGATCCCCAAACACGCAAAAATTGGTCCATATCAAGTTCATAATTGTATATAGCCCCCATATAAGCGACCCCCACATTTCAATTCTGGCTCTCTACGTACAATGCAAAAGTCCATATCGATTCGTAATTATTTGTAGACTTACCTATACATACCTTTGTTGTCTAATATATACCACGTATGGACTAAGTAACAATTTAGAAAACGATGTTAAGAAGAAGATACCACAATTCAATTAATTCGATTGTGGATGACAGCTTTTCGTAGAAGTTTCTACGCAATCCATGGTGGAGGGTACATAAGAAAATGGAAGAAAATTTCATTAAGAGTCAGCCAACGAAAAATTTTCATTGATACAATGAAAATATTCGTTAATAGTACGAAACGTTACGTTGATTGGCACAAAATTCGTTATATTAACGACAAAATTCGTTGTATTAACGAATTTGTTTCATTGGCTGACTTTTAACGACACATTTCTTTAATATAACGAAACTTTTTCTATTAGTGTAGAATCACCTCCTGAGTCGATATAGCGCTTGGTGTCCGTCCGTCCGTCTGTCCATGTATTTGTTGTTCGCAGGATTCCGGTTGCAATTATTAACCGATTTTGATGAAATTTGGTAGAGAGTGTTTTTTGGGCACAAGGACGAACATTATTGAAATTGGAAGAAATCGGATCGAATTTAGATGTATGTTAGCTTCCATATATATGTATCGCCCGATTTCGACAACCGATCGGCGTCAAAATTGCCACAAAATAATCCGATGGAACACCCTTTAAATGCGCCAAATTTCATCGAAATCGGTTCAGATTTAGATATAGCTCCCATATATATGTATCGCCCGATTTTCCCAAATTTGGCCATAAGTCCCTAATTTATAATCCGATCCAACTCAAATGTTCTACAGTACTGACTATATGTGCAAAATATCATCCAAATCGGTTCAGATTTAGATATAGCTCCATATATAGCGCCTGATTTTCAAAAATTTGCCTCTTATAACCATATTTTTGACCATATTGATCACATTTATTAACCGATCTTACTCAAATTTAGCACAAGGTAATCTCCTGTAATATCAACCAAACCTGCAAAATATAATCCAAATCGGTTCAGATAAATATAGATTCCATATATATGTGTCGCCCGTTTTTGAAAAATGTACTCTTTAACATATAACTTTATTTCTGACCATAATAGTCTTATTTAGTGCCCGATCTTACTCTAATTTAGAACAAGGTAACCTTCTGTGGTATCAACCAAATCTGGAAAATATCATCAAAATCGATTCAGATTTAAATATAGCTCCCATATATATGCAACGATCGATTTTCCCAAATTTGGCCATAATACTCTTATTTATTAACCAATGTTGCTCAAATTTCAAAAGTACATGTATTAGCCGATATATTTAAACTTACATGTAGCTCTTACATAAATCATTTGGATTTATTACCAAACTAATAGAGCGATTTCCTCTTTTTTTTTAATAATGTACTCAATATTAGTGGCATACTAACTCTGTAGGTTCAAAATGAACTATAGCTCCTAATATCAGACATTTCGGTTCAGATTGTGATAAAACTCCCTTAACCATGTACCCATTAATGTTCTTAAATATGGAAATGCGGGTTTCCCCAAACCTGTACCATTGATACCCCACAAACAATGTTTACTAACTCAGTAGGAGTGGTTTAGGGTATAATATAGTCGGCCCGCCCGACTTTCTACTTTACTCACTTGTTTAATAATGGACTTAATATTATTGGTATACTAGCTCTGCAGGTATTCAATCAAAGATCTGGCATTTCTATTCAGAGTGAGATACACTCAAAAAACACTGAACCCATCAGGAAGAAAAATTTTGGTTATTTTTAGAAAATTTTGATTATTTTTATAAAATTTTAACTAAACAGTATTACAAACACTGACATCACGCCGATAAGTAAATGTTTTCGACAAATTCAAGGAAATTTATTGCAAATAATAATTTTTTTTCACTCGCTAAGGAAAACTTTGCAGTTTGAAGGGGAAAATTAAAGTTCAAAATTGCAAGAATGTTTTTAGTGCTATACGAAGTTCAAGATGGGCTCATTTGTAGTAAAATTTATAAATTTAAAGAAATAATGAACTATTTTGTGAGAAGTACGAATTAAGTAAATCTTTTTGCTTCATTTTTTCCAGCTTTTTAGTTCATTTAACTAACGTACGCAAAAAATCATCAGAGTAAAGAAAACTTTCTCCAAACATAAAAATTGCTTGAACTAAAATAAAGTTAAATGGGCTTTAGTGAAATAGAGTGTTCACTTTTTGTATTCTACATCACTAGGGGTGGTTCAGGGTATGATATAGTCGGCCCCGCCCGACTTTCTACTTTATTTACTTGTATTCGTAATATTAACGAAACGTATTCCATTAATATAACGAAAAACGAAAACACAAAATTGTCTTTTTACGATTGATTTCATTGTACTAACGATCACTTTTGTTCTTATAACGAAAAATAATCAACGAAGCACATTCGTTAATAGTACGAAGCATTTCTCTACCAGGTGGAGAAAAATGTAGTTAAATTTTCGCACTAGGTAGTTAATGTTTTTCAAAAATTAGTTTATAGTTTTCGTATAAATAACGACTACCAATTTTTTTTCTATTTAAGGGTAGTGGCTTCAATGTAAAATTTCCCCAGGATATCTGTTTTCTTTAAGGTTATAGCATGATTGAAACTGACATGCTGATATCAGTTTACATCACCATAAATATCATATTCTTTTTATAGTCATTTTTATACCCTCCACCATAGGATGGGGGTATATTAACATTGTCATTCCATTTGTAACACATCGAAGTATTGCTCTAAGACCCCATAAGGTATATATATTCTGGGTCGTGGTGAAATTCTGAGTCGATTTAAGCTTGTCCGTCCGCCCGTCCGTCTGTTGAAATCACGCTAACTTCCGAACGAAACAAGCTGTCGACTTGAAACTTGGCACAAGTAGTTGTTATTGATGTTGGTCGGATGGTATTGCAAATGGACCATATCGGTCCACTTTTACGTATAGCCCCCATATAAACGGACCCCCAGATTTGGCTTGCAGATCCTCTAAGAGAAGCAAATTTCATCCGATCCAGCTGAAATTTGGTACATGGTGTAAGTATATGGTCTCTAACAATCATACAAAAAGTGGTCCACATCGGTCCATAATTATATATAACCCCCATATAAACCGATCCCCGGATTTGGCTTGAGGAGCCTCTAAGAGAAGCAAATTTCATCCGATCCGGTTGAAATTTGGTACATGGTGTAAGTTTATGGTGTCTACATAATTATGGACCGATGGTCAATAATTATGTACACCGAAAGAATTTTCTTCGTAAAAAGAACGAAAAATTTCGTTAAAAGTACGAAATTTGTCATTGTTTTACAACCAAAGAAACTTTTCATTAAAAGTACGAAATATTTCGTACTTTTTACGAAGAAAAGTTCTTCCAAAATTTTCGTAGTTTGTAAGAAAAAAATTCGTACTTTTTATGAAGAATCTTCGTACTTTTTATGAAAAATCTTCGTACTTTTTATGAAACAATTTCGTTCTTTTTATGAAAATGTTTCGTACTTTTTATGAAAAGTTTTCGTAGTTTTTATGAAAAATTTTCGTACTTTTTATGAAAAACTTTCGTACTTTTTTCTGAAAAATGTTCGAACTTTTAGAAAAAAATTTATAGTCGAAAGTGCATTTGGTTGTAGTTGCAAGTGTGAAAAATGACATCACTACTTTACATCTTAAGTTTTTGAATAATTTTTAGTTTTATTGCTTCACTTTTATTCATAGCGCGCTATCACCCAAATGAGAAGTAGCATAGACTTGCATAAAAAAATAGAATTAAGGAATGCACTCAAGCACATTATAAAAGACAATTTAATGCCGCGAACGGAAATTTTACAACTTCAATGAAACTTCTTCGTTATTTCAAAGAAAATGTTTCGTACTTTTTATGAAGAAGTTTTAACGCAGAATGTTTTGTAAAATATTCGTAAAAACTTCTTCACAAAATTCGTGAAATGTAAAGAAAGTTTCGTTAAAAGTACGAACTTTTTACGAAGAAAAGTTAATGTAGAATGTTTCGTAGAAGTTTCGTATATTCGTAAAATGTTCTTCGTAAAATTTACGAAAATGAATGAAAATTTCGTTATTTTAATGAAGAATTCAGGGAGAATAGTTAATGAAGAATTCTTCGTAAAATTAACGAAGAGAATTCTTTCGGTGTAGACACCATAATTATGTATAGCCCCAATATAACCCGATCATCAGATTTGACCTACGGAGCCTCTTGGAAAACCAAAATGCATATGATTCAGTTGAAAGTTGTTACGTGGTGTTAATATGTGGCCTCAAACACCCATGCAAAAATTGCTCAAATCGGTCCATAATTATATATAGCCCCCATATATACCGATCCCCAGATTTGAACTCCGGAGCCCATTGGAGGAGCAAAATTCATCCGATTCGGTTGAAATTTGGTACGTGATGTTAGTATATGGTATCCAACAACCATGCAGGAATTGGCTCATATCAGTCATTAATTATATATAACCCCCATATAAACCGATCCCCAGATTTGACCTCCGGTGCCTTTTGGAGAAGCAAAATTAATCCGATCTGGTTGAAATTTGGTACGTGTTGATATTTAACAACCATGGCAAAAGTGATTCATATCACTCGATAATCATATATAGCCCCCATATAAACCGATCCCGAGGAGCCTTTTGGAGGAGCACATTTCATCCGAGTCAGTACATAGTGCTATATGTCTAACTATAGTTATATATAGCCCTCAGATAAATCGATCCCCAATCACACCAAAATTGGTCCATATCAAGTTCATAATTGTATATAGACCCCATATATAGGCGACCCCCATATTTCAATTCTGGCTCTCTACGTATCGTGAAAAAGTCCATATCGATTCGTAAATATTTGTAGACGTACCTATTCATACCTTTTTTTCTAATATATGCCACGTATGGACTAACTCACAATTTAGAAAACGATGTTACGAAGTTTTAAGATACCACAACCCAATTAATTAGATTGTGAATGACAGCCTTTCGTAGAAGTTTCTACGCAATCCATGGTGGAGGGTACATAAGATTCTGAACTTACGGCCGTACATACTTTTTTGTTTAAAATATACCCCGTATGGACTAACTTACAATTGAGAAGACGGTGTTAAGAAGTTTTAATATACCTTGCCATCGGCAAGTGTTACCGCAACCCAAGTAATTCGATTGTGGATGACAGTCATTAGTACAATTTTCTATGCAATCCGTGGTGGAGGGTACATAAGATTCGGCCTGGCCGAACTTACTGCCGTATATACTTGTTTTTCGATGATTTACCTTTAACTAGCCAGATGCCATATACATATGTATAATAAAATTGAATCAGAACTCTTTAATTTCGAGAATGTTATAGAAATTCAAATTCTATTCAATCCTTGACACCATGCCCCCAATATAGTTTTCGTGTTATATGACAGCGCATACAGTCATTACTAAATTACTTTGTTCCTGTTTAACCCCTTCTCTACCCTCATAAATCATTCGTTATGTATCTCGTACTTTCTCTTCCAATAGTTCAGTTGACAATATCGGAAGATTGTCATCATCCGTATTGCCATCATCTTCATCATAATCAGGATGAATAATAATTTATGATGGATGTCGTTAATTTGTGCATACAAGTTTGAAAACACTGAAGCAGTGTAGGTATTATAAAAATGATGATGTATTTCCGATACAACAAACCATCATCGTGGCAAGAGCGAGAGTATACCTAATAAGTCAACCATACAGCCACATTTACTGAACTCCATTTATGGTTTTTGGATTTGTTCATTTTCGATGGGTTTTGTATTGTATGGAAGATCCTGGATGTGTGTGGTAAATGTCATTGGAGATGAATTATGCTGTTTATGTTTGCCGGAAAACAATCAGTCAAAAAAAATATATATACATAATTTGTGCTTATCCGACAGCTAGTTTTAGCATCACGAAATCTTTGTATCAACTCACCCTCTGTCAAAAAGTCCTTTCGGAAAAAAGTCAATGGGAACACAATAAAAAAGAAATCACATATATGAGTTGAATGTGCACTGATGTTCTTAATGGACTAGAATACTTCCTTGGTCTTCATTAATGGATCGTATTCTCCAATACATGTACATCTTTCAAATGGCAGTCAAGTAAACATGAAATAGGGTTAAGCCACTTCATAGACATCAGTTATAGTCAAGCCCTTGTGAACAAGGAAATGTTTGTGTGTATCAAAGTACCAATGCAATGCCTTGAATATGCGAGAAAAATTCCAATAAAACTACCATATACCAAATTTGAATTACGATAGATAAGATAGAATTAAGGCAATATTGCCATATCCTTTACACTACTGCCCTGGTGCCAAATTTATTTTTATAATGTATAAGGATTAATATTTTGATCAATAAGCCAACATCTCGACTTTCTTTAAATTTAGCCAAGTCGACATTTCGACGTAGAAAAACAAATTTTTTAAATCAAAATCGATTCTTCAATTTTGTTAAAATTTGGAAATGTTGACTTTTCGACTTTATTTTATTAGTCGACTTCTTAGCTCTTTTAACTACACGTAAAAAACGATGCACCCACCAGGAGGGAAAATTTTGTTTAATTTTAGAAAATGTAGGTTAATTTTAACTAAACTGTATTACAAACGCAGATGCCACGCGGACACAAATAAGTAAATATTTTAAACAAATTCAAGAAAATTTATTAGACATAATTAATTTTTTTTTTCACTTGCTAAAGAAAATTTCGAAGTTTGAACAAAAAAACTGTTTGGGGCCTTAAAACAAATATGCTTAGGATGAAAAATAATATGTTTCCAGTGCAAACAATTTTTTATTTTAACACATTCTGAAAAGTACATGTTACAGAGGCGATTTTTGTTTTAAAGGTTTAGGGACTATACGACCAAGCATCGACTTTTTTTAAATTTATAAAAAGTCAACTTTGGACTATTGGACTTTAGCGATGAGTAGAAAAATCTACCTTTTAATTGTTTGATTTATTAAAAATTTTAACAAGTATATACGGCCGTAAGTTCGGCCAGGCCGAATCTTATGTACCCTCCACCATGGATTGCATAGAAACTTGTACTAAAGACTGTCATCCACAATCGAATTACTTGGGTTGCGGTAACACTTGCCGATGGCAAGGTATCTTAAAACTTCTTAACGCCGTCTTCTCAATTGTATGTTAGCCCATACGGGGTATATATTAAACAAAAAAGGCCGATTAAATACGTAAATAATTTAGATTGACAAAATTTTCTATAGAAATAAAATTTTAACAAAAATTTCTATAGAAATAAAATTTTGACAAAAAATTCTATAGAAATAAAATTTTCACAAACTTTTCTACAGAAATAAAATTTTGACAAAATTTTCTATAGAATACAATTTTAACAAAATTTTCTATAGAAATAAAATTTTGACAAAAATGTCTATAGAAATAAAATTTTGACAAAAATTTCTATAGAAATAAAGTTTTGACAAACATTTTCTATAGCAATAAAATGTTGACACAATTTTTTATAGAAATAAAATGTTGGTAGATTATTTTTGGGGATCGGCTATATATAACTATAGACCGATATGGACCAATATTGGCATGGTTGTTAGCGGCCATATACTAGCGCAATATACAAAATTTCACCACGTACCAAATTTCAACCGGGTCGGATGAATTTTGCTCCTCCAATAGCTCCGGAGGTCAAATCTGGGGATCGGTTTAAATGGGGGTTATATACAATTAAGACCGGTGTGGACCAATTTTTGCATGGTTGTTAGAGACCATACACTAAATTCCAACCGGATCGTGTGAATATTGCTCTTCCAAGGTGCTCCGGAGGTCAAATCTGGGGATCGGTTTTTATGGGGGCCATATATAATTATATACCGATGTGGACCAATTTTTGCATGTTTGTTAGATACCATGTATCAGCACCATGCACCAAATATCAGCCGGATCAGATAAAATTTGCTTCCCTTAGGGGCTCCGCAAGCCAAATCTGGGGATCGGTTTATATGGGGACTGTATATAATTATGGACCGATGTGGACCAATTTTTGCATAGTTGTTAATTTTGCTCTTCCAAGGGGCTCCGGAGGTCAAATCTGGGGACCGGTTTATATGGGGGCTATATATAATTGTGGACCGATTTTGACCAATTTTTGCATGGGTGTTTGACGCTATACATTAACACCACGTACCAAATTTCAACTGAATCAGATGAATTTTGGTATTCTAAGAGGATCCGGAAGTCAAATTTGGCGATCGGTTTATATGGGGGCTGCATATAATTATGCACCGATATGGATCAATTTCTGCATGGTTGTTAGAGACCATATACTAACACCACGTACAAAGTTTCAACCGAATCGGATGAAATCTTGCTCTTCCACGAGGCTCCGGAGGTCAAATTTGGGGATCGGTTTATATAGGGGCTATATATAGTTATGGACCGATATGGACCAATTTTTGCATGGTTGGTAGAGACCACATACTTACACCATGTACCAAAGTTCAGCCGGATCGGATGAAATTTGCCTCTCTTTGAAGATCCGCTAGCCAAATCTGGGGGACCGTTTATATGGAGTCTATATATAATTATGGACCGATATGGACCAATTTTTACATGGTTGTTAAAGACCATATACTTACACCATGTACCAAATTTCAGC
The DNA here is from genome assembly GCF_050003625.1 of Haematobia irritans. NCBI lineage: Eukaryota > Metazoa > Arthropoda > Insecta > Diptera > Muscidae > Haematobia > Haematobia irritans. Next base: position 172,223,313 of record NC_134400.1, read on the forward strand.
CGGATCGGATGAAATTTGCCTCTCTTAGAGGATCCGAAAGCCAAATCTGGGGGTCTGTTTATATGGAGGCTATATATAGTTATGGACTGATATGGACCAATTTTTGCATGGTTGTTAGAGACCATATACTTACACCATGTACCAAATTTCAGCCGGATCGGATGAAATTTGCCTCTCTTAGAGGCTCCGCAAACCTAATCTGGGGGTCCGTTTATATGGGGGCTGTATATAGTTATGGACCAATTTTTGCATGGTTGTTAGAGACCATATACTTACACCATGTACCAAATTTCAGCCGGATCGGATGAAATGTACCTCTCTTAGAGGCTCCGCAAGCCAAATCTGGGGGTCCGTTTATATGGGGGCTATACGTAAAAGTGGACCGATATGGCCCATTTGTAATACCATCCGACCTACATCAATAGCAACTACGTGTGACAAGTTTCAAGTCGATAGCTTGTTTCGTTCGGAAGTTAGCGTGATTTCAACAGACGGACGGACGGACTTGCTTAGATCGACTCAGAATTTCACCACGACCCAGAATATATATACTTTATAGGGTCTTAGAGCAATATTTCGATGTGTTACAAACGGAATGATAAAGTTTATATACCCCCCATCCTATGGTGGAGGGTATAAAAACAAATCCAAGAATTTAAATTTTAATGCTCAGACATGTCCTCAAATGTTAACGCAGCCAACGCGGTTGGTGGCCAATTCCATTTTGAAGTGTTACAGTTGTTCAAATTGCTGGTGTTGGTGCTCTTGTCATTCGTATATCTCATATACGTTAATGCACTGTGCACCAAGGATTTGGTGATTTCAAATTAAGAAGTCCTTTTGTTGTTACCACAAACCTTAAGCCAGCGGACGAATAAACGAATGACAAAAACGAAATAAGGTAGGAGATCTGGGATAAAGCAGTGACAATTTTTATTTGTACTTTCATTTCATTTTCCAGCATTTGTATTTGCATAATTTAAGTGGCAGTAGTAGCTCACCTCCCCCTCTATAAAGGATTTTCCGGAGTAATAACGTGGCATTGCACAATGGGATAGCTTGGGATTTTTTTTATTTTGCTGTAGATCTGTATTGCTAACAAATATTACAACCAGCGATGGGTATTTAAAATTTCACCCGTCCGAACTTACGGCCATATGTTCACTTAAGAAAAGTTCACTTGGATCGAAAGATTTTGATTTTCCCTTATGGATTTTAGTATTGATTCCGAGTAAAAAATGCGGCTTCTTTAAAATGAAGAGATTGTTTAGAGAGCTTTAAATCTAGGCTCTTTAAAATTATTCCTTGGATACAAATAATGTTTGTTTGGGATGTAATGTAATGTACTACTGGACGACTCCAACGACATTTATTGCCAAAATTCGAAAATTCGTTTTCGTGTAGCCAATATACAGAGTGGCTGATATGTATTGCAACCAACACCAGATTGCAATAATTTCTCGTCTGTCAGATTTATTGCAGTGAAAATTCCTTTTATTGTTTACAGTCTTCAAAAAGTATTTTGACCAATTTCATTCAGAAATAAAGTTATTCGTAATGGAATTCAAGCGTTATAGAATTTTTTATATTTGACTGGAACACCACAAAAACTGCCACTATGCAACGCGTCCAAAAGTAGACGAAAACTGTAACAGCACCAGGAATGATACGAAGGCCAGACTTGATCTACCACGCCGCAGTGTTAGAAAGCCTTCTCGTGAGCTGAATATATCGCGAGGTCGAATGCAACACATATTAAAAATGAGCTTGGTCTATTGAAGTTCCAAAATGTGAAATAGCTGACCGACATTTTATTTTGAAGTTGTCGTTAACACATTTATAAAAGACTTGATAGTACATGAAGAAAAAGGCTCAGAAAACGAATAAATTAAAAGTCCTAGAAGCAAGTACGCAAAACTCAAATTTTTAAGCGAATTGTTTCTTAAATATATTCTTTCGCTTCTTTGGCTCACAATCAATACAAAAATCATCAATGTAAAGGCAAACTACACGCAAAAAAATAATTCTTTCCTTCCAAACGAAATTTTAGACAAACAACGTTCGTTTCTCATTTGCTTTTCGCTGTAAGGAAGTGTATTTGGAAGAAAAGTATATACTTTTTGTGATAAACGTTTATTCTTTTCCAGGATGTAAAAACAATTTCATAAAGACAAACTCAAAACAAAAAAAAACATTCTTTTCTTGCAAATTGCATTTTCCCTCACATCTTTCTCACATCCACGAGGTTTTTTAGTTCTTAACACCTTTTCCTCTAATACCAACAATGTAGAAGAAATTATACGATTTTATAAATTTTAAAATTTTTTTTTTACCTTTCGCCTGGACGGAGAATCGAACCGCGGACCATGCACTTTGTAAGCCAACACACTAACCACTGAGCTATGTACCTGTTATGGTCATCAATAGATAAATATCCATATAAGTTATATTTATATAGCATAGCTCGCGGCGCCCACGAACCGAATAAACAAAGTTTATTTAACAGAAACAAACATTTAGTTTGGCACCGTGGAGCAGTGGTTGCTACGTCCGACTTGCATGCGAAGGGTCGTGGGTTCGATCCCTGCTTCGACCAAAGTTTTTTTTTGTTTTTTTTTTTACATATATTCCAGATATGTTCGGAAGATTCCGAAAAAATGTTCAACATTATATTGTAGTATATTAAATTTTGAACTGTAAAATGTGTCTTATTAAAGACCTAAAGTCAGAAAAGAACAGTGTTTGATATAAACGAAATGGACTGTGTTGTTGTTTTAAAAATAACTTTGTTTTATTGAAAAAATAAAAATTTTGTAACAAACGAATTTTCTTGGTGATAAAAGTTTAAAATTTTCGAAGCAATTCAAAAACTCTAACAAACGAAAAACGTTTTCGGTACACGTTTTCCAAACATTTTTTTTTGCGTGTAGTTGGAACCGCACATCCTTCTTTTCAGTGGATGCATAAAAAACGTAGACTGGAAAGAGTAAAACGAATAAAATAAAATTATCGGGTTTACTTGCCATAGAGGTCCTGAGAATGAAGCCAGGAACCATTTTTGTCGGCGGCGTTTGACACTAATTATTTGCCTCCGGCGGTGACATGTTGACGGCTAAGCCGACATAAAATTGTCTATTCGGCATGTGACAATTATTCATTCTCTGTTATAAAATCAATTTGAAGTTATCCGATTGGTAATGAGATTAGTTGTACAACCAATCTTACCATCACATTTACATTTCATTCAAGTTTAGAGAGCTAAATGTTTGCAAAATTATTATAGCAACTTGATACTGACGGATTTTGGGTGGAAAGTTAAACATTTTGATAAAAAATACAACATTTAATATTTTTTCTTTTTAAATCAACATTTTTGATTAATTGGCGGCTAATTTTGAGTCGAGATGAGTCGACACATTTGGCGGCGGCTAAAATTGGTGACTTCATTCTCTGTAGAGGTTAGCTGAAAATTTACTTCGGTTGGACACCAGAACTCAACCGTGGCCCTTGGTAATGGTGTAGGCTGCCGTAACAGGCGATCGTATTCATCGACCGAAAAGCCAAATATTATTGCCCCGGACAGACAAAATATCATCAATTAAAATGTTGATTGCATTTGAAAATTTTTAATCAAATCAAAAAAAGTCAATTAAGAAAATGATTGAAAATTTTTACATTTTTTATTAAAATGTTAATAATATCCATTCACTAATAGAAAACAAGTAAGGAAAGTCTAAAGTAGGGCGGGGCCGACTATATTATACCCTGCACCACTTTCTAGATCTAAATTTTCGATACCATATCACATCCGTCAAATGTGTTGGGGGCTATATATAAAGGTTTGTCCCAAATACATACATTTAAATATCACTCGATTTGGACAGAAATTGATAGACTTCCACAAAATCTATACACTCAAAATTTAAGTCGGCTAATACACTAGGGTGGAACACACTGTTAGTAAAAAAATATGGGAAACATTTAAATCTGAAGCAATTTTAAGGAAACTTCGCAAAAGCTTATTTATTTTTTATCGCTCGATATATATGTATTAGAAGTTTAGGAAAATTAGAGTCATTTTTACAACTTTTCGACTAAGCAGTGTCGATTTTACAAGGAAAATGTTGGCATTTTGACCATTTTTGTCGAAATCAGAAAAACATATATATGGGAGATATATCTAAATCTGAACCGATTTCAACCAAATTTGGCACGCATAGCTACAATGCCAATTCTACTCCCTGCACCCTCACAAAAAATCGCTTCTGTAACATATACTCCCAAACATATTTTGCTTCAAGCATATACATTTTTGGGTATTGCCCAAACATTTATATGTGTGATCTCTACCAATATATAAAATAAACAATATATGTTTGGGTAGTCTAAGTTCCAAACATTTTGTATTTTTGCATCCAAATTCAATAATGTTGTCTTCCAAAAAACAATATGTTATTATGTGACCATATAATATGTTTGGAAGCATTTTGCACCCAAAAATATTATATGCTTAAAAAAATTCTCCCAAACAATATTGTGCTCAAAATTTTATTTATTTATTTATATATTTACAATCATAATGAATTATGAAAATAAACAGGTAATATAGGTGCTAACAACATAGGTTTTCGACCTGAATGCTCAAAATTTTGTTTCTGCCCAATTGTATATTCCCCGACATCTTTCTCACTTCCACGAGATTTTTTAGTTCTTAGCACCTTTTTCTGTAATACAACATTGTAGAAGAAATTATTCAATTTAATGATTTTTTTTATTTTAATTTTACCTTTTGCCGGACGGGGATTCGAACAGCGGACCACACAGTTTGTAAGGGTCAAAGAAGTAGCTGATCAATTGCCCAAGGAAAAATAAAATGTTAATTTTGTAATAACAAGCAACAACCACCAACTTAATTCAATATCGCTCCATGTTAAATAGCGCTCCAAGCTACTAAACACATATATGTTTATAGGCTATTTCTAAATTAATATATGTTTGCATTCAAGCATATTATATTTACAAACATTTTATGTCCCAAACATAATATGTTCTAAAATTAACATATATGTCCCAAACATGTTATGCTAGTTTATGAACATTATATGTTTGCACTCAAAAATATTGTGTTCCAAACATATAATGTTTATAGCCAAACATATGAAAAACAGTCTTTTTCAACCGTGTGTGCAAAATTTCAACTAAATCGGAGTTAAAAATTGGTCTCTGTGGTCATATGAGTGTAAATCGGGCGAAAGCTATATATGGGAGCTATATCTAAATCTGAACCGATTTCAACCAAATTTGGCACGCATAGCTAAAATGTTAATTCTACTCCCTGTGCAAAATTTCAACTAAATTGGAGTTAAAAGTTGGCCTCTGTAGTCATATGAGTGTAAATCGGGCGAAAGCTATATATGGGAGCTACATCTAAATCTGAACCGATTTCAACCAAATTTGGCACACTTGACTATAGTACTAATTGTTCTTCTTGTGCAAAATTTTAAGCAAATTAGAGTAAAACTCTGGCTTCTGGGGCCACATAAGTCCATATCGGGCAAAATATATGTATGGGAGCTATATCTAAATCTGAACCGATTTCTTCCAAAATCAATAGGGTTCTATTCTGAGCCAAAACACATACTTGTGCCAAATTTGAAGTCGATTGGACGAAAACTTCGACCTAGACTTTGATTACAAAAATGTGTTCATGGACAGACGGACATGGCTATATCTCACTCAGGAGCCCACCCTGAGCATTTTTGCCAAAGACACCATGTGTCTATCTCGTCTCCTTCTGGGTGTTGCAAACATATGCACTAACTTATAATACCCCGTTCCACAGTGTGGCGCAGGGTATAAAAATTGTAAACCATGGACAATCCAACAGGACTCCATCGCACTCGCTTCTTTTCTCAATCTGTTGGACTTGTGCTTCTGGACATTTTGGTTGGCACTAAATGCCACAGTGTTGAACATCTCAAGACGGCTTCGCAGGGAATGAGCCGGCGGCGCCATTGTCGTGTAGCGTGTGATGGCTTTGTCGGCTTTTTGAATGACATAATTCGTGTCAAAACTAGCCAAATCGAAAGATCTAAACTGATTCTAAAATTTAATGTTATTTCCGACATACGAGTATTAGCTTTTGAAAATAGACAAGAAATGAAAAATTATAAGGCTTTACTTTCTTGCATTTTATACCAGCCATCCTGTACAGAATTGACATTGCGAACAACCATGAAGAGATGAACTAAATGAACCCACTGTGCAATGATAAAAACAATCGCCCGAACTTAAAGAAATCCACTGAGAAGAGCGGAGAATCTCCATGATTGTTGCCGAATAGCAATTGTATGTAAATGAGTGAATGAATGAAAAATATAATAATGAAAATTGTACGAAGCTTAAAAGGCAACAACAACAACAACAACAACAACAAAACAAAGTGCCAAGGCAAGGAAGCGAATATATCGAGAGAACAGCCAGGATAAAATGGAGCCGAGGACAACGTTAATGAATATTTCATTTGCGTTGAAAGTGGCTTAACGCTCGATTTTTTTTAATTTCAAGCTTACGCAGCCATACTACATTGCAACACTGCCTTTCCTCGTCTTCATTTTTAGGTACCACAAAAAAAGAAAAATTTCGGACCCAAAGAGGATTTTCGATGACAAACAATAATGGAGTTGCGGTTGTCATTGTTATTGGTATTGTTGCATGTTCTATAGGTCTGATGATATCTGTTCTCTTGCCGGTGTTCCTGATGTTCGTTCAAAGCGCTTCGCCATTTTAAATGAAAAATAAAAAAAAGAAAAATGCCTTCGTTAGTGCCTTGGAATTACTTTAAAAACCTTCTCTTCCTTATGCTTTGGTAAACTTAATTTATTTGCTGCTTTTTAGTGGTTGAATTGGCTCACGAATGTAAATCAATGCAAATAGTTGTATCCTTAGACTCATTAAAATGGTTGCGCTTCATCCATTTCTCTTAGTCTTCAGAGAAAATTACAAAATATTTTCTTTTATGTTAAAATTGAACTTAGGTTTTGCAGTTTTTACTACTACCAATAATTGAACTTGGGGAACATGAACCGTTGCTCATGATACTGAACGTATGTGATATAATTACACTGAACAAAAAATTGCCTTGAGACCAAAAATTATTTTCTTTTATATTATGGGTGATACGGTCAAAATTTGGTCAATATAAACTTGACGTATTTCTTTCAATTTTGCATTTAAAAAACCTGAACACCCCTCATTTTGAAGGTGTGTGTGTAGAATGTTGCTCCTATTTTGATTTTGGAATTCACTCTTTAGTTGTCAAAATGCCGTCCAAGCAAGAAGAACAGCGTATCAAAATTTTGCTCGCGCATCGCGAAAATCCGAGCTACTCGCACGCAAAGCTGGCAAAATCGCTAAAAGTTGCCAAATCAACCGTTGCAAATGTAATTAAAGTATTTGGGGAACGTTTGTCGACAGCCAGGAAGTCTGGATCGGGGGGAAATCGAAAACCGGAAGCCGCTGAGACGACAAAGAGAGTTGCCGGTATTTTCAAGCGAAACCCTAACCTCTCTCTCCGAGATGCCGCAAATAAGCTGGGTGTATCGTCTACAACCGTGCATCGAGCCAAAAAATGAGCCGGACTATCGACTTACAAGAAGGTAGTGACTCCAAATCGCGATGATAAACAAAATACGACGGCCAAAGCGCGATCCCGGAGGCTGTACACGACGATGCTGACGAAGTTTGACTGCGTGGTAATAGACGACGAAACCTACGTCAAAGCCGACTACAAGCAGCTTCCGGGACAGGAGTTTTATACGGCAAAAGGAAGGGGAAAGGTAGCAGATATTTTCATGCACATAAAACTGTCAAAGTGCGCAAAGAAATATCTGGTTTGGCAAGCCATCTGTACCTGTGGCTTGAAAAGCAGCATGTTCGTAGCTTCCGGGACTGTCAACCAAGAAATTTACGTGAAAGAGTGTTTCAATAAACGTCTGCTGCCTTTCCTGAAGAAACACGGTTGTTCCGTACTGTTTTGGCCGGATTTGGCATCTTGCCATTACGGTAAAAAGGCCATGGAGTAGTACGCCGCCAACAACGTGCAGGTGGTTCCCAAGGACAAGAACCCTCCCAACACGCCAGAGCTCCGCCCAATTGAGAAATACTGGGCTATTGTCAAGCGGAACCTAAAGAAGACCAAAAAAACTGCTAAGGACGAGCAGCAGTTCAAGGAAAACTGGCTTTCTGCGGCGAAGAAGGTGGACAAGGTGGCTGTACAAAATCTGATGGCAGGTGTCAAGCGTGAGGCCCGGCAATTCGGATTTGGAAAAGCGAAAGCCTAACTGAATATTTTTCCTGAATTTTATACTAATTGAACTTGAAAAAGAAATTAAATTTGATTTTTTAAATAAACGATTTCACTGATTTACACGCGTTTTCCCTTGACCAAATTTTGATCGTATCCACCCTTTATGTCCTTAAAATACGAATGCGAATTTAGCTCAGAATAGAAGGCACATTTATCGGATATAATTTTTTTCTTTGTCCAAAAGTCGATAACATTCTCAATGAAGTCGTGATTCAACTTAAAACATGAAAAAATTTCGTTCGACTAAATTCAACTTGCATTTAATAATTTTGAAAAATTCTTTCAAATTAACGAAATAGTATTTAAATTTGTTGATTTTTGTATCTTAAAAAAAAAACGTTTAAAAATGAGAGAAGTTTTTCAATACCTTATTTTAAATGGTGCGTGAGTAAGATTTTTCCGTCATGAGTGTGCGTGAGCGTGAGTAAAATATTACTACTCGGAATCATTACCATTGGTATAAAAACAAAATCTTTGGAACCGGACATGCTTGTTTCAGAGTAATAATAAATAGATGATGTTTCGTGTGATTCAGGACAAGCATAAATTCCAGGCAAATTAAATGTTAGTCAAACAAGCAATGAAAATGTTATTTTTGTATCAGAAGCGATGGAGTTTATATGGGCTAGTCATAGAGTGGAACCACTTGTACCCTTTCACCAGCCGTTGCACCGAATTTGCATCAATTCTCAGGGTGTGATCCGAATTTAGTGTTTTGGATGTAAACTAAAAAATGTTGTGATATTTTATATACATAACAACCAATTCCTACACTCAAACAAAGTTTACTTGGATTCAAAGATTTTGACCTTGCCCTAAAGATTTTGATATCGATTTCGAGCCAAAGATGCAGCTTCTTTAAAACAAATACATTTTTTAGCGACCTATCTGGCTTTAATTCTAGGATCAATAAAACTAAAATTAGGATACAGATCTCATTTACAGAATTTTAATTCTCTTTTCGCGGTATATAACTAAAGCTATTCCAGTACATACAAATGCCAGTTTAAAAATCCAAATTATAACGTATACTTCAAAATATTTTTTTTTTTATAAAAAAAAAAACAAGTATATACGGCCGTAAGTTCGGCCAGGCCGAATCTTATGCACCCTCCACCATGGATTGCGCACACTGAAAAATATTGTCGTGAGGTCAAAGATTTCATGTCTTTAAACTACGAATACAAATTTTGCTTAGCATAGAAGACGCATTTCTCTAAAATAAAGTTATTTTCCTTGTCCAAAAGTCGATAAACTTTTCAATGAAGTCGTATTGTCCTTATAATTAAGTGATTTGACTTAAAAATGGGTATCTTAACATGAAAGAAAAAATGTATAGGCTATGGTCAACTTGACTTTAATAATTCAGAAAAAATCTTTAAATTTAATGAAATTGTCTTTAAATTTGTTGTCTTTTTGCATCTTGACTACAAAGCAGAAAATCGTTCAAATATAGGACATGTTTTTCAAAACTTTATTTTAAAGAAGTTGTTTACTTCAAACATAGCATAATTTCTACTGGAAGTCGAGTCCTAATTTGGAAAATAAAGTTGCCGTTAACTCGTTTTTAAAGGACTTTGATAGCATATGAAGAAAAAATGCTGAGAAAGCGAAAAAATAAAATTTGCTTCCTAGAAGCAAGTACAGAAAACCTAAATTTAAAAGAAAATTGTGTCTTAAAAGTATCCTTACTTGTATTCTCCGCTTCTTTGGCTCGGAATCAATACCAAATTTTTTAAAGTAAAGACAAAATCTTTGAAACCGAGTATGCTTTTTTTTCAGTGCAAGGACAAAAACCATGTTAAAGTGACCGGTCCCTTCCATACGTTTTGACCAGAACTGGGACTGGTTCATAGACACCAGGGACTAGTCCTTTACCGGTTCTGTGGTTGATGCATTTCCCGTAGGGTACTTTATGGGGTCTTAGCGCAATATTTCAATGTGTTACAAACGGAATGACAAAGTTAATATACATCCTATGGTGTAAGATATCAAAATTTCGTTGCATATTAGAAATTGTTTCGTTTGCTGCATTTTTAATGACAAATTTCGTTAGAATTGTGTAGATTTGTCTACCAATGTATTTCCATAAATTTGAGTATGGACTAGGGACCATTGTGATTGACAGTTGTATTTCATTTGTATATCCTTTCAGCTCATCCTGTATGTAGTCATCTTTGTCGATATCATTCCCTTCCTCACACATTCAATGATGGCCATAAAGTTAATAACATTAATTTGCATTTTTTATACTACACTTGCGGTCAAATCATGGTACTCTCTGGTCTCTGCAATTCTGACAATGGTTTGGTTGTTGGTAAATTGGCCAGATGCGGTTGAAATGTTGGCTTTATTCGTTTAAAAGCCAATAGCAGAAAAGTATTAGAGCTATACGGGCATTCTGTTAATCCTGAAACAAATTGAAATGCAAATTTCGTATTTAAATCCCCACCAAATTGTCTAGCATTTTTCAAATGTTAATATTGTAGCTCGTTGGCGGGAAGGAGCACATCGAAAAGCAATCCCATTAGCCAGTTCCATTGCGGCGTGTTATTGAAACCAAGAGATTTATATGACATTTAAACAAACCCTTGGAAAAGTTGTTGAAAGAATTTTTAATTATATTTAAAATTAAAACAAAAAATAAATGGTATGGAATGGAATGGGGTGTCTGCTATGCTACAATTGCAAGAGTTACTCAGCCACAGTAGTCATCATTTTGTTACCTTAAGATGGTTATCTTAACATTTCAATTATTTTATTAAGGAAAGGAATAATTTGACTTTTCCTGCCTATCATTGCCAGTGTCATCGCCAATGTCCGTTCTTATATCTATCTGGGGCTCACCTGCAGGAGTGTGTTTTGGAGTTTGTTGTTTTTTGTGTGTTTCATTTGTTCAGTACGTGTGTGGTCGTTGAAAAAGAGATATTGCCGGATATTAGTGTCATTGATTTAGTTTCCATCCAAATACAAAACAAGCAAGCGACCAACCGACCACCCGTATAGTTCGATAGATTTCTGTTTGTATTCCCCAGATAGCATGTCTGTCTGTCCAGCTAACATGCCTGCCAGCCGTCCTTATAAATGTCTAAGTGTTTGTCTAAGATATGTTTTAGATATTACCACAGTATAGAGGGGAAGGTGTTGATTCCATTTTCATAAATCATTTATCAAAAAGGGTCTATCAAAACGATATTTTTTTTGTTGATTCTCATTCGTTCGTATCGCATTTAATCATCGTTATATATTTGGTGTCAAAAGAGACACAACAAATATTTTGATTATCAACAATGACTACCGAAACCAAAAAAAAAAAAAAAATAAAAATAGGAATCGATATAATTTATGGTCTGCCTATCAGTGTTAACCTTTGGGGAAATGTGATTTTTCCTAATTCAATTCGATAAAGGAAACCTATATTCAAAATAACATTCCACAAACTGAGAAATGAAAGTCTCTCTCGTTTTGGGTAATCACTGATATTAAGGACTCTGTGGTAGATTAACTGCCTTTCATAGTGATTAAAATTATGAGTATAAACCAATTATCTACTCTGAAAATTGTATTGGCTTAAGTTAAACGATTTCGTAACTTATGAATTTCATTCAAATAAAGACATTTCAATTAAATGAAAGTTCCCAATCGTTGATTTAATTTTTTTTCGCATGAAGTTTGCGAAACGAATCTTTAAAAGTTATCGTATGTTATGTCGTAGAGGTAAAAGTCCTTAAATTTCCCAGAAAAAAATACTTCAGCAGTAAGAGTGCATTCACACAGCATGTATCGGTGGCAATAACGTAAACGGGTAACTAAACTAGTTTTTGATCATCCGTTAATGTTATTGCAACCAATTCATGCAGTACCCAGCAAAAAAATTTGGACGTTCTTCCAAAGGCACAACTTTAAAAGCACTTCCAGAAGATGTACTCCCAATGATGTTCTTTATTTTAACTACCCAGGAAGTTCTTTTAATTTATTTTTTTATAACTTGGTTTTTTCATACTTTTAATGCGTAATTTTAACTTTTTATACCCTTCACCACTACTGTGGTACAGGGTATAATAAGTTTGTGCATTTGTATGTAACGCTAAGAAGGAGTAATCATAGACCAACCTTTTAGTATACGGATCGGCTTAGAATTAAATTCTGAGTCGATTTAGCGATGTCCGTCTGTCTGTCTGTCTGTCTGTCTATCTGTCTGTCTGTTGGTGTATTTTTGTGTGCAAAGTACAGCTCGCAGTTTAAGTCCGATTGTCCTAAAATTTGGTATAGGGTCTTGTTTCGGCTCATAGACGATCCCTACTGATTTTGGAAAAAATCGGTTAAGATTTAGATATAGCTGCCATATATATTTTTCACCGATCTGGTCATAATTGGCGTGTATATCAACCAATCTTCCTCAAATTCCGTACATCCGAATATTTTATATGTCTCGAAAAACTTGCAAAATATCAGCCAAATCGGTTCAGATTTAGATATAGCTCCCATATATAGCTTTCGCCCGATTTACACTGATTTACCCACAGAGGCCAATTTTTTACTCCGATTTAGTTGAAATTTTGCACAGGAAGTAGAATTAGCATTATAGCTATGCGTGTCAAATTTGGTGGAAATCGGTTCAGATTTAGATATAGCTCCCATATATAGCTTTCGCCCGATTTACACTGATTTGCCCACAGAGGAAAATTTTTTGCTCCGATTTAGTTGAAATTTTGCATAGGGAGTAGAATTAGCATTTTAACTATGCGTGCCCAATTTGGTTGAAATCGGTTCAGATTTAGATATAGCTCCCATATATATGTTTTTCTGATTTTGACAAAAATGGTCAAAATACCAACACTTTCCTTGTAAAATCGCCACTGCTTAGTCGAAAAGTTGTAAAAGTGACTCTAATTTTCCTAAACTTCTAATACATATATATCGAGCGATAAATCATAAATAAACTTTTGCGAAGTTTCCTTAAAATTGCTTCAGATTTAAATGTTTACCATATTTTTTTTTTTACTAACATTGTGTTCCACCCTAGTACATTAGCCGACTTAAATTTTGAGTCTATAAATTTTGTAGAAGTCTATCAAATTCTGTCCAGATCGAGTGATATTTAAATGTATATATTTGGGACAAACCCCAACACATTTGACGGATGTGATATGGTATCGAAAATTTAGATCTACAAAGTGGTGCAGGGTATAATATAGTCGGCCCGCCCGACTTTAGACTTTCCTTACTTGTTTTTGTTTCAATTAGGTTAAAAACAGAGTAAGAATTCATAAAATGGTAGAAATCATTTAAATTTTGTCGAAAAAAATGCTAAATCCAATCTGACAAAATTGTGAATTTTTCAAAATATTTGAGGTCAAATGTTTCCAACAGGCGTTGAAATCCATTAAAAATTATAAAAAATTATGAAAATTATTTATTTAATAAAATATCACAGAATTTTTTAATTTACATCCAAAACATTGAGTTTGGAGCACACTTAAAGAAGTGATAGAAATGGAGGACTTCCGTCCTATGACAAGCCCATGTTAAATTCATCGCTTCAGCGTCAATTTTGCACCACTTCCGGATCCGAAAAGAACATTTTCATTACTTTTTTGGCGACTCTTTTTTGCTGGGTATAGATGCATGAACGGTAGTGCTGTTTTCCTTCACGCCAATAATGCTATAATCAAGATTATATATCACTTCTGAGCAATATTTCTATTAAAGTGAGCAATTATACCAGCGCTATGTAGAAGTTGCTCTAAATCGGGATATCGCCCAAAAAATTAGCGATGATTCGGTTGTTTTGTAAGCAGTTGGTACTGCCTCTCTCGCCTACAATCCTGCTGAAATAGTGCTCCATTTTTTGCTGGGGTAGATGTCACGCCGATTTCACAAAATTAAGTAAATAATTTTCGATAAATTCAAGCAAATGTTTTAGACAAAATTATTATTTTCACTTATTAAAGAAAAAATCGTAGTTTGAGGGAAGGAAAGTTCAAAACTGCCAAAATGTCTTTAGTGCCATATGAAGGTGACGATGGATGCATTATTGGTAAAATTTAAAAATCTTAAGAAAATCTGAACTATTTTGTGGGAGACACCAATTTAGTTAATACGTGTACTTCATTTATGTAAAATTTTTTTCTTTAGTTTTCGTTAATTTAACTAACGTTCGCAAAAAATTATTAAAGCCATGGAAACTTTCTTAAGACGTAATAATTCCTTGAACTAAAATAGCATTAAATTGGCTTTAGTGAAATATAGGGTTCACTTTTTTTAAGTGTATGTTACTAAAAAAATATACCGATCTCCAGATTTGACCTCCGGAGCCTCTTGGAATACCAAAATTCATCTGATTCAGTTGAAATTTGGTACGTGGTGTTAATATCTGGCCTCAAACACCAATGCAAAAATTGGTCGAAATCGGTCCATAATTATATATAGCCCCCATATAAACCACTTCCCAGATTTGACCTCCGGAGCCCCTTGGAAGAGCAAAATTCATCCGATTCGGTTGAAATTTGGTACGTGATGTTAGTCTATGGTATCCAACAACCATGCAGGAATTGTTTCATATCAGTCCATAATTATATAAAGCCCCCATATAAACCCATCCCGAGATTTAGTTTTGGAGCCTCTTGGAGAAGCAAAATTCATCCGATCTGGTTGAAATTTGGTACGTGGTGTTAGTATATGATATTTAACAACCATGCCAAAAGTTGTTCATATTAGTCCATAATCATATATAACCCCCATATAAACCGATCCCGAGATTTGGTTTTGGAACCTCTTGGAGGAGCAATTTTCATCCGAGTCAGTTGATATTTGGTACATTGTGCTAGTATATGCCTAACTAGGTCCATATCGGTCTATAGTTATATATAGCCCTCAGATAAATCGATCCCCAATCACACAAAAATTGGTCCATATCATGTTCATAATTGTAGCCCCCATATTTCAATTCTGGCTCTCCACGTACCGTGGAAAAGTCCATATCGATTCGCAATTATTTGTAGACTTACCTATACATAACTTTTTTGTCTAATATATACGACGTATGGACTAACTCACAATTTAGAAAACGATGTTAAGAAGTTTTAAGATACCTTGTCATCGGTAAGTATTACCACAACGCAAGTAATTCGATTGTGAATGACAGTCTTTCGCAGAAGTTTCTACGCAATCCATGGTGGGGGGTACATAAGATTCGGCGTGGCCGAACTTACGGCCGTATATACTTGTTTTGATTTAAATTTATAGCCAAATTCGATTAATTATTTAATTTAAGGATTCAAATAGTTGATTGATTTTTGTAGCGAAATTAATTAAAATTTTAAATGATTCAATTAAAACTGTGATTGAATTTTATGTTAAAAATCAATCACGTTTTTAATTGATTCAATCACACAATTAATTGATTCCGTGACAAAAGTCAATTAAATTTTTAATTGAAAATCGTGTTGGTTTTTAATCAAATCATTTTCGTGATTGAAGACATTTCAATTAAAAAAAATGATTGAATCCACGATTTTCGTGATTAAAATCAAAAAAAAATGTGTGTAGGAGATTTTGTTGTTTGGTAGTTTTTTGGTAAAATTTTCATTAAATTTTGGTAGATTATTTTTGGTTCGAATGGCAACCGTGCTCAGAGGCCCATCCTGAGTATTTTTGCCAAAGACACCATGTGTCTATCTTGGGGATGTTGCAAACATATCCACTAAAAATGCCATATTTGTAGTGCATTCTCTTTGGGGCGTTATTTCGTGTAGAATTCTAGCAAAAATGGTAGATTTTTTACTGTTTGATAGATTGTTAGAATTCTTGATGTTTTGGTAGATTTTGCAAAATATTCCTCTCTAGAAATTTTCTATAGAAATAAAATTTTGGCAAAATTTTCTATAGAAAGAAAAATTTTGACAAAATTTTCCATAGAAATAAAATGTTGACAACATTTTCTATAGAAATAAAATTTTGGGAAAATTTGCTATAGAAATAAAATTGTGACAAAATGTTCTATAGGAGATTTTGTTGTTTGGTAGTTTTTTGGTAAAATGTTCTGCAAATTTTGGTAGATTATTTTTGGTTCGAATGGCAACCGTGCTCAGAAGCCCATCCTGAGTATTTTTGTCAAAGACGTCATGTGTCTATCGCGGGGGTGTTGCAAACATGTCCACTAACTTTTAATACTCTGTTCCACAGTGTGGCACAGGGTATAAAAATACCATATTTTTAGTGCATTCTTTCATTTTCTCTTTGGGGCGTTATTTCGTGGAGCTCTTCGTGTCAGTTACTATGTATTTGTGTAAATTTTCATTGCCATAAATCCCTTTAATCGTGAGTTATTTAGAGCTAGTCTAGATTGCTCTACGATGGATTATATATCCAATGGTGATTTTTACAAAACAAAAAACAAATCATAAAACCTTTTGAAAATTTGACCATTTTATGTAGAATATAAATCACAATTGGCTACCCTTGACAGATGTTTGTTGGCAATAGTCTTCAGTTCAAAGATTCCAACGACTCATGTGTGAAGTGAGGGGGGAGCCACATTTGCTGCTACAGATATTTTCCAATATAATCCTATCAAGAACGTGTGCAAGTCAATATATGAAGGAGCTGTGACACATGTTCCATACAATATAAGTGTATATATATTTTTTTAAGGATACCACACTGACACACACCAACACACACCATATTGTAAAACATTATAACATTATGACCAATACTAAGATAAGGTGTTAACATGATAAGGCCACAAGAGAATGCCAAAGAAGATGGAACGGTAAACATGGAAGAACACACGTTTTCTAATAGGATTTAAACAACAAAGGGACATTCTAGCCCATATGAATCCCGATTCATTTTATGGCAATGAATTGCGAAAATAAAAAATCGTTTTAAGGAACGAATGTCAATGGAATCAAGCCGGAAAAAATGAAACACACTTTTCATCATAATGCCCAAATGCGTGGCGTTTTGTGGGCTAGGGCCAACGGCAAAAGGACAGAAAATATCAATTCTGAAAAGGAAGAAAGACAAGAGCAAATTTGTGCGCTTGTGTATGTGTGTCCGTCTATAATCCTTATTCGCATAATAACCAGACATCTTAGAGAGCCGTAGAGGCGATTGTTTTGAAGGTTGACAACGACAAGCCCAACGTCTATGATGAGTTTTGACATTTTTATTAGTTTATTGTAGCAATGGATATCCTTTTTAAGTTGAGCTAAGCCCATCACACCTTAACGCTTTTAAAACACACACAAAGAAAGAAGGAAAAGGCATCAAAGCATCTCCTTCATGCTTTGGTGAAATTCCTTTTGACTTTCATGTTGTATTGCAAAACAAAAAATTGTTTTTTTTTTCTCTCCAATAATGGAGTAGAGAATCCTCTTTGATATCCTTAGTGGATGGAAAGTGAAAACTATGCGTAACGACCTTTTAAATGGGATTATTGGAAGGAATGTAATGGTAGTTTTTGACTTTTCGTGCTAGAACAACACCTATGACCAAGGGAAGGTAGAATGCTATTTTGCTTTTTTTGTGTCAGATTATTAATGCAGTAGCCTCTTAAAAAGAGCTCATGAATGGATGGGATATCTGAAAAGATTTTGAGCCCTGGCGCATATCTTTGAGCTTGTATTTTTTATTTCACACATGTTTTTTGTTTTCATAGAAAATTGTCTTTCATGACATTATAACATGAGTTTGGGCATAAAATCTCGTTAACTAAATCGAAAGGTTTTTTGTTTTGTTTAAAGAAAAAGTGTCCTACCGTATTCTACAGTAGTGATTAGGAAATGAGCAAAATTTGATTTTTCATTTGAAATGCGTTAAATTACCAGAGGCATATGTTTCATAACAATATTTTGGAGTTTTCAACAAAATGCTGCCCACTTTCTACATTGTACCTGGCAGGTGTGATGTTCTTTTGTATTAGGGTGAAATGCAGTTTCTATTTCTGTTAACCAGTAATATAATAATTATGCAGTAAAACTGCAAAAAATTTTTGGTACGGATACGAATTTATCAAAAAACCCCAAAAAATAGATCTGGTATGTACACTGAAAAAACCCATGTCCGGTTCCAAAGATTTTTGTCTTTACACTAGTGATTTTGATATTGATTCGGAGGCAACGAAGCGGAGAATTGAAATAAGGATAATTCAAAGACACAATGCTCTTTTAAATTTGAGTTTTGGGTACTTAATTCAAAGTTCTTTAAAAAACGTGTTAACGACAACTTTAGTTTCCAAATTCAGACTCGACTTCGAGTAGAATTAATCCTATGTTTCAAGTCAAAAACGTCTTAAAATATTTAAAGTCATCTTCTATTTTTGAATGCTGTTTTGCTTTGTAGTCAAGGCACAAAGAGTCAACACATTTAAAGAGGGTTTCATTATTTCTGAAGGATTTTTCAGAATTATTAAAGCCTACATGACCTTATTCAATTTTCTTTCGGAGAAGACACCCAGTTCCAGCGTTACCAATTTAGCTTTTTCCCGCTAGATTTGGCTTTTTTGAAGACGTTTAGCGGAAACAAATGCTCTTAGCATTTAGCTTTTTTCTGGTTTTTTTTCATGACCCTTTTAGATATTTTTGGCTTTTTTATTTTCGACATGTTCCTATTGAGATATGGATAAAACGGCATTTTCTATCTTAGCCTTGTTGTCAGAATAAGGTTTTCCACATATTTCAAAGCTCAATTAAAGCAATACATTTAGAATATTAGCATTTGACTCGTTTATCCTTTTTATACCCACCACCATTGAATGGTGACAGGGGTATAATAAGTTTGTCATTCCGTTTGTAACATATCAAAATATCGATTTCCGACTATATAAAGTATATATATTCTTGATCAGGGAGAAATTCTAAGAAGATATAGCCATGTCCGTCTGTCTGTCTGGCTGTCTGCCTGTTGTAATCACGCTACAGTCTTCAATAATAAAGCAATCGTGCTGAAATTTCGCACAAACTCTTCTTTTGTCTACAGGCAGGTCAAGTTCGAAGATGGGCTATATCGGTCCAAGTTTTGATATAGTCCCCATCATAAGCCTCTGGGGAGGGGGCTTAGACCCCCCCAGAAAAATTTTAGCCCCCCCCAGAATTTGAAAACCTATTTACGATTTTCGTTTTTTATAAAAAATAAACAAGCCCAAAAAAGTAATGAAAATGATCTTTTTGGATCCGGAAGTGGTGCAAAATTGGCGAAGAAGACTTGAATTTAACATGGGCTTGTCATAGGACGGAAGTCCTCCATTTCAACAGCCGTTGCACTGAATTTGCATCACTTCTTTAGGTGTGATCCGAATTCAATGTTTTGAATGTAAATTAAAAAATTCTGTTATATTTTGTCAAATAAATAATTTTTATAATTTTTAATGGATTCTAATGATTGTCGGAAACGTTTGACCTCAAATATTTTCAAAAATTCACAAGTTTTTCAGATTGGATTTAGAATTTTTTTCGACAAAATTTAAATTATTTGTACCATTTTATGAATTCTTATTTCGTTTTTAAGGTATTTGAAACAAACAAGTTAAAATTTCCCATTAAAAGTATGAAAAAACCAAGTTAAAAAAAATTGAATTTAAAGAACTTCCTGAGTAGTTAAAATAAAGAACATCATTGGGAGTACATCTTCTGGAAGTGCTTTTAAAGTTGTGTCTTGGGAAGAACTTCCAAATTTTTTTGCTGGAAAATGTGTGGAACTACTTTTACTTGCTTTATTATAAAATAATTTTCGAGTTATTTTGATGTCTAATTTTTTTTATTCATTTTTATGAAATAAAACATTAATTGAAATATAAATAAATGAAATATAAATTTTTAGCTAGGGGGGCTATAGCCCCCCCCTAGGAAAATTGTCTAGCTACGCTAATGGTCCCCATATAAACCGACCTCCCGATTTGGGGTCTTGGCCTTATAAAAACCTTGTCTGAAATTGGAAATCTAGAGGTATTTTATGAACACAAAGAGGTGTGCCAAAAATGGTGAGTATCGGTCCATGTTTTGATATAGCCCCCATATAGACCGATTTCGCGATTATATTTCTAGGGCTTCTAGAATCGAAATTGGAAATCTAGAGGTATTTTAGCACCATAAAGAGGTGTGCGAAAAATGGTGACTATCGGTTGATGTTTAGGTATAGCCCCCATATAGACCGTTATCCCGATTTTAATTCCTAGAAGCCCAACTAGAATCCGATAAAGAGGTGTGCTAAAAATAAAGAGGTGTGCTAAAAAAGTAAGTATCGGTCCAGGTTTTGGTATATCCCCCATATAGACCGATCTCCCGATTTGGGGTCTTGGGCTTATAGAATCCGTAGTTTTTATCCAATTTGCCTGAAATTGGAAATCTAGAGGTATTTTAGAACAATAAAGAGGTGTACCGAAAATGGTGAGTATCGGTCCATGTTTTGGTATAGCCCCCATATAGACCGATCTCCAGATTTTATTCTTGGGCTTATAGAAACCGTAGTTTTTATCCAACTTGCCTCAAATTGGAAATCTAGAGATATTTTAGGACCATAAAAAGGTATGCCGAAAATGGTGAGTATAGGTCCATTTTTTTGGTTTATCTCCCAAATAGACCGATCTCCCGATTTTACTTCTTGGGCTTTTAGAAACCATAGTTTTTATCAACGGATCTCCAGTTTTTACTTCTTGGGCGTCTAAAATCTGTAGTATTTATCCAATTTGCCTGAAATTAGAAATCTAGAGGTATTTTAAAACCCTAAAGAGGTGTGCTGTAAGTGATGAGTATCGGACCATGTTTTTATATAGCCCCCATATAGACCGATCTCCAGATTTTATTCTTGGGCTTATAGAAACCGTAGTTTTTATCCAACTTGCCTCAAATTGGAAATCTAGAGATATTTTAGGACCATAAAAAGGTATGCCGAAAATGGTGAGTATAGGTCCATGTTTTAGTTTATCTCCCAGATAGACCGATCTCCCGATTTTACTTCTTGGGCTTTTAGAAACTATAGTTTTTATCAAATTTGCATGAAATTTTAAATCTAGAAGTATTTGAGGAACATAAAGAGGTGTGCCGAAAATGGTGAATATCGGTCCATGTGCACTGATAATGAAAATTGCTTGAAACTGAATTATAGTTTCCAGATTTTACTTCTGGTAATCATTTAAATAATGGGGGTAAAAATCTACAGATGTTAGATTTTTAAATCAAGGCGTTATTTCATTTTCATTTCATTTTCATGCACACTTGCACACGATGTTTATGATTCCTCTAAAACTCAAACAAATATGGTTCTTATAAATCCAGAATCTGATCTAGTCTTCATAGGTATTATGATTTTACTAAATTAAAATAGTAGATATGAATTGAATCTTGACCACAAACCAAAATAGCGTTCAAAAATAGAAGAGGTTTTTCAACATTTTATTTTAAAAACGTATACATAGAATAATTTCTACTTAAAGTCGAGTCTGAATTTGGAAATTTAAGTTGTCGTTAGCACGTTTTTAAACCACTGTAATAGCTCATGAAGAAAAAGCTGAAAAAACGAATAAATTCAAATTTGTCTCGGAATCAATACCAAAATCATTAGTGTACAAAATCTTTGGAACCGAACATAGAAATAATATAATAATAATAAATAAAATAATAATAATTATTTTAACATCAAAAAAAAAAAAAATGCAATAAAAAAAATCGTAGTGACAGGATCAAAACAAATCTGCTATTTATTAATGGAATGGATTTATTCAGTATAAACTTGCAAGACAGTTAGAATGGGTTTTATTCTCTTGGGTAATATTAGGAGAAGTGTACATTTTCACGAATTTATCTTTAATTCCGTTAAAATGAAATATATTGATATTTTCTAATGCCGTTCTATGTGACATTGTGCAATATATCACACATTGGACTTGTTGATGATTAACCAGCTGATAATCGCAAGTTTACTGGGAAAAATGTTTTTACTAGGAAATATAAACGAAGTGCTTCCAGTAAAAATTTGTGATAGTAATCAAAATGTATCTAGTACGCAAACATAGCTAATATGACTTAGATCATCTTACAGCCTCACAGAAATGGAAATAAAATGAATACAATTAAAATAATATGCATTTTAAGTGAAATAAAGCCTTTAAGTTTGTTAAATTTCAATTTTGATAAAAAAACGTAGCTTTTTTTTCTAGCTATTTTTTTTAACATTTTTTAGCCTTTTTGGCTAGTTTTTTTGGACAAATCTAGTGGTTTTTGGTGAAACAATTCTGGAAACGCTGCCCAGTTCTGAGTCGAATCACTTACCTATAAGGACGAGCCGACTTCATTAAACAATTTATTGATTCTTGGACAAGGAAAAAACTTTATATCAGAGAAATGCGTTCTCTCACGATAATATTTTTGTCAGTGCACATACTAACTCTCCAGCGGATCGGACGACGTTTATTCCTCCGATGAATGGTTACTACAAAGCATATATTTACCAATATTCGGAATAGCAAGTCCTAAAATTGTTGTTTGGCGATATTTCATTAATACTAAAACAAGTATATACAGCAGTAAGTTCGATCGGGCCGAATCTTAAATAACCACCACCATGAATAAAATAGTTTCCTTTTGAAACTCTTCGTCGTAGCGGGTTACTTGATACTATATAGAATTTCAGGGGGTTTATGGCAGATTCTCCCAAGCAGATCAGTTCAACCAGTACGCTTCCCGAAGATACATTTAAAGATTCTACCTATGAAGACTAGATCAGATTCTGGATTTATAAGAAACAGTTTTGTCTGAGTTTTAGATGAATCATAAACCTCTCTCGAAAATGATTAAATAACCCTTGATCTGTAGATTTTTACCCTCATTATTTAAATGATTACGAGAAGTAAAATCTGAAAATTCAGTTTCAAGCCATTTTCATGATCAGTTCACCTTCTATACCCGCAAGAAGTGAAATCGATCTATGTGGAGGTTCTAAGGGGGCTACATCAAAAACTGTACCGATTCACAATATATTCAGCACATCTATTCATAGTCTTAAAAACCTCCAGATTTTTAATTTCAGGCAAATTGGTTACGAACTACGGTTTCTAGAAGCCCAAGAAGGAAAATCGGGAGATTGGTCTGTATGGGGAATGCACCAAAGCATGGATCGATACCATTTTCGACATACCTCTTTATGGTCCTTAAATACCTCTAAATTTCTAATTTTAGGCAAATTGAATAACAACTACGGTTTCTAGAAGTCCACGAAAGAAAATCGGAAGATCGGTGTATATAGGGGCTGTACCAAAACATGAAACCATACTCACCATTTTCGGCACGCGTATTTGTGGTCCTAAAATACCTTAAGATTTCCAATTTCAGGCAAATTTGATAAAAACTACGAATTTTAGAAGCACAAGAAATAAAATCAGGAGATCGTCTATATGGGGGCTATGTCAAAACATGGACCGATACTCACTATTTTCGGCACAACTCTTTATGGTCCTAAAATTTAAAATTTCATGCAAATTGAATCAAAACCACAGTGCTTATAGCACAAGACCCCAAATTGGGAAGTCGGTTTATATGGGGACTATATCAAAACCTTATACTTTATATAGTCGGTAATCGATATTTCGATGTGTTACAAACGGAATGACAAACTTATTATACCCCCATCACCATTCTATGGTGGTAGGTAATGTTGCCAGTATGTTTCTGGCTCTTGTCCCCAAATTATGATGTTTTCGTCCTCAAACATCCACAATATAAATTCAAATTCCTCACAAAAATCCCCAATAATTTTCTTTTTTTTGGAAAAAAAATAAAGCAAAAGGCTCTGTTGTATTTATGAACGAAAATTTACTTCTAAATATTCAAGTAGTTGAGAAAATTTTAAAAAAATTGACAAACTGTTCTACATAGAAATAAAATCTTGACAAAATTTTTCATATAGAAGTACAATTTTAACAAAATTTTCTATATTGAAATAACAGGTTGGCTGATAAGTCCCCGGTCTTACAAAGAAAAACACATTTTTTTGTCAAAATTCGTTTTTATTATTCAACATAGTTCCCTTCAAGAGCGAGACAACGATTATAACGACCTTCAAATTTGTTGATACCATTTTGGTAGTACTCCTTCGGTTTTGCCTCAAAATAGGCCTCAGTTTCGGCGATCACCTCTTCATTGCAGCCAATTTTTTTTCCCTACGAGCATCCTTTTGAGTTCTGAGAACAAGAAAAAGTCGCTGGGGGCTAGATCTGGAGAATACGGTGGGTGGGGAAGCAATTCGAAGCCCAATTCATGAATTTTTGCCATCGTTCCACTCAGCCGACTGTCGATTGGACTCAGGTGTGTAGTGATGGAGCAATGTTTCATCCATTGTCACATATCGACGGAAAAACTCGGGTGTATTACGAGTTAACAGCTGCAAACACCGCTCAGAATCATCAACACGTTGTTGTTTTTGGTCAAATGTGAGCTCGCGCGGCACCCATTTTGCACAGAGCTTCCGCATATCCAAATATTGATGAATGATATGACCAACACGTTCCTTTGATATCTTTAAGGCCTCTGCTATCTCGATCAACTTCATTTTATGGTCATTCAAAATCATTTTGTGGATTTTTTTGATGTTTTCGACGATAACCACCTCTTTCGGGCTCTCGGCTAGTTCTACTGGCTGTGCAAGATTTCATATACTCGTAAATCGGAGTAAAACTTTGGCCTCTGTGGTAATGTGGGTATATATCGGGCGAAAGATATATATGGGAGCTATATCTAAGTCTGAACCGATTTCAATAATATCGAACATACTATGTAAAAAACAAGTATATACGGCCGTAAGTTCGGCCAGGCCGAAGCTTATGTACCCTCCATCATGGATTGCGTAGAAACTTCATCTAAACACTGCCATCCACAATCGAATTACTTAAGTTGCGGTAACGCTTGCCGATGGCAAGGTATCTTAAAACCACCATCTCCTAAATTGTATGTAAGTCCATACGTGGTATATATTGAATCAAAAAAGATCGATCCAATACGTATATAATTCAGTTTGACAAAGTAGACATAAAATTTTGACAAAATTTTCTACAGAAATAAAATTTTAACAAAATTTTCTATAGAAATAAAAATGTTGACAAAATATTCTATAGAAGGAAAATTTTGATAAAAATTTCTACAGAAATAAAATTTTAACAAAATTTTCTATAGAAATAAACTTTTGACAAAATTTTCTATAGAAATAAAATCTTGGTAGATTATTTGTGGCTCGAGTGGCAACCATGATTATGAACCGAATAAAATTTGAACAAAATTTTCTATAGAACCATGATTATGAACCGTATAAAATTTGAACAAAATTTTCTATAGAAATAAAATTTTGACAAAATTTTCTATAGAAATAAATATTTGACAATGATGAAAATTTTACTATGAACCGAATAAAATTTTAACAAAATTTTCTCTAGAAATAAAATTTTGACAAAATTTTCTATAGAAATAAAATTTTGACAAAATTTTCTATAGAAATAAAATTTTGGTAGATTATTTTTGGATCTAGTGGCAACCATGATTATGAACCGATATGGACCAATTTTTATGTGATTGGACCAATTTTGGTATGGTTGTTAGCGACCGGATCGGATGAATTTTGCTCCTCCAAGAGGCTCCGGAGGTCAAATCTGGAGAATGTTTTATATGGGGGATATATGTAATTATGGACCGATATGCACCAATTCTGGCACGGTTGTTAAAGATCATATACTAACACCATGTTTCAAATTACAACCGGATTGGATGAAATTTGCTTCTCTTGGAGACTTCGCAAGCCAAATCTGGGGATCGGTTTATATGGGGGCTATATATAATTATGAACCGATGTGGACCAATTTTTGCATGGTTGTTAGAGACCATATACCAATATCATGTACCAAATTTCAGGCGGATCGGATGAAATTTGCTTCTCTTTGAGGCTCCGCAACCCAAATCTGGGAATAGGTTTATATGGGCGCCATATATAATTATGGACCGATGTGGACCAATTTTTGCACGGTTGTTAGAGACCATATACCAATACCATGTACCAAATTTTAGCCGGATCGGATGCAATTTGCTTCTCTTAGAGGCTCCACAAGCCAAATCTGGGGATCGGTTTATATGGGGGCTATATATAATTAAGGACCGATATGGACCAATTTTTGCATGGTTGTTAGAGACCATATACCAACAACATGTCCCAAATTTTAGCCGGATCGGATGAAATTTGCTTCTCTTTTAGGCTCCGCAAGCCAAATCTGGAGATCGGTTTATATGGGGGCTATATATAATTATGGACCGATGTGGACCGGTTTCTGCATGGTTGTTAGAGACCATATATTAACACCATATACCAAATTTCAGCCCGATCGGATGAAATTTGCTCCTGTTAGAGGCTCCACAAGCCAAATCTGAGGGTCCCTTTATATGGGGCTATACGTAAAAGTGGACCGATATGGCCCATTTTCAATTACATCCGACCTACATCGATAACAACTACTTGTGCCAAGTTTCAAATCGATAGCTTGTTTCGTTCGGAAGTTAGCGTGATTTCAACAGACGGACGGACGGACGGACGGACATGCTTAGATCGACTCAGAATTTCACCACGACCCAGAATATATATACTTTATGGGGTCTTAGAGCAATATTTCGATGTGTTACAAACGGAATGACAAAGTTAATATACCCCCATCCTATGATGGAGGGTATAACAACAATATGTCCTCTGGTGCGAGAGCTAGGATTAATTGAGACATGAATTTTATCCAGATTTTAAAGATTTAATTTTTATCATATTGAAATACTAAGGCAACACCTCATCTATGGCCGAGCTCTATCCTCTCTCACATTGGGTGTGTGTGTGTTCTGTGTTAGTTGAAACACATCCTTATATTACAGAGTGTCTAATTTCCATAAGAAAACAAATTTTCCATGTGAATGTGTTTTAGTGGCAAAATATTTTCTTCTGATAAAACAAACAATTAAAACAACACTATCTCAACATGTCATCTGTATACTTAACAAATTTTCAGCAATTTTGCAATAACAAAGCTAGCACTATATAACCTTACAAACTACAAATTTCAAATTGTTACTAAACGACAATACGGCAAAGGAGTCAAATAAATTTGGGCCTATGAATGAATGTTACGAAAGCCTTAAAAGCTTTGTGGAAATCTCAGATCTTCTTTATTTGGCTGGTATCCTTACACATATACAATGTAGGTAATTACTCATACCACCATAAACCTACCACTATTGGTATGCAATAGAGCCACAAGTTGTAGCTTTAAAAGAACAAGAACTTTTTAATGAATCTCTAAACAAGGACCCACACATGGATATATGGAGAAGTATAGGGCTGTTGGTATTTTACGAAGCAATGAGCAAATGACTTTCATTGTCCTAACGACAATAACGTCAAGTGTTGGAGCCAACACAATGTAATCTTTACACTTTATACATGAACATCACAACGGTAATAGATTCTCGTTCAAGGGTCTACGCACTGATACACAAACACCTTCCCGTTTGGAGCATATATGAATATTCCCTACATTTAAATAGAAATACATAAAAGAAAAGTCACACAAAAATTTCAGTACATTGAAGAAAAACTTAGAAAGAAATTTATTATGCACATCACCATAGAATGGGGAGTAAATATGTGTATGGTCACACTAGGCAAATATTTGCCCAAAATGAGTGTCAAACTTTTTTCCTAGATCACTTTCGAAATATCTGGATACTGTTTTTGTAAAATACTACTATTGTGATGGAATATATATAACGTGTTTCCTGGTTTTACTGTGTTGACGAATTCTTTTTTGATTTCCGTCAAATATTGGCCCAGTATGGTCATACCGTAAGATTGCCATTTAACTAGAGGTGTGCGCGTGACACGAATTTCTCGTGACGTGAGTCGTGAACAACATGCAAAGCAACTCTCGTGAATGTGCGTGAATGGGACTAAAATAAATTTGTCGTGCATGAACGTGCGTGATAAATAAAATCAGTTCGTGAATGTGCGTGAATAAAATTTCTGCAAAATCACTATTACGAAAAAAATCAAGATTTAATTCAGACTCGTATGTTAACTGAAATTAATTTAGCTCTCTCTTGTTACCTTTGCTGATTTCCGTTTGGAAAATGTCGTGAGTCTCGTGAATTTGTCGTGAATCACGTGAATTGTCGTGAATCGTGCGTGAGTCCTTAAAAGTAGCTCGTGCGTGAGCGTGCGTGAGTACTGGTTTTCATTTCGTGAATGTGCGTAAGTGGGATTGGCTACCACACGTATCGTGCGTGAGCGTGCGTGAATAAACATTTTGCTTCGTGAATGTGCGTGAGTGTGAGTGAAATTTCAGTCACGCGCACACCTTCACATTTAACACATCAACAGTGCAGAAGAAATCCATAAATTCATCAGAAATGAAGTGTTGTTTGGACCTGTAAGAAGGTGTCCCAAACATTGTGTGTATCTATCCATATTCTGGTATAGCCCTAAGGTGATACAAAATATTTATGAACATTACAAACAATATTTAGTTTGGACCTATCACACAAATTTTTTTTATACCCTCCACCATAGGATGGAAGGCTATATTAACTTTGTCATTCCATTTGTAACACGTCGAAATATTGCTCTAAGACCCCATAAAGTATACATATTCTGGGTCGTGATGAAATTCTGAGTCGATCTAAGCATGTGCGTCCATCCGTCTGTTGAAATCACGCTAACTTCCGAACAAAACAAGCTATCGACTTGAAACCTGGCATAAGGAGCAACATTCATCCGATCCGGTTGAAATTTGGTACATGGTGTTAGTATATGGTCTCTAACAACCATGCCAAAATTGGTCCACATCGGTCCATAACTATATATAGCCCCCATATAAACCGATCCCCTGATTTGGCTTGCAGAGCCTCTAAGAGAAGCAAATTTCATCCAATCCGGCTGAAATTTGGTACATGCACTGAAAAAAAAGCATGTCCGGTTCCAACGATTTTGTCTTTACTTTAAAAATTTTGGTATTGATTCCTAACCAAAGAAGCGGAGAATACAAGTAAGGATACTTTTAAAACACAATTCTCTTTTAAATTTGAGTTTTGTGTACTTGCTTCTAGGAGGCAAATTTTAATTTTTGGATTTTTCAGCTTTTCTGTTTCATATGCTATCAAAGTCCTTTAAAAACGAGTTAACGACAACTTTATTTTCCAAATTAAGACTCAACTTCCAGTAGAAATTATGCTATGTTATAAGTAAAAACTTCTTTGAAAAAAAGAGTTGAAAACATGTCCTATATTTGAGCGATTTTTTGCTTTGTAGTCAAGATGCAAAAACACAACAAATTTAAAGACATTTTCATTAAATTTAAAGAATTTTTCTGAATTATTAAAGTCAAGTTGACCTTAGCCCAAACATTTTTTTTTCATATTATGATACCCATTTTTAAGTCAAATCACTTAATTATAAGGACAATACGACTTCATTGAACAGTTTATCGGCTTTTGGACAAGGAAAAAAACTTTATATTAGAGATATGCGTCTTCTATGCTAAGCAAAATTTGCATTCGCATTTTAAAAACATGAAATCTTTTACCTCACGACAATATTTTTTTCAGTGTGGTGTTAGTCATTAGATAACCATGCAAAAATAATTTTTACACCCAAACATATGCAAAACAGTCTTTTCGTCCGTGTATATGCATGAAAGATAGTGTTGGTTGTGGTAATACTTACCGATGGTAATGTCTCTTAAAACTTCTTAACATCGTCTTCTAAATTGTAACTTAGTCGATAGGAGGTATATATACTTTTGCACGGTACTTAGAGAGCCAGAATTGAAATATGGGGGTCGCTTATATTGGGGCTATATACACTCAAAAAAAGTGAACTCTCTATTTCACTAAAGCCAATTTAACTTTATTTTGGTTCATGGAATTATTATGTTTGGAGAATTTTTCCTCTACCCTAATAATTTTTTTGTGTACGTTAGTTAAATTAACTAAAATCGAGGAAAAAATATACACAAATGAAGGATAAGGATTAACTAAAATTCGTGTATTCTACAAAATAGTTAAATATTTCTTTAAATTTGTAAATTTTACTACAAATGCGTTCATCATGAACTTCGTATGTCACTAAAGACATTCTTGCAATTTTGAACTCCAATTTTTTCCTTCAAACTACAAAATTTTCTTTAACAAGTGAAAAAATTTAATTATGTCTAATAAATTTTCTTGAATTTGTCGAAAAATATTTACTTATTTTTATGACATCGGCGTGATGCCAGCGTTTGTTATACTGTTTAGTTAAAATTTTCTAAAAATATTTAAAACTTTCTAAAATTAACCAAAATTTTTCTTCCTGGTGGGTTCACTGTTTTTTCAGTGTACAATTGTAAATTTGATATGAACCAATTTTTGTGTAATTTGGGATCGATTTATCTGAGGGCTATTTATAACTATAGACCGATATGGACCTAGTTAGACATGGTTGTTAACGGCCATATACTGCACAATGTACCAAATATCAACTGACTCGGATGAAATTTGCACCTCCAAGAGGCTCCGCAAGAATATGTTGGAGACAGTTATGCTACCATACGCTGAGGAAAATATGCCACTTGTTTGGAGATAACGACCCGAAACACTAATCAAAGTTGGTGAGTGAATGGTTTCGGGTTCATAAATCGAACGTTGTTGATTGGTCAAGTCAGTCAACCGATCTCAATCGATGGAAACCTTTGGGGCGAACTCAATAAATATTTCTCCAAGCTTCCCTGCAGGTACAAAATACAATTGCGGGAAAATATTCAAAAAGTATGGTATAATATACAGGTCGAGATATGTCATAAGTTAATTTTATCCATGTCTAAGAGAATTGAAGCAGTCCTTAAAAATCCCGGTGAATATACAGGATATTAGCGACCTAATTTGATGCTTAGTGCAAACACTAATTTTAATGGGCAAATTCTTGTATTATTTTCATGTTTTTATACCCTTCACCACTACTGTGGTACAGGGTATAATAAGTTTGTACATTTGTATGTAACGCCAAGAAGGAGTAATCATAGACCAACCTTTTAGTATACGGATCGGCTTAGAATTAAATTCTGAGTCGATTTAGCGATGTCCGTCTGTCTGTCCGTCTGTCTGTCTGTCTGTCTGTTGATGTATTTTTGTGTGCAAAGTACAGCTCGCAGTTTTAGTCCGATTGTCCTAAAATTTGGTATAGGGTCCTGTTTCGGCTCAAAGACGATCCCTATTGATTTTGGAAAAAATCGGTTAAGATTTAGATCAGGGCTGTGGAGTCGAGCCAATTTTGCTCGACTCCGACTCCGACTCCAGCATTTTTCATCAGCTCGACTCCGACTCCGACTCCGGAGTCGACTCCGGGTAATATAACTAAATCTCATTTTAATACCACTAATTTGTAGTTCTATTGTGGGGGTACTGTAAGTAGATCGATATAAAGTATCATATTTATTTATGTGTGCAAAAAAAAGGTCTTAATTTCACATTAGATGCCAATTGAACTCTATATTTCAAATTTAGGGCAATGTTTAATAAATAAAATAATGATATAAATACCCATCATAATATGAGAAGATACCAACAATATATGTAAAATTGACTAAATTTTCCATAGAAATAAAATTTTGGCAAAATTTTCTATAGAAATCAAATTTTGACCAAATATATAGAAATAAAATTTTGAATAACATTTTTATAGAAATAAAATTTGGCAACATTTTTTATAGATATAAAAGTTTGAAAAAAATATCAATAGAAATACAATTTAAAAAAAATTGTGTAGCGAACAAAATTTTCTATAGAAATAAAATTTTGCAAAATATTCTATAGAAACAAAATTTTGACTAAATTTTCTATAGAAATAAAATTTTGACTAAATTTTATATAGAAACAAGTGAGGAAAGTCTAAAGTCGGGCGAGGCCGACTATCTTATACCCTGCACCACTTTGTAGATCTAAATTTTCGATACCATATCACATCCGTCAAATGTGTTGGGGGCTATATATAAAGGTTTGTCCCAAATACATACATTTAATTATCACTCGATCTGGACAGAATTTGATAGACTTCTAAAAAATCTGTAGACTCAAAATTTAAGTCGGCAAATGCACTAGGGTGGAACACAATGTTAGTAAAAAACAAGTATATACAGCACTAAGTTCGGCCGCGCCGAATCTTAAATACCCACCACCATGAACCAAATATTAGGATTTCCTTTGAAATTTCAGGAGGGCTTGAGGACTTGAGGACACTTCCCGAAGATAAATTTAAAGATTTCAACTATGAGGACTATATCAGATTCTGGATTTATAAGAACCATTTTTGTTTGAGTTTTAGAGGAATCATTAACATCTCTTGTAAGTGTGCCAGAAAATGATAAAATAACGTCTTGATTTGAAATCTTAAATCTGTAGAAGTAAAATTTGGAAATTTTACGTTGAGTTTCAAGCAATTTTCATGATCAGTGCGCCTTCTACACCCTCAAGAAGTGAAGTCGGTCTATATGGAGGCATTACCAAATGGACCGATAAAAACTTAATCCGATGCACGTTTTTGTGAGCCTAAAATACCAGAATATTTACAATTTCAGGCAAATCAGATAAAAACTACGGTTTCTAGAAGCCCAAGAAGTAAAATCGGGAACACCTCTTTATGGTCCTAAAATACCTCTAGATTTCCAATTTCAGACAAATTGGATAAAAACTACGGTTTCTATAAACCCAAGACCCAAATCGGGAGGTCGTTTTATATGGGGACCATACCAAAACATGGACCGATACTCACAATTTTTGGCACACGTATTTGTGGTTCTACAATACCTCTAGATTCCCAATTTCAGGTAAATTGAATAAATACTGCGGTTTCTATAAGCCCAAGAAGTAAAATCGGGAGATCGGTCTATATGGGGGCTATACCAAAATATGGACCGATACACACAATTTTTGGCACACGCATTTGTGGTCCTATAATAATTCTAGATTTACAATTTCAGGTAAATTGAATAAAAACTGCGGGTTCTATAAGCCCAAGAAGTAAAATCGGGAGATCGGTCTATATGGGGACTATACCACAATATGGACCGATACTCACAGTTTTCGGCACACGTATTTGTGGTCCTACAATACCTCTAGATTTCCAATTTCAGGTAAATTGAATAAAAACTTCGGATTCTAGAAGCCCAAGAAGTAAAATCGGGAAATCGGCCTATATGGGGGCTATACCAAAATATGGACCGATACTCACCATTTTCGGCACACCTCTTTATGGCCCTAAAATACCTCTAGGTTTCCAATTTCAGACAAATTTGATCAAAACTACGGTTTCTATAAGCCCAAGACCCCAAATCGGGAGGTCGTTTTATATGGGGACCATACCAAAACATGGACCAATATTCACAATTTTTGGCACACGTATTTGTAGTCCTACAATACCTCTTGCTTTCCAATTTCAGGTAAATTGAATAAAAACTGCGGTTTCTATAAGCCCAAGAAGTAAAATCGGGAGATCGGTCTATATGGGGGCTATACCAAAACATGGACCGATACTCACCATTTTTGGCACACCTCTTTAAGGGCATAAAATACCTCTAGATTTCAAATTGCATGCAAATTGGATAAAAACTACGATTTCTATAAGCCAAAGACCCCAAATCGGGAGGTCGATTTATATGGGGACTATATCAAAACCTGGACCGATATAGCCCATCTTCGAACTTGACCTGCCTGCAGACAAAAGACGAGTTTGTGCTAAATTTCAGCACGATTGCTTCATTATTGAAGACTGTAGCGTGATTACAACAGACAGACAGACAGACAGACAGACAGACAGACGGACAGACGGACATCGTTATATCGTCTTAGAATTTCTCCCTGATCAAGAATATATATACTTTATATAGTCGGAAATCGATATTTCGATGCGTTACAAACGGAATGACAAACTTATTATACCCCCGTCACCATTCTATGGTGGTGGGTATAATAATATGGGAAACATTTAAATCTGAAGCAATTTTAAGGAAACTTCGCAAAAGTTTATTTATGATTTATCGCTCCATATATATGTATTAGAAGTTTAGGAAATTAAGAGTCATTTTTACAACTTTTCGACTAAGCAGTGGCGATTTTACAAGGAAAATGTTGGCATTTTGACCATTTTTGTCGAAATCACAAAAACATATACATGGGAGCTATATCTAAATCTGAACCGATTTCAATCAAATTTGACACACGTGACTATATTACTAATTGTATTCCTAGTGCAAAATTTCAACCAAATTGGGCCAAAACTCTGGCTTCTGGGGCCATATAAGTCCATATCGGGCGAAAAATATATATTGATGCTATATCTAAATCTGAACCGATTTCAATCAAATTTGGCACACATGACTATACTACCAATTGTACTCCTTGTGCAAAATTTCAAGCTAATCGGCATAAAAATCTGGCTTCTGGGTCCATATAAGTGCATATCGGGAGAAAGATATATATGGGAGCTATATCTAAATCTAAATCGATTTCAACCAAATTTGGCACGCATAGCTACAATGCTAAATCTACTCTCTGTGCAAAATTTCAACCAAATTGGGCCAAAACTCTGGCTTTTACGACCATATTAGTCCATATCGGGCGAAAGATATATATGGGAGCTATATCTAAATCTGAACCGATTTCAATCAAATTTTGCACACTTAAATATACGACTAAGTGTTATGTTTGTACAAAATTTCAAACAAATCGGTATAAAACTCTGGCTGCTGGGTCCATATTAGTGCATATCGGGCGAAAGATATATATGGGAGCTATATCAAAATCTGAACCGATTTCTTCCAAAATCAATAGGGTTCTATTCTGACCAAATTAGAAACATGTGCCAAATTTGAAGGCGATTGGACTTAAATTGCGACCTACACTTTGATCACAAAAATGTGTTCACAGACAGACGGACGGACGAATGGACAGACGGACATGGTTATATCGACTCAGGGACCCACCCTGAGCATTACTGCAAAAGACACCATGTGTCTATCTCGACTCCTTCTGGGTGTTACAAACATATGCACTAACTTATAATACCCTGTTCCACAGTGTGGCGCAGGGTATAAAAAATATTTCTATAGTAATACAATTCTGAATACATTTTTTATAGCAGTGAGTATCAGTGAGCATCATCAAGAAAAAAATTGAGAAAATTTGCTATAGAAATAAAAATTTTTCTTATAGAAATAAAATTTTGAAAAAATTATCAATAAAAGTACAGTTTTAGAAAAATGTTTGTGTAGTAAATAGAATTCTGCAAAATATTCTACAGAAACAAAATATTGACTAAATTTTCTATAGTAATACAATTTTGACCAAATTTATAATAAAAAATCTATTACTATAAAATGTTGGCAAAATTTTCTATAGAAATAAAATTTTGCAAAATATTCTATAGAAACAAAATTTTGACTCAATTTTCTATAGAAATACAATTTTGACAAAATTTTCTATAGAAAAAAATATTTCTATAGTAATAAAATTTTGAATAAATTTTTTATAGAAATAAAATTTTGACAAAATGTGCTATAGAAATAAAATGTTGACAGCATTTTCTATAAAAAACAACTTTGAAAAAATTTTCTGTCAATATTCCACATACGTATATGGCCTTAAAATAAAATTAAAAAAAATAATTTCGATTGTTCGAAATATTTCAAATAAATTGATATGAGCATTAAAATGGATCGATCTAGTCTAACATTCTAGGAAACATAAAAAGATAGCCGTAATTGGAAGTTGATTTTCATTTACAATGATGCTGTACATTGATCGAATGAATAAAGCAATGGAAACTAATTTGCGTAAAAACTTGATTAGTTAAAAAAATGTGAAGAGTCGGAGTCGAGCAAAACTTTTACTCCGACTCCAGCAAAATCTTTAGACTCCGACTCCAAGACTCCGACCCCGACTCCACAGCCCTGATTTAGATATAGCTGCCATATATATTTTTCACCGATCTGGTCATAATTGGCGTGTATATCAACCGATCTTCCTCAAATTCCGTACATCCGAATATTTTATGAGTCTCGAAAAACTTGCAAAATATCAGCAAAATCGGTTCAGATTTAGATATAGCTCCCATATATAGCTTTCGCCCGATTTACACTCATTTGCCCACAGAGGCCAGTTTTTAACTCCGATTTAGTTGAAATTTTGCATAGGGAGTAGAATTAGCGTTGTAACTATGCGTGCCAAATTTGCTTGAAATCGGTTCAGATTTGGATATATCTCCCATATAAATCTTTCGCCCGATTTACACTCATATGACCACAGAGGCCAATTTTTAACTCCGATTTAGTTGAAATTTTGCACAGGGAGTAGAATTAGCATTGTAGCTATGCGTGCCAAATTTGGTTGAAATCGGTTCAGATTTAGATATAGCTCCCTTATATATGTTTTTCTGATTTCGACAAAAATGGTCAAAATACCAACATTTTCCTTGTAAAATCGCCACTGTTTAGTCGAAAAGTTGTAAAAATTACTCTAATTATCCTAAACTTCTAATACATATATATCGAGCGATAAATCATAAATAAACTTTTGCGAAGTTTCCTTAAAATTGCTTCAGATTTAAACGTTTCCCATATTTTTTTACTAACATTGTGTTCCACCCTAGTGCATTAGCCGACTTAAATTTTGAGTCTATAGATTTTGTAGAAGTCTATCAAATTCTGTCCAGATCGAGTGATATTTAAATGTATGTTTTTGGGACAAACCTTTATATATAGCCCCCAACACATTTGACGGATGTGATATGGTATCGAAAATTTAGATCTACAAAGTGGTGCAGGGTATAATATAGTCGGCCCCGCCCGACTTTAGACTTTCCTTACTGGTTTCATATACACCTTTTTACTGTCCACATAAAATTCGATGATTTTTTTTATATTTATTTATTTTAAGTTATTATTTAGTCCTATCTGAATTCTAAACTAATTTTTAAATACACGACATATGTCTACTGTATAAATAATTCCGAAATATTCAATAAAAAACATAAAATAGTAAAACCATGGCCTTGTTTACACCTATTTTTCTGTCCACATGTATATATATCCCAAACATGTTATGCTAGTTTTTGAATATTATTTGCTTTCACATAAATATATTTTGTTAAAAATTTTTAGTTCCTAACATAAATGCGGTGTTTTTAGCTTCTAGACCCCGAAATTGGTATTCAATTTGCCTGAAATTCAAAACCTAGGGATATTTGAGTACCGTTATAACAATGGACTGAATAGTCTAAGTGAGGCCTAATCAAATCGGGGCGCCACTTTAAACTTGAGGTCCGTAAATAGGTGTGGCGAATATGGTGCGAATCTAAAAATATTTTTTTTTTTTTGGGTTGGGAAATACTTTACATTAAGACTTATTTCCCTTTAATAAAAATATAATATAATTGTAAATTATTTTTTTTTTTCCCAAATGTGCTTTATAATTGTAGGCAAAAGTCGAAAATAGTCATTAAGTGAGCTTTGTGTTTTGGTTTTGTACATCCAATTACTCTCGGAGAAACAAAAACTTTGCTGTTCGAGTAGTCGAACAATGGCCGTTGGGGTAATCCTGGCAAAACTATCACAGGTAGAACAATTTTGACGACGGATTTGTATTTATTGGGTACTAATTACCCTAGAAAAGTAACTTTTGCGTACAGATTCGAAAATTTTTGCATCGCGGCAAAAAATGGGTTAATTAAAATTGTTTCAATTATGAAAATAATAGTATCAATCACAAAACTAATTAATCATTAACAAAATAATTGATTAATTAATTAAATGATATTTATGCAATTTTCATTAATATAATTTCTTTTTAAATTGATTTAAATAAAACGTAAATTAATTTTTATCTCAAAACTCAATTATTCAAAAAACTAGTGTCGTTTTCAAAAATTTTAGCACGGGCTTTGGCTGGCCCTTGTACTTCTGCAAGTAGGTGTTAACTTTACATTGTAAATAAAGTTGAAACTTTGAAACAAACGTGGAACTACACATGGTGTTGCTCCCTTGAATAGATAGATAACCATGATGATGTTTAGTCTTTACCTATTTGTCTTGGAGTTTTTAGGTGTCAATTCAGACATGAATGTAAGTGTATGATAGAAGCGTATTAATTCCATACTATAATGTTATGGGTTCGGGTATTGTTTTGGCTAAAGAGCAAGAACAACTTTTGTTGACTTTGGCAAATATGAAAAATTGACATACACACAGTGGGATAATTTAATGTAAAATTATTATCCATATACACAACTAGTTTTTTTAGGCATTTCATAAATTGATCCATATCGGTTAATAATTATATATAGCCCCCATATAAACCGATCCACCTATTTGGATTGCGAATCCTATTGGAGGAGCAAATTTCTTCCGATCCGGTTGAAATTTGGTACGTGATGCTAGTATATAGTCTGTACCAACCGAAAATTGGTCCATATCGGTCCATAATTATAAATAGTCTCTAGTAGGAGCAAATTTCTTCCCGCTCGATTAATATATGGTACACGACATTAATCTATGACCTCTAACACCAGTGCAAAAATTCCTCTATATACACGCAAAAAAATAATTCTTTCCTCCCAAACGAAATTTTAGACAAACAAAGTTCGTTTCTAATTTGCTTTTCGCTGTAAGGTAGTGTATTTGGAAGAAAAGTATATACTTTTTGTGATAAACTTTTATTCTTTTCCAGGATGTAAAAACAATTTCATAAAGACAAACTCAAAAAAAAAAAAACATTCTTTTCTTGCTAATTGCATTTTGTCTCACATCTTTCTCCAATTCACGAGGTTTTTTTAGTTCTTAACACCTTTTCCTATAATACCAACAATGTAGAAGAAATTATACGATTTTATAAATTTTTAAATTTTTTTTACCTTTCGCCTGGACGGAGAATCGAACCGCGGACCATGCATTTTGTAAGCCAGCACACTAACCACTGAGCTATGTACCTGTTATGGCCATCAATAGGTAAATATCCATATAAGTTATATTTATATAGCATAGCTTGCGGCGCCCACGAACCGAATAAACAAAGTTTATTTAACAGAAACAAACATTTAGTTTGGCACCGTGGAGTAGTGGTTGCTACGTCCGACTTGCATGCCAAGGGTCGTGGGTTCGATATGTTCGGAAGATTCCGAAAAAAATGTTCAACATTACATTGTAGTATATTAAATTTTGAACTGTAAAATGCGTCTTATTAAAGACCTAAAGTCAGAAAAGAACAATGTTTGACATAAACGAAATGAACTGTGTTGTTGTTTCAAAAATAACTTTTTTTTATTGAAAAAATAAAAATTTTGTAACAAACGAATTTTTTTGGTGATACAAGTTTAAAATTTTCGAAGCAATTTAAAAAACTCCAACAAAAGAAAAACGTTTTCCAAACGTTTTTTTTTTCTTTGCGTGTAGGTTCATACACCTAAAAATATTTACGTGATATTAAAGATTATGCA
Source organism: Haematobia irritans (assembly GCF_050003625.1). Taxonomy (NCBI): domain Eukaryota; kingdom Metazoa; phylum Arthropoda; class Insecta; order Diptera; family Muscidae; genus Haematobia; species Haematobia irritans. The sequence goes on from NC_134400.1 coordinate 172,263,211, forward strand.
ACCTAAATTTTAGGATGCGCAATTTACAAAATATTAAGGACAAACTTCTTTAACATAATGACATTTTAATTAAAGCAAAGTTTATAATCTTTACCCAGCAAAAAAATTGGAAGTTATTCCTCAAACAGTTCTTTTAAAGCCCATCCCAGAATCCCCCATCAAGTTTTTTCAACTTCCGATGCAGTTCTTTTGGACAAGTGCATAAACATTTCTTCTAAAGCGCATCTTGGGATCCCCCAATGATTTTTTTTCTACTTCCGATGCAGTCCTTGTGGACAAGTATTAGAAAGAACGCAATCAGGCTATTTTAAGTGCAAATTTTGGACAATTAAATTTTACTAAAAAGTAGAAAAATAATAAAAAAAAGAAAATAAATTTCATCCCCGCTGGGATTTGAACCTGTGTCGATTGACGTTTTCGCTTCCATGGAAGTTCTTTTGAGAAGGTTTTGCAAATTACGAGAATTTTTAATTTTTTGTTGATTTTTAATGGAAAAAATATATTTATACGAAAATATTTGCCGAAAATAAAAAATAAAAACGATGCATGACATAAAAAAAAAAAATTTTGAAAAATATTTGATAAAAAATTGCCGCTGATGAGATTTGAACCTGCTTTTCTTTTTTTTTCGTTCATACTAATAAAGAACATCTCGAGAAGCAATTAGAATGATATTCCTTTGTGTCGTATTACGATCATATCACAAACATTTGAATTGACCTTTCGACGCTTTATGTTCAATGGCGTTTGTGGCTGAGTGTGCTAAGGCGTTCTGTTATGGTGCCAGCAAACTCAGGTTCGACCCCTGGTCGGAGCGGAAAAGTTTTTCAAATTGTAAATATTAGATACTAGGAAAATAATTGTGTAATAAAACATATGGATGAAAAAAAGTGAAATTGGTTGATAAAAAAATTGTTTTTTTTTTCGCTTTCTAAATTTCTTCATTCAAATTAACTTCCAGGGCACAACTTCTAAAGCTACGCAGAGGATCCAAAAAGGGAGTACTTCCGTCCTATGACAAGCCCATGTAAAATTCATTGGAGATGATCCAAAATTGCACTACTTCCGGATCACAGATTGGGGATCCAAACTACTTTTTTGGAAGCTCTTTTTTTGCTGGGTAGTTCAAAAAATTTTTTCATTAAATTTTGGACACAAATTTTTTGAGGATTTAGCATCTTTGATTTAAAGTTTTTTTTTTTTTTGGAATTAATACAACATTTTTACTTTGAAGAATGTGTTGTAATTTGGATTTTTAAACTGGCCTTTGTTTGTACGTGAATATCTTTATAATATACCGTGAAAAGAAAATGAAAATTCGATAAATGAGATCTGAATCCTAATTTTAATTTGAATGTTCCTAGATTAAAGACCAGATAGGTCGCTAAAAAATTCTCTACTTTAAAGAAGGCACATCTTTGGCTCGGAATCAATACCAAAATCTTTACTAGAAAGTCAAAGTCTTTGTATCCAAGTAAATTTTTTTTTGAGTGTAACTATTATATAGCACCCATATAAATCGATCCACAGATTTTAGCTTGCGAAGCCTCGAGGAGGGGCAAATTTCGGCGATCCGCCCATTCACGAAATGAAATGTCATACTCATGCATGAACAACGTTTAAAGTCTCACGCTCATGCACTATTTACGACGAGTTTCATGATTCAGGACAATTCTCGAGACTAACGAAAACTCTTGTGATTCACGAAATTTCTTGTAATTCACAAAATTTCTCGTGAATAACGAAAATTCTCGTCACACGTAAAATCTTACGACTCACGACAACATTCATAATACTATCATTCGCGTTATTCACGAAATTTCTCGTGATTCACAACAAACCTGCAATTACTCATGAGTAAGGAACATTTTCATAACTCACAACGGAACCATTAGCAAAATAGAAAGATTAAAAAATGGGTCACCAGCGAACCATCAAACAACGGACGCTAATGAAATCTTACGCAAGTGAATGGATTTAATCGTGAACGATAATTTGTTCGTGAGAGTGATTTTTGATCGTGAACATGTATTTAATCGTGCACATTTTTGATCGTGAATGTTAATATTTTCGTGAGAGTGATTTCGAAAAAAATTTACTCACTCACATTCACGAATACAATTTAATGTTCACTCACGCTCATGCACGTCATTTTTTTTTTAGACACAGGCTAATGAAATGTTATACCCTCCACCATAGGATGGGGGTATATTAACTTTATCATTCCGTTTGTAACACATCGAAATATTGCTCTAAGACCCCATAAAGTATATATATTTTGGGTCGTGGTGAAATTCTGAGTCGATCTTAGCATGTCCGTCCATCCGTCCGTCTGTTGAAATCACGCTAACTTCCGCACGAAACAAGCTATCAACTTGAAACTGGGCATCGGTAGTTTGTTATTGATGTAGGTCGGATGGAATTAAACATGGGCCATATCAGCCCACTTTTCAGATTTGGCTTGCGCAGCCTCAAAGAGAAGCAAATCTCATCCGATCCGGCTGAAATTTGGTACATGGTGTTACCATATGGTCTCTAACAACCATGCCAAAATTGTTCCACATCGGTCCATAATTATATATAGCCCCCATATAAACCCATCCCCAGATTTGGCTTGCGAATCCTCTCAGAGAAGCAAATTTCATCCGGATGGCATTGCTTCTCTTAGAGGCTCCGCAAGCCAAATCTGGGGATCGGTTTATATGGGGGCTATATATAATTATGGACCGATGTGGAACAATTTTTGCATGGTTGTTAGAGACCATATGGTAACACCAGGCTGAAATTTGTTACATGGTGTTAATATATAGCCTCAAACACCCTTGCAAAAATTGGTCGAAATCGGTTCTTAATTATATATAGCCCTCATATAAACCGATCCCCAGATTTGACCTCCGGAGCCCCTTGGAAGAGCAAAATTCATCCGATTCGGTTGAAATTTGGTACGTGATGTTAGTTAATGGTATCCATGCAGGAATTGGTTCATATAAGTCCATAATTATATATAGCCCCATATAAACCCATCCCGAGATTTGGTTTTGGAGCCTCTTGGAGATGCAAAATTCATCTGATCTGGTTGAAATTTGGCACGTGGTGTTAGTATATGATATTTAACAACCATGCCAAAAGTGGTCCATATCAGTCCATAATCATATATAGCCCCCATATAAACCGATCCCGAGATTTGGTTTTGGTGCCTCTTGGACGAGCAAATTTCATCCGAGTCAGTTGAAATTTGGTACATTGTGCTAGTATATGGCCGTTAACAACCATGTCTAACTAGGTCCATATCGGTCTATAGTTATATATAGCCCTCAGATAAATCGATCCCCAATCACACAAAAATTGGTCCATATCAAGTTCATAATTGTAGCCCCCATACAAGCGACCACCATTATTTCAATTCTGGCTCTCCACGTACCGTGCAAAAGTCCATATCGATTCGTAATTATTTGTAGACTTACCTATACACATTAGCGTAGCTAGAAAATTTTCCTAGGGGGGGCTATAGCCGCCCTAGCTAAAAATTAATAGACTGAAGATATAGGTTATATTATTGTTTTATTTTATAAAAATGAATAAAAAATTAGATTGCAATATAACTAGATAATTAGTTTATAACAAAGCAACTAAAAACAGTTCCAAACTTTTTCCCTACTTCCAAAAATGTGCTCAGAAAGAATTTAACAGGAAATGTTTTTAATTAAATTTTTTATAACTTGTTTTTTCATATTTTTTTGCAGCATTGTTAAGATATTCTTATATTAAAGAATAATTTTAATATCAATTACTATTTTTAATTACATCGACTAAAAATTAGGCTAAACAAAAAAAAAATCCGACTAATCAAAATAAAATTGTCAATGAAAGTCTTTAGCGGAACTTGGTGCGGTTGTATTTACTTGTTTAATATTATAATATAATATATATTATAGTTATATAACAAAATCCTAAATCGGTTTTCAAATTCTGGGTGGGGGGCTAAAATTTTTCTGGGGGGTCTAAGCCCCCTCCCCAGAGGCCTTCCTACGCTTATGCCTATACATAATTTTTTTGTCTAATATATATCACGTATGGACTAACTCACAATTTAGAAAACTATGTTAAGAAGTTTTAAGATACCTTGCCATCGGTAAGTATTACCACAACGCAAGTAATTCGATTGTGGAGTCTTTCGCAGAAGTTTCTACGCAATCTATGGTGGAGGGTTCATAAGATTCGGCCTGGCCGAACTTACGGCCGTATATACTTGTTCATTATTTAAGTATGTCTCTATCATTTTATGAATTAAAAGTGCGTATAAAGCAGAAAACAATTTTGGTACGGTTCCCAAAAATAGTAAGAATGAACTACTGTATGGTACGGTTTACGGAAATCCCAAAATGTGGAGTAAATTTACGCACGAGTGAAACAGTTTTCTTTTTTTTTTGGTGTGGAGTCTTACAGGGGAACAAATTTCCATATGGACTAACTTATAATTTAAAAGACAATATTAAGAAGTTTTAAAATGCCTTGACATCGGCTATTGCTATCATAACCCAACTTTCTACTACGCAATGCATGGTGGAGTGTACATAAGATTCGGCCTGGCCGAGCCTCTCCCGATTAATTTAATGATTATTTCTGTAAATCATTTTTACCATTAAGAAAAATTTGCTTTACTCGTACTTCAAAGACTCCCACGTTAACTGAATAGCACAAGTTTCAAATATTTGTATACTAAACAAATTAAAGCAAAGATTATGGACTTTCTTTTAATTAAAATTTCTTAATTTTAACATTGTGTAAATGAGGTATCATAAAAATTAGTTTGTTTAATCCTTCACATTAGGTCAATTTCTTTTCCCGTAAGAGATGTCTTTTCAAAACATTCTCATTTTCAAGAAGTCGCATCTTTGGCTCGAAAGCAGTAGTAATTTTTCATCATATGAAAAAGTTTGAACATTTTCTCCCACTGTTCGCCATGCTGAAGAGCTTCATTGAAAATCCATGTTCTCCTTTAGGCATTAAGGACATTGAGGATGAAAAATATCCTGCATGGTTTGTCTGTTCTAAACTTTGTGAAAATATTTTCACAAACTTTTCAGAGTTTATATTTCCACTTCCAACATGCAGGGCATGCGATTGTTTTGTATTGTGACTTTATTGTCGTCTTCATCTTTTGGAGTTCATTGTTACTACATTAGGACAAAGTAGCATGTGTGACTAGTGTTAGTATTTTTGAATCATGTTTTCACAGCTTTTGGTGAGAGAGGAAATCACAAAAAAAGGACGAATGTGTAAGATTTCTTGTTATTGCAAAGTAAGCCTTTAATGGATCGAGTGAATAAAAGTGGGAGTGTAATGTTCGGAATAAGGGAAAGCGGCCAGAAGTTGGATTACTATGTACCCTTCAGTCACTGCAGTATGTTATAAAGGAAATTAAACCAAAATACATGATTGGGTTAAGTAAAAATGCAAAGTATATAATGTGAATACAATATTTTGGGGAACTAATAGAAGAACAAATTAACTAAAAGTAAAGAAACCCAAATATATATAGCCGTAAGTTCGGTCAGGCGGAATTTTATGTACTCTCCAACATGAATTGCGTAGAATTTTTTACTTGCAATCTTAAAACTTATTAACATTATCTTCTATGTTATAGGGTATATGTTAGACAAAAAAGGCAGATTAAATACCTATATAATTCAGTTCTTGTATATATAGGGTCTATAATATAAATAAATAATTACAAACCGATATGAACCATTTTTGCGCGTTAATTAAAGAGCCAGAAGTGAAATATGGGTATCGTTTTATATGGGAGCTTTTATAATTATAAGCTGATATGGATCAATTTTTGCATGGTTGTTAGAGGTCATATACAAAACCAACGTACAAAATTTCAACCTGAGCGGATGAAATTTGCTACTCCAAAAGGTTCCGGTGGTCAAATCTTGAGATCGGTTTTCATGGGGGCTATATATAATAATGGACCAATATGAACGAATTTTTGCAAGGTTGTTAGAGGCCATATACTAACACAACACAGTAAATTTCAACCTTGTCGGATGAAATTTCTTCCTGTGAAGGAAGAAAGTCAAACCGGTGAACTAAAAACAAGTATATACAGCAGCACGTTCGGCCAAATCAGGTCTTCGTCGAAGCGGGTTACGCGATAATATATAGGATTTCAGGGGGTTTGATGACAGATATTCTCCAACCAGATCAGTTCAACCTATACGCTTCCCAAAGATAAATTTAAAGATTCTACCTATGAAGACCAGATCAGATTCGCGATTTATAAGAACCATTTTTGTTTAAGTTTTTGAGGAATTATAAACATCTCGATATATTAAATACCAGTATATCTAAAATACCAGTATAAATTGAAAATTTCAGGCAAAAAGGATAGAAACTTCGGTTTCTAGAAGCCCAAGTAATACGATCGGGAAATCTGTCTACATGGGGGCTGTACCAAAACATGGACCGACACTCACTATTTTCAGCACACTTAGTTATTTGTGGTATTAAAATACATCTAGATTTGCAATTTTGGCAAATTGTATAAAAGCTACGCTTTCTATAAGCCCAAAATCTCAAATCAGTATGTCGGTTTATTTGGGGACTATATCAAAACCTGGACCTATATAGCCAAAATACGAATCTGCGCCAAGTTTCAGGACGATAGCGAAATACGGTCATAGTTATAACGACGGAAATCGATATTTCGAAGTATTACAAACTGAATGACAAACTTATTATACCCCCATCGCCATTCTGTGTTGGTTGGTATAATGAAAAAAAAAAAAACAATTATATACGGCCGTAAGTTCGGCCAGGCCGAAGCTTATGTACCCTCCACCATGGATTGCGTAGAAACTTCTACTGAAGACTGTCATCCACAATCGAATTACTTGGGTTGCGGTAACACTTGCCGATGGCAAGGTATCTTAAAACTTCCTAACACCGTCTTCTAAATTAGAAGGTAGTCCATACGTAGTATATATTAAATTAAAAAAAGGCCGATTAAATACGTATATAATTAAGTTTGTATATACGTATATAATTAAGTTTGTATAGAAATAAAATTTTGACAACATTTTCTATAGAAGTAAAATTTGGAAAAAAATTTCTATAGAAATAAAATCTGGAAAAAAATTTCTATAGAAATAAAATTTTGACAAAATTTTCTATAGAAATAACATTTTGACAATGTTTTCCATAAAAATAAAATTTTGGTAGATTATTTTTGGCTCGAGTGGCAACCATGAATATGAACCGATATGGACCAATTTTTGTGTGATTGGGGATCGGCTATATATAACTATAGACCGATATGGACCAATTTTGGAATGGATATTAGCGGCCTTATACTAACACCACGTTGCAAATTTCAACCGGATCGGATGAATTTTGCTCCTCCAAGAGGCTCCGGAGATCAAATCTGGGGAACGGTTTATATGGGGGCTATATATAATTATGGACCGATATAAACCAATTTTTGCATGGTTGTTAGAGACCATATACTAACACCATGTATCAAATTTCAGCTGGATCGGATGAAATTTGCTTCTCTTAGAGGAATCGCAAGCCAAATTTGGGGGACCGTTTATATGGGGGCTATACGTAAAAGTGGACCGATATGGCCCATTTGCAATACCATCCGAACTACATCAATAACAACTACTTGTGCCAAGTTTCAAGTCGATAGCTTGTTTCGTTCGGAAGTTAGCGTGATTTCAACAGACGGACGGATGGACATGCTCAGATCGACTCAGAATTTCACGACCCTGAATATATATACTTTATGGGGTCTTAGAGCAATATTTCGATGTGTTACAAACGGAATGACAAAGTTAATATACCCCCATCCTATGGTGGAGGGTATAAAAAAGATTATACATAACATATGAAGTACACAATTTTACTAAATATCTTTACTAAAATGTTGCTTAAAATGAGTTCCAAGGTTTCTGAAATGAGTAAATTTACTCAAACCACGCACTAAATTTCAATCAGATTGGATGAATTTTGCTTCTCTAAAAGGCACCGGAGGACAAATCTGGGGATCGGTTTATGTGGGGGCTATATATAATTATGGACCGATATGGACCACTTGCTGCATGGTTGCTAGAGACCATATACTAATATCACGTACCAAATTTCAACCTAATCGGATGAATTTTGCTCTTCCAAGGGGCTCCGGAGGTCAAATCTGGGCATCGGTTTATATGGGGACTATATATAGTTATAGACCGATATGGACCAATTTGTGCATGGTTGTTAGAAACAATATACTAACACAATGTACCAAATTTCAGCCGGATGGGATGAAATTTGCTTCTCTTAGAGGCTCCGCAAGCCAAATCTGGGGATCGGTTTATATGGGGGCTATATATAGTTATGGACCACCATAATTATAGACTGATATGGATCAATTCCTTCATGGTTGTTAGATACTATATACGAAAACCACGTACTAAATTTTAATCAGATTAGATGAATTTTGCTTCTCCAAAAGGCACCGGAGGTCAAATCTGGGGATCGGTTTATGTGGGGGCTATATATAATTATGGACCGATAGAGACTAATGCCTGCATGGTTGTTAGAGACCATATACTAATATCACGTACCAAATTTCAACCTAATCGGATGAATTTTGCTCTATGGGGGCTATATATTGTTATGGACCGATGTCGATCAATTTTTGCATGGGTGTTTGACACTATATAGTAACACCACGTACCAAATTTCAAATGAATCAGATGAATTTAGGTCTTCTTAGAGGATCCGGAGGTCAAATCTGGGGATCGGTTTATATGGGTGCTATATATAGTTATGGACCAATTTTTGCATGGTTGTTGGCGACCATATACATACACCATGTACCAAGTTTCAGCCGAATCGGATGAAATTTGCCTCTCTTAGAGGACTCGCAAGCCAAATCTGGGGGTCCGTTTATATGGGGACTATACGTAAAAGTGGACCGATATCGACCATTTGCAATACCATCCGACCTACATCAATAACAACTACTTGTGCCAAGTCGATAGCTTGGTTCGTTCGGAAGTTACCGTGATTTCAACAGACGGACGGACGGACATGCTTAGATCGACGCAGAATTTCACCACGACCTAGAATATATAAAATTTATGGGGTCTTAGAGCAATATTTCGATGTGTTACAAACGGAATGAAAAAGTTAATATACCGTTTTCGGTACACGTTTTCCAACTTTTTTTTTTTGCGTGTACACTGAAAAAACAGTGAACCCATCAGGAAGAAAACTTTTTGTTAATTTTAGAAAATTTTAAATATTTTTAGAAATTTTTTAACTAAACAGTATTACTAGTTCACTTTTTTTGCGTGTAGTAAACGTCAGTATAATTATTGGCAACTATAGTTGGGTAGGCTACATTGTAGTCGAATTCGTCCCATTGTAGACTGACTTGACTATTGTTAGTTATTTGTTGTGTTTTTCTTTTTTCTATGGTCTTTTAGTTGACACGTTAATTATGTATCAGTAGCTAATACGAAATTTTGTAATTATTTATTTCCATTTTAATACCTTTCCCCAAATGGATTGTCTCCTGCATGTTCTTCGAACAGAAATTACAATGCATGACTATCTCAACGATGTCAATAAGATAGTTGTAGCGTTGGTCATACATTCTGCCAAAACATGACTGCCCTTTTCTTTAAATTCCTATTGGCAGGTAGGACAACATCAGGTGTAATGTCACATTAATCCTTTGCCCAGCATGTTTACGATCCTTTTTTGGCTTAATGGACAGATCTACTTTATGTTACTTAATGGACTCTAAGCCACCAGCTGAGCCATTGAAATTAAAAAGGCTACAAAGTAGAGCCAACTCATTTGAACAAGAACAAGCACGCAGGTACAATTAAACAAGATAGTACTCTTATCGGGTCTTGCTAGCCATGAAAGCATGGTAACCATTGCCTGCCAAATGTCCGACTTACAAAAAAAAGTGATCTGGTTTTGCTGTTTCATTAATTAAGATCAATTTCAAAATCTTAACTAAAGATAAGTGGTCATGGCTAGAGCCATCTATCACCAGTGAACAAAAACTAAAGAGAGGAGCTGAATGAATAAAGGGTAGAAGGATTAGAATCCATATAATAGTTATCGATGGCCTAAAGAAAAACACCAAAAATCCATTAGTGTCCTGAGATTCCGTTGATGCATGTTTAGAGGCCCAAAAATACAATTGGTCCATTCCAATCTGATTTTTGTGGGTTATCTTATTGCCAGCATCTATGCCACCTGAATTTGGTAGACATTCATTTGTTTCTTTTTGTTTGGCAATTGATGTCATTTCTTTATGGGTTAAGTGAAATTTTGAATGTCATACTTGTTCTTTTGTTAATGCAACACAATTTAGGGAAAGACGCTATAAATATGGGTCACATTAAAATGAATTCTAAATTAAGCAGGATTCCAAAAACAATTATAAGAAAATAAGTATATACAACCGAAAGTTCGGCCAGGTTAAATCGTATATACCCTCCACCATGAAGCATTCCATGGTAAAGGGTAATTTTTAATGAGCTATAGGAAATTTAAGAAAAAAATCTCTATTTAAATCAATAGTGTAAGGTTCATATAGTTTCATTTTCGAAGACTACTCGTATTTCAAGCAATTGTTGACCGCGACCGAGCCTCAAATCGTCCATCCAATTAATCCAGTTCATATCCTACATTTCGGCCGGTATCTCACGTATGAATGCTTGATGTTGGAAATTATTGTAATTTTATTTTATTATGATATATTGGTATTAGGTTAGGTTAAGTAGCAGCCCGTTGTTTCAGGCTCACTTAGACTATTCAGTCCATTGTGATACCACATTGGTGAACTTCTCTCTTATCACTGAGTGCAGCCCGATTCCATGTTAAGCTCAATGACAAGGGATCTTCTTTTATAGCCGAGTCCGAACGGCGTTCCACATTGCAGTGAAACCACTTAGAGAAGCTTTGAAACCCTCAGAAATGTCACCAGCATTACTGAGGTGGGATAATCCACCGCTGAAAAACTTTTTGGTGTTCGGTCGAAGCAGGAATCGAACCCTCGACCTTGTGTATGCAAGACGGACATGCTAACCATTGCACCACGGTGGCTCCCTGTATATTGGTATTACTCAATTATGTATGAAACAAAATATCGGCCAAATGGGCGCCGCGACCTCGGTGACACACCTTCATCCGATGGTCCAAATTTTCGATAACGGAGAGGCATAATGGAGGTTCTATGCCGTTAATGTGCCGCATTATCTCATCCTTTAGCTCTTGAATTGTTGCTGGCTTATCGACGTACACCTTTTCTTTCAAATAACCCCAAAGAAAAAAGTCCAACGGTGTCAAATCACATGATCTTGGCGGCCAATTGACATCGCCATTACGTCAGACAACACGGCCATTGAATTTGTTGCGCAAAAGAGCCATTGTTTTGTAGCTGTGTGGCAAGTGGCACCGTCCTGCTGAAACCACATATCGTCCACATCCATATCTTCCAATTCGGGCCATAAAAAGTTCGTTATCATCTCACGATAGCGAACACTATTCACAGTAACTGACTGACCGGCCTTATCGCCCAAATGCGGCAATTATGTTTATTGACGAATCCACTGAGATGAAAATGCGCCTCATCACTGAAGATGTAGGTGCACGATATGAATTTTGATTTGAACGCCCATTTTAATAATAAATCTGGATAACTTTAACACGTTGTTGGATTGTGTATCTCCCATGGTTCAAATTGAGTAAGTCTGAAATAGAGAAATGTCAAATAAAATTCGGAAAAAAACTTGGCGTTTAGGTGTGGTTCACATTCGACATCGGCCCTTACAATTTAACCAAAAAATATATGTTTGAAACATCAAATTTTTATCACATTATTTTTAAGTGCAAGTGTACAATGTTCAAAAACTAGTATAACATGTTTGAGGAATATATGTTTATATTCCAATAAAATCATTTAAGTCGTTTCCAGTTTCCTACATCGATTTCTTTTCTACAAGTCATAGAAAGTACACAATTTTAAGGTGACTAATTAAATTGTAGACAACTAAATTTCATCAAAAAGGCTAGAAAATCAATACATAAATAAAATAATTGAGAATATGAAGTTAAAAACTCACACCCGCTGGTATTTGCAATTTGCAGTTTGACTTTTTCACTACCTTGGAAACCCTTTTGAGAAGGTTTTGCAAACCTCGAGACCAGAGATGGTCTGATTCAAACTTTTTAAGGTTTGCGACTGTCGCAAAGTTGTAAACGTCACATACGCGTCGTAAATGTAGAAAAAGTAACAAAAGTCGCAAACTGAAAATACTTTAGTCGCGTCAGCTAGGCAGTGAATTCGATGATATGTGCGAAGAAGTTTCATTTCTTAGGAATCTTCATAATTTTCGGTTTTAGTCCCCACATTTTCCCTATTGCCTTTTGTACGAGTACAGGGTAACCGTGGATTTTCTCCTCCTTTCTTAGCTTTAAGTTCAGCCTCCTGTCCAATATAACCCCAAGGTATTTTGCACACTCACCAACTCACCAAAATAGGCTTGACCATGAGAAAACTTTCACAAATTTCTGCAGAAACTCACAGCGAATGCTGTCAAACTAAATTAAAAAATGTTCAGGATTTCTTCTGTTCAAAATTTGGTTTTCTACAGTAGGTTTACGACTTTTGCGACATACGTATTATACCGTCGCAAATGTATGTCGCAAAAGTCACAGTTTGTGACAGGCCAACCCTGCTCGAGACGTAGTTGGAATCTCATTCCTTGGTGTCATATTCACGGTTGCCACAGTTGGTAGATTTCTACCAAAAATTATAGTTTTTTTTTTATTGTTTGGTAGATTGGTAGAATTCTTGATGTTTTTGGTAGACTTTGCAATATTCTTCTTTAAAAGGTACTTTAAATGTCTATATAAATAAAATTTTGACGAAATGTTCTATAGAAATAAAATTTTGACAAAATTTTCTATAGAACAAAATTTTGACAACAATTTAATTATAATATATAATATATTTAAATTAAATTAATTAAATTATATCATAACTAATATTTGTGATTTTTGTAAAATTTAGTATAATTAAAATTCAAATAAATATTTAAACCAATTAACAATCGATCGTTTCTATGACCTCAAGCCGAACAATATTTTCTATATTTTCTATAGAAATAAAATTTTGACAAAATTTTCTATAGACATAAAATTTGAAAAATTTTTCTATAAAAATAAAATTTTGACAACAATTTTATAGAAATAAAATTTTGACAACATTATTAATAGAAATAAATTTTGACAAATTTTTTATAGAAATAAAATTTTAAAAAATTTTTCTATAGATATAAAATTTCATTCTAGGAGAAGCGCCGTCTTGAGATGATATACACATCGGTATTTCTTAGTGTCATCCTTACTCTTCAAAATTCCACCAGTTCAAAAATCTAACGAATTGAGATCCAGAGAGGAATCTCTTTTTTAATGCATTCTTGGTTGGTGCTGCTAATTCCTGTTGAAATGTCCATGGTTTACAACCATTATGTTTAGCTACGCAAAGCTGCTGCACTATCTTTGAATACGAGCGGGGAACGACCATTGAAGGTGCACATTTTCAGCTGACCTCTGGCAACGTTCGGGTTTAACGTTTTTTTTTTTCTCAAATGGAACTGATTATTATTACACTGAAAAAAAAAAAACATACTCGATTCAAAATATTTTGTCTTTACTTTAAAAATGTTGGTATTGATTCCGAGCCAAAGAAGCGGAGAATACAAATAAGGATACTTTTAAGACATAATTCTCTTTTAAATTTGGGTTTTGTGTACTTGCAAATTTTAATTTTTCGTCTTTTCAGATTGTTTTCTTCATATGCTATCAAAATCCTTTAAAAATGGGTTAACGAAGACTTTATTTCCCACATTCAGACTCGACTTCCAGTAAAAATTATGATATGTTTCAAGTAAAAGACGTCTTTAAAATAAAGTGTTGAAAAACATGTCCTATATTTGAACGATTTTTTGCTTTGTAGTCAACACGCAAAAAAAACAAATTTAAAGACAATTTCAATAGTTTTAAAGACTTTTTCTGAAGTATTAAATTCAAGTTGACCTTAGCCAAAAAATGTTTTCTTTCATGTTATGATACCCATTTTAAGTCAACTCACTTAATTATAAGGACAATACGACTTCATTGAAAAGTTTATCGACTTTATTATATTAGAGAATTGCGTCTTCTATGCTAAGCATTTTAAAGACATGAAATCATTGACCTCACGACAATATTTTTTTCAGTGTACAGAAAATAAAATTCGGTAACTGGTCTCTCTCACGCAACTGCTTGGCATCGGTGAGTTTTTCAATGGCTTTAGTCCGAACTAATTTTTCACTACACCCAAAGAAAAAATACTTTCCTCAGGAACGAAATTTTAGAAATAGAGACCTGGCGCCTTAAAAATATATCCACACAAAGAAAAGTTCATTAGCATTTTTTTCTACCAGTGTATGCCCTAAGGTGAAACATAATATGTTTGAACAATACAAAAAACATTTTGTTTGAACCAATCCTGAAAATATATATGCTTGAAGCAAAATGTGTTTGGGGTATAGTTATGTTACAGAAGCGCTTTTTTTTAGGGTGAACCGGCCGCCTAATTTGACTTTTTATACCCTAAACCACATAGTGGTGAGAGTATAATAAGTTTGATCTGCTAAAAAATGTGCCTACCAGATATATTGATTTTATATACCGATCGCTCACAATCACCTCCTGAGTGGATCCAGCGCTTGGTGTCCGTCCGTCCGTCTGTCCATGTATTTGTTGTTCACATGATTCCGGTCGCAATTATTAACGTATTTTGATGAAATTTGGTACAGGCAGTTTTTTGGGCACAAGGACGAACGATATTTGGAAGAAATCGGATCAAATTTAGATATAGCTCCCATATATACGTATCGCCTGATTTCGACACATGGGGTCACGTTGCACTTTTTTACTAACCGATCGTCGTCAAATTTAGCACAAAATAATCTTCTGCATCACCCTTTAAGCCTGCAAAATTTCATCGAAATCGGTTCAGATTTAGATATAGCTCCCATATATATGTATCGCCCGATTTTGTCAAATTAGGTCATAAACCCCTTTTTTATCAAACATTGCCATCGGCAACTGCTACCACAACCCAAGTAATTCGATGGTGTATGAAAGTCTTTAGCGGAACTTTGTGCGGTCGTATATACTTGTTTAATTTTTATAAAAATGTTAAATCGTAAATAGGTTTTCAAATTCTGGGGAGGGGGCTAAATTTTTTCTGGGGGGGGGTCTAAGCCCCCTCCCCAGAGGCCTTCCTACGCTTATGGCTTCCATATATATGCATATATGCAAATTTAAAATTTTGATCTACTAGCCGATCATATTTATACGTAGTTGTAGCTCTTACGTAAGAATATTGCTTGATTTTTACAAATTTGGACTTATTACCCACACTAATTGGGCGATTTTCTCTTTTTTAATAATGGGCTCAATATTAGTGGCATACTAACCCCGTAGGTGCAATATCAACTACATCCAATGTTGCTAGAAGTAAGGGAATATCCCTATATGTAGGTTTTTTCCAATATTTAGCGTCTTGTAGAGACGTAGGGCCACAATGTAGGGAACTTTTCACTCAACACAATTTGTAATAATTTTTACATTTTGGTGGCCCTAGAGGAGGAAATTAGAAGCCGGCAAGGCTTGATCTTTAACAATGTGTGGTAAACTTTATTCCAGTAGAAAATTTTGTCAACATTTTATTTATATAGAACATTTTGTCGAAATTTTATTTCTATAGATTTTAAAATATTATTCCTATAAAAATTTTTCTCAAAATGTTATTTCTGTGGAATTTTTTCTCAAAATTTTATTTCTATAGAAAAATTTCTCACAAAAATTTGTTTATAGAAACTTTTCCAAAATTTTATTTTTATAGAGATTTAACAAAAAAGATTACTAATTTGGGTAGAATTCTACCAACTGTGGCAACTGTGGTGGTAATACAAATTTATATTCTAAGTTATATACGTTGCATATTCATGTTTTAAGATAATAAAGTACTTAGAACCATTTTTGTTTTGTAAATTTTTTTAAATTTAACGAAAAATATAGCAGGAAAAATTGTTTGGGGATGTATGGGAAAGTAGGGAACTTTTTTTTGTCCTTGTAGGGTAAACCGAACATTTTCCCTGGTAACATTGACTATGAGCTATAGTCAGATTGACACAAAGCACCCATAGACATGTACCCCTTAATTTTCTTAAATATGCAACTGCGGTTTATCTCCCAGACCTATATGTTACCCCACAAATGCTTATGATTACTAATTCTGTAATGGTGGTTTAGGGTATGATATAGTCGGCCCCGCCCGAATTTCTACTTTACTTACTTGTTTAATAATGGGCTCAATATTAGTGGCATACTAACCCCGTAGGTGCAATATCAACTACAGCCAGTGTTGCTAGAAGTAAGGGAATATCCCTATATGTAGGTTTTTTCTAATATTTAGCGTCTTGTAGGGACGTAGGGCCACAATGTAGGGAAATTTTCACTCAACACAATTTGTAATAATATTTACATTTTGGTGGCCCTAGAGGAGGAAATTAGAAGCCGGCAAGGCTTGACCTTTAACAATGCGTGGTAACAAAAATTACCACTCGTGCCAAAAAAAATCTAACAAAATTTTAAGATTACCACAAATCTACGAAAAAAATATTTCTATAGAATTTTTTGTCAAAACTTTATTCCTGTAGAAGATTTTGTCAACATTTTATTTCTATAGAAAATTTTGTCAAAATTGTATTTCTATAGAATTTTTTTCAAAATATTATTTCTATAATTTTTTTTTGATAATGTTATTTCTATGGATTTTTTTTTTTTCAAAATTGTATTTCTATAGAATTTATTATCAAAATTTTATTTCTATAGAAAAATTTCTCAAAAAAAATTGTTTATAGAAACTTTTTCCAAAATTTTACTACTTTTGGTAGAATTCTACTAACTGTGGCACCTGTGGTGGTAATACAAATTTATTTTCTAGGTTATATACGTTGCATTTTAATGTTTTAAGATAATAAAGTACTTATAACCATTTTTATTTTGTAAAATTTGTTTAAATTTAACGAAAATATTGTAGGGAAAATTGTTTGAGAATGTATGGGAAAGTAGGGAACTTTTTTTGTCCCTGTAGGAAAAACCGAACCTTTTCCCTGGCAACGCTGACTATGAACTATAGTCAGATTGAGACAAAGCACCCATAAACATGTACCCCTTAATTTTCTTAAATATGCAACTGCGGTTTATCTCCCAGACCTCTATCAATGTTACCCTGCAAATGCTTGTGATTACTAATTCAGTAAGGGTGGTTTAGGGCTTTCTGCTTTACTTACTTGTTTTCTCAAGAAGTAATAGACTTCTCGTGCGCATTCGAGCATTGTGGTAAAAATCTAAATACAGAATTTAGAGCAATATCATCCGATTTTGTTGAATGTTTTCCAGAAATTTTAAATTTAGCTGCGTTAACCTTAACATTTGAGCCGATTTTCTTGGGTATGGTTCATCATATCCACCTGAAAATAGAATTCGTTGTGACGAGATTTTCTCAAAGGAATTCAATAAATTGTGAGCGTTTGAGATTCGATCCGGATGAACTTACTTGCTTTTTTATGTAGAAATTCGAAACGAACTCATATTGAAACAGTAGCCCATTCACAAAAATCATATTCAATTGAATTTGAAAATTTATTATACGAAGGCAACATCAACTATGACCGTATCATCAGATATTTTGTCAACTTATTTTTATCACCTCCATACGGTAGGAGGTTTTGAAGTAGATTTCAAAAAATGTGTTTGGTTAAAAAAAAAAAACAAAGAAAACAAAACTTCACACACACCCAGAGTATACAATTTCAAATACAGTTTCTTTTACAAATAAAAGAGAGATTTTGATAGCGTTTTAATTTCCAAACACCAGTCACCGCAGACAATGGAATTGAAAACGACAACGATTAACAATCGCTGAAAACATCCCACAAAAATGCTAATCTTAATCGTCGCACATCCAGCAGGTAGCCAGGTAGTTGATGGTGACATTCGAACAATACCACTCCAGTAATATGTCAAGAAATTACTTTAATATCAATTCATTTTGCTTTTGAACGCGTATTTCATGCCACAATCTTGAGATCAATGATGGAGAATCTTCATTTTTCGGTTAGCAGATAGAATTCTTTATGTTCCCCATTTACTTTTGTTACTGAGTGGTTTGGGAACTGTCTCCGACGGTGTGAAACAATTCTTCAAAGTTATTGAATGGTAAGGTTTTTAGGTATTGTTGATTAGTGAAACTGGCCTTATCTTGGATTTTAAATCTTGAAAAATTTAATCCATGGATATAAAAGTGGCTGCGGTTTAAAGATCAACTACATTGATTTCCCTCCAAAATCTTTAGGCATTAGAAATAAGACGCATAAAAGGAAATGACCCTGATTGTCAATTTTTGTTGAAAATATTCTACATATTCGAGGATTCAAATATGGGGATGGGCTTATTAGGAGCTATATACAATTATGGACCGATATGAACCAAGTTTTGCATGATTGTTAAAAGACATATACTGCATCACCTACCAAATTTCAACAGGATCCAGGATGAACTAGGAATCGAATCTGGGTATCGTTTTGTACATACACATGAATATACATAAAGGGTGATTTTTTAGTTATTATATTTTTGGAAACACTGGTTTAAACAGCTGCTGCACGTTTCGTGTTTTGTTTCACTGTCAAACGCCTTCAGTTTGGTCTATAATTTAACCATGAATTGTCTTACAATTTGTGATGGACATATATATGCAAATTTTTGGTTGTTGAGTTTTTCTAGACAACAGCGAGAATACAAAGGAAATACATGTTCTATTCTCAGTGCAATGGAGGCACAAGGATTTTAAGTAATTGGTTCGACGTTGAAGGATTCTTTATGACATCCATACATTTAATTGAAGTTGTTTTCATTGAGGCTGTTTTCAAAAGGATATGGCTGCTTATGTATTGAAGATAGAGAGAAAACATTTTATTGGTGGATTATGAACAACCATTTTCACTTGAAGCCTGGAGAGTAAAAAAAAAAATTAAAAATATATTGCTTTTAATGTTGATAATTTTGGATTAGTTTTTTATTGCATTACGAGTGCATATACTAATAGAAAAATTACGTTCCAAAATCGTAAACGGACGGTAACGAAATGAAACGGAAACGTTGACGAAAAATCGAAACGGAATATTCACGGTTTCGTACACGGACGTTCACAGTTTCGTCCACGGAAGTTCATGGCTATGAAAAGTCTTGAAATAATCGTTAGACGTTACTATGGCAACTTCATCGATGGAGCAACGAACTAAAGCGACTGTTAACCACGATTGCCATAGTTGATAGAATTTTACCAACAATGGTAGATTTGTTACTGTTCGGTAGATTGGTACAATGCTTTATGTTTCGCAGATTTAGAAACTAAGAGGTACTTCAAAAATATCCTGTAGAAATGTTGACAACATTTTCTACACAAATAAAATATTGACAAAATTTTCTAAAGAAAAAAAATGTTGACAACATTTTCTATAAAAATAAAATTATGATAAAATTTTCTATTGAAATTAAAATTGGACAAAATTTTCTATAGATATAAAATTTTGACAACATTTTCTATAGAAATAATATTTTTACAAAATTTTCTATAGAAATAAAATTTTGACAAAATTTTCTATATAGTAATAAAATTTTGGCAACCATGATTATGAACCGATATGGACCAATTTTTTGTGTGATTGGGGATCCAATTTTGGAACGGTTGTTAGCGGCCATATACTAACACCACGTTCCAAATATGAACCGGATCAGGTGACTTTTGGTCTTCCAAGGGGCTCCGGAGGTCAAATCTGGTGATCGGTTTATATGGGGGCTATATATAATTGTGGACCGATATGGACCAATTCCTGCATGGTAGTTAGGGACCATATACCAACACCATATACCAAATTTCAACCGGATCGGGTGACTTTTGCTCTTCCAAGGGGCTCCGGAGGTCATATCTGGGGATCGGTTAATTTGGGGCTATATATAATCATGGACCGATGTGAACCAATTTTTGCATGTTTGTTAGAGACCAAATGTACGAAATTTAAGCCGGATCGGATAAAATTTGCTTCTCTTAGAGGCTCCGCAAGCCAAATCTGGGGATCGGTTTATATGGGGGCTATATATGATTATGGTCTGATGTAGACCAATTTTTGCATGTTTGTTAAAGACCATATACTAACACCATGTACCAAATTTCAGCCGGATTGGATGAAATTTGCTTCTCTTAGAGGCTCCGCAACCCAAATCTGGGGATCGCTTTATATGGGGGCTATATATAATTATGGACCGATGTGGACCAATTTTTGCATGTCTGTTAGAGACCATAAATATACTTACACCATGTACCAAATTTCAGCCGGATCGGATGAAATTTGCTTCTCTTAGAGCAATCGCAAGCCAACTTTGGGGGTCCGTTTATATGGGGGCTATACGTAAAAGTGGACCGATATGGACCAATTTTTGCATGGTTGTTAAGGACCATATACTAACACCATGTACTAAATTTCAGCAGGAGCGGATGAAATTTGCTTCTCGTAGAGCAATCGCAAGCCAAATTTGGGGGTCCGTTTATATGGGGGCTATACGTAAAAGTGGAACGATATGGCCCATTTGCAAGACCATCCGACCAACATCAATAACAATTACTTGTGCCAAGTTTCAAGTCGATAGCTTGTTTCGTTCGGAAGTTAGCGTGATTTCAACAGACGGACGGACGGACATGCTCAGATCGACTCAGAATTTCACCACGACCCAGAATATATATACTTTATGGGGTCTTAGAGCAATATTTCGATGTGTTACAAACGGAATGACAAAGTTAATATACCCCCATCCTATGGTGGAGGGTATAATAATATACCCCCATCCTATGGTGGAGGGTATAAAAAGTTAAAATTATCCATTAAAAGTATGAAAAAACCAAGTTATAAAAAATTGAATTAAAAGAACATCCTTGGTAGTTAAAATAAAGAACATCATTGGGAGTGCATCTTCTGGAAGTGCTTTTAAAGTTGTGCCTTTGGAGGAGCTTCCAAATTTTTTTGCTGGGTATCGATAGTTTTGCAGCTCTAGTTCTCCGTTTGACACTAGATGTGTGTTGATTCACAGAGTCATATACGTTGTTTTTATACCCTGCGCCACACTGTGGAACAGGGTCCCAGCAAAAAAGCGTCGTCCAAAAAGTAGTGAAAATTGTCTTTTTTGATCCGGAAGTGGTGCAAAATTGGCGCCGAAGCGATGATTTTAACATGGGCTTGTCATAGGACGGATGTCCATCATTTCAACAGCCGTTGCAGTGAATTTGCATCACTTCTTAGGGTGTGATGGAGGCCACCGTGGTGCAATGGTTAGCATGCCCGCCTTTCATACACAAGGTCGTGGGTTCGATTCCTGCTTCGACCGAACACCAAAAAGTTTTTCAGCGGTGGATTATCTCACCTCAGTAATGTTGGTGACATTTCTGAGGGTTTCAAAACTTCTCTAAGTGGTTTCACTGCAATGTACAACGCCGTTCGGACTCGGCTATAAAAAGGAGGTCCCTTGTCATTGAGCTTAACATGGAATCGGGCAGCACACAGTGATAAGAGAGAAGTTCACCAATGTGGTATCACAATGGACTGAATAGTCTAAGTGAGCCTGATACATCGGGCTGCCACCTAACCTAACCTAAGGTGTGATGCGAGTCCAGCGATTTGATGTGAATATAGAAATTTTGTGATATTTTGACGAATAATTAATTTTTAATTTTTTATGATTTTTAATGTATTATAACGCTTGTCTAGAACGTTTGACATGAATTATTTTCAAAAATTCGCAATTTTTCTAGAAAGAATTTAGATTTTTTTTCGGCAAAAATTAAATAATGTTCACTATTTCATTAATTTTTAATCCTTTTTTAATTCATTTGAAACAAAAAAAATTCAAATTTCCCATTAAAAATATGAAAAAAGCGAGTTATACAAAATTGACTCAAATGAACTTCTTGTGCAGTTAAAATAAAGAACATCTTTGGGAGGACATTTTTGGAAGTGCTTTTAAAGTTGTGCCTTAAGAAGAACTTCCAAATTTTTTTGCTGGGTTATTATAAGTTAGTGCATATGTTTGCAACACCCAGAAGGAGGCGAGATAGAGACGTGGTGTTTTTGGCAAAAATGCTCAGGGTGGGCTCCTGAGTCGATATAGCCATGGCCGTCTGTCCGTGAACACATTTTTGTAATCAAAGTCTAGGTCGCAGTTTTAGTCCAATCGACTTCAAATTTGGCACAAGAATGTGTTTTGGCTCAGAATAGAACCCTAATGATTTTGGAGGAAATCGGTTCAGATTAAGATATAGATCCCATATATATATTTCGCCCGATATGCACTTATATGGCCCCAGAAGCCAGAGTTTTACCCTAATTTGCTTAAAATTTTGCACAAGAAGAACAATTAGTACTATAGTCAAGTGTGCCAAATTTTATTGAAATCGTTTCAGATTTAGATATAGCTCCCATATATAGCTTTCGCCCGATTTACACTCATATGACCACAGAGGCCAATTTTTTGCTCCGATTTAGTTGAAATTTTGCACAGGGAGTAGAATTAGCATTGTAGTTATGCGTGCCAAATTTGGTTGAAATCGGTTCAGATTTAGATGTAGCTCCCATATATAGTTTTCGCCCGATTTACACTCATATGACCACAGAGGCCAATTTTTTGCTCCGATTTAGTTAAAATTTTGCACAGGGAGTAGAATTAGCATTGTGGCTATGCGTGCCAAATTTGGTTGAAATTGGTTCAGATTTAGATATAGCTCCCATATATATGTTTTTCTGATTTCGACAAAAATGGTCAAAATACCAACATTTTCCTTGTTAAATCGCCACTGCTTAGTCGAAACGTTGTAAAAATGACTCTAATTTTCCTAAACTTCTAATACATATATATCGAGCGATAAATCATAAATAAACTTTTGCGAAGTTTCCTTAAAATTGCTTCAGATTTAAATGTTTCCCATATTTTTGTTTTACTAACATTGTGTTCCACCCTAGTACATTAGCCGACTTAAATTTTGAGTCTATAGATTTTGTAGAAGTCTATCAAATTCTGTCTAGATCGAGCGATATTTGAATGTATGTATTTGGGACAAACCTTTATATATAGCCCCCAACTCATTTGACGAATGTGATATGGTATCGACAATTTAGATCTACAAAGTGATCAAAGACAATTTAGATCTACAAATTCTCCAATTTTCAAGCAGACATTTTACATCTTAGCTAATGAATCTATAAACCGATATTCGAAAGGATTTTGTAGCCATTATATTATGCCTGTGTGAGCCTATTGCGGATGTTTTTCTGTTTTTCATATATTTCCGGTATTCATTTGTCATTCAAAAGTTTTAGTTTTCTTATCTGTTGGTGCTGCTGAAGCTTATGAAATGTTTGACGTCATTACAATTTCATCATTATTTATAGGAATGTTCAACATTTAGCTCACACACACACAGCCATAAACATACTTTAAATCATACAAAGGACTATTATGTAAGTCAGGCCAGCAACATGATATTCACCCACACTAGGCATTACTTCCTTCCATTAACCACATACGCATTTTCATCCTATATGGGGTAACTACTGACTTTACAAAGGGCAAATGTAGGATGTTGTGTGGCGTGAACAAATGTCGTCTCAACAAGGCCGCAAAAAGGGACACTTGTTTTTCACTTTAATAGTTTTCATGTGAGTCCTGTTTTATTGTTATTCCATTTAATACCATACGATTCTATTACAACAGTCCCCCCCCCCCCCCACACACACATGAATACATAGTGGTACATGGAATGGGATCTATTTTAAAACCAAATCCATAGTCCCGTTTAGAGTTTCGAAAGTAACGTATCCATTATTGAATGCTTTCGTGAAGGAAACGGAAATGGGTGTGTTGAAGTATAACATTGTGGGATTTTACTTTTAGTTTATGGATGTTTTTAGTTCAACGAGGGTTTGTTATTCTCCTCCTTGTCGTAGTGGTGATATTAATGGGTTTTGTCAATTAGGATTACCAGATATAATTTCCATTCAAAACATTCTCCAAGTGAAAGTTACATCACCCAAAAAAAAAAAAAAAAACAAAGTGACATTAGTTTTGGTCATTTTGGAACATTAGAAAGGGCATCAAATAATTTAAATTATATTTATTGTCATGGTTAACAAATGTCAAAACTCTGAATGATATGAGTCATATACTAGGTGGTGTGGGTATTGGAAGGCTTTGGTATTTCGTATATATGACGACTTCACGATATCGTTAAACTGATGGTAAATTTTAGTAATTTGTATTAAATTTTATTATTTTTGTAAATATTTCCATAAACCAATCCCGAGTATGTCCTAAAAAAGCTCATGAAATGAACGTGTGTATATAATTTAAACTGAACTAAAGCACAAGAAAACAAGACATAAAATACCCCTAGATTTAGAATTTCATGCAAATCGCAATAAATTGGAATGTCTACACCCTGAAGGGGTCAAATCGGGAGATCAATCTATATGGGGAAATACTAAAACATGGACCGATACACACCATCTTCGGCACAATTGTTTGTGGACCCCACATACCTCTTGATTTCCAATTTGAGGCATATCGAATAAAAATTGTTGTGCTTAGAAGCCCAAGAAGACACATCAGAAGATCGGGATATATGGGGGCTATATCGAAATATTGACCGATACACACCATACACCAAACGAAAAAATACTTTCCTCCGGAGCGAAACTTTAAACAAACGAAATTCCCCTTTCGTATAAAGTATTTGCTTTAAGAGCAAATAAACATGTATTTATGATAAGTGATTCAATGGTGCAACCGTGCACAAATTGGTCCATATCGGTCCATAATTATATATAGTCCCCAGATAAACCGATCGCCATTGTTTACTTCTTGAGCGTCCTGGATAAGCAAATTTTATCTGATCCTGCTAAAATTTAGAACTAGTCACGCAAAATGTGGTCCATATCAGTTCATACAGCCAGACAAGGAATATGATCACCTCAAACATGTTTCAAGAGCAAAATGTTATTTTTGGATGGTGACCATGTAACATGTTCGCTGCAACCATGTTATTTTCTTGGAAATGATGTATCAGTTTTCGGAAAGCATGTTATGTTTGGCGAGGAAACAACATTTATGGAATAAACATGTTACAGGTCACCATCCAAAAATAACATTTTGCTCGTGATACATTTTTGAGGTGATCATATTCCTTCTCTGCGTGTAATTATATATAGCGCTCTTATAAACCGACACCCATATTTCTCTTCCGGATATCTAATTACCGCGCAAAAATTGGTTCATATCGGTTCAAACAACCATGCAAAAATTGGTCCATATCGGTCCATAATTATATAACCGATCGCCATAGTTTATTTCTTGAGCTTCCTGGATAAGCAAATTTTATCTGATCCTGCTATAATTTAGTGCTAGTCACGCAAAATGTGGTGCATATCAGTTCATAATTATATATAGCCCCCATATGAACCGACACCCATATTTCTCTTCTGGCTGTCTAATGACCGCGCAAAAATTGGTTCATATCGGTTCAAAATTATTTATAGTTTCCTCTATATAAACCGATCAAGAACTTAAGAAATTCATATAGGTATTTATTGTGTTTTTATACCCACCATCATAGAATGGTGATGGGGGTATAATAAGTTTGTCATTCCGTTTGTAACACGTCGAAATATCGATTTCCGACTACATAAAGTATATATATTCTTGATCAGGGAGAAATTCTAAGACGATATAAGCATGTCCGTCGGCCAGTCTGTCTGTTGTAATCACGCCACAGTCTTCAATAATGAAGCTATCGTACTGAAATTTTGCAAAAACTCGTCTTTCGTCTGAAGGCAGGTCAAGTTCGAAGATGAGCTACATCGGTCCAGGTTTTGATATAATTTCCCATATAAACCGACCTCCCGATTTGGGGTCTTGCGCTTATAGAAACCGTAGTTTTTATCCAATGTGCCTGAACTTTCAAATTTAGAAATATTTTGGGGCCGTAAAGATGTGTGCCGAAAATGGTGAGTATCGGTCCATGTTTTGATATAGCTCCCATATAGATCGATCTCCCGATTTTACTTCTTGGGCTTCTAAAATTAGTTGTTTTTATCCAATTTGCTTGAAATTAGAAATCTGGAGGTATTTAAGGACCATAAAGAGTTGTGCCAAAAATGGTGATTATCGGTCCATGTTTTGCTATAGACCCCATATAGACCGATCTCCCGATATTACTTCTGGAGCTTCTAGAATCCCTAGTTTTTATCCAATTTGCATGAAATCGAAAATCTAGAGGTATTTTAGGACCATAAAGAGGTGATTATTGGTCACCTCTTTATGGTCCTAAAATACCTCCTATAATCACCGAAAATGGTGATTATCGGTCCATGGTTTGGTATAGCCCCCATATAGACCGATCTTTCGATTTTATTTTTGGGCTTCTAGAATCCGTAGTTTTTACGCAATTTGCCTAAAATTTAAAATCTAGAGGTATTTTAGGACCATAAAGAGGTTTTCTAAAAATGATAAGTATCAGACCATGTTTTGATATAGCCCCCATATAGACCGATTTCCCGATTTTACTTCTTGGGCTTCTAGAAACTATAGTTTATATCCAAGTTGCCTGAAAATCTGGAGTTTTTTGGACTATTGATAGGTGTGCTGAGTATATTGTGCATCGGTACAGGTTTTAATATAGGCCCTTAAAAATCGGAACTCCGATTTCGGGTCTAGATTCTAGCACCGCCATATAAACCGATATAGAAGGCGCACTGGTCATGAAAATTGCTTGAAACTGAATGTAAAATTTCAGGAAAATTTTTTAAATGTATCTTTGGGAAGCGTACTGGTTCAACTGATCTGCTTGGGAGAATATTTGTCATAAAATCCCCTGAAATTCTATATATTATCAATTAAGCCGCTACACTGAAAAAAATATTGTCGTGAGGTCAAAGATTTCATGTCTTTAAAATACAAATGCAAATTTTGCTTACCATAGAAGACGCATTTCTCCAATAAAATGTTTTTTTTTTCCTTGTCCAAAAGTCGATAAACTTTTCAAAGAAGTCGTATTGTCCTTATAATTAAGCGATTTGACTTAAACATGAAAGAAAAAATGTTTGGGCTAAGGTCAACTTGACTTTAATAATTCAGAAAAGTTCTTTAAATTTAATGAAATTGTCTTTAAATTTGTTGTCTTTTTGCATCTTGACTACAAAGCAAAAAATCGTTCAAATATAGGACATGTTTTTCAAAACTTTATTTTAAAGGCGTTTTTTTCTTGAAACTTAGCATAATTTCTACTGGAAGTCGAGTCTTAATTTGGAAAATAAAGTTGTCGTTAACTCGTTTTTAAAGGACTTCATATGCTATGAAGAAAAAAAAAAACTGAAAAAGTGAAAAATTAAAATTTGCTTCGTAGAAGCAAGTACACAAAACTCACATTTAAAAGAGAATTTTGTCTTAAAAGTATCCTTACTTGTATTCTCCGCTTCTTTGGCTCGGAATCAATACCAAAAATTTTAAAGTAAAGACAAAATCTTTGGAACCGGGTATGCTTTTTTTTTAGTGTACGACGAAGAATTTTCAAAGCAAAATATTATATTTG
This sequence comes from Haematobia irritans, assembly GCF_050003625.1. NCBI lineage: Eukaryota > Metazoa > Arthropoda > Insecta > Diptera > Muscidae > Haematobia > Haematobia irritans. Next base: position 172,291,043 of record NC_134400.1, read on the forward strand.
ATTCATGGTGGTGGGTACATAAGATTCGGCCTGGCCGAACCTACTGTTGTATATACTTGTATTCGATATTCAATTGCTGAAAAAAATGTATACCAAATTTCATCAAAATGAGTTGATAATCAACTAAATCTTGCCAACAAAAAATACATGGACGAAATCGCGTACAAAATTTTGCAGAACGGATGGGCAACGGTTGATCGACTAACAATTTCAGCATGACCCAGAATATGTATAATTAATGGGCCCTGAGAACAATATTTCGATGTGTTTGGAAGTTGGTAAAAAGTGGATTTTGTTTTGAAGGAAAGTAATTTAAATTTGTGTGCACCAAATATGGTTTTTGACCATGTCCAACTATATCACACTTCTATTGGCTCGACCCAGCTCTTTTAAGTTCCTTTATGGAAGAGTGGGAGAGAAAGTCCTCCCACTCTTTCTCACACATATACACATTAATTTATCTAATTCAAATTCAATGGAGTTGCAATACAATGACCAAACATCTCCATGGTATAAAATAACATTTGGTTTCAATTTTATAATGGACTAATTTTTGGTTTTTAGAATTCAGGAGATTGGAGATGGGTGATCAACAGTAAAATAGTTCATGTCTTCCATATCAAACAAATGTCGTACTGTTTTGTTGTTTTCGTTTTTTTCGGATTTATTGTGGGCTTGTAAAATGCTCCAGAATTATTTTATATATATTTGTGGATGTTATTTGCATGCTTCTCTTATTTCTGCTTTCTCATTTTGGCTGGGGCAAATACACAGCATGTAAAATAGAGACCGACGGTCGGACGGACAGAAAAACAACATAAAGAAACAAGTACATCAAGAACATGCAACATAAAAAGTACAAGGCAACAACAACACCACATTTAACCTTTGGTGGTACATGCTACATATTCAACATTCAATGATACTAACAACAAAAACAGCAGCAACGGAGAATGGCAAAAATACCAACAAGCTTCCCAGCCCACTGTTGTTGGGATAACTTTTCGGTCGGTGGCTCATTCTTCCTGAATGTCTGAAGGGATACCATTGGTTACATGGCACAGTGATGCAAATTATCTTAAATCCAACGAGATATCATAGTGATTTAATGCATCCTCATGGCGTTTCTTAGATTCGCATATATTCCACAGTTTAAGGACAAGAAATCTTTATAATCACAATAATATTTTTATACCCCCACCATAGGATGGGGGTATATTAACTTGGTCATTCCGTTTGTAACACATCGAAATATCGCTCTAAGAAGTATATATATTCTGGGTCGTGGTGAAATTCTGAGTCGATCTAAGCATGTCCGTCCGTCCGTCCGTCTGTTGACATCACGCTAACTTCCGAACGAAACAAGCTATCGACTTGAAACTTGACACAAGTAGTTGTTATTGAAGTAGGTCGGTTGGTATTCCAAATGGGTATTGGTCATATCGGTCCGATTTTACGTATAGCCCCCATATAAACGGACCCTCAGATTTAGCTTGCGAAGCCTCTAAGAAAATCATATTTCATCCGATGCGGCTGAAATTTGGTACATGGTGTTGGTATATGGTATCTAGCAACCATGCAAAAATTGGTCCACATCGGTCCATAATTATATATATAGCCCCCATACAAACCGATCCCCAGATTTGGCTTGCGGAGCCTCAAAGAGAAGCAAATTTCATCCGATCTTACTGAAATTTGGTACATGGTGTTGGTATATGGTCTCTGACCACCATGCAAAAATTGGTCCACATCGGTCCATAATTATATATAGCCCCCATATAAACCGGTCCCCAGATTTGGCTTGCGAGGCCTCAAAGAGAAGCAAATTTCATCCGATCCGGCTGAAATTTGGTACATGGTTTTGGTATATAGTCTATAGCAACCATGCAAAAATTGGTCCACATCGGTCCATAATTATATATAGCCCCCATACAAACCGATCCCCAGATTTGGCTTACGGAGCTTCAAAGAGAAGCAAATTTCATCCGATCTTGCTGAAATTTGGTACGTGATGTTGGTATATGGTCTCTAACAACCATGCAAGAATTGGTCCACATCGGTCCATAATTATATATAGCCCCCATATAAACTGAACCCCAGATTTGGCTTGCGGAGCCTCAAAGAGAAGCAGATTTCATCCGATCCGCCTGAAATTTGGTACATGTTATTGGTATATGGTCTCTAACAACCATGCAAAATTGGTCCACATCGGTTCACAATGATATATAGCCCCCATATAAGATCCCCAGACTTGGCTTGCGGAGCCTCAAAGAGAAGCAAATTTCATCCAATCCGGTGGTAATTTGGAACATGGTGTTAGTGTATGATCTTTAACAACCGTGCCAGAATTGGTCCATATCGGTCCATAATTATATATAGCCCCCATATAAACCGTTCTCCAGATTTGACCTCCGGATCCTCTTGGAGGAGCCAAATTCATCCGATCCGGTTCAAATGTGGAACGTGGTTTTAGTATATGGTCTCTAATATCCACGCAGAAATTGGTCCATATTGGTCTATAGTTATATATATAGCCGATCTCCAATCACACAAAAATAGGTCCATATCGGTTCATAATCATGGTTGCCACTCGAGCCAAAAATAATCTACCAAAATTTTATTTCTATAGAAAATTTTGTCAAAATTTTATTTCTATAGAAAATGTTGTCTAAATTTTATTTCTATAGAAAATTTTGTCAAAATTTTATTTCTATAGAAACTTTTGTTAAAATTTTATTCGGTTCATAATCATGGTTGCCACTCGAGCCAAAAATAATCTACCAAAATTTAATTTCTACAGAAAATTTTGTCAAAATTTTATTTCTATAGAAAATTTTGTTAAAATTGTATTTCTATAGAGTATTGTGTCAAAATTGTATTTCTATAGAAAATTTTGTCAAAATTTTATTTCTATTGAAAATGTTGTGAAAACTTTATTTCTACAGAAAATTTTGTTAAAATTTTATTTCTATAGAAAATTTTGTAAAAATTTTATTTCTATGTAAAATTTTGTTAAAATTTTATTTCTATATAAAATTTTGTTAAAATTTTATTTCTATAGAAAATTTTGTGAAAATTTTATTTCTATAGAAAAGTTTGTGAAAATTTTATTTCTATAGAAAATTTTGTTAAAATTTTATTTCTATAGAAAATTTTGTCAAAATGTTATTTCTATAGAAAAGTTTGTAAAAATTTTATTTCTATAGAACATTTTTTTATATACGTATTTGATCGATCTTCTGTGATTTAATATATACCACGTATGGACATACACTTTAGAAGACGGTGTTAGGAGTTTTTAACATAAGATACCTTGCCATCGGCAAGCGTTACCCCAACTTAAGTAATTAGATTGTGGATGGCAGTGTTTAGAAGAAGTTTCTACGCAATCCATGGTGGGGGGAACATAAGCTTCGGCCTGGCCGAACTTAAGGCCGTGTATACTTGTTTTGTCTAAGTCCTCGCTTCTTTGACTCGGACTCAATATGTAAAGGATTGAACAATGCCTATTTATCAGAAAGATCAGAAAAATAATCCAAAATATCGAACTAAATATCAAGGACACTGTTATAGATTTTGGATCATGTGTCCCTCACAATATTAAAGATTAACAATAACTTTCGAGTGACACTATAATTTAGGTGAAAATGCTATGAGGGTAAAAGTAGTATAACACCAAGGCAACATATTTTTTGTGAAACGAAAACGCCCTTAGGAGAACCACAAAACAAAAAAAGATAATTAGAAGTGGGACATCAGCATATTTCATCCAATCCGGTTGATATTTGGTACACACAAAGAAAATTTCATTAAACATTTTTATTAATACAACGAAAATATTCATTAATAGTACGAAATAAATTTTATAAATTTTGTTCAGATGGAGTCAGATTTAAATGTATGTATTTGGGACTAAAACCTTTATATAGCACACAACACATTTGACGGATTTGATATAGTATCGAAAATGGGGATTTACAAAGTGGTGCAGGGTATAATATAGTCGGCCCCAACCGTCTTTAGACTTTCCTTACTTGTTTATTTTGTTTTATCTTATCAACAAATATTTCCCAAAATGTATACTTTGGTAAAGACAAATTTCGAACCCAGTTCGAAAAGTTTTCCCAATTCATACCACAGTGATTTCAAACTGTGGCGAGCTGCTGCTCCTAACTGAACTGAAATGAACTTCTGGCCAACAACGGCACAGAGAGGAAAAACAAAACATACATTGTAAAATTGGTTGGTTTGTTGCAAAAATGTTAAACATTCGTAACATCAACAACAATAGCAACAATGCCAGCAAACAAAACAAAATAGCTGCTGTTCCTATGCTTGTGACGTACATAGGTCTAACGAACAGACGGACCGATAAACGGACCTCAGGTTTTTGGTAACTGCGGGCTGGAGCTGTTATTATTATCATATTCCATTCATCCGAAAAATTATACAAGACAAGCCATGTTCACCCTCGTCCCACTGGAAACACCACATTGTGGTTACTTGTTCATTTTCGTCTCTCTTTTTTTTTTAGCAGGACAGATTTCTTTTCAGCTCTAAAGGGCGTGTTTTCTGTAAAATTTAATTTGTACAAATAATTTTATGCAAAAATTTTCTTAACAAATTTCTGTAGTACTATATAATGGTATTTGCAAACAAAAAAACATACACAAGTGCTCACCACACTTGTAAAGAATTGGATGTTGTAAAACTTTTTCTCATTCAGTTTCAATGTTGTCATTATGTGTGAAAATTTCATATTCAATGAGAATTTTAGAGAATGAAGCCGATCCATTTTTGTCGGCGGCGGCTGACACTAAATTTTTGCATCCGTCGAAGGTGGCTTTGCGGCTAAGCTGATATAAATTTCTCTATTTGGCGGCGGACAATTATCCATTATAAAATCAATTTGATGTTATTCGAATGGTAATGAGAGTAGTTGTACAATCAATCTTAAAATCAAATTTACATTTCCGTCAAATTTTCTCAGTTAAATTTTTGCAAAATTATTATTACAACTTGATACTGATGGATTATGGGTGGAAGGTTAAAAAATTTGGCAAAAAATATAACAAGTATGAAAACATGTTTCTGGTATAAATCAACACTGAAAAAACAGTGAATACACCAGGAGAGACAATTTTAGTTAATTTTAGAAAAAACAACTATATACGGCCGTAAGTTCGGCCAGGCCGAATGTTATGTACCCTCCACCATGGATTGCGTAGAAACTTCTACGAAAGACTGTCATCCACAATCGAATTACTTGGGTTGTGGTATCTTAAAACTTCTTAATATCGTTTTCTAAATTGTGACTTAGTCAATACGTGGTATATGTTAGACAAAAAAGTTATTTATAGGTATGTCTAAAAATAATTACGAATCGACATGGACTTTTGCACGGTACGTACATTGAAAAAAATATTGTCGTGAGGTTAAAGATTTTATGTCCTTTATATACAAACGCAAATTTTACTTAACATAGAAGACGATTTCTCTAATATAAAGATTTTTTTCCTTGTCCAAAAGTCGATAAACTTTTTAACGAAGTCGTATTGTCCTTATAATTAAGTTATTTGACTTCAAAATGGGTATAATAACATGAAAGAAAACATTTTTGGGCTAAGGTCAATTTGACTTTAATAATTCAGAAAAATTCTTTAAAATTAATGAAATTGTCTTAAAATTTGTTGTCTTTTTGCATCTTGACTACAAAGCAAAAATCGTTCAAATATATGACATGTTTTTCAAAACTTTATTTTAAAGACGTTTTTTACTTGAAACATAGCATATTTTCTATTGGAAGTCGAGTCTGAATTTAGAAAATAAAGTTGTCCTTAATTCGTTTTTAAAGGACTGATAGCATATGAAGAAAAAAAAACTGAAAAACGAAAAATTAGAATTTGCTTCCTAGAAGCAAGTACACAAACCCCAAATTTAAAAGAGAATTGTGTCTTAAAAGTATCCTTAATTGTATTCTCCGCTTCTTTGGCTCGGAATCAATACCAAATTTGTTAAAGTAAAGATAAAATCTTTGGGACCGGACATGTTTTTTTTTTCAGTGTAGAGAGCCAGAATTGAAATATGGGGGTCGCTTATATTGGGGCTATATAGAATTATGAACTTGATATGGACCAATTTTTGTGTGATTGGCGATCGATTTATCTGAGGGCCATATATAACTATAGACCGATATGGACCTAGTTAGACATGGTTGTTAACGACCATATACTAGCACAATGTACCAAATTTCAGCTCACTCGGATGAAATTTGCTCCTCAAAGAGGTTCCAAAACCAAATCTCGGGATCGGTTTATAAGGGGGCTATATATGATTATGGACTGATATGGATATACTACCACCACGTACCAAATTTCAACCGAATCGGATGAATTTTGCTCTTCCAAGGGGCTCCGGAGGTCAAATCTGGGGATCGGTTTATATCGGGGCTATATATAATTATAGACCGATTTGGACCAATTTTTGCATGGGTGTTTGAGGTCATATATTAACAGCACGTACCAAATTTCAACTGAATCGGATGAATTTTGGTCTTCCAAGAGTCTCCGGAGGTCAAATCTGGTGATCGGTTTATATGGGGGCTATATATAATCATGGACCGATGTGGACCAATATTTGTATGGTCATTAGAGACCATATAATAACACCATGTACCGAATTTCAGCCGCATCGGATGAAATTTGCTTCTCTTAGAGGCTCCGCAAGCCAAATTCGGGGATCGGTTTATATAGGGGCTATATATAATTATGGAACTATGTGGACCAATTTTTGCACAGTTATTAGAGACCATATACTAACACCATGTACCAAATTTCAGCCGGATCGGATGAAATTTGCTTCTCTTAGAGCAATCGCAAGCCAAATTTGGGGGTCCGTTCATATGGGGGCTATACGTAAAAGTGATCCGATATGGCCCATTTGCAATACCATCCGACCTACATCAATAACAACTACTTCTGTCAAGTTTCAAGTCGATAGCTTATTTCGTTCGAAAGTTAGCGTTATTTCGACAGACGGACGGACATGCTTGGATCGACTCAGAATTTCACCACGACCCCTGGGTCTTAGCTATATTTCGATATGTTACAAACGGAATGACGAAGTTAATATAGCCCCATCCTATGGTGGAGGGTATAAAACTGGATTAATTTTAGAAAATTTTAACTAAACTATATTAGAAACGCTGATGTCACGCCGATTTTGCAAAAATAAGTAAATAATTTTCGAAAAATTCAAGAAAATTTATTAGACAAAATTATTATTTTTTACTTATTAAAGAAAATTTCGTAGTTTGAAGCAAAAAATTGAATGTCAAATTTTCAAAAATGTCTTTAGTGCCATACGAAGTTCAAGATGGGCGCATTATTGTCAAAATTTAAAAATTTTAAGAAATTTTGAACAATTTTGTGGGTGACACAATTTAGTTAATCTTTATTCTACACGGATGAAAAAGACTGTTTTTCATATGTTTGGCTATGAACATTATATGTTTGGAATACAAATTTTTAAACACAATATTTTTGAGTGCAAGCATATAATGTTCATAAACTAGCATAACATGTTTGGGACATATATGTTAATATGTTAGAACATATTATGTTTGGGACATAAAATGTTTGTAAATATAATATGCTTTGATGCAAACATATATTAATTTAGAAATAGCCTATAAACATATATGTGTTTAGTAGCTTGGAGCGCTATTTAACAGGGAGCGATATTGAATTAAGTTTGTGGTTGTTGCTTGTTATTACAAACTTAACATTCTTTGATCCTTACAAACTGTGTGGTCCGCTGTTCGAATCCCCGTCCGGCAAAAGGTAAAATTAAAATAAAAAAATCATAAAATTGAATAATTTCTTCTACAATGTTTGTATCACAGAAAAAAGTGCTAAGAACTAAAAAATCTCGTGGAAGTGAGAAAGATGTGGGGGAATATACAATTAGGCAGAAACAAAATTTTGAGCATTCAGGTCGAAAACCTATGTTGTTAGCACCTATATTACCTGTTTATTTTCATAATTCATTATGATTGTAAATATATAAATAAATAAATAAAATTTTGAGCACAATATTGTTTGGGAGATTTTTTTTAAGCATATAATATTTTTGGGTGCAAAATGCTTCCAAACATATTATATGTTCACATAATAACATATTGTTTTTTGGAAGACAACATTATTGAATTTGGATGCAAAAATACAAAATGTTTGGAACTTAGACTACCCAAACATATATTGTTTAGACCAGTATGCTTTCAAACATATTATATATTGGAAGAGATCAAACATATAAATGTTTGGGCAATACCCAAAAATGTATATGCTTGAAGCAAAATATGTTTGGGAGTATATGTTACAGAAGCGATTTTTTGTGAGCGTGTATATTTGTGCATAATTTGGCAAAAAATGGTCGGTGGCGGTGCGACTTGCTTCGTTCTCTGGTCCCAATGGTCATTATAATCAACGTCATGGAAAATAATACATCTTACCTTCCAAACAAACAACGTTTGTCATTTTTTTTCATAAAAGGTTTTCTTAGCAGAAAAGGATAAGAATTTTTCTATAAAAGTTGGTTATCTATCCCAGCAAAAAAGAGCTTCCAAAAAAGTAGTTTGAATCTCCAACTTGTGATCCGGAAGTAGAGCAAACTTGGATCATCTCCAATGAATTTTAGTTGTCTTAGGACGGAAGTACTCCATATTTGATCCTTTATAATGCTTTAGAAGATGTGCCTTGGAAGTTTATTTGACTGAAAAAATAAAACAAAAGAAACTTCAACAATTTCATTTGTATTCCTATGAATATTTTTATTGCACTTTTATACTCTCCACCATAGGATGAGGGGTATATTAACTTTGTCATTCCGTTTGTAACACATCGAAATATTTGCTCTAAGACCCCATAAAGTACATATATTCTGGGTCGTGGTGAAGTTCTGAGTCGATCTAAGCATGTCCGTACGGCCGTCCGTTTGTTGAAATCACGCTAACTTCCGAACGAAACAAGGTATCGACTTGAAACTTGGCACAAGTAGTTGTTATTGATGTAGGTCGGCTATATATAATTATGGACCGATGTGAACCAATTTTTCATGTTTGTTAGAGACCATATACTAGCACCATGTACCAAATTTCAGCCGGATCGGATAAAATTTGCTTCTCTTAGAGGCTCCGCAAGCCAAATCTGAGCGTCGGTTTATATGGGGGCTATACGTAAAAGTGGTCCTATATGGCCCATTTTCAATACCATCCGACCTACATCAATAACAACTACTTGTGTCAAGTTTCAAGTCGATAGCTTGTTTCGTTCGGATGTTAGCGTGATTTTGACAGACGGACGGACATGCTTAAATCGACTCAGAATTTCACCACGACTCATATACACACTTTATGGGGTCTTAGAGCAATATTTCGATGTGTTACAAACGGAATGACAATGTTAGTATACCCCCCATTCTACGGTGGAGGGTATAAAAACTTAGAAGAAAATAAGAAACAAGTAAGGAAAGTCTAAAGTCGGGCGGGGCCGACTATATTATACCCTGCACCACTCTGTAGATCTAAATTTTCGATACCGTATCACATCCGTCAAATGTGTTTGGGGGGCTATATATAAAGGTTTGTCCCAAATACATATATTTAAATATCACTCGATCTGGACAGTCGTCTAATGCACTAGGGTGGAACACAATGTTAGTAAAAAAATATGGGAAACATTTAAATCTGAAGCAATTTTAAGGAAACTTCGCAAAATTTTATTTATGATTTATGGCTCAATATATATGTAATTGAAGTTTATGAAAATTAGAGTCATTTTTACAGCTTTTCGACTAAGCATTGGCGATTTTACAAGGGAAATGTCGGTATTTTGACCATTTTTGTCGAAATCAGAAAAACATATATATGGGAGCTATATCTAAATCTGAACCGATTTCAACCAAATTTGGCACGCATAGCAGCAATGCTAATTCTACTCCCTGTGCAAACTTTCAACTAAATCGGAGTTAAAAATTTGCCTCTGTGGTCATATGAGTGTAAATCGGGCGAAAACTATATATGGAGGCTATATCTAAATCTGAACCGATTTCAACCAAATTTGGCACGCATAACTACAATGCTAATTCTACTCCCTGTGCAAAATTTCAACCAAATTGGAGTGAAACTCTGGCTTCTGGGACCGTATTAGTCCATATCGGGCGAAAGATATATATGGGAGCTATATCTAAATCTGAATCGATTTCAATAAAATGTTGCACATTTGACTATACTACCAATTGTACTCCTAGTGCAAAATTTCAACCAAATTGGGGTAATACTCAGGCTTCTAAGGCCGTATAAGTGCATATCGGGCGAAAGATATATATGGGAGCTATATCTAAATCTGAACTGATTTCTTCCAAAATCAATAGGGTTCTATTTTGACCCAAAACACATACTTGTGCCAAATTCGAAGTTGATTGGCCTTAAATTACTACCTAATCCCTTGGTTACAAAAATGTGTTCACGGACAGACGGACATGGCTATATCGACTCAGGAGCCCACTCTAAGCAATTTTGTCAAAGACACCATGTGTCTATCTCGTCTCCTTCTGGGTATTGCAAACATATGCACTAACTTATAATACCCTGTTCCACAGTGTGGCGCAGGGTATAAAAACGAGTTGAATGTATTATGCATAGAGTGCAAAACTAGATTCAGACTTATTTTTATTTTATTTTACTAAATGCTGTACTGTTGGTGTATAGTATATCTGAATGTATAGTTTTGTTTGTCAGGAAATAGAGTATAAATGAAATAAATTTTTGTAGCCATTGGAACCAATAGACGTTTTTTATTAAGCAAATAAAACATACTCGGAAGTGGTAAATATGCACTCGGTTTTGCTCCCCACTGTATGTTGTACTTATATCGAATACATTACAAGCATTGAACATTAAGATTGCAGTGACAGCACAAACTACGCTGTTCCAACTAAACTCTATTTCTCTAAAGACATCAATAATTTTTAAAGTCAAATACCAGTCTCACTGAGGACAAGGGTACAACCGATAAATAATTATCAACAGTAGTTGACGTTGCTAATGATTCTTTGCCAGGAGTACAATATCTATGGAATAGTTTTGTTTGCGCTAAGACCACCAGCAGTCATAAAAATCCGTTTTTCTTTTTGTTTTCTAAATTTTCAAATAATAGCAACATGACAAAACAAAAATTGTTGTATTCCATTATTTTGATAAGTTATTGGTGGTATTCCTGAACGAACAATTAATTGAAAATATAACAATTGGTTAAGGTGCAAATGAAAAACAACTTCACAGTCAACAAGAGCTGTGTAATAGACAAACAATGACATGAATAGTAGAACATAACACAATAGGGAATCCCTAAGGGAATTCTTGAGATTCCCCTGAATCCTAAACCTGTGACTGAAGGATGAACATAGGAAAGAGACAATCGATTGCTGGCTTGAAGAGTTGACTATATATCATATACTATAGCATACAAATCAATATGTATCAGATATCGGATCGGATAAAATTTGCTCTTCCATTAGGCTGCAGAATTCAAATTTGAAAGCAATTCATTTTACTGTTTACAAGCTTACAAAAGCAACTGCGATATCAGCATTTTCGTCGATAGTCAGGCAGCTATAAGATCGAAGTTAGTAAGCCGTGGGTTCTCACTGAACAGCATAATGTAACTCTATGCTGGGTATCTGGACATTAGGGCATAACAGGAAATGAAGAGACAGATGTATTGGCTATGGAAGGCTCAAGAAATAAAATCCGGGTATCGGTTTATATAAGGGCTCTATATAATTATGAACCAAAATGGACCAATTTTCGCATGGTGGTTAGAAGCCATATATTTACATCACATACCAAATTTCAACAGGATCGGATGAAATTTGTATCTACAGGTATCTCCGCAGATCAAATTTGGGGATCGATTTATATGGGGGCTATATATAATTTTTTTGGAATGAGTTTTGGAGGCCATATACCAACTCTACGTACCATATTTCAACCGAATCGGAAGAGATTTAGTGTTCTAAGATACTCCGCTAGCCAAATCTGGGGGTCGGTTTATATAGGGGTTAGGTTAGGTGGCAGCCCGATGTATAAGATTCGCTTAGACTATTCAGTCCATTGTGATACTTGCACTTGCAATACCATCCTACCTACATCAATGGCAACTACTAGTGCCAAGTTTCAGGTCGATAACTTGGTTCGTTCGGAAGTGACGGACATCGATTTATCGACCCAGAATATACAGTGAAACCTCTCAAACTCGGACACTCTGAAAAATTGACAACTCCCAAACGTGGACAGTTGCCTGGGGACCTTTGTTATATATTTTCACTTTAAAAGTAACCTCTCATACCTGGACATCTCTCACAAAATTGAGGCGACTATGGGTGTCCACCTTTTTGAGGTTTCAATGTAAATGCTTTATGGGGTCTTAGACCAATTTTTCGATGTGTTACAAACGGAAATACAAAGTTAATATACCCCCTCCAGCACAAATTCGTCGCCAAAAAAGTAGTGAAAATGTTCTTTTTTGATCCGGAAGTGTTGTAAAATTGGCGCAGAAGCGATGAGTTTAACATGGGCTTGTCATAGGACGGATATCCAATAAAATTGAAATTAGAATACAGATCTTATTTATTGAATTTTCATTCTCTTTTCGCGGAATATTAATAAAGCTTTTCACAGATGCCGGTTTAAAAATCTAAATTATAACGGATACTTTAAAGTAAAAAATTTTTCTTACTTACAAAAAATCTTTAAACCAAAGATGATAAATCCTTTGGCCTACGTTTGAAGCATTTTTATCTTAATTCTAAAGATTCAATTTTTCAGTTAAGTCAAGCACGATTCTTTTAAATCAAAAATGTGTTTCTTTACTTTAAGGGAAATTTGCCTTTGTTCAAAAACATACGACTTTAACGGAGAACGCAAATTTCCAATATTTGTGTCCTAAATTTTATAAAACAATTTTTTTAAAGTTAAGGTTATATACATTATTTTAATTAAAATTTACTTTTTTTAAATAAAATTTGTGTAAATTGCGCATCCTAAAATTTAGGTTGCATAATCATTAATATCACGTAAATATTTTGTCAGTGTAGATCAATCACTAAAAAGTACTTTATTTTAAAATATCCGACTCGGAATCAATATAAAAATCCTTAAGAGAATGTTAAAATCTTTGGATCCAAGTAAACTTTTTTTGAGCGTTTTCTATTTCCGCCAAAATCCCAATTCTAACGATGTTTTTAGAACTACCATATGACATCCCTTATCGAACGATCGTTCATCAAAAGAAATTTGAGAAATTCATGAATGACTCTTATTTCAAGTGAAATATTAATTGTAATATTTAAATCCCACAAGAAAACCATAAAAAATGAGGGTAAACTCAAAACAAACATTCCTGAGACATGAAAATTAGAACAATAGCCATTCAATTTTAATGAATTGAGAAAAAATCTATCGAAAATTCTCAATGGGAAACCCAAGACAGAAAAAAACACATGCGTAAATAGATTTCTTGGTACGCTGATGTATTTTTGTTTTTCTTTTGAGGACAAAGGACAATAGAACTAACAACAACCTGTGCGTGTGTGTGGTGTTTTGTGTTTCACTCCTTGTACTTGACTTGAAAATGACAAAATAAAAACTGAAGCCATGAATGGTCACTTTTTGTCACTTAATGTGTAAACATGATTTCTAAAATTATTTCAAAATAGCTACAAACACATGTTAGGGAATCATGTTTTTTCTCTTAATAGAGGGACAAATTTCTAATGGATCTTTTGTATCGGACATTGAGCAAATACAGGATCTTAAAGTGAATAGTTAGTTTCAAATTTGAAGAAGATTGTTACGTACTAAAACATATATCAAATCAGATGAAAATTTTGTCAAAACTTTATTTCTATAGGAAGTTTTATTTTATTTCTTTAAAAAATTTTCTCAAAATGTTATTCCTAAAGAAAATTTTAACAAAATTTTATTTCTATAGACAATTTTGTCAAAATTTTATTTCTTTAAAAATTTTTCTCAAAATGTTATTCCTATAGAAAATTTTGTCAAAATTTTATTTCTATAGGGAATTTTATTTCTATAGAAAATTTTGTCAATATTTGTTTCTCTAGGAAATTTTATCAACATTTTGTTTTTCCAGAAACGCTAACTTCCGAACGAAACAAGCTATCGACTTGAAACTTGGCACAAGTAGTTTTTATTAATGTAGGTCCGATGGTATTGCAAATGGGCCATATCGATCCACTTTTACGTATAGCCCCCATATAAAAGGACCCCCAAATTTGGCTTGCAGAGCCTATAAGAGAAGCATATTTCATCCGATCCGGCTGAAATTTGGTACATGGTATTGGTATATTGTCTCCAACACTCATACAAAAATTGGTCCATATCGATCAATAATAATTATATATAGGCCCCATATAAACCGATCCCCCGATTTGGCTTGTTGGGCTTCAAAGAGAAGCAAATTTTATCCGGCTGAAATTTGCCACATGGTGTTGGTATATGGTCCTTAACATCCAAGCAAAAATTGGTCAACATCGGTCCATAATTATATATAGCCCCCATATAAACCGATCGCCAGATTTGGCTTGCGAAGCCTCAAAGAGAAGCAAATTTCATCCGATCCGGCTGAAATTTGGTACATGGTGTTAGTATATGGTCTCTAACAACCATGCAAAAATTGATCCATATCAGTCCATAATTACATATAGCCCCCATATAAACCGATCCCCCGATTTGGCTTGCGGAGCCTCTAAGAGAAGCAAATTTCATCCGATCCGGCTGAAATTTGGTACATTGCAAAAATTGGTCCACATCGGTCCATAATTATATATAGCCCCCATATAAACCGATCACCCGATTTGGCTTGCGGAGCCTCTAAGAGAAGCAAATTTCATCCGATCCGCCTGAAATTTGGTACATGGTATATGTTCTCTAATGACCATGCAAAAATTGATCCACATCGGTCCATAATTATATATAGCCCCCATATAAACCGATCCCCCGATTTGGCTTGCGGAGCCTCTAAGAGAAGCAAATTTCATTTGATCCGGCTGAAATTTGGTACATAGTGTTGGTATATGTTCTCTAATGACCATACAAAATTTGGTCCATATCGGCCGATAATTATATATATATATATCGGTCGATAATTATATAAATCGATTCCCAGATTTGTCCTCCGGAGCCTCTTGGAGGAGCAAAATTCATCCGATCCGGTTGAAATTTGGAACATGTTGTTAGAATGTGGTCTCTAACAAACACGCAAGAATTGGTCCATATCGGTCCATAATTATATATAGCCCCCATATAAACCGTTTCCCACATTTAATCTCCGGAGCCGAAGGAGCAAAATTCATCCGATCCGGTTGAAATTTGCAACGTGGTGTTAGTATAAGGCCGCTAATATCCATGCCACAATTGGTCCATATCGGTCTATAGTTATATATAGCCGATCCCCAATCACACAAAAATTGGTCCATATCGGTTCATATTCATAGTTGCCACTCGAGCCAAAAATAATCTACCAAAATTTTATTTTTATGGAAAACATTGTCAAAATGTTATTTCTAC
Source organism: Haematobia irritans (assembly GCF_050003625.1). Classification (NCBI taxonomy): domain Eukaryota; kingdom Metazoa; phylum Arthropoda; class Insecta; order Diptera; family Muscidae; genus Haematobia; species Haematobia irritans. Next base: position 172,306,692 of record NC_134400.1, read on the forward strand.
AGAAAATTTTCTCAAAATTTTATTTCAATAGAAAATTTTGTAAAAATTTTATTTCTATAGAAAATTTTGACAAAATTTTATTTCTATAGAAAATTTTGTCAAAATTTTATTTCTATAGAAAATTTTGTCAAAATTTTATTTCTATAGAAAATTTTGTCAAAATTTTATTCCTATAGAAAATTTTTTCCAAATTTTATTTCTATAGACTTTTTTTTTCCAAATTTTACTTCAATAGAAAATGTTGTCAAAATTTTATTTTGTCAAAATTGTATTTCTATAGAAACTGTAAACTTAATTATATACGTATTTAATCGGCCTTTAGTTTAATATATACCACGTATGGGCTATGTGGTATATATACGTTGTTAGGAAGTTTTAAGATACCTTGCCATTGGCAAGTGTTACCGCAACCCAAGTAATTCGATTGTGGATGACAGTTTTCAGTAGAAGTTTCTACACAATCCATGGTGGAGGGTACATAAGCTTCGGCCTGGCCGAACTTACGGCTTTTTGGTGTCAAATAGGTTAAAACCAGAGTAAGAATTCATAAAATGGTACAAATCATTTAAATTTTTTTGAAAATAGTGCTAAATCCAATGAGAAAAAATTGTGAACTTTTGAAAATATTTGAGGTCAAACGTTACTGACAAGCGTTAGAATCCATTAAAAATTATAAAAAATTATAAAAATTATTTATTTGACAAAATATCACAGAATTTTTTAATTTACATCCAAAACATTGAATTCGGATCACACCTAAAGAAGTGATGCAAATTTAGTGCAACGGTTGTTGAAATGGAGGACTTCCGTCCTATGACAAGCCCATGTTAAAATCATCGCTTCTGCGTCAATTTTGCACCACTTCCGGATCCAAAAAGAAAATTTTCATTACTTTTTTGGCGACGCTTTTTTTGCTGGGGTGCTGTGGAGTCGATCCAATTTAGCTTGACTCCGACTCCAGCATTTTTTCAAAGATCTCAACTCCAACTTCGGGAAGCGTATCATTTGAACCGTTTGTGAGTGTATCTGCCATTAAGTCCATCTGGAATTTTGTATATTTCCAAGAAACTGACACTCTTATTACAAGTATTTTTGATTCATGGTTGTGGCAGGGTTGATAAACTTGACACTTTTGTGCCTTTTTTGAAACATTTCGACTGCCAAATGTACTTTGGCACGACCGCTAGCCATTTGGTATTTTTTCATCACAATTACTCTATATAGAATTATTCTGCCCAAAATGTGAACGTTTCTCAGAGATCAACTCAACCAAAAAATTATAAATAGCGGACATTAAAGACATAAACATATTCCAAAATGGGAATATGTTAGTTTTTATTACAGGATCTCCACATTTGTGAGAGGAATATTGTCTATAAAAGTCAATAGTTTTTCAAGCTTAAGATCTTTAGCTTGAAAAACTATTGACTTTTATTAAAAAGAAAAAGATCGAATAAAACACCAAGAAACAGGAATATTGTCTAACCCAAATACGTCCGCAAATGTGAAACGCGAATGTGATTTCTTTCCGCCACACTGAGGAACAGAATATTATAAGATAGAATTTTTTCAAAATTTTGTCAAAATTTTCTATAGAATTAAAATTTTTGATAAAATCGTCTATGGAAATAAAATTTTGACAAAATTTTCAATAGAAATAAAAATTTGACAAAATTTTCTATAGAAATAAAAATATAGAAATAAAAATTTTACAAGATTTTGGATAGAAATAATTTGTTGACAAAATGTTCCATAAGATTAAAATTTTTCCTGTAGAAATAAAATGTTGAAAAAATTTCCTATAGAATAAAATTTGACAACATTTTCTATAAAAATAAAATTTTTAAAAAATTTTCTATAAATCTTGACAACATTTTCTATGGAAATAAAATTTTGACAAAATTTTCTTTAGAAATAAAATATTGTCAAAATTTTCTATAGAAATAAAATTTTGAGAAAATTTTCTATAGAAGTAAAATTTTGACAAAATTTTCTATTGAAATAAAATTTTGACAAAATTTTCTATTGAAATAAAATTTTGACAAAATTTTCTATTAAAATAAAATTTTGACAAGATTTTCTATAGAAATAAAATTTTTACAAAATTTTCTACAGAAATAACATTTGTACAAAATTTTCTATGAAAATAAAATTTTGACAAAATTTTGTATAGAATAAAAATAAAATTTTGACAAGATTTTCTATGAGAATAAAATTTTGACAAAATTTTCTTTGAGAATAAAATTTTGACAAAATTTTCTATGGGAATAAAATTTTGACAAAATTTTCTATAGAAGTAAAATTTTGACAAAATTTTCTATAGAAATAAAATTTTGACAAGATTTTCTATAGAAATAAAATTTTTACAAAATTTTCTATAGAATTAAAATTTTTAAAAAATTTTCATAGAAATATAATTTTTAAAAAATTTTCATAGAAATATAATTTTTACAAAATTTTCTATGAAAATAAAATATTGACACAATTTTCTATGGGAATAAAATTATGACAAAAGTTTCTATAGAAATAAAATTTAAAAAAAAAGTTTTCTATAGAAATAAAATTTTGACAAATTTTCTATAGAAATAAAATTTTGCAATATTTTCTATAGAAAAAATAATGTACAAATTTTTTACAAAATTTTCGCAGAAATAAAATTTTTACAAAATCTTTGTAGAAATAAAATTTTTACAAAAGTTTCTTTAGAAATAAAATTTTTCCAAAATTTTCGCAGGAATAAAAAATTTGCAAAAAAAAATTTGTTTAGAAAAACTAAAAAATTGTCCAAGTCAGTTTAAATTTAAATATACGTATACTTTTACAATAGTTTTGAAAGTTGATATGATGTAATTTTAGCTCCTTTTGTCTTCGGAAAGTACATTTTTAATAAATTTTTAGTACTTTTTCGTCAACATAATTTATCATCCCTGTGTTGTGGCAATTTAAGATATATTTTGCTCATCGATTATAGCAATCATATTTCTTCTCTGCGTGTAAGTAGCATTTTTCGCCGCTGGGATATTTTGATTGATTTCCACGAAATATGAGTGTAATATGAGAAACCAATCAATTTGGTAGTTGTTGTTTAAGACTACAAAGAGCAAAACAAAGTGCTATCATGTTAAAATCAACAACACCAACACCACACATATGTATGTAAACAAGTCAAGTGTTTTCCGATCACTCTTCACACATACACACACACACACACACACACAAACGGAAGGATCTCTTTTTATTATAGAACAATCTAGCAATACTTCTATGAGTTGGCAACAATTTCATTGTGACTCACAATTCTCTCTCGACTTGTCTTACATGTTTATGTTATTGGAAACACACAAAATGATAACAACTCAAATGACAATCATCCTCTTCCATGGTGGTCCAGTTATGAATTTCATATTTATTTCTTATCTTCTTCTTCCAAGGATTAATTTTCTTTAGGGTACTACTAGTGTGTCCCTTTCAATTCCCTCTTCATATAATCTGGTCGTAGTAACAATTATCAATGTGGCAGGCATATGTATCTGATTCCATCGTCAGAATGTTTTATTTGTGGCATAAACATTGACCATGGGAAGAAAATCAATGGTCACGTTTTTGTCCGAAATGTGACCGACCATTGCAAATGATTTTCGATCAATAAATATTCATATTTTCAGTTTATGATTATGATCTCGATTTGTTTATGTTTTGTTACTTTATTTATTTTTTTCTTGCGATTTGTGTTTCCTTCACCACAACTGTCTGTTGCAATTTATTTCATGTTCACATTGCCCTTTTTTTGTAGAACAGCATAGTAGGATGTTTTCGAGTATCGAGAGCACTAAAAAACATGACCCCCCATATGAGTACTTCATAGCTTATCGTTTGATCCATACAACTTTAGAATAACGATAATGTCTGCTTCCCTTGTTCAAATTTCAGTTTGTTGCAGATTATTAGGAAACAATTTCATATCACAGAACTAAAAATTTTGGTCAAAATTAAGATCCAAAATGTCTACATTGCGGTTATTAATACGGCAAAGCCAGATACCATATTTAAGGTGAGAGAATCAAGTGTTGCAACAATAAGCCATTTTAAATAAAAGCATAAAATATTCATTAACAAGTATATAAGGACTTATGCTCGGCCGGGCCGATCCTTAAACACCCACTCTTCGTCATAATTCGTCGGACCGATTCACACCATATATATATGGACCGCCCAATTTTTCCAAATTTTGCCACAAGTCCCTTATTTATCAACCGAACTGACTCAGAGTTGACCAAATCACATTTTTTATTCCAAATCAATTTTTATATGTGCAACTTAATTTTATATGTGCATTGAAATCGGTTCAGATTTAGATATAGCTCTCATATACACTGAAAAAAATATTTACGTGATATTAAAGATTACGCAATCTAAGTTTTAGTAAGCGTAATTTACAAAATATTAAAGACAAATTTCTTTAAAATAATGAAATTTTAATTACGGCAAAGCCAGAAACAAATTTTAGGGTGGGAAAATCAAGTATTGCAACAATAAGCCATTTTAAATAAAAGCATAAAAGATTCATTAACAAGTATATAAGGACTTATTATGTCGGCCGGGCCGAACCTTACATACCCACTCTTCGTCGTAATTCGTTACTTGAAAATATATATAGAATTTTAGGTGGATTTGATGACAGTAAGCATGGACCGATTCAAACCATACTCGCCACATCTTTTTACTGAACCAGGAGATTCCGAAGCTATACAGAATCATGGACCTAAAGTATCTCCATATTTTGAATTTCAGGCAAATCAGATAAAATTTTCGGTGCCGAGATGCTCAAGACCTCAAATAGGGGGTCGGTTTGTATGACAGCGTTATCCAAATCATCGTTATCCGATATAGCTCATCTTCGAACTTGTTGGTGCAAAATTTCAGCATAACAGCATCATTATTGGAGACTGTAGCGTGATTACAACAGACAGACGTTAGGTCGGCTTAGAATTTCTCACTGATTTAGGTAGTAGGAAATCAATATTTCGACGTGTTACAAACGGAATGTTAAACTATCCAATCCAATTATTTTTTGGAACCCTCCACCATAGGATGGGGGTATATTAAATTTGTCATTCCATTTGTAACACATCGAAATATTGCTCTAAGACCCCATAAAGTATATATATTCTGTGTCGTTTTAAAATTCTGAGTGGATCTAAGCATGTTCGTCCGTCTGTTGAAATCATGCTAATTTACGAACGAAACAAGCTATCGACTTGAAACTTGGCACAAGTAGTTGTTATTGATGTAAGTCGGATGGTATTGCAAATGGGCAATATCGGACCACTTTTACGTATAGCCCCATTTAAACCGACGCTCAGATTTGGCTTGCGGAGCCTCTTGGAGGAGCAAATTTCATCCGATCCGGATGAAATTCTGTACATGGTGTTAATATATGGTCTCTCACGGGAGCCACCGTGGTGCAATGGTTAGCATGCCCGCCTTGCATACACAAGGTCGTGGGTTCGATTCCTGCTACGACCGAACACCAACAAGTTTTTCAGCGGTGGATTATCCCACCTCAGTAATGCTGGTGAAATTTCTGAGGGTTTCAAAGCTTCTCTAAGTGGTTTCACTGAAATGTGGAACGCCGTTCGGACTCGGCTATAAAGAGGAGGTCCCTTGTCATTGAGCTTAACATGGAATCGGGCAGCACTCAGTGATAAGAGAGAAGTTCACCACTGTGGTATCACAATGGACTGAATAGTCTAAGTGAGCTTGATAAATCGGGCTGCCACATAACCTAACCTAACCTAACCTATGGTCTCTCACAACCATGCAAAAATCCAAATCGGTCCATAATTATATATAGCCCGATCTGGTCATAGTTGGCGTGTTTGTCAACGGACTTTCTTCAAATTTTGTATTTCCGAGCATTTTATGAGTTTCGAAAAACTTGCAAAATATCAGCCATTTAGATATAGCTCCCATATATATCATTAGTCCGATTTAGACTCATATGACCACAGACGCCAAAGTTTACTACCGATTTTCATGAAGTTTTGCACAGAGAGTAGAATTGACAATCTGTCAATGCTTGACAAATTTGTTTGAAATCGGTTCAGATTTAGATATAGCTCCCATATATATATATATATATATATATATATATATATATATATATATATATATATATATATATATATATATATATATATATATATATATATATATATATATATATATATATATATATATATATATATATATATATATATATATATATATATATATATATATATATATATATATACTTATATCGTTTCAAAAGCAGACTTTGTCCCTGACTTCCTTCAAATTTTGCACAAGGAGTACGTTTAACAGTACCGGCAAGTGTACCAAATTTGAGATCGGTTGAGATTTCCATATAGCTCCCATATATATCTTTCGCACGATTTCCACTCATATGACCACAGGGGCCAAATTTATACTCCCATATAGGTGAAATTTGGCATAGATAGCAGAATTATTATTCTAACTATGCATGTAAAATTTAATCAAAATCGGTTCAGATTATATATAGTTCCCATATATATGTACACCAAGGTTGGGGAAATAAGGTAGACTGTTTCATATTTTAGATCCATTTTCAATGGGATTTACGGGATAGTTTCCACAGAGAATATATTTAAGTGTGTCAGGTTTAATCTATTCTGGGTCAGATTTAGATTAAGCCTCCATATATTCATTCTTCCGGTTGATACAAATATGGCCAAAATTTCCACATTTTACAGAAAATTCTGTGATGATTTCCCCATATCTTTGACATATCCTACACACTGTAATGCCAGACTTTCCACAGAACGGTTGAGTTTTAAATAAGGCTCCAAGTCGCCCGACTTGACCAAATAATATATCATAACCCACAATTGACCACATATCTTGGCGAGATTTAACCAATATCCTTGTAAAATCGCCACTGCTGAGTAGCAAAAATTGTAAATATTACTCAAATTGTCTTATATCCCGAATACATAAGTATCGCCTGATAAATCATAAATGCTCTTTTGTACAATTGCATTATAATTTCTCTCACTTCATATTTCCCATATTTTATTACTAACATTATGTTTCATCCCAGGGCGTTAGCCGATTTAAATTTTAATTCTAGAGATTTTGTAGAAGTACAAAAAATTGTCTCCATTATAAGTATTTCTAGCTGCAAGCCATTATATAGCTCCCAGCAAATTTGAAATAGTTGAGATGGTAACACAAATGTTTGACTAAATAGTGGTGAAGGGTATAATATAGTCGGCCTCGCCCGACCTAGACTTTACTTACTTGTTTTTATTTGATTTTCAAAGAACAATTTTTTCTTTGGTGAAAAAGTTACTAAACTATTTAGTGCGAGGGCTGGTGAAATGCTGGCCATCCGTCCTATGACAATCCCGTGTTAAATCCATCGCTTCAGCGTCAATTTTGCACCAAGTCCGGTTCAAAAAATATACATAATTATATACATTTCCGCTACTTTTTTTGGCTGGGTAATTAGTACACCGATAGATTTTGGCATTACCAGAGATGGTGGTTTGACTATTATAGGAGTTTGAACTACTTACTAATAAAGATACCTATTTCGGAATAATAACTCAAACAAGTACATACGGCCGCAAGTTCGGCCAGGCCGAATCTTATGTACCCACCACCATGGATTGCGTAGAAACTTCTACGAAAGACTGTGATTTAGTCCATACATGGTATATATTAGACAATAAAGTTATGTATAGTTAAGTCTACAAATAATTACGAATCGATATGGACTTTTTGTACGTAGAGAGCAAGAATTGAAATATGGGGGTCGCTTATATGGGGGCTATATACAATTATGAACTTGATATGGACCAATTTTTGTGTGATTGGGGATCGATTTATCTGAGGGCCATATATAACTATAGACCGATATGGACCTAGTTAGGCATGGTTGTTAACGACCATATACTAGCACAATGTACCAAATTTCAACTCACTCGGATGAAATTTGCTCCTCCAAGAGGTTCCAAAACCAAATCTCGGGATCGGTTTATATGGGGCTATGTACGATTATGGACTGATATGGACCACTTTTGGCATGGTTGTTAAATATCATATACTACCACCACGTACCAAATTTCAAGCAGATCGGATGAATTTTGCTTCTCCAAAAGGCACCGGAGGTCAAATCTGGGGATCGGTTTATATGGGAGCTATATATAATTATGGACTGATAGGAACCAACTCCTGCATGGTTGTTGGATACCATATACTAACATCACGTACCAAATTTCAACCGAATGGCAAGAATTTTGCTCTTCCAAGGGGCTCTGGAGGTCAAATCTGGGGATCGGTTTATATGGGGCCTATATATAATTATGGACCGATATGGACCAATTTTTGCATGGGAGTTTGAGGCCATATATTAACACCACATACCAAATTTCAACTGAATCAGATGAATTTTGGTCTTCCAATAGGTTCCGGAAGTCAAATCTGGTGATCGGTTTATATGGGGGTTATATATAATTATGAACCGATGTGGACCAATTTTTGCATGGTTGTTATAGACCATATACTAACATCACGTACAAAATTTCAGCCGGATCGGATGAAATTTGCTTCTCTTAGCGGCCTCGCAAGCCAAATCGGGGGATCGGTTTATATGGGGGCTATATATAATTATGGACCGATGTCGACCAATTTTCGCATGGTTGTTAGAGACCATATACTAACACCATGTACCAAATTTCAGCCGGATCGGATGAAATTTCCTTCTCTTAGAGGCCTCGCAAGCCAAATCGGGGGATCGGTTTATATGGGGGCTATATATAATTATGGACCGATGTGGACCAATTTTTGCATGGTTGTTAGAGACCATACACTGACACCATGTACCAAATTTCAGCCGGATCGGATGAAATTTCCTTCTCTTAGGGGCCTCGCAAGCCAAATCGGGGGATCGGTTTATATGGGGGCTATATATAATTATGGACCGATGTGGACCAATTTTTGCATGGTTGTTAGAGACCATATACTAACACTATGTACCAAATTTCAGCCGGATCGGATGAAATTTGCTTCTCTTAGAGGCCTCGCAAGCCAAATTTTGGGGTCCGTTTATATGGGGGCTATACGTAAAAGTGGACCGATATGGCCCATTTGCAATACCATCCGACCTACATCAATAACAACTACTTGTGCCAAGTTTCAAGTCGATAGCTTGTTTCGTTCGGAAGTTAGCGTGATTTCAACAGACGGACGGACGGACGGACGGACGGACGGACGGACGGACGGACATGCTCAGATCGACTCAGAATTTCACCACGACCCAGAATATATATACTTTATGGGGTCTTAGAGCAATATTTCGATGTGTTACAAACGGAATGACAAAGTTAATATACCCCCCATCCTATGGTGGTGGGTATAAAAATATTAATCATAACATTCAGAGCACCAAATAAAACTCTATCATAAATTAATATAGACTTCTGATATTTTCTTTTTCAAGATATTTTTTTGTTTTGTTTTTGTGCTTTAGACAGAACCCCCGAGGAGAACAAACAATAAAGTTGAATATTTTGTGTAACAAATTCTCAGGCTAAACTCTTAACAAAAAAAACGAGGACAAACAAAAGCTACATAAAACGGAAACATTAACAACTACAGGCTAAACATTCGGCAGACACATGACAAGGATCATAGAGCAACCTAACTGCGGGGGATGACATTTGCAACTTCACCTGGCCGCCAAGAGAAATGGAAATCAAGCAAAAACTTTGTCCATTTAATCTTCAGCTCCAGGATTTTTGGTACCAGTATCCAAAATATGAATGAAGCACTCAGAGTTAGTCAATTCAAACTGATCATCTCGTCCGGCCAAAGGCTTCGCAGTTTATCAGCTATGGTATCGAATATTTGACTGTCTGTCTGGTCATCCGCTGGGGAACAATCCAAAAAATTTACTTGTAACAAAAATATGATTCGTGTAAACATTCGAACATACCAACCAAAACCAACCATACCAAAAAAAAAGCAAATATCCCAAATTCATACTTTATGATGAGGATGTTTAAAGCTGTTTCACTTGGGATTCCTGCATAGCGAGGCTATCCTGTGTTCATTGATTTTTCCAACTGATTTCGCAGAATATGTTGGCTAACATCATAAACATCATAAACGACATGAGAGAGTATTGCACTGAATGATATTTAAAAGTTTTTGCCAAATCTGGATATAGCAAAAAAAATTTACTTTCGCAGTAACGTCATTTTGAAATGACGAGGTTCGAAAAACAATTTCGGAAAAGTGTGTAAAAACTTTAATGTCGTTTGAGTTTTCAATATTCCGATTTCCAGTTAAATAAAAACTGCTACATGGTCTTTGTTAGCCCTAAAACAACTGTAAGGTCATCATCTTGAAAATTTTTGTCAACAATTGCTTATTAGATAATATTAATGTTTGCTGTAAATGAATTTGTTTTATATTTGCAAAACCATACTCGATTTCGTTTATATTATGTACTGTTTAACGCCATTATGCCACATCAATATTTGAATATGGTAGTAAGCAATGCGATCTCGATGAAATATGCCGCACCTAAAGGCTACATCTTCCGGTCGAATGAAATTTTCTCTTCAAGGCGTCTCCGGAAGTCAAACCTGAGCATCGGTTATATGGGGGCTATATATAATTATGAACCGATATGGAGAAATGTTTGCGTGGTTGTTAGAGAACATATGTTAACATTACGTACCAAATTTCAGCAAGATCGGATGAAATTTACTTCTCCACAAGGATCCTGAAATCATTTGGAATCGGTTTATGTGGGACCATATATAATTATTAATTGATCGATTGCTGCTCACAGAAGCTCCGGAGTCAAATCTGGGGATCGGTGTATATGGGGACAATATATAATGATCAACAATATATAATGATAACAAGTTGGCTGATAAGTCCCGGTTTGACACATAGATGGCGTCGCTAGTATTAAATGCATATTATTTTTATATAGTACCAACCTTCAAATGATTCGTGTCAAAATTTGACGTCTGTAAGTCAATTATTTTGTGAGATAGAGCGTCTTTTGTGAAGCAACTTTTGTTGTTGTGAAAAAAATGGAAAAAAGGAATTTCGTGTTTCGATAAAATACTGTTTTCTGAAGGGGAAAAATACGGTGGAAGCAAAAACTTGGCTTCATAATGAGTTTCCAGACTCTGCCCCAGGGAAATCAACAATAATTGATTGGTATGCAAAATTCAAGCGTGGTGAAATGAGCACGGAGGACGGTGAACGCAGTGGACGCCCGAAAGAGGTGGTTACCGACGAAAACATCAAAAAAATCCACAAAATGATTTTGAATGACCGTAGAATGAAGTTGATCGAGATAGCAGAGGCCTTAAAGATATCAAAGGAACATGTTGGTCATATCATTCATCAATATTTGGATATGCGGAAGTTCTGTGCAAAATGGGTGCCGCGCGAGCTCACATTTGATGATTCTGAGCGGTGTTTGCAGCTGTTAACTCGTAATACACCCGACTTTTTCCGTCTATATGTGACAATGGATGAAACATGGCTCCATCACTACACTCCTGAGTCCAATCGACAGTCGGCTGAGTGGACAGCGACCGGTGAACCGTCTGAGAAGCGTGGAGAGACTCTAAAGTCCGCTGGCAAAGTAATGGCCTCTGTTTTTTGGGATGCGCATGGAATATTTTTTATCGATTATCTTGAGAAGGGAAAAACCATCAACAGTGACTATTATATGGCGTTATTGGAGCGTTTGAAGGTCGAAATCGTGGCAAAACGGCCCCATATGAAGAAGTGTTGTTCCACCAAGACAACGCACCGTGCCACAAGAACGATGGCAAAAATTCATGAAGTGGGTTTCGAATTGCTTCCCCACCCACCGTATTCTCCAGATCTGGCCCCATCGACTTTTTCTTGTTCTCAGACCTCAAAAGGATGCTCGCAGCGAAAAAATTGGCTGCAATGAAGAGGTGATCGCCGAAACGGAGGCCTATTTTGATGCAAAAAAATTTTTGCTGCAAAAAAAAAGGAGTATTACCAAAATGGTATCAAAGAATTGGAAGGTCTATATGGGGACTATACCAAAGGTTGGTAATTTCGGCACAGTTACGTGTGGTAAAAACCACCTGATTTACAATTTCTGGAAAAAACAGATAGTAATGAGCTGTAAGAAGCCCAAGAAATCAAATCATGAGATCGACCTCTATGGGGGTATACCGAAACATAGACCGAGCATATTCCACCATGGGCACACTTATTATACCCACCACCATAGAATGGTGACGGGGGTATAATAAGTTTGTCATTCCGTTTGTAACACATCGAAATATCGATTTCCGACTATATAAAGTATATATATTCTTGATCAGGGAGAAATTCTAAGACGATATAAGCATGTCCGTCTGTCCGTCTGTCTGTCTGTTGTAATCACGCTACAGCCTTCAATAATGGCGCAATCGTCCTGAAATTTGGCACAGGTTCGTCTTTTGTATGCAGGCAGGTCAAGTTCGAAGATGGACTATATCGGTCCAAGTTTTGATATAGTCCCCATATAAACCGACTTCCCGATTTGTGGTCTTGGGCTTACAAAAACTGTAGTTTTTATCCAATTTGCCTGAAATTGGAAATCTAGAGGTATTTTAGGACCATAAAAAAGTGTACCGATAATGGTGCCTATCGGTCCATGTTTTGGTATAGCCCCCATATGGACCGATTTCCCGATTTTGCTTCTTGTGCGTCTAGAAAGTGTATTTTCTAACCAATTAGCCTGAAATTGGCAATCTAAAAGTAATCTTGGACCATAAAGAGGTGAACCGAAAATGGTGAGTACCGGTCTATGTTTTGATATAGCCCCCATATAGACCGATCTCCCGATTTTACTTCTTGGGCTTCTAGAATCCGTAGTTGTTATCCAATTTGCCTGAAATTGGAAATCTAGAGGTATTCTAGGAAAATAAAGAGATGTGCCGAAAATGGTGATTATCTGACCATGCTTCGATATAGACCGATCTCCAGATTTACTTCTTGGGCTTCTAGAATCCGTAGTTTTTATCCAACTTGCCTGAAATTGGAAATCAAGAGGTATTTAAGGACCATTAAAACGTGTGTCGTAAATGGTGAGTACCGGTCCATGTTTTGATATAGCCCCCATATAGACCGATCTCCCGATTTTACTTCTTGGGCTTCTAGAATCCGTAGTTTTAATCCAATTCACCTGAAATTTGAAATCTAGAGGTACTCTAGGACCCTAAAGGCGTGTGCCGAAAATTGTGGGTATCGGTCCATGTTTTGGTATGGTCCCCATATAAAACGACCTCCCGATTTGTGGTCTTGGGCTTATAGAAACCGCAGTTTTTATTCAATTTACCTGAAATTGGAAATCTAGAGGTATTGTAGGACCACAAATACGTGTGCCAAAAATTGTGAGTATCGGTCCATGTTTTGGTATGGTCCCCATATAAAACGACCTCCCGATTTGGGGTCTTGGGCTTATACACCGAAAGAATTTTCTTCGTTACTTTTACGAAGAATTCTTCATTAACTATTCTTCCTGAATTCTTCATTAAAATAACGAAATTTTCATTCATTTTCGTAAATTTTACGAAGAACATTTTACGAATATACGAAACTTCTACGAAACATTCTACATTAACTTTTCTTCGTAAAAAGTTCGTACTTTTAACGAAACTTTCTTCACATTTCATGAATTTTGTGAAGAAGTTTTTACGAATATTTTACGAAACATTCTGCGTTAAAATTTCTTCATAAAAAGTACGAAACATTTTCTTTGAAATAACGAAGAAGTTTCATTCAAGTTGTAAAATTTCCGTTCGCGGCATTAAATTGTCTTTTATAATGTGCTTGAGTGTATTCCTTTATTCTATTTTTTTATGCAAGTCTATGCTACTTCTCATTTGGGTGATAGCGCGCTATGAATAAAAGTGAAGCAATAAAACTAAAAATTATTCAAAAACTTAAGATGTAAAGTAGTGATGTCATTTTTCACACTTGCAACTACAACCAAATGCACTTTCGACTATAAATTTTTTTCTAAAAGTTCGAACATTTTTCAGAAAAAAGTACGAAAATTTTTCATAAAAAGTACGAAACATTTTCATAAAAAGAACGAAATTGTTTCATAAAAAGTACGAAGATTTTTCATAAAAAGTACGAAGATTCTTCATAAAAATTACGAAGATTCTTCATAAAAAGTACGATTTTTTTTTCTTACAAACTACGAAAATTTTGGAAGAACTTTTCTTCGTAAAAAGTACGAAATATTTCGTACTTTTAATGAAAATTTTCTTTGGTTGTAAAACAATGACAAATTTCGTACTTTTAACGAAATTTTTCGTTCTTTTTACGAAGAAAATTCTTTCGGTGTAGAATCCAAAGTTTTTACCCAATGTGCCTCAAATTGGAAATCTAGAGCTATTCTAGGAAAAGAAAGAGATGTGCCGAAAATGGTGATTATCGGACCACGTTTCGATATAGCCCCAATATAGACCGATCTCCAGATTTACTTCTTGGGCTTCTAGAATCCGTAGTTTTTATCCAACTTGCCTGAAATTGGAAATCTAGAGGTATTCTAGGACCATAAAGGGGTGTGCCGAATATATTGAGTATCGGTACAGTTTTTGATATAGCCATCGTATAAGCCGGCCCTCTGATTTGGGGATTTTAAAACTACAATTAAACGTGCTGAATACTGTGTGTATCCTTCCATGTTTTGGTATAGCCCCCATTACACCGAACTCCCGATTTAACTCCTAGGGTTTCTAGAAATTGTAGTTTTTATCTGATTTGCCACAAATTGAAAATATACTGGCATTTTAGACCCATAACAAAGTGTATATGATTTAGTTTTATCAGTCCATTTGATAAGGCCTCCATATAGACCGATTTCATTTATTGAGGGTATAGAAGACGCACTGATCATGAAAATTGCTTGAAATTGAATGAAAAATTTCAAGATTTTACTTCTCGTAGTCATTGAAATAATTGGAATGAAAATCCACAGATTATAGATTTCAAATCAAGGCGTTATTTCATCACTTACAAGTGATGTTTATGATTCCTCCAAAAATTCAAATAAAAAATGGTTCTTATAAATTCAGAATTTTCATAGGTAAAATCTTTACATTTATCTGTGGGAAGCGTACTGCTTGAACTGATCTGTCATCAAACCCCCCTGTAATTTTCAAAGGAAAATATTATATTTGATTCATGGTGGTATGTATTTAAGATTCGGGCCGGCCGAACTTACTACTGTATATACTTGTTTATGGATCCAAAAAGACATCTGAAATTTGAATTTTAGGCAAGTCTGATAAATATTGCGGTGTGCAGAAGTGGAAGAAATCAAATCGGGAGATCGGTCTATAAGTGGATTATACAAAAATATAGACCTATTCGCACCATGTCCTGAACAGCTATTTAAATTCCTCTACACGCTCACAAAAAATCGCTTCTGTAACATATACTCCCAAACATATTTTGCTTCAAGCATATACATTTTTGGGTATTGCCCAAACATTTATATGTTTGATCTCTTCCAATATATAATATGTTTGAGAGCATATTGGTCTAAACAATATATGTTTGGGTAGTCTAAGTTCCAAACATTTTGTATTTTTGCATCCAAATTCAATAATGTTGTCTTCCAAAAAACAATATGTTATTATGTGAACATATGATATGTTTGGAAGCATTTTGCACCCAAAAATATTATATGCTTAAAAAAAATTCTCCCAAACAATATTGTGCTCAAAATTTTATTTATTTATTTATATATTTACAATCATAATGAATTATGAAAATAAACAGGTAATATAGGTGCTAACAACATAGGTTTTCGACCTGAATGCTCAAAATTTTGTTTCTGCCTAATTGTATATTCCCCCACATCTTTCTCACTTCCACGAGATTTTTTAGTTCTTAGCACCTTTTTCTGTAATACAAACATTGTAGAAGAAATTATTCAATTTTATGATTTTTTTTATTTTAAATTTACCTTTTGCCGGACGGGGATTCGAACAGCGGACCACACAGTTTGTAAGGATCAAAGAAGTAGCTGATCAATTGCCCAAGGAAAAATAAAATGTTAATTTTGTAATAACAAGCAACAACCACCAACTTAGTTCAATATCGCTCCCTGTTAAATAGCGCTCCAAGCTACTAAACACATATATGTTTATAGGCTATTTCTAAATTAATATATGTTTGCATCCAAGCATATTATATTTACAAACATTTTATGTCCCAAACATAATATGTTCTAACATATTAACATATATGTCCCAAACATGATATGCTAGTTTATGAACATTATATGCTTGCACTCAAAAATATTGTGTTTAAAAATTTGTGTTCCAAACATATAATGTTTATAGCCAAACATATGAAAAACAGTCTTTTTCATCCGTGTAGATTTTGATTTTCAGACAAATCCGATAAAAATTGTTTCCAGATGCTCAAGACACCAAATCGAGGGATCGGTTTGTATCCTACTTCCCCTAGCTGATGACAAAAGCTTGTGGAAAATTTCAGCATGATAGCTTCATTATTGAAGACTGTAGTGTGATTGTCTTAAAATTTTCAATTTACTTTAAAATAATTTTACTTTTTGAAAAAAATTTCAAATTGAGTACCCTTCGACTTTTTATTTTGATATATAAAAAGAATATAAAGCATCATGTTCGGGCTGGCCGAATCTTACATACCCACCACTATGAATCAAATATGAACGCTTCCTTTATCATCCCTCCTTTTTCACCGAAGCGTATTATTTGCATAAAGGGTGATACGGTTAAAATTTGGTCAATATAAACTTGACGTATTTCTTTCAATTTTGCATTTAAAAACCTGAACACCTCTCATTTTGAAGGTGTGTGTGTGTAGAATGTTGCTCCTGTTTTGATTTTGGAATCCACTCTTCAGTTGGCAATATGCCGTCCAAGCAAGAAGAGCAGCGTATTAAAATTTTGCTCGCGCATCGCGAAAATCCGAGCTACTCGCACGCAAAGCTGGCAAAATCGCTAAAAGTTGCCAAATCAACCGTTACAAATGTAATTAAAGTGTTTGGGGAACGTTTGTCGACAGCCAGGAAGTCTGGATCGGGGGGGAAATCGAAAACCGGAAGCCGCTGAGACGACAAAGAGAGTTGCCAGTAGTTTCAAGCGAAACCCTAACCTCTCTCTCCGAGATGCCGCAAATAAGCTGGGTGTATCGTCTAAAACCGTGCATCGAGCCAAAAAACGAGCCGGACTATCGACTTACAAGAAGGTAGTGACTCCGAATCGCGATGATAAACAAAATACGACGGCCAAAGCGCGATCCCGGAGGCTGTACACGACAATGCTGACGAAGTTTGACTGCGTGGTAATGGACGACGAAACCTACGTCAAAGCCGACTACAAGCAGCTTCCGGGACAGGAGTTTTATACGGCAAAAGGAAGGAGAAAGGTAGCAGATATTTTCAAGCACATAAAACTGTCAAAGTTCGCAAATAAATATCTGGTTTGGCAAGCCATCTGTACCTGTAGCTTGAAAAGCATCATTTTCATAGCTTCCGGGACTGTCAATCAAGAAATTTAAGTGAAAGAGTGTTTGAATAAACGTCTGCTGCCTTTCCTGAAGAAACACGGTTGTTCCGTACTGTTTTGGCCGGATTTGGCATCTTGCCATTACGGTAAAAAGGCCATGGAGTGGTACGCCGCCAACAACGTGCAGGTGGTTCCCAAGGACAACAACCCTCCCAACACGCCAGAGCTCCGCCCAATTGAGAAATACTGGGCTATTGTCAAGCGGAACCTAAAGAAGACCAAACAAAAAACTGCTAAAGGTGGCTGTACAAAATCTGATGGCAGGTGTCAAGCGTGAGGCCCGGCAATTCGGATTTGGAAAAGCGAAAGCCTAACTGAAAGAAATTTAATTTGATTTTTTAAATAAACGATTTCACCGATTTACACGCGTTTTCCCTTGACCAAATTTGACCGTATCACCCTTTATATATCGAATTTCAGGTGGATTTGATGAAAGCTACTCTCCCAAATTTTTCCTATTTAAACTCAGTAAAAAATTGAATAGTCTTTAGTCCTTATGGCTATAGGGATATTAAAGTGTCAAGGACTAAACAGTCATATTGGAGGAAAGAATCATTTTTTTTCCATGTAAGCTTATGGTATTTTGGATTTTATTTTAACGCTTTAGTAACAAATTAACAAAGTTAATTCATCTCCCCCCCTTCCTCCTCTAAAATATAAAAATAATAAAGTAAATTGCTTTAAATTTATTGGTAACCTCGTAGTTTACGAAATGTCGAATTTGCTTTTAGCATGCGCCGAGATTATTGCTGTTGTCCATGTTGTAGTTATTTGCCGTTTTCAAATTTTGGAAATACTCTCAGTACAGATGGTGGTGGCAATCTCTGCTAGCGATCAGTTTTTATATTTGTCTCTGCGCCCCCACCAGCTGTAGTTCTACCTTCCCCTTCCCACGTTTTGCGAATCAACGAATTTTAAAAGCAAATAATTTCATGTAGTTGGCAAATGTAACACCAATGGAAGTTTATAGAGGCGAAACATGGAGTTGTTTTGTTTTGCGTTTGGTATCCAATCGGTATGGTTCAGTAGTTTTGTCTCTAGTTAGTCTTGTTTCTTTTCTTTTTCGATGGTAGTATCAATACCCCGTATCATGCTGATAACTCTGGCAGCTGGGTTGCATTTGTTGTTGTTGCAACAATGGTCAAAATATTTGCAACAACGAATATCTACACAAGTACATTGTACTACAAAAAGCCAAAAACAGTACACAAGAGCAACCAACAACATAACAACACAAACTATCCGACAGATCTTTTAGCGGTTCATTTGTTTAAACAAAAGCTTTTTGGTACAACTGTTCTAACAGACAAACACGAAACTCAGTCAGTCAAGTCCCCTATGCATCGAAGGAAGAAGTCTTAAAGCCAAATAAGCCAAAAAAAAAAAAAAAAAACAATCCAAACTACACAAAATATACAACGGATAAGGGGACCTCCTGGGTCGTCTCACCAAATATTGGTGTTTAAACTTGTGGTAATCTCAGACCTGGCAGGGAATGTGAGGGCCTCGTCGCATTTACACTACGTACACCCTAAAAAAACGGATTTTATGACCCAAACATAATATGCTCTAACATATTAATATATATGTCACAAACATATTATGCTAGTTTATGAACATTGTATATTTGCACTTAAAAATATTGTGTTAAAAATTTGAATTCCAAACATATAAGTTTAACACCCAAACCTACGAAAATCATTATTTTTCGGTCGTGTAACTTTAACCAAATTTACTATTTTTTAACAAATCAAATTTATCGCCAATTTTTCATACTCCGATTAATATGTTACTTAACTGGAGGATATACTAACGATCAGTAACGATAAACAATAAACAGACTTTAAGAAACCAGCCATTAAATTACACAGAAAAAAATTTCACGAAAAATTTTAAAATCTTAATTGAGTTTTAATATATATTCAATTAAAAACTTAATTGATTCAACAAAATTTTTAATTGCAATAAAAATCAATCACACAAATTAATAGTATCAATTAAATACTTAATGGGATCAATTAATTATTTAATTGACTGTCAATTAATTTTTTAATTGATACTATCATTTCTGTGATTGAAGACATTTCAATTAAAAAATTAATTGGATCAATTAATTTCGTGATTGAATCAGACAAAAATTTTTTTGTGTGTATGTTAGCTACATCCTCAAAAAAATCGCTTCTGTAGCATATACCCCAGACACATTTTGCTTCAAACATATATATATATATATTTTCAGGATTGGTTTAAACATCTTATGTTTCACGTTTGGCTGATTTTCACTGATAGAAAAAAAACTTATGAAATATTCTCTGTGTATACTCGTATATATTTTTAACGCACTAATTGGTTACTTCCTTTCTTTTACTTGCAGCATACTCGCTAGGTCTCTCTTTCTAAACACATATATGTTTATAGGCTATTTCTAAATTAATATATGTTTGCATCCAAGCATATTATATTTACAAAAATTGTATGTCCCTAACATATTAATATATGTGTCCCAAACATTTTAAGCTAGTTTAAGAACATTATATGCTTGCACTTAAAAATAATGTGTTTAAAATTTGAGTTCCAAACATATAATTTTTACAAACATACATTTGAAAAACAGTCTTTTTCGTCCGTGTAGTCTTAGAGATAGAGAACTAGCTACAGTCAGCGTCATCTTTAGTCAACGTGTGGCATTTAACAACAATCGTTAATTGTTAAATTATTATCGTTAGATTTTTCCTCAAAAATTTTCTCTCACTAATTGATTAGCAAAAACCTTCTCACTACCCCCGCAAAAAATGTCCACCCAGGAAGTTCTTCTAATTCAATTTTTTACAACTTCAAATAGGTTAAAAATAGAGAAGGATTGGTACAAATTATTTAAATTTAGTCGAAAAATTTTCTAAATACATTCTAGAAAGAAATTACGAGTTTTTGAAATATTTGTGGTCAAACGTTTCGGACCGTTTCTTATAAAAAATATTTATTTGGCAAAATATCACAAAAGTTTTTATTTCACATCTAAAATACTGAATTTGGATCACACCTTAAGAATTGATCTAAATCTATTCTATGACAAGCCCATGTTAAATTCATCGCTTCATCGTTCATTTTGACTATACTACTAGTGCAAAATTTCAACCAAATTCGGTCCTAGTGCAAAATTTCAACCAAATTCGGTCAAAAACCTGGCTTCTGGGGCCATATAAGTTCATATCGAGCGAAAGATATATATGGGAGCTATATCTAAATCTGAACCGATTTCAATCAAATTTTGCACACTTGACTATACGAGTAAGTGTTATGTTTGTACAAAATTTCAAGCAAATCGGTATAAAACTCTGGCTGCTGGGTCCATATTAGTGCATCTCGGGCGAAAGATATATATGGGAGCTATATCTAAATCTGAACCGATTTCTTCCAAAATCAATAGGGTTCTATTCTGACTCAAATTAGGAATATATGCCAAATTTGAAGGCGATTGGACTTAAATTGCGACCTAGACTTTGATCACAAAAATGTGTTCACAGACAGACGGACGGACGGACAGACGGACATGGTTATATCGACTCAGGGACCCACCCTGAGGATTATTGCCAAAGACACCATGTGTCTATCTCGTCTCCTTCTGGGTGTTACAAACATATGCACTAACTTATAATACCCTGTTCCACAGTGTGGCGCAGGGTATAAACATATAACTATCGTTTTTTTCTCTATTCTCCATCGCTTCCTCTGACATTTCTAAACATTTATATGTTTATACGAAATTTTTAAAGTCATATATGTTTGCATCCACAGACATTATTTTTAGGAAACAGTAATGTCCCAAATATAATATGTTCTAACATATTAATATATACGTCTCCAACATGTTATACTAGTCTATGAACATTACATGCTTGCACTTAAATATAATATGCTAAAAATTCAAGTTCCAAACATATAATTTTTACACCGACACATATGAAAACCAGCCTTTTGCGTCTAGGACCAAGGCCTTCAAGCACAAGTCCTGACAAATTAGTTAGCTTAAATATTGCCAACAACCCATGCTGAAGGATCAAATACATTTTTATATTTGGCCTGTGTTGTATTTTTGTATTGTTTGTACTGTTTATCGACCAGCTTAGAAACAACTACAAAAATTATACATCAGTAATATTTATCGAAATATTGAAAGTTGCCATTTGCACACTTTTTCTTTCTGATCATCTTGTAGATATTTCTTATTTGCATAGAATATTTATGCGAACATTAAGTCGATGGCTACGATGATCGATAAAGATGTTCATGTGGAAATGAATTGATTAGCTTTCGATAATAGACCTTCGTACTTCCAAACTTATATTTTCAATATTATCCATCGAATATGAAATTTGTCATTCGCATTATTTCGGTGGATCTAAATATAATATGTTTGGATTTACAATACGCAATTATTTACTCAATACAGACTTTTACCCTCTAAATGAAATAGTTTCCTTATCTTTAGAAAATTGTTACACATTTTTATACCCTCCACTATAGGATGGGGAGGGTGAAATTCTGAGTCGATCTAAGCATGTCCGTCCGTCTGTGTGTTTAAATCACGCTAACTTCCGAACGAAACAAGCTATCGACTTCAAACTTGGCACAAGTAGTTGTTATTGATGGTTAGGTGGCAGCCCGATGTATCAGGCTCACTTAGACTATTCAGTCCATTCTGATACCACATTAGTGAACTTCTCTCTTATCACTGAGTGCTGCCCGATTCCATGTTAAGCTCAATGACAAGGGACCTCCTTTTTATAGCCGAGTCCGAACGGCGTTCCACATTGCAGTGAAACCACTTAGAGAAGCTTTGAAACCCTCAGAAATGTCACCAGCATTACTGAGGTGGGATAATCCACCGCTGAAAAACTTTTTGGTGTTCGGTCGAAGCAGGAATCGAACCCACGACCTTGTGTATGCAAGGCGGGCATGCTAACCATTTCACCACGGTGGCACCACGGTTATTGATGTAGGCCGGATGGTATTGCAAATGGGCCATATCGGTCCACTTTTACGTATGACCCCCATATCAACGGACTCCCAGATTTGGCTTGCGGAGCCTATAAGAGTAGCATATTTCATCCGATACGGCTGAAATTTGTTACATGGTGTATGGTCTCTAACAACCATGCAAAAATTGGTCCATATCGGTCCATAATTATATATAGCCCCGATATAAACCGATCCCCAGATTTGACCTCTGGAGCCTCTTAGAGGAGCACAATTCATCCGATGCGGTTGAAATTTGGTACGTGGTGTTTGTATATGGTCTCTAACAACCATGCAAAAATTGGTCCATATCGGTCCATAATTATATATAGCCCACATATAAACCGATCCCCAGATTTGGTTTGCGGATCCTCTAAGAGAAGCAAATTTCATCCGATGCGGTTGAAATTTGGTACGTGGTGTTAATATATGGTCTCTAACAACCATGCAAAAATTTTTCCATATCGGTCCATAATTATATATAACCCCCATTTAAACCGATGCCCAGATTTGACCTCCGGAGCTATTGGAGGAGCAAAATTCATCCGATCCGGTTGAATTTTGGAACGTGGTGAAATTTGGTACATTGCGCTAGTATATGGCCGCTAACAACCATGCCAAAATTGGTCCATATCGGTCTATAGTTATATATATATACCCGATCCCAAAAAATAATCTACCAAAATTTTATTTCTATAGAAAATTTTGTCACAATTGTATTTCTATAGAACATTTACTCAAACTGAATTATTTACGTATTTAATCGGCATATTTTTTTTTGTTTAATATATTCCCGGTATGGACTAACTTACAATTGAGAAGACTGTGTTAAGAAATTTTAAGATACCTTCACAGAAAAAAAAAAAAATTCACCAAAATATTTCCAATTAAAAAGTTGATTGAAGATGAAAATTTTTTCAATTAATAAATTAATTGATACAATTAATTTTTTAATCAAGATAGAAACATTAAGCTAATTATGTCAATGATTAAATATTTAAAAAATTTTAATTAAAAAATTAATTGATACAATTAACTTTTTAATCAAACTCGGAAGACTAAGTCACTTAAAAAAAGTGATTGGCAGTTTTTAATTTTTAAATAAAAATTTATATCAAACTATCCATTTTTAATCCAACTAAAAACACAAAGTCAGTTGAGAAAGTAATTAAGTAATTGAAAATAATTACGTTTTTAATTGAAAAAATTAATTGAGTGTTGCATTCAACATCAATTAAATTTTTAATTGAATCTATTAAAAAATTAATTGAAAATTTCTAATAAAATCAATTAATTTTTTAATCAAGTATTTTTTAATTTCCAATTAAAACTGTGATTGATACTATCATTTTCGTGATTGAAGACATTTCAATTAAAAAATTAATTGGATCAATTAATTTCGTGATTGAATCAGAACAAAATTTTTTTGTGTGTTGCCATCGGCAAGTGTTACCGCAACCCAAGTAATTCGATTGTGGATGACCGTCTTTAATAGAAGTTTCTATGCAATCCACGAATCTTATGTACACTACATAAGATTCGGCCTGGCCGAACTTACGGCCGTATATCTTTATTATGTATTATTTTTTTATTATTTAGTTTTTAGTTGCAATCAATATCAATTAAATTTTTAATTGAACCAAATGCGAGCATTCCTGTTGGAATGTCCTGTCAATGGTAAGCGTGTAAACAATAAAATTGACTGTCACTGAAATACCTCTGTCAACTGTCAGACGAGCGGTTTAATAGCAGTAACCTAAAATTGGTCCATATCGGTCCATAATTATATATAGCCCCCATATAAAACGTTCTCCAGATTTGACCTCCGAATAGAATATTTTGTCAACATTTTTATTTCTATAGAAAATTTTGTGAAAATTTTATTTCTGTAGAAAATTTTGTCAAAATTTTATGTCTACTTTGTCAAACTGAATTATATACGTATTGGATCGATCTTTTTTGATTTAATATATACCACGTATGGACTTACATACAATTTAGAAGATGGTGTTAGGAGGTTTTAAGATACCTTGCCATCGGCAAGCGTTACCGCAACTTAAGTAATTCGATTGTGGATGGCACTGTGTAGAAGAAGTTTCTACGCAATCCATGATGGAGGGTACATAAGCTTCGGCCTGGCCGAACTTACGGCCGTATATACTTGTTTTTTGTTTTTTTTTTTAATGAGGTCTGAGACTTATATTTCGATGCATTACAAAGGATGTTGGAATCCAAGTTATTACTACCATAAATGCAGACTGTCCGAGCTTTCTTCGGTCTTATATTCTTGTTCAATTCCACACACCAGTTTTTATCCCATGATCGAATAGGGATGAATATTATGCCGTTTAAACATTTCGTTACAATATTCATGCCATAGATTTACTTTTCCCAGGCTTCTTTGCCAAGGTCAATAAACAAACAGATTTTCAAAACTAACACCTCGTGCCCACCCTCCCCAGGCCCTGTGGTAGACATTAACACAGATTGCGCAGTTTTTCAAAATAACGATGTGGAAAATTGTTGATAATAAGACACAAGTTTATTATGCCATCCACATTTAGCCTGACTGGCAGACAGTCATAGCTCTCAACCTTCTTTGGGTTTCTTGTTAACTTCTCAACCAAGAAAGTGGGTATAGAGGAGAATGCCACTCATCGTTATTGCCTCAATTTCAAGGGTGGAAAATAATCATAAAGACTTAATTTGATTATAATATTTTATGTATGCAATAACCGCCAAACGAGGATAAGGGTGGCTGCCAGACGGGTGAGAACACCGTCACCAGGCAGTCGTTATCCAGCTTCCTTATCATTATCATATCATGGTTGCTGCGTAGTCAATATGCAAAAATTATGAAAGTGCCAAGAGGAACACGCAAATTAAATTTGGGGGAAAAATCCTCTTGCGAGCAGAGGAGTGTTAACTCAAAACCCACGGAATTTAACGCCTGATATGAAAAGGCCAACTGGCGGGTGGAAGTGATATATCCAAGAAGGGGGATGGGATGTTATGTCAGTGTGTCTGTATCCATTACCCTCCCTTAGTTTTTTTTGTTCTTTTCGGCTAATAGATACATTTTAGGATAAACAAATAAAAGTCATTTAGATACATTATCACAAGTACCACACGCCAAGCATAGGCACAGACACAAGGGAAGGACGGACATTCGAGTAAGTCATTTAGGATGGTGATGATGATGATTATCATTATCCTCATCTTTAGAGCGAGTAGCTATATCAGAGTATCATCAAATTTAATTTAATTTTCCCAACCAAACAAAGCTTATACACACACCCTTCCAACATTCCTCTCTCCCTCTAATCACCCCCAAAAGCTGACCTTGTTTGATTTGTTTCGAACGGAAGTGCAATTCCCAGATAAACATCACCAAAGAAATCTAACCTTTTGCTTGTCAGATAATTGAAATCACTATCTTGTTAGCAACAAAACAAAAAGAGGGGACGAAGTAAAACAGATATCACTACTTGGGAAAATTCAAGAAGACCAGTGGAACTGTTTAACAATGACAGCTTCTTTTGACAGATAAGATTTTGAACAATGAATTCACTTCATTATCCTTCACAGTTTTTGTTTTTTTTTTTCGGGTCAAGAACTACTCAACTTCATGTGGATATAGAAATCTTACCCCCATCAAAGAATGGGTCAAGAAAATCCAATACACACTTATTGACTTAAGCGTTTGGGATGACATTGGCAATGGTCATTGATATTAAAAATTAATAAAAAAGGCCATTTCTTTCCAAACAACCACCGATAATGACCATTAAGCCAATGGCAATGGCTACCAAAAGGGGGTAAAATTAATTTAACCAGATTGTCCTTTCTGATCGAAAACTTCTTACAAGAACTTTTACTCTTCCGACAGAAAACTAAATTGGAACTTTGATTTCTTATAAGATTGACATTTCAACTGGCATTTATACCACTTCCAGTTGCAATCTAACTAGATTCATAAATTATGAATGATTGTTATCAGGGTAAAGGAAATTTTCTCTTATCCAATTCCTAATGAGAATGGACAAGTGAATGTGACCAACCATTAAGAGGTCGAGATAAATTCTCCAGGAAATATGACATGTTTGTACGGCCGTATGTTCGGTTGGGCCGAATTTTAAATACGCACCACAATGAATCTCCTGCCAGAAAATTGGAAATGTTTTCGATCATTTCTATCGAATTTTACATGGGCTCTCCATTGGATGGAAGTACATACTCGATTTTCAGTTCATTTACATCACTTTAGAGGATATAACATCGAAGTACCCCAGCCCCAAGGTTTGAAAGAGCAATTTTCATCCAGCGTTGCCACATATAGGTTTTTTTCTAATATTTAGCGTCGTGTAGAGACAATGTAGGGAGTTTTTCACTCAACACAATTTTTAATCATTTTTACATTTTGGTGGCTCTAGAGGAAGAAATTAGAAGCCGACAAGGCTTGATCTTTAACAATGTGTGATAACCACGGTTGCCACTCCTGCCAAACAAAATCTACCAAAATTTAAAGAAAATCTTACCACAAATTTACCAAAAAATGTTTCTATAGAAAATTTTCTCAAATTTAATTTCAATAGAAAATTTTCTCAAAATTTTACTTCTATAGAAAATTTTCTCAAAATTTTAATTCTGTACAATATTTTCTCAAAATTTTAATTCTATATAAAATTTTATTTATTTAGAAAATTTTCTCAAAATTGTATTTCTATAGAAAATGTTCTCACAATTTTCATTCTGTAGAATATTTTCTAAAAATTCTAATTCTATAGAAAATTTTCTGAAATTTTTATTTCTATAGAAAATTTTCTCAAAATCTTGTTCAAATTTTAAATTTTCACAAAATTTTATTTCTATAGAAAATTTTCTAAAATTTTAATTCTGTAGAATATTTTCTCAAAATTTTAATTGTATAGAAAATTTTCTCAAAATTTTATTTGTATAGAAAATTTTCTCAAAATTTTGTTCAAATTTTAAATTTTCTCAAAATTGTATCCCTATAGAAAGTTTTCTCAAAATTTTAATTCTTTCATCCGATCCGGCTGAAATTTGGTACATGGTGTTGGTATATGTTCTCTAATGACCATGCAGGAATTGGTCCATATCGGCCCATAATTATATATAGCCCCTATATAAATCGATCCCCAGATTTGTCCTCCGGAGCCTCTTGGAGGAGCAAAATTCATCCGATCCGGTTGAAATTTGGAACATGGTGGTCTCTAACAAACACGCAAGAATTGGTCCATATCGGTCCATAATTATATATAGCCCCCATATAAACCGTTCCCCAGATTTGATCTCCGGAGCCTCTTGGAGGAGCAAAATTCATCCGATCCGTGGTGTTGGTATAAGGCCGCTAATAACCATGCCAAAATTGGTCCATATCGGTCTATAGTTATATATAGCCCATCCCCAATCACACAAAAATTGGTCCATATCGGTTCATAATCATGGTTGCCACCAGGGCTGTGGAGCCGGAGTCGGAGTCTTGGAGTCGGAGTCTGAAGATTTTGCTGGAGTCGGAGTCGGAGTCGTAAAAATTTTGCTCGACTCCGACTCCGGCTAAACCAAATTTTTTAAAACACTTCACATTTTTGTAACTAAGCAATTTTTTACGCAAATTAGTTTCCATTGCGTTATTCATTCGATCAATGTACAGCATGATTGTAAATGAAAATCAACTTCCAATTACGGCTATCTTTTGATGTTTCCTAGAATGTTAGACTAGCAGATGGGCTGGATCGATCCATTTTAATGCCCGAAATTATTTTTTTTTAATTTTATTTTAAGGCCATATACATATGTGGAATATTGACAGAAAATTTTTTCAAAGTTGTTTTTATAGAAAATTTTGTCAAAATGTTATTTCTATAGCAAATCTTGTCAAAATGTTATTTCTATAAAAAATTTATTCAAAATTTTATTACTATCGATTTTTTTTTTCTATAGAAAATTTAGTCAACATTTTATTTCTATAGAAAATTGAGTCAAAATTTTGTTTCTATAGAATATTTTGCAAAATTTTATTTCTATAGAAAATTTTGCAAAAGATTGTTTGTTACACAATTTTTTTTTTAATTTTATTTCTATTCATAATTTTATTTCTATAAAAAATTAAGTCAAAATTTTATTTCTATAGAAAATTTTGCCAAAATTTTATAGTAATAGATTTTTTATTAGAAAATTTGGTCAAAATGTTATTTCTATTGAAAATGTTGCCAAAATTTTATAGTAATAAATTTTTTTATTAGAAAAATTTGTCAAAATTTAATTTCTATAGAAAATTTAGTCAAAATTTTGTTTTTGTAGAATATTTTGCAGAATTTTATTTACTACACAAAAATTTTTCTAAAATTGTATTTTTATTGATAATTTTTTCAAAATTTTATTTCTATAAGAAAAAATTGTCAAATTTTATTTCTATAGCAAATTTTCTCAAAATTTCTTTCTTACTGTTGCTCACTGCTATAAAAAATGTATTCGAAATTTTATTACTATAGAAATATTTTTTTCTATATAAAATTTAGTCAAAATTTTATTTCTATAGAAAATTTAGTCAACATTTTGTTTCTATAGAATATGTTATTTTGAAAAATTTTATTTCTATAGAAAATTTTGCAAAATTTTGTTTGCTACACAATTTTTTTTTTAAATTGTATTGCTATTGATAATTTTTTCATACTTTTATTTCTATAAAAAATTTTGCCAAATTTTATTTCTATAAAAATTTTATTCAAAATTTTATTTCTATATATTTGGTCAAAAGTTGATTTCTATAAAAAATTTTTCCAAAATTTTATTTCTATAGAAAATTCATTCAAAATTTTGTTTCTGTAGAAAATTTTGCAAAATTTTATTTACTAGACAAAAATTTTTCCAAAATTGTATGCTCACTGATACTCACTGCTAAGGCGGAAACTTGTAGAAATGACTCAAATTTTCAAATTTTTCAATCAATGAATCATAAATGCATTTTTGCGAAATTGTCTAAACAATTACAAATATTTCCCAAATATTGCCCGAGATTTTGTAGTCTGATTTGAGATGTTATCAAAATGTAGATCTAAATACAAAGTTGTGCAGAGTATATTATAATCGGCCCGCCCGACTTTAGACTTTCTTTGCATTTTTAATTTTTGTTAAAATTGTGTTACGTCCCATAACGTTAGATTTATATTTAAAGTACATAGATTTTGTAGAAGTATATACAATTTTGTCTAAATCGATTCAGATTCAAATTCATGCATATGGGAATATAAACCTTTATATAGCTCGCAACAAATTTAAAGGATTTGAGATAGTATCAATAATTTTGGTCCACAAATACATATACTGTTAGTATCTTCTCATATTATGATGGGTATTTATAACATTATTTTATTTATTAAACATTGCTCTAAATATGAAATATAGAGTTTAATAGGCATCTAATGTGAAATTAAGACCTTTTTTTTGCACACATAAATAAATACGATACTTTAACCCATGTTCCGATACCCACTTCAATTCCACTTCCACTATTCACGTCAAATCCACGAACGTGAAAATTTGGTGTTCTTAATTCCACGTTCTTTTTTGAACTTTTCTGTAACCAGCTGGGTTGCACAAATCACCCAAAAATTCACTAAGGCGGAAATCAAAATAAGTGGAATCAATAGACTTATTATAAATTATTATTTTTTTAATTAAAAATGACGCAGTTTTAATAAAACTCATATATTAAATATAAAATATTTTAAATTTTTTACGCGAGTACTTTTTTTAACCGGAAATACACCCATCTTGGACATAATTAAACTTTCACCAAGACTTTTGCAAGTGAATAGATTTCACGAAAATTCCGGTGAAAGTGGATTGTAGGACACGAAAATCGTGGAATTGATTCATTCACCTGGAAGTGGATTTGGGAACATGGGCATTTATATCGATCCACTTACGGTACCCCCACAATAGAACTACAAATTAGTGGTATTAAAATGAGATTAAGTTATATTACCCGGAGTCGACTCCGGAGTCGGAGTCGAGCTGATGAAAAATGCTGGAGTCGGAGTCGGAGTCGAGCAAAATTGGCTCGACTCCACAGCCCTGGTTGCCACTCGAGCCAAAAATAATCTACCAAAATTTTATTTTTATAAAAAACATTGTCAAAATGTTATTTCTATAGAAAATTTTGTCAAAATTTTATTTCTATAGAAAATTTTGTCAAAATTTTATTTCTATAGAAAATTTTGTCAAAATTTTATTTCTATAGAAAATTTTGTCAAAATTTTATTTCTATAGAAAATTTTGTCAAAATTTTATTTATATAGAAAATTTTGTCAAAATTTTATTTCTATAGAAAATTTTGTCAAAATGTTATTTCTATAGATTTTTTTTTAATTTTATTTCTATAGAAAATTTTGTAGAAATTTTATTTCTATAGAATTTTTTTTCCAAATTTTACTTCTATAGAAAATGTTGTCCAAATTTTATTTTGTCAAAATTTTATTTCTATAGAAACTTTAAACTTAATTATATACGTATTTAATCGGCCTTATTTAGTTTAATATATGCCACGTATGGACTATGTGGTATATATTACGGTGTTAGGAAGTTTTAATATACCTCGGCAAGTGTTACCGCAACCCAAGTAATTCGATTGTGGATGACAGTCTTCAGTAGTAGTTTCTACGCAATCCATGGTGGAGGGTACATAAGCTTCGGCCTGGCCGAACCCACGGCCGTATATACTTGTTTTTATCTTTAGATGAATTTGAAGTTTGTTTGACTAAGATCAATATTTTATTTTAAAGACGTTTTTTTTTCTTGAACATAGTAAAATTTCTTAGTTTTGAAATTTAAGTTGCCATTAACACGTTGTTAAAAGCCGTCGATAGTACATGAAGAAAAAAAGTTAAAAAAGAATTAAATACAATTTGTTTTCTAGAATTAAGTTTGCAAATCTGAAATTTAAAAGGGGTTTAGAGGTTTCCTTTCTTCAATTCTCCCCTCCTTTGGCTCGGAATCAATACCAAAATCATGTTTTTTTGTCAGTGCACTGAAAAAATATTTAAGTGATATTAAAGATTACACAACCTAAATTTTAGGATGCGACATTTACAAAATATTAAGGACAAATTTCTTTAAAATAATGAAATTTTAATTGAAATAAAGTTTATAATCTTTGCCTAAACAATTTTTTTCATTAAATTTAGGACACAAATTTTGTAAATTTGCGTCCCTCCGTTAATGTCCCATGTCTTTGAACTAAGGCTAATTTTCCTTAAAGTAAAGAAACACATTTTTAATTTAAAGAAGTTGTCCTTAAATTAACTGAAATATTGAAACTTCAAATATAGACTAAGACTTATTTTGAGGATTGAGCATTTGAGGAGAAGGAATTTTTTACTTTCATGTATCCGTTATAATTTGGATTTTTAAACTGGCATTTATTTGTACGTGAGTACCTTTATTAATAAACCGCGAACAGAGAATGAACATTTGATAAATGAGATCTGTATCCTAATTTTAATTTTATTGGTCCTAGATTTAAGGCCAGATAGGTAGCTAAAAATTTCTTTATTTTAAAGAAGCCGCATCTTTGGCTCGGAATCAATGCCTACATCCTTAAGGAAAGGTCAAAATCTGTGGATCCAAGTAAACTTTGTTTGAGTGTGTACTTTATGGGGTCTGAGCACAATATTTCGGTGTTTTACAAACGGAATGACAAAGTTGGAATACCCCTATCCTATGATGGAGAGTAAAAATTATTTCAAGACTTGTGGTGAGCTAAAAAGCTTACTTAAAAACGATATGTACACTATAGAAAATTGCTAACTCCCTTAGGAATATGCCTGACAGGAATAACCAGCCCTCTAAAGTTTTATTGATAAAAAAAGGCCAAAAAATAAATGAGTTCATATAGCGTTTTCCATTATTGGTAAGCGCCTGCAGGCGATTTTAATTTATGTTTTTCCCATTTTTAGTTTATTTCAATAATTTATTGCATGCAGAAATATGTGAATTTTAATTCAAAAGAAATTCATTAATCGTCTATATTGAATACTGTTGTTTAGCTATGGGGCAAAAAACGACAAATACCCGACTGTCAATGATAAGTTCTGCAAGGGACAAGGTTGTCTTTGAATGTAAAAGACATTTGTTATAAATGGCAGGATAATGAGATTGAATTGTTTCAATTTGAATTTTTTTTTTTGTGAAATATGTAAAATTTTTTTTTGCTTTTTTTGGAGAAAAGAAATATCTAACACTCGATTGTGCACTGGGAAAATTATTGGAAATATTTAATGTAATGTTTACCGGGAAAAAAGTTTTTACTAAGAAATATAAATGAAGGACTTCCAGTAAAAATTTGTGATAGTAATCAAAATGTATCGAGTACGCAAACAGAGCTAATATGACTTAGATTTTCTTACAGTCTCACAGAAATGGAAATAAAATGAATACAATAACAAGTACATACGGCCGTAAGTTCGGCCAGGCCGAAGCTTATGTACCCTCCACCATGGATTGCGTAGAAACTTCTACTGAATACTGTCATCCACAATCGAATTACTTGGGTTGCGGTAACACTTGCCGATGGCAAGGTATCTTAAAACTTCCTAACACCGTAATATATACCACATAGTCCATTAGGTTAAAGTGGCAGCCCGACTAAGATTCAGGCTCACTTAGACTATTCAGTCCATTGTGATAGTCCATACATGGAATATATTAAACTAAAAAGGCCGACTAAATACGTATATAATTAAGTTTAAAGTTTCTATAGAAATAAAATTTTGACAAAATAAAATTTTGGCAACATTTTCTATAGAAGTAATATTTGGAAAAATTTTTCTATAGAAATAAAAGTTGGAAAAAATTTTCTATAGAAATAAAATTTTGACAAAATTTTCTATAGAAATAAAATTTTAACAAAATTTTCTATAGAAATAAAATTTGGAAAAATTTTCTATAGAAATAAAATTTTGACAAAATTTTCTATAAAAATAAAATTTTGACAAAATTTTCTATAAAAATAAAATTTTGACAAAATTTTCTATAGAAATAAAATTTTGACAAAATTTTCTATAGAAATAAAATTTTGACAAATTTTTTTATAGAAATAACATTTTGACAATGTTTTCTATAAAAATAACATTATTTTTGGCTCGAGAGGCAACCAAGATTATGAACCGATATGGACCAATTTTTGTGTGATTGGGGATCGGCTATATATAATTATGGACCGATATGGACCAATTCTTGTATGGTTGTTAGATACCATATACTAACAACACGTACCAAATTTCAACCGGATCGGATGAATTTTGCTCCTCTAAGAGGCTCCGGAGGTCAAATCTGGGGATCGGTTTATATGGGGGCTATATATAATTATGGACCGATGTGGACCAATTTTTGCATGCTTGTTAAAGACCATATACTAACACCATGAACCAAATTTCAGCCAGATCGGATGAAATTTGCTTCTCTTAGGGCAATCGCAAGCCAAATTTGGGGGTCCGTTTATATGGGGGCTATACGTAAAAGTGGACCGATATGGACCAATTTTTGCTTGGTTGTTAGAGACCATATACTAACACCATGTACAAAATTTCAGCCGGAGCGGATGAAATTTGCTCCTCTAAGAGGCTCCGCAAGCCAAATCGGGGGATCGGTTTATATGGGGGCTATATGTAATTATGGACCGATGTGGACCAATTTGTGCATGGTTGTTAGAGACCATGTACCAAATTACAGGCGGATCGGATGAAATTTGCTTCTCTTAGAACAATCGCAAGCCAAATTTGGGGGTCCGTTTATAT
The DNA here is from genome assembly GCF_050003625.1 of Haematobia irritans. Taxonomy (NCBI): domain Eukaryota; kingdom Metazoa; phylum Arthropoda; class Insecta; order Diptera; family Muscidae; genus Haematobia; species Haematobia irritans. Next base: position 172,341,181 of record NC_134400.1, read on the forward strand.
GGGAGCTAACGTAAAAGTGGACCGATATGGCCCATTTGCAATACCATCCGACCTACATCAATAACAACTACTTGTGCCAAGTTTCAAGTCGATAGCTTGTTTCGTTCGGAAGTTAGCTTGATTTCAACAGACGGACGGACGGACGGACCGACATGCTCAGATCGACCCAGAATATATATACATTGTGGGGTCTTAGAGCAATATTTCGGAATGACAAAGTTAATATACCCCCATCCTATGGTGGAGGGTATAAAAATAATATGCATTTTAAAAATAAAGCCTTTAAGTTTGTTAAATTTCAATCAAAAATGTGACTTTTGATAAAATAAAAAAATGGTTTTTCTCTAGCTATTTTTGAAATTTTTTAAGCTTTTTGGCTAGTTTTTTTGACAAATCTATCGGTTTTTGGTGAAACAATTCTGGCAACGCTGAATGTAAATTCCATCATCCTAACTACACTAACACAAAAACGGATGTTGGCAAATCGTAAACTCCTAAAGTTCACATTTTCGTGAACGGGTGTTTGCTTTTCAAAAATCCAATGGCAAATCTTCGAGTATTTGTTAGCCATTGTCAATAGCAACTTCTTTGATGGTGCAACATTTAATGCATTTTTATAAACTTTTAAAATCAACGCAATTTTGAGACAGCTTCAAAAATGTCAAATGATATCAAATTTCGAATGATATTATAGGCCAAATAGCGTTTATATTCATAAAGTCATTTGGTCACAATTCAAAAAAAAAAAAAAATAATTGAGCAAATCTTTTTTACATGCATTTTTATACCCTCCACCAATATTGGTTTAAGACGCCGTAAAGAATATATATTTTGGGTCGTGGTGAAATTCTGAGTCAATCTAAGCAAGTCCGTTCGTCCGTCTGTTGAAATCACGCAAACTTCCGAGCGAAACAAGCTATCGACTTGAAACTGAGAAAAGCAAAGTTCATCCGATCCGGCTGAAATTTGGTACATGGTGTTAGTATATGGTCTCTAACAACCATGCAAAAATTGGTCCACATCGGTCCATAATTACATATAGCCACATATAAACCGATCCCCCGATTTGGGTTGCGATTGCTTTGAGAGAAGCAAATTTCATCCGATCCGGCTGAAATTTGGTACATGGTGTTAGTATATGGCCTCAAACACCTATGCAAATATTGGTCGAAATCGGTCAATAATTATATATAGGCCCCATATAAACCGATCCCCGGAGCCCCTTGGGAGAGCAAAATTCATCTGATTCGGTTAAAATTTGGTACGTGATATTAGTATATGATATCCAACAACCATGCAGGAATTGGTTCATATCAGTCCATAATTATATATAGCTCCCATATAAACCGATCCCCAGATTTGACCTCTGGTGCCTTTTGGAGAAGCAAAATTCATCCGATCTGGTTGAAATTTGGTACGTGCCATGCCAAAAGTGGTCCATATCAGTCCATAATCATATATAGCCCCCATATAAACCGATCCCGATATTTGGTTTTGGAGCCTCTTGGAGGAGCAAATTTCATCCGAGTCAGTTGAAATTTGGTACATTGTGCTAGTATATGGCCGTAAGCAACCATGCCTAACTAGGTCCATATCGCTCTATAGTTATATATAGCCCTCAGATAAATCGATCCCCAATCACACAAAAATTGGTCAATATCAAGTTCATAATTCTATATAGCCCCGATATAAGCGACCCCCATATTTCAATTCTGGCTCTCTACGTAACGTGCAAAAGTCCATGTGATAACTTATTTGTCTAATATATACCACGTATAGAATAACTCACAATTTAGAAAACGATGTTAAGAAGTTTTAAGATACCGCAACCTAAGTAATTCGATTGTGGAGGGTACATAAGATTCGGCCTGGCCGAACTTACGGCCGTATATACTTGTTCTTAATTTCATTTTCCCGAAACTTAAATTTAAGAGAATTGCTTCTTCAATGGGGATCAATACCAAAATGAAAGACACAATCTTTGGATCTGTACACAATTGTTTTCAGTGTTTAAGTTTGATATATTTGATATATGTTATACACTGAATGCAAATCTTATCATACCCTCATCAACGTCCTATTGTGGTGGATATTAAAATTAATAGAACATCCGCTTTATTTGTTTATATAAAGCTACTCCTGTAAAAATTTCTTTTTCAACGTGTAAAAGCTATCCACTGAGCCCAATACCCTTTTCTGGCGTTGTCTTCATTTCTGTTTATGAGAGTCTTTCTTTTGTTGCTTCCGGCGAATGACACTTTCATTCGTTGTTGTAATTAATTTTCCCAAAAAAGAAAAAGGAAAAAGCATCATCAACATTCACAACAAGCTGGGACTTTCTTAGAATCCAAACATAGAACATCCACCATCCTCTACAACACAATTGATATCCATAAGCATCGAATTGTTTTGCCTTTGGCCAAAGCAAAAGGACTAAAAAATTTTAACTCTTCAATTCGGGGAGCATTTCGTCTTCAAGGATAACAAAACACCCTGAACGAATTCGAAACGTATGTATCAATTTCGAACGGTGTGAAATGCAGCCAACCTCTTTTTCCTGCCGCTTTTCTGGCCACACTCTGTACAACACAAGGCAGAAAAACAAGCTGAGCATTAAGGATAATCAGGAATGCCACTGTATTGTATCGCATGGGCACACTCACCCCCCCGTTGTGAAGGTAATTCATCTGATGCGGTTATAAATTTCACTCATATTTCTTCAGTTATTTGGGCGCACAAAAGGAGCAACCCATCACTTGCAGTAGCGGTCACAATGAGCCATAGAAAAGATACATTGTTGTGGCCAAAGTAGGTGTGTCAGAACGGAGTGTAAGTGTCCTTTGGTAGTGATCCGCCCATGCCTCCCCCTTCTTGCTATGAGGACGAGGAAAAACAAATATAGCCAATGTATGCGTCAACGCTTCAATTATTAATCCCCGAGTGCGTATATCAATGATGATTGAGAGTAGTCGCAGACGACCACAGTAGTCAACTTGGAAGCAATATGTCCTTGTTGGGCACGTGCTTCCTGTGAACGTGTGCCCAACGACTATTCGTATTAAGCGAATAGGATGTTCTCTTGTGTTCGTTTGTTGTTCAAACAAAGCGTCTAATGTGGTGCTCATTAAATATTTGGAAATCCTTTAATGTTACGGGAAAAACATAAAAAGTTTCATTGATTTTTTTCACCATGTCGACGCACCGTAATTCTCAGTGTCCTTGATGTTACTTTTACTCATCATTATTGGCATGATTTGTGTGAATTTTTTTCTACGGGATTTTTTTCTGGCCTTGTGAAAAACATTAAGGTGGTTGTAAGACATTTAAGTGTACCTAATTGAGAAGTGTGTTTTGCATTTGTTTGTATTAATGGAGAAAAATTTATTGTCGTCCTGGAAAAGAAATTTTCGTCTAAGCGGCTTTGTATAATTAAACAAAAGATCACATGTAAACTTTCCTCCCCCAAGGAACACATAATTATAGTTTCCCGATGACAACAACTCTTAATGTTTTCCTTTATACTGAAGCAAATATTGTCCTCAAATGAACACGTATGCAATCAAAATTTTAGGACAATCAATATGTACAATATGCAGGAAAATTTTCTTTAAAATAAATAAAAATAATAAATAAATTAAAATATAGTTCATGTTGTTGCATTACAGCAGTAATTAAACGAAATAAATATAAGATTAACCCTTTCACTACCGACATAAATCTAATTTTAAAAACTTAAATTTTTCTTCTTCTGTAATTACACTGCCAGTATTGTAATTTTGAGGACCTATACAATATATAAAATCGAACTACTTTACGTTGCGGTAACGCTTGCCGATGGCAAGGTATATTAAAAACTCCTAACACCGTCTTCTAAATTGTATGTAAGTCCATACGTGGTATATATTAAATAAAAAAAGATCGATCAAATACGTATATAATTCAGTTTGACAAAATTTTCTATACACCCTCACAAAAAATCACTTCTGTAACATATACTCCCAAACATATTTTGCTTCAAGCATATACATTTTTGGGTATAGCCCAAACATTTATATGTTTGATCTCTACCAATATATAATATGTTTGAAAGCATATTGGTCTAAACAATATATGTTTAGGTAGTCTAAGTTCCAAACATTTTGTATTTTTGCATCCAAATTCAATAATGTTGTCTTCCAAAAAACAATATGTTATTATGTGAACATATAATATGTTTGGAAGCATTTTGCACCCAAAAATATTATATGCTTAAAAAAAATTCTCCCAAACAATATTGTGCTCAAAATTTTATTTATTTATTTATATATTTACAATCATAATGAATTATGAAAATAAACAGGTAATATAGGTGCTAACAACATAGGTTTTCGACCTGAATGCTCAAAATTTTGTTTCTGCCCAATTGTATATTCTCCGACGTCTTTCTCACTTCCACGAGATTTTTTAGTTCTTAGCACCTTTTTCTGTAATACAAACATTGTAGGAAAAATTATTAAATTTTATGATTTTTTTTTTTATTTTAATTTTACCTTTTGCCGGACGGGGATGCGAACAGCGGACCACACAGTTTGTAAGGATCAAAAAAGTAGCTGATCAATTGCCCAAGAAAAATAAAATGTTAATTTTGTAATAACAAACAACAACCACCAACTTAATTCAGTATCGCTCCCTGTTAAATAGCGCTCCAAGCTACTAAACACATATATGTTTATAGGCTATTTCTAAATTAATATATGTTTGCATTCAAGCATATTATATTTACAAACATTTTATGTCCCAAACATAATATGTTCTAACATATTAACATATATGTCCCAAACATGTTATGCTAGTTTATGAACATTATATGCTTGCACTCAAAAATATTGTGTTTAAAAATTTGCGTTCCAAACATATAATGTTTATAGCCAAACATATGAAAAACAGTCTTTTCCAACCGTGTAGAAATAAAATGTTAACCAAATTTTGTATAGAAATAAAATTTTGACAAAATTTTCTATGGAAATAAAATTTTGACAAAATTTTCTATAGAATAACATTTTGACAAAATTTTCTATAGAAATAAAATTTTAACAAAATTTTCTATAGAAATAGAATTTTGACAAAATTTTCTATAGAAATAAAATTTTAACAAAATTTTCTATACACCCTCAAAAAAAATCGCTTCTCTAACATATGTTCCAAACATATTTTGCAGGAATCACATATATTATTGGATACTGCCGAAACATTATTATGTTTGTTTTATGTGAACATATTATATGTGTGGAAGCATTTTGAGCCCAAACATATTATATGCTTGGAAGAATTTGCCCCAAAGAAGATTGTGCTCATTCCCTCACGTAATTTTCCCTTCCACGAAATTTTTTAGTTCTTGGCACCTTTTTGTGTAATACAAATAATGTTGAAGAAGTTATTCAATTTTTTAAATTTTTTAAATTTTACCCTGGACGGAGAATCGAAATGAGGACCATACAGTTTGTAAGCCGACACACTATCCACTGGGCTACGTAGCTGTTATAGTCACCTGTAGACAATTATCGTTATAAGTTACATTTATATAGCATAGTTTGCAGCGCCCACGAGCCCATGCAAGCATAACATTATTTAACAGAAACATACATTTGTTGGCCACGTGGAGCAGTGGTTAGCATGTCTGCCTTGAATGCAAAGGGTCGTGGGTTCAATCCCTGCTCCGACCGAACACCATTTTTTTTAATTTACACATTTGTACATAATTTCATTTTTACCTTTAAGGCCGGTATTAAGTTGGCATTATCACTCTAAAATGGAAATGTTTTGCCTTTTACTTTTCTTTAATAATTCATTTTAAAGAAAATAATCGTTTTCAATTGTTTTAGCTGCAAAAACTCGAACTTAATGTCCGCTTTTCTACTTGAAGGTGTCCGTCAACTCCTCTTGGTCTATTCTTTTGGTTCCGAATGTCTATTCTCTTTACTCCGAATACTCATTCTAATATTCAAATTAAATAATATTTAGACTTAAGCATATTAAATTTTTGGCCTTATCATAAAACAGTTTTCCGAAACAACATACAAGCGGTTTCACAGAAATTGCTCCCTTTTGATTCTCTCGCTGTGTTATGTTGATATCTTTCGTCAACCCTCCCGGTTTCCATCTCTATACTCTCTCTCTCTCTCTGTCGCTCTCTGAATCAAATATCACAACATATATATGTCTACTCGAAATTTGTAAATTTATATATGTTTACATTCACACATATTATTTTTATGAAACATTCATGCCCCAAACATAATATATTCTAACATATTAACATATGTGTCCCAAATATTTAGTGTTAGTTTAGGAACATTAAATGCTTGCACTTAAATATATTGTGTTTAAAAATTGTGCCCGAAACACATTTTGTTTATATCGGAACATATGAAAAACATATTTTTCTAACAGTGTACAAATAAAATTTTAACAAAATTTTCTATAGAAATAAAATTTTGACAAAATTTTCTATAGAAATAAAATCTTGGTAGATTATTTTTGGCTCGAGTGGCAAACATGATTATGAACCGATATGGACCAATTGTTGTGTGATTGGAGATCGGCTATATATAACTATAGACCGACCGTAGGGTTGTTAGCGGCCATATACTAACACCACGTTCCGAATTTTAACCGGATCGGATGAATTTTGCTCCTCCAAGAGGCTCCGGAGGTCAAATCTGGGGATCGGTTTATATGGGGGCTATATATAATTATGGACCCATGTGGACCAATTTTTGCATGGTTGTTAGAGACCATATACCAACACCATGTACCAAAATCGTCGGATCGGATGAAATATGCTTTTGTTAGAGGCCCAAATCTGAGGGTCCCTTTAAAAGTGGACCGATATGACCCGTTTGCAATACCAACCGACCTACATCAATAACATCTACTTGTGCCAAGTTTCAAGTCGATAGCTTATTTCGTTCGGAAGTTAGCGTGATTTATTTTCGAATGACATCGGTAGTCAAAGGATTAAATGGTTTGTAGTTATGTGAAGAGATGTTGCATACTCCCCCTATGTATGATTCGATTTGTCGTGGCTCCAATTTCCCTATACTTCTAATACCGATAAATCATAAATACACTTTTGCAAAGACACCAAATTGCTTCAGATTTAAATGTTTGCCATATTTTTTTCTAACATTGTATTCAAAACCGCGGCATTAGCCGCCTTAATTTTTAAGTCTATAGATTTTGTGGAAGTCTAACAAATTTTGTCCACATCGCGTCATATTTAAATATATGTATATGTAACGAAAACTTTTATATATAGCACACAACACATTTAACGGATTTGATATGGTATCGGAAATGTGGATTTACAAAGTGGTGTAGGGTATAATATAGTCGGTCCAGCTCGACTTTAGTCTTTCCTTACTTCCCAGCAAAAAAATTTGGAAGTTCTTCCAAAGGCACAACTTTAAAAGCACTTCTAGAAGATGCACTCCCAATGATGTTCTTTATTTCAACTACCCTTTTAATTCAAGTTTTTATAACTTAGTTTTTTCATACTTTTAATGGGTAATTTTAACTTTTGTTGCTTAAAATAGGTAAGAATTCATAAATTGGTACACCGAAATTGGTACGTCGCATTGACGATTCAGTTTCATCAATGCGTTTTACGTCTATGCGATGAAAAGATTCGTCCATGGGTAGTCGGTAGTCCACGTGACGAAATCAATCATCAAAGTCAATTTTTGTTCTTTTCATAGTTCGTCACATTGACGATCTAGTTTTGTCTACGGGACGAAATTATTTTCTTCCCGATTCAGGGAAAGTTAACCAAAATTAACATTTAATCTAAATTTATGTCGTGTATATGAAGTCCCATTATATGAATTTCACATTTTAATATAAGTTGGACAAAAGTTTTAAGTTTTTTATGAATGCGATGAAAGCATCTTCAAATTCATGAAATACACTTTTCTCTGAAATATGTGTCGAAAAAATCTCAATACTAAATAAAACATAAAACGATATACGGTATATAGTATAGGGTTGATTGTAACTTACATTTTCCATTAGTACTAAAGTGAAACACCTAAAAGTCGAATCAATCGTCAATGTGACGAAACAGTGTTCAATGCGATGATGATAAAATTCATACGTTCTGTAGATGTGTTTTTATTTCTCTACCTAAAAAACACACACACAGCCAAATGCGCTTGCTACGTTTCTTTTTTCAAATAACTGTACACAGTTTTTTTAATGAGAGCAAAGTTATTTTTTGTTGGATATTTCATGCTCTCTCCATAACACTTGTTCAAATGGTTGTTATACCCACCACCATAGGATGGGGGTATATTAACTTTGTCATTCCGTTTGTAACACATCGAAATATTGCTCTAAGACCCCATAAAGTATATATATTCTGGGTCGTGGTGATATTCTGAGTCGATCTGAGCATGTCCGTCCGTCCGTCTGTTGAAATCACGCTAACTTCCGAACAGAATAAGCTATCGACTTGAAACTTGGCACAAGTAGTTGTTATTGATGTAGGTCGGATGGTATTGCAAATGGGCCATATCGGTCCACTTTTACGTATAGCCCCCATATAAACGGACCCCCAAATTTGGCTTGCGATTGCTCTAAGAGAAGCAAATTTCATCCGATCCGGCTGAAATTCGGTACATGGTGTTAGTATATGGTATCTAATGACCACGCAAAAATTGGTCCATATCGGTCCATAATTATATATAGCCCCCATATAAACCGATCACCAGATTTGACCTCCGGAGCCTCTTGGAAGACCAAAATTCATCTGATTCAGTTGAAATTTGGTACGTGATGTTAATATATGGCCTCATACACCCATGCAAAAATTGGTCGATATCGGTCCATAATTATATATAGGCCCCATATAAGCCGATCGTCAGATTTGACCTTCGGAGCACCTTGGAAGAGCAAAATTCTTCCCATTCGGTTGAAAGTTGGTACGTGATGTTAGTATATCGTATCCAATAACCATGAAGGAATTGGTTCCTATCAGTCCATAATTATATATAGCTCCCATATAAACCGATCGCCAGATTTGACCTCCGGTGCCTTTTGGAGAAGCAAAATTCATCTCATCTCATTCATTTTGCGGGTTCGATTAATACCACAAAAGGTTACTTTGTGCAAAATTTGAGTAAGATCAGTTAAGAAATGAGGCCTCTATGGTCAAACATAAAGTTATTAGGGAAAATTTTTCAAAATCGGGAGATGCAAATATGGGAGCTATATCTACATCTGAACCGATTTCGACTGGATGTGTCCAACTTTGAGTAAGATCGGTTAATAAATAAGGGTTCTATGGCCAAATTTTGGAAAATCGGGCTATACATATATATGGGAGCTAATCGCAATCTGAACCGATTTCGATGAAATTGTGCATATACAATTTGTGCTATAGAAGATTACATTTGGCCAACTTTGAGTAGTATCGGTTGATAAATAAGGGTTTTATAGCCAAATTTTAGAAAAATCGGGCGGTACATATATATGGGAGCTATAGCTAATTCTGAACAGATTACCATGATTTTTTACAAATATAGCTAGTGCTATAGAATATTACATTTAGCCAACTTTGAGTAAGATCGGTTGATAAATAAGGGTTTTATGGCAAATTTTAGAAAAAGCGGGCGGTTAATATATTTGGGAGCTATAGCCAAATCTGAACCGATATCGATGATTTTTTTGAAGATTACATTTAGCAGACTTTGAGTACTATCGGTTGATATATAAGGGTTTTTTAGCCAAATTTAGAAAAAATGGGCGATACATATATATGAGAGCTATATCTAAATCTGAACCGATTTGGATGAAATTTTGCAGACTTGAAGGTCGATAAAAAAGATTATTTTTTGCCAAATTTGGTGACGATCCATTTTTAAAAAAGCGCAACGTAACCCTATTTTTCGAAATGGGGCGATACATATATATGGGAGCTATATCTAAATTTGATCCGATTTCTTCCAAACTCAATAGCGTTCGTCCTTGTGCTCAAAAAACTCTCTGTACCAAATTTCATCAAATTCGGTTAATAATTGCGACCGGAATCCTGTGAACAACAAATACATTGACAGACGGACATCAAGCGCTAGATCCACTCAGGAGGTGATTCTGAGTCGATAGGTGTATATTTTATGGGGTCTAAAATGAACTATCTCGCACGAAAATTGAACTAAATTTTACTCTACGAACGAAAATTGAACTAAATTTTACTCTACATTTTGAGATTTGCACAAAGCGTAATAAAAACCGGGAAAATTTATTGCACTGTTGTACTTTTTAATTGCAGTTCACGAAATTACATCTTCTCATAGAAGAAAAAATTAACTAAAAGTAAAGAAGAAAATCATTGGCACCAAACCTTGACCATTTTAACCATACAGTAGTTCATTCTTACTATTTTTGGAAATCGTACGAAAATCTTTTTTTGCTTTAGTTCATATTGAACTTATGTGTACGGTCATTGAACTTTATACCCACGTTTAGTTCATAAAATTTTTGAGACATACTTAACAAAAGTAAAATTTCATTAAGCTGTGGAAAATTTCGAAAAAAATACTAAAAATTAACCACTAGCAAATATTTTTTTTCCATTAAACATAAGTTAAATTTAGTGTTAGTTTAAGTACGGAATTTTTTTTCTGTGTATTCAAATTCAGCAAATGGTAGTCTACTGTAATATCAATTAAACCTGCAAAATATCATCCAAATCGGTTCACATTTAGATATAGCTCCCATATGTATGTATCGCCTGGTTTTCAAAAATTGTACCCGTACTGACTTTATTTATGACCATAATAGCCTTATTTATTAACTAGTGATCCTCTATTGTTATTCCTCCACCTAGCATTTCATGCAGGTCATTTATGTAAAGTGCGAAGAGCAACGGGGAAAGAAGACACCCTTGTTTAACTCCTGCTTTTGTTTCAAAATATTCTGAAATTTCATCTCCAGTCCACACCGCAGAAATTGTGTTACTATATATATTTTTGATTACCTGCACGAACTTAGATGAGATGCCTATTGCGTGTAATTTGTATATTAGAGCTGATCTGGAAATTTTGTCGAACGCTGCTTTAAAGTCGACGAAGAACGCATAAACTTTTCTTTTTTCTGCTAGCTTGATATTAACTATAGCTACCAAATTGTATATATTATCAGCAGTAGAGTAATTTCGTCGAAATCCAGCCTGGTACTCCAGTAGAACTTGAAACTTCTCAGTCCATTTGCATAATCTATCATTTAGTATTCCCATCATTGTTTTAGCTATACAATTCATAAATGATACCCCCCTATAGTTTTGTGGTTGATTAATATTTCCCTTTTTATGGATAGGGAATATGATTGTTTTGGAAAAAGCTTCTTCAATATTTACATTTAGGATACAATTATAAGATTTAACTAATAACTCATGAAATAAGTCTGAAGCATTTGCAATATATTCGTAAGGGATTCGATCCTCTCCTGGCGCTTTATTTGCTTTCACAGTATCCAGTACTTTTCTCAATTCTCTCACCGTAATTGGTGCGTCCAAATCTTCATCTATGTTTAACATAGGTGCGTATAATATTGGTTCAACAATTCGGCTAGGGTTTAACAGGTTTTCAAAATAGGATTTGTGGATTTATTAACTAATTTTATTCAATTTACCCACAAGGTAACCTTCTCTGGTATCAATCAAACCTGTAAAATATCATCCAAATCGATTCACATTTAGACATAGCTCCCATATATATGCATCGCTCGATTTTCCCAAATTTGACCATAGTACTCTTATTTATTAACCAATGTTACACAAATCTCAAATTTTGATGAACTAACCGATCATATTTAGACTTACATGTAGCGTTTACATAATAATATTGCCCGATTTTTAGAAATTTGGATTTATTACCCACACTAATGGAGCGATTTCCTCTTTTGTTAATAATGGACTTTATATTATTGGTATACAAACTCTGAAGGTATTAAATCAATTATAGCTCCAAAGATCGAGCATTTCTATTCAGATTGAGATACACTCAAAAAACTGTGAACCTATCAGGAAGAACAATTTTGTTTAGTTTTAGAAAATTGTGATTATTTTTATAAAATTTTAACTAAACACTATTACAAACACTGACATCACGCCGATAAGTAAATGTTTTTCGACAAATTCAAGGAAATTTATTAGAAATAATTAAATTTGTTCACTTGTTAAAGAACATTTTGCACTTTGAAGGGAAACATTAAAACTTTGAAAATGGATGCAAACCTGTTTTTTTTTAACTTCTATTTTTGTAATCCAAAGATTAAAATATTCAGCTAGTCAACTGTCAGTTGCTGTACAGTGGCATATCAAAGAATATCTTAGAATTGGCAACATCTTCTCATAATTCATTCAAATAATTCGAAATCAACTGCATTCACAATCAGCAGCATTAAAACTGAAATATTCTCAGAATTGCAGGGACCATAGAACGCATTCCTTACCAATCATCGTTAGATGTGAAGCGTGCACAAGCAATTTAAAAGCGTTAATGTTCGGTGTCTGTTGTTAATGTCATAATTATGCTAATTCGTTAGCATTAAAACACGACCTCATCACTTTGGATAGGAAAGAGAATAAAAAATTTACCAAATTGTGGAATCGTTTCACAAAACCGTGATTTAGATTTTATACAATTCGTGGTAAGTTTATTATATCTATGTGTTAAATGTTAAACGCCAAGATGGTGAGAAGATAGTGTCTTTAGAAAATCTATTAATATCACTTCCTATTTCTAATTAATCTATTAAATAATTTAACATAAGTAACTAGCTGAACCCGATCCACTTCGCTGCGCCTTTCTGATATTTTTCAAGCAACCCTATTCTTCCTAGAATATTTCGTAGGATAAGATAATTTCTGAAAAAAATCTAAGGCGTTTGAAGTAATTTTCGAAATTTACATGAATACGGATTTCAATCTACGAGAGCAGTTCGGAAACTTCTTAGCCTAGCACAAAAAGCGCGGTATAAACAGTAGAAAGTTAAGTGTTTTGGAAATTTCCATCTCTGTTATCTCGCATTTGTGCAATGGTTAGCATGCTTGCCTTGCATACACAAGGTCGTGGGTTCGATTCCTGCTTCGACCGAACACCAAAAAGTTTTTCAGCGGTGGATTATCCCACATTTCTGAGGGTTTCAAAGATTCTCTAAGCGGTTTCACTGCAATGTGGAACGCTTAACACGGAATCGGGCAGCACTCAGTGATAAGAGAGAAGTTCACCAATGTAGTATCACAATGGACTGAATAGTCTAAGTGAGCCTGATACATCGGGCTGCCACTTAACCTAACCTAATCTTGTTTCGACAATTCCTTTGGCGAGGTTATCAAAACAAACCACCATAGAATGGTGACGGGGGTATAATAAGTGTGTCATTCCGTTTGTAACACATCGAAATATCGATTTCCGACTATATAAAGTATATCTTTACTTTAATATAGAAAGGCCCCAACTCATAATTTTTTGAAATCGTGTTTTTTTTTGTCGATTCTGACAGAGCACCATCAGATACACCATTCCAAATTTAAGGAGATGCGTTGAGAAATAGCGAATTTATAAGTTAATAATGTAAAGCCCTAACTCATATCCACACAATATGTACAAAAACAAGTATATACAGCACTAAGTTCGGCCGGGCCGAATCTTAAATACCCACCACCATGAACCAAATATTAGGGTTTCCTTTGAAATTTCAGGATAACTTGAGGACACTTCCCGAAGATAAATTTAAAGATTTCACCTATGAGGACTATATCAGATTCTGGATTTATAAGAACCATTTACATCTCTTGTAAGTGTGGAAGAAAATTATAAAATAACGTCTTGATTTGAAATCTTAAATCTGTAGAAGTAAAATCTGGAAATTTTACATTGAGTTTCAAGCAATTTTCATGATCAGTGCGCCTTCTACACACTCAAGAAGTGAAGTCGGTCTATATGGAGGCATTACCAAATGGACCGATAAAAACTTAATCCGATACACGTTTCTGTGAGCCTGAAATACCAGAATATTTACAATTTCGGGCAAATCAGATAAAAACTACGGTTTCTAGAAACCCAAGGAGTTAAATAGGGAGATCGTTCTTATGGGGTCTATACTAAAATATGGACCGATACTCACCATTTTCGGCACACCTCTTTATGACCCGAAAATACCTCTAGATTTCCAATTTCAGGTAAATAGGATAAAAACTTCGGATTCTAGAAGCCCAAGAAGTAAAATCGGGAAATCGGTCTATATGGGGGCTATACCAAAATATGGACCGATACTCACCATTTGCGGCACACCTCCTCATGGTCATAAAATATCTCTAGATTTAAAATTTCAGGCAAATTGGATAAAAACTACGATTTCTATAAGTCCAAGACTCCAAATCGGGAGGTCGGTTTATATGGGGACTATATCAAAACCTGGACCGATATAGCCTATCTTCGAATTTGACCTGCCTGCAGACAAAAGACGAGTTTGTGCAAAATTTCAGCACGATTGCTTAATTATTGAAGACTGTAGCGTGATTACAACAGACAGACGGACATCGTTATATCGTCTTAGAATTTTTCCCTGATCAAGAATATATATACTTTATATAGTCGGAAATCGATATTTCGATGTGTTACAAACGGAATGACAAACTTGTTATACCCCCGTCACCATTTTATGGTGGTGGGTATAAAAAAGCCCTAACTCATACCCACACAATATGTACAAAAAAGCCTAACTCAATTATTACTGCAAAAACACATAGTAGGTATAGATTTTCTGATTTTGTTTATATTGCTTTTGCGTTATGTATGTCTGTTAGCGTTTATTTATTGTTGTTGTTGTTCTATGCTTGTGTAGTTCAACTTGTAGCCAGATCAAGGAACTCTGCGACAAGGATGTCCAGAGTGATCTGGTGGTGAGACGGGTAGGCTTAGCTGGGTAAGCAAAAATGTGACGAACAGGATTAACCTTGTAGCTTCTCACCGCTTCAGCTACAGTATCCTCATGAATCCTGTTCAGACCTGTCTGGTATGCTGCCTGATCCAGAGGCTCCCTTTTGTAACGCTGGATCTCGGGCTCTAGAAGGTGAAGATCAACCCTTACATTCTTGGGTGGAGGTTGTCTATCCACAAGATGGTCATTCGGATGACAACTTCGATGGCAACCCAAGAGGTACTGCTTTGACAACATTTACCTAATTGTGTCGACGCACTGGGATGATCTTGGTCCCCGCATAAAGGTGATCCAGGGGTGTACTGCGTAGACACAATCTCGTCGCCGTCAGGAGGGGGTGGAACCGAGGACAGGTAGAGGTTAAACAGTGCCGGAGATATCACCCCGCCCTGGGGAACTCCCTGTTTAACTCAACGGGGTTTTGACTTCTTGTCCCTGAATTCCACGTACGACTGGCATCCACACATATAATTCAGAACCCAACGCTTCGTTCCTGCCGGTAGGGACGTATTCTCGATGTTATCAAATAGTGTGGCATGGTTGACCGTATCGAATGCTTTCGATAGGCCAAGCGCCACCAGGACCGTCCTATGACACTGCTTGGGCTGATTAAGTCTCCTATTGATATGTGTCGAAATGGCATATAAGGCTGTCGTCGTACTGTGTATCTTACGGAATTCATGTTGATGGTGGGCAGCTAGAAAATTCTCCACAAGGCTGGGGAGGAGTAGAACCTCAAATGTCTTGGCTACTGGCGAGAGAAGGGATATCGGTCTGCACAATTCAATTTTATGAACAATTACCTTATAAAACCTAAGTTTATATTCTCTTAAAATATAAACTGTTTTATCAATTCCAACATTTGTTTTACTTAAATATGAATTGATATGTTATTTTGTTTTCTTTTAAGTTGTGCAAGAAAAAGCCCCAACTCATTTTCAAAAATTCAAACCTAAAAAGGCCTAAGTCATACATGTAGAATGGATGCACTCAAGTTGTTGTTAGTCGCAGTCGGCAATGATTTATGTTCTTTTGATGGTTATTCGACGCCAGTAAAGAAATGGTTTGATATATTTGAGAGTAACGCGGATCGTGCTGAAAATTGGAACGCGGATCGTGCCTGAAATTGGAAATCTAGAGGTATTTTAGAACCATAAAGAGGTGTGCCAAAAATGGTGCGTATCGGTCCATGTTGTGGTATAGCCCCCATATAGACCGATCTCCTGATTTTGCTTCTTGGGATTAAAGAATCCGTAGTTTTAACGCAATTTGCCTGAAATTGTAAATCTAGAGGTATTTTAGGACCACAAAGGGCTGTGCCAAAAATAGTGAGTATCAGTCCATGTTTTGGTATAGCCCCCATATAGACCGATCTCCCGTTTTTACTTCTTGGGCTAATAGAAACCGTAGTTTTTATCAAATTTGTCTCAAATTGAAAATCTAGAGGTGTTGCAGAACCACAAATTAAATTAGAAACTTTGAGGTATTTTATGACAATAAAAAGGTGTGCCGAAAATTATGAATATCGGTCCATGTTTTGGTATAGCCCCCATATAGACCGATCTCCTGATTTTACTTCTTGGGCTTATAGACTCCGTAGATTTTTCGCAATTTGCCTATAATTGCAAATCTAGAGGTATTTTGGGACCACAAAAAGGTATGCCAAAAGTAGTGAGTATCGGTCCATGTTTTGATATAGCCCCCATATAGACCGATATCCCGATTTTATTTCTTGGGCTTATAGCAACCGTAGTTTTTATCCACTTTGCATAAAATTTGAAATCTAGAATTATTTTAGGACCATAAAGAGATACGCCGAAAATGGTGAGTATTGGCCAATGTTTTAGTATAGCCCCCATATAGACCGATATCCCGATTTTACTTTTTGAGCTTGTAGAAATCTGGAGGGTTTTTACGACTATAAATAGGTGTGCAAGAAATGATTTTTTTGTTTGGGATTCTAGAAACCGTAGTTTTTATTCAATTTGCCTGAAATTTTAAATCAAGAAGTATTTTAGGGCCATAAAGAGGTGTGCCGAAAACGGTGAGTACTCCCGATTTAATTTCTTGTAATTTTATCCGATTTGTCAGAAATTGTAAATATACTGGTATTTTAGACTCACAAAAACGTGTATAGGATTTAGTTTTTATCGGTCCATTTGGTAAGGCCTCCATATAGACCGATATAAATTACTGAGTGTATAGACGACGTAGTGATCATGAAAATTGCTTGACACCGAATGTAAAATTTTTAGGTTTTATTTCTCGTAATCATTTAAATAATGAGGGTGAAAGTCTACAGATTCAAGATTTCAAATCAAGGCGATATTTCATCACACACTTACAAGATATGTTAATGATTCCTTTAAAATTCAAACAAATATAGTTTTTATAAATCCATAATCTGATCTAGTCGTCATAAGTAAAATCTTTAAATTTATCTTCGGGAAGCGTACTAGTTGAACTGCTCTGCTTGGGAGAATATCTGTCATCAAACTCCCTGAAATATCAATGGAAACTATAATATTTGATTCATGGTGCTGGGTATTTAAGATTCGGCCCAGCCGAACTTACTGCTGTATATACGTGTTAATAGGTAGGGTTTAATAGGCTTGGGAAGTTTCTCTCTCAGTAAATTTTCAAAAAGTTTGGTATGGAGGAGGTTTAACTCTTTGACCAGATATCGAAAAATATTTTGTACGTGGTTTTTCTCCCAGAAAAAAAGTGTCGCCAAAAAAGTAGTGAAAGTGTTATTTTTGGATGCGGAAGTGGTGAAAAATTGGCGCAGAAGCCATGAATTTAACATGGACTTGTCATTGGTCGGATGTCCACCATTTTAACAGCCGTAGCACTGAATGTGCATCACTTCTTAAGGTATGATCCAAATTCAGTGTGTCGTATGTGAATTAAAGAATTTTGTGTTATTTTGCCAAATAATAACTTTTATAATTTTTATACCCTCCACCATAGGATGGTGGAGGAGCAGTATTTCGATGTGTTCCGTTTGTAACACATCCAAATATTGCTCTAAGACCCCATAAAGTACATATATTCTGGGTCGTGGTGAAATTCTGAGTCGTTCCAAGCATGTCCGTTCGTTCGTCTATTGAAATCTTTGTGTTCTTGTCCACAGAAAAAAAATCACCAAATTATTTCCAATTAATATATTAATTTTATTTTAAAAAGTATTTCATTAAAAATTTAATTAATTCAACAAATTGAAACAAAAATCAGTCTGAAATATTAATAGTATCAATTAATTTTTAAATAGACTATGGTGACTGTACTACCATTTCTGTGATCAAAGACACTTCAATTAAAAATTTATTAGATCAATTAACTTGGTGGTTGAGGACAATTTGTCCTTTTGTCCATGTATACACGCAAAAAAATAATTCTTTCCTCCCAAACGAAATTTTAGACAAACAAAGTTCGTTTGTCATTTGCTTTTCGTTGAAACGAAGTGTATTTGGAACAAAAGTATATACTTTTTGTGATAAACGTTTATTCTTTTCCAGGATGTAATAACAATTTCATAAAAACTAACTCAAAAAAATTTTTTTCTGGCTAATTGCATTTTCCCTCACATTTTTCTCACTTCCACGAAGTTTTGTATTTCTTACCACCTTTTTCTGTAATACAAACAATGTTGAAGAAATTATACGATTTTATAAATTTAAATTTTTTTTTTTACCTTTCGCCTGGACGGAGAATCGAACCGCGGACATGCAATTTGTAAGCCAACACACTATCCACTGAGCTATGTACACGGTTGAAAAAGACTGTTTTTCATATGTTTGGCTATAAACATTATATGTTTGGAACACAAATTTTTAAAAACAATATTTTTGAGTGCAAGCATATAATGTTCATAAACTAGCATAACATGTTTGGGACATATATGTTAATATGTTAGAACATATTATGTTTGGGACATAAAATGTTAGTAAATATAATATGCTTGAATGCAAACATATATTAATTTAGAAATAGCCTATAAACATATATGTGTTTAGTAGCTTGGAGCGCTATTTAACAGGGAGCGATATTGAATTAAGTTAGTGGTTGTTGCTTGATATTACAAAATTAACATTTTATTTTTCCTTGGGCAATTGATCAGCTACTTCTTTAATCCTTACAAACTGTGTGGTCCGCTGTTCGAATCCCCGTCCGGCAAAAGGTAAAATTAAAATAAAATAAAAAATCATAAAATTGAATAATTTCTTCTACAATGTTGTATTACAGAAAAAGGTGCTAAGAACTAAAAAATCTCGTGGAAGTGAGAAAGATGTCGGGGAATATACAATTGGTCAGAAACAAAATTTTGAGCATTCAGGTCGAAATCCTATGTTGTTAGCACCTATATTACCTGTTTATTTTCATAATTCATTATGATTGTAAATATATAAATAAATATATAAAATTTTGAGCACAATATTGTTTGGGAGAATTTTTTTTAAGCATATAATATTTTTGGGTGCAAAATGCTTCCAAACATATTATATGGTCACATAATAACATATTGTTTTTTGGAAGATAACATTATTGAATTTGGATGCAAAAATACAAAATGTTTGGAACTTAGACTACCCAAACATATATTGTTTAGACCAATATGCTTTCAAACATATTATATATTGGTAGAGATCAAACATATAAATGTGTGGGCAATACCCAAAAATGTATATGCTTGAAGCAAAATATGTTTGGGAGTATATGTTACAGAAGCGATTTTTTGTGAGGGTGTAGCCGTTATTGTCATCAATAGACAATTACCCATATAAGTTATATTTATATAGCATAGCTTGCGGCGCCCACGAGCCGATTAAACAAAGTTTATTTAACGGAAAAATACATTCAGTTGGGCACCGTGGAGCAGTGGTTGCTACGGCCGACTTGCATGCCAATGGTCGTGGGTTCGATCCCTGCTTCGACCAAAGTTTTTTTTTTTTACATATATTTCAGATATGGTCGGAAGATTCCGAAAAAATTTTCAACATTACATTCTACTATATTAAATTTTTACTATGAACTTTAAAATGTGTCTTATTAAAAACCTAAAGTCAGAAAAGAACAGTGTTTGAGATAAACGAAATGGACTGTGTTTTTGGTTCAAAAATAACTTTTTTTATTAAAAAAATTAAAATTTTGTACCAAACGATTTTTTTTTTGGTGATAAAAGTGTATACTTTTCGAAGCAATTTAAAAAACTCTAACAAAAGAAAAACGTTTTCGGTACATATTTTCCAAACGTTTTTTTTTCTTTGCGTGTACTTAAATCAAAGTACGGCTCACATTAATTTTTCGTTCCATTCTTTGACCCTTTCGATAAAAAAAAATTTGTTAAGATTTGGATATAGCTCATAAATACACTACGGGAATTTGTTGCAAATTGTCTCTGACGAACCTATCACAGGACTGTTAACGACGCTCCAGACTATTAAAATTTTTAAAATTAAAACCTTAGTGGTTCTACATATTTACTGAACTACATTCACCATAACTTTTGTTCAACTTGTTCCAAAAAGTTTTTCCTTTTTGTGTGCTATTCGGATGATCAAAATGAAACATGATCTTAAGAGGTTGCCCAATATACTGGTTCATGAAGAACTGTCTATGGGATGGTCCTGCTCTGGTCCCTTGGAATGAGACAAAAAGTTTAAATTTACCCTGTCAATGACATGTGCATGTTAAAATGATGAACTAAACCTGTACTGGTCCTAGGGTGGATCTATTTCCTCAACGGCAAAGTTGGAGGGTATACTATGGAAGTGGGTATACAAATGTTTTGTATTTCTCCAAGCTACACTAATAGAAAAAGTTTCGTTATATTAACGAAATGTGTCGTTAAAAGTCAGCCAAAGAAATAAATTCGTTAATACAATGAATTTTTTCGTTAATATAACGAATTTTCTGTCAATCACCGTAACGTTTCGTACTATTAACGAATATTTTCATTGTATTAATGAAAATGTTTCGCTATATCAACGAACATTTTTCGTTGGTTGACTTTTGATGAAATTCTCTGTGTAGAAGAGGGCTGCCTTCAATATAAAAACAATTTTTCGATGATTTTTTGATAAAACTTTCGCCGAAATTTATAAAAAAAAAAACAATTTCTTGGTTAATGTCGAATCTAATTCTAGCTAAATTTATTAAATCAATCGACAGAGTAACCGATTGTTTGCGTGTATACAGTGGTGGTGCCGCGTGAATTGTGTTGAATATTTGCGTTACATGTCTTGACATTTGTTGCCATTAACAAAAATCCATTAGTTTGACAACAATACAGTACGACATGATTGCATCGATAATATCGCCATCATCATCATTTTAAGCCTTCTCTTTGTAGCGAACATATTACTCCAAAGATAACTATCGTTACAACGACTGCAACAGAACTAGAAACATCCACAACGATATTAACAGCAACACGCTCACGCATCTTGGCACTGGAGATTCGGTATGTAAATATCGTTGAAAAGGTACGCATTCAGCGAAGAGAGCAATACACTAAAGATGGATTTTCTATGGGGCCTTTTTTCATTGTCATGTTATACCTGTATAAGTTTTGTCAAACTTAATAACCAAAGAAAGAAAGAAAGTACTGAAGTCGGCCATAGCTAACTTATCAAATTGGGTACGAATTAGTAGATCACATTTAAGGATTTTATTAACCCTATCGAGGCTAATGTTGCCTATAAGTCATTTCGACTTCCAACTTCATATTTATTTATTGTTATAGGCAATGTTGCCTACAAAATTGGATTACAACAAAAAATTGATAGAAGAGGCCTTCTATTCGTAATTGTGCGGGCTATGATAGGGAAATTGAAGATTGGGATTTTGAACAACTTTCTTATATGCGATTTTGTGTTAAATATGCTTATATCCGTAACCTATCGGGGCACAAAGGGAACGAAAGCAATTAAAGTAGAATGTAGGGCGGGCTCGACTATATCATACCATAAACCAACCTTACTGAGTTAGTAATCATAAGCATTTGTGTGGTAACATTGATATAGGTCTTGGAGATAAACCGCAGTTGCATATTTAAGCAAATTAAGGGGTACATGTTTATGGGTGCTTTGTCTCAATCTGACTATAGCTCATAGTGAGTTTTTCCAGGGGAAATTTCGGGTTTACCCTACAAGGACAAAAAAAGTTCAATATATTCCCAAAGAATTTTCCCTACAATATTTTCGTTAAATTTAAACAAATTTTACAAAACAACAAGTATATACGGCCGTAAGTTCGGCCAGGCCGAATCTTATGTACCCTCCATCATGGATTGCATAGAAACTTCTTCTAAACACTGCCACCCACAATCGAATTACTTAAATTGCGGTAACGCTTGCCGATGGCAAGGTATCTTAAAACCTCCTAACACCATCTTCTAAATTGTATGTAAGTCCATACGTGGTATATATTAAATCAAAAAAGATCGATCCAATACGTATATAATTCAGTTTGACAAAGTAGACATAAAATTTTGACAAAATTTTCTACAGAAATAAAATTTTAACAAAATTTTCTATAGAAATAAATAATTTTCACAAAATTTTCTATAGAAAGAAAATTTTGACAAAAATTTCTACAGAAATAAAATTTTAACAAAATTTTCTATAGAAATAAACTTTTGACAAAATTTTCTATAGAAATAAAATCTTGGTAGATTATTTTTGGCTCGAGTGGCAACCATGATTATGAACCGAATAAAATTTGAACAAAATTTTCTATAGAAATAAAATTTTGACAATGATGAAAATATTGCTATGAACCGAATAAAATTTTAACAAAATTTTCTCTAGAAATAAAATTTTGACAAAATTTTCTATAGAAATAAAATTTTGGTAGATTATTTTTTGCTCTAGCTGCAACCATGATTATGAACCGATATGGACAAATTTTTGTGTGATTGGACCAATTTTGGTATGGTTGTTAGCGACCATATACTAACACCACGTTCCTCATTTGAACCGGATCGGATGAATTTTGCTCCTCCAAGAGGCCCCGGAGGTCAAATCTGGAGAACGTTTTATATGGGGGCTATATATAATTATGGACCGATATGGACCAATTTTTGCACGGTTGCTAGAGACCATATACCAATACCATGTACCAAATTTCAGCTGGATCGGATGAAATTTGCTTCTCTTAGAGGCTCCGCAACCCAAATCTGGGGATCGCTTTATATGTGCGCTATATATAATTATGGACCGATGTGGACCAATTTTTGCACGGTTGCTAGAGACCATATACCAATACCATGTACCAAATTTCAGCCGGATCGGAAGCAATTTGCTTCTCTATATATACCAACACCATGTACCAAATTTCAGCCGGATCGGATGAAATATGCTTCTCTTAGAGGCTCCACAAGCCAAATCTGGGGATCGGTTTATATGGGGGCTATATATAATTAAGGACCGATATGGACCAATTTTTGCATGGTTATTAGAGACCATATACCAACATCATGTACCAAATTTCAGCCGGATCGGATGAAATTTGATTCTCTTTGAGACTCCGCAAGCCAAATCTGGGGATCGGTTTATATGGGGGCTGTATATAAGTATTGAACGATGTCGACCAATTTTTGCATGATTGCTAGAGACCATATACCAAAACCATGTACCAAATTTCAGCCGGATCGGATGAAGCCAAATCTGAGGGTCCCTTTATATGGGGGCTATACGTAAAATTGGACCGATATGGCCCATTTTAAATACCATCCGACCTACATCGATGACAACTACTTGTGTCAAGTTTCAAGTCGATAGCTTGTTTCGTTCGGAAGTTAGCGTGATTTCAACAGACGGACGGACGGACGGACATGCTTAGATCGACTCAGAATTTCACCACGACGCAGAATATATATACTTTATGGGGTCTTAGAGCAATATTTCGATGTGTTACAAACGGAATGACAAAGTTAATATACCCCCATCCTATGATGGAGGGTATAAAAGTGTTTCTAAGTAGTTCTAAGAATTCTACCAAAAATAACATTATTTTTATACCCTCCACCATAGGATGGGGGTATATTAACTTTGCCATTCAGGTTGTAACACATCGAAATATTGCTCTACGACCCCATAAAGTATATATATATATATATTAATAAACAGGTAATATAGGTGCTAACAACATAGGTTTTCGACCTGAATGCTCAAAATTTTGTTTCTGTCCAATTCTGTAATACAAACATTGTAGAAGTAATTATTCAATTTTATGATTTTTTTTTATTTTAATTTTACCTTTTGCCGGACGGGGATTCGAACAGCGGACCACACAGTTTGTAAGGATCAAAGAAGTAGCTGATCAATTGCCCAAGGAAAAATAAAATGTTAATTTTGTAATAACAAGCAACAACCACCAACTTAATTCAATATCGCTCCCTGTTAAATAGCGCTCCAAGCTACTAAACACATATATGTTTATAGGCTATTTCTAAATTAATATATGTTTGCATCCAAGCATATTATATTTACAAACATTTTATGTCCCAAACATAATATGTTCTAACATATTAACATATATGTCCCAAACATTTTATGCTAGTTTATGAACATTATATGCTTGCACTCAAAAATATTGTGTTTAAAAATTTGTGTTCCAAACATATAATGTTTATAGCCAAACATATGAAAAACAGTCTTTTTCATCCGTGTGGTCTCTAACAACCATGCAAGAATTGGTCCATAATTTTATATAGCCCCCATATAAACCGTTCCCCAGATTTGATCTCCGGAGCCTCTTGGAGGAGCAAAATTCATCCGATCCGGTTGAAATTTGCAACGTGGTGTTAGTATAAGGCCGCTAATAACCATTCCAAAATTGGTCCATATCGGTATATGGCCGATCCCCAATTACACAAAAATTGGTCCATATCGGTTCATAATCATGCACGCAGAGAAGAAACATGATTGTCACAATCATATTCGAAGAGCAAAATAATATGATAGGAGCTATTTTTGCGGCGACCATGTAACATTTTAACCTGCAACCATGTTGGCTCAGTGAACATGGTTCTAAGAAAAATATAATTGTCCTCATCTAAAATGTTATTATATTGATAAAAAGAATTTTGTTTGAATGAAAAGACAATGGTCACAATTTAAAATGTTATGGT
Source organism: Haematobia irritans (assembly GCF_050003625.1). Lineage (NCBI taxonomy): Eukaryota > Metazoa > Arthropoda > Insecta > Diptera > Muscidae > Haematobia > Haematobia irritans. The sequence goes on from NC_134400.1 coordinate 172,366,298, forward strand.
ATTCATTAAAAATGTTTTTCTCCTAGTTAAAAGAACATGGTCACAACCTAAAATGTTTTGATCTTTATGAAAAAACTTTTTTCATCGTCGAAAAAAGGACGCCACTTGAGAAAAGAAACACACAAAATTAATTTTATTTATTGGTTTTTATTTATTTATAAACTAATTCATTGTTTATTTGTATTTATAATGCCGTTCAAGCAAACATCATATATTTTTATACACTCTATTTTATTTCAATCTCAACAATAAGTAATTATTCCATATTTACATCGTGCTCATCAAATGTACAAACGCAGACATCATATAACTGCAAATAAAAATAAATGATACCATATAGCAAAATGCAGTACAAAAAACAGGTACATTTTTTCAATTACACTTTCCTTTTTTTGTGGTCACATAAAACCACGTGCCACTTAAATAAATTAACACAAAACACAAAAAATCCGTATTCTTCGTCCATTCCAAGAAACAATCAATACACGACTGACGCGCAAAATGAAAATCGTGTGTACCTGGTCAATGTTTTTATAAAATTCTTTTCGCTGCAAAAAAGTTAAAAAATTAAATGTTCACGAAAAAAATGTAAATGGTCTTTATGGCCATGTAATGGTTCTAGACATGTCTATACTCAACCTATAAAAATACTTTTTTCCCTGTAAAAAAGTAAAAAAATGGAATGGTCTGGAACATGATTTTCCCGACCATTTAATGGTTTCAAATTCTATTATTTAAATGATAAAACATGTTTGCGGTATTTGAGAACCATTCAAATGCTTATTGCCACCATACATTTTTCTCCGCTCGAAAACTATTTTTACAAAGACAATTACATGCTCTAGATAAGCATTAAATGGATGCGGCAACCATGTCCAAACATGGTTTTTCTGTGCGTGTGGTTGCCACTCGAGCCAAAAATAATCTACCAACATTTTATTTTTATAGAAAACATTGTCAAAATGTTATTTCTATAGAATTTGTCAAAATATTATTTCTATAGAAAATTTTGTCAAAATTTTATTTCTATAGAAAATTTTGTCAAAATTTTATTTCTATAGAAAGTTTTGTCAAGATTTTATTTCTATAGAAATTTTTTTCAAAATTTTATTTTGTCAAAATTTTATTTCTATAGAAAATTTTGTCAAACTTAATTATATACGTATTTAATCGGCCTTTTTTAGTTTAATATATACCACGTATGGACTATGTGGTATTTATTACGGTGTTAGGAAGTTTTAAGATACCTCGCCATCGGCAAGTGTTACCGCAACCCAAGTAATTCGATTGTGGATGACCGTCTTCAGTAGAAGTTTCTACGCAATCCATAAGCTTCGGCCTGACCGAACTTACGGCCGTATATACTTGTTTTGTTTCAAATAGGTTAAAAAAAATATGAATTAATAAAATGGTACAAATTATTTAAATTTTTTTCGAAAAAAATTCTAAATCCATTCTGGAAAAATTGCGAATTTTTGAAAATGTAAGCGTTAGAATGCATTAAAAATCATAAAAAATTATGAACACCATTTACACTGAAAAAAAAGGATGCCCGGTTCCAAAGATTTTGTCTTTACTTAAAAAATTTTGGTATTGATTCCGAGCCAAAGAAGGGGGGGGGGGGGAATACAAGTAAGGATACTTTTTAGACACAATTCTCTTTTAAATTTGGGTTTTGTGGACTTGCTTCTAGGAAGCAAATTTTTAATGTTCGCTTTTTCAGCTTTTTTTTCTCCACATGCTATCAAAGTCCTTTAAAAACGAATTAACGACAACTTTATTTTCCAAATTAAGACTCGACTCCCAGTAGAAATTATGCTATGTTTCAAGTAAAAAACTCCTTTATAATAAAGTGTTGAAAAACATGTCCTATATTAGAACGATTTTTTGCTTTGTAGTCAAGATGCAAAAAGACAACAAATTGAAGACAATTTCATTAAATTTAAAGAATTTTTCTGAATTGTTAAATTCCCATTCCCATGATACCCATTTTTAAGTGAAATCACTTAATTATAAGGATAATTGAAATTTTTTTTTTGAATTTTGGACAAGGAAAACAACTTTATATTAGAGAAATGCGTCTTCAACATGAAATGTTTGAACTCACGACAATATTTTTTTCAGTGTATATGGCAAAATATCACAAAATTTTTTATTTCACATCCAAAACACCGAATTCGGATCACACCTTACGTTAAGAAGTGATGCAAATTCAGTGCAACAGCTGTTTAAATATTGGACATCCGTCCTATGACAAGCCCCTGCAAAATTAATCGCTTCTGCGCCAATTTTGCACCACTTCCGGATTAAAAAAGAACATTTTCACTACTTTTTAGGCGACGCCTTTTTTTGAATCGGCTTTTTTTTAGTGTAACATCCGTCCGCCCCTTGAAATGAGGACACATTTGTGTCGAATAAAGAGACCACAATGACGAGTGTAGGGCATGTGGCGAGTATTTTCTGTTCATCTAAGAATTAGTTTATTTACCGGAGCCACCGTGGTGCAATGGTTAGCATGCCCGCCTTGCATACACAAGGTCGTGGGTTCGATTCCTGCTTCGACCGAACACCAAAAAGTTTTTCAGCGGTGGATTATCCCACCTCAGTAATGCTGGTGACATTTCTGAGGGTTTCAAAGCTTCTCTAAGTGGTTTCACTGCAATGTGGAACGCCGTTCGGACTCGGCTATAAAAAGGAGGTCCCTTGTCATTGAGCTTAACATGGAATCGGGCAGCACTCAGTGATAAGAGAGAAGTTCACCAATGTGGTATCACAATGGACTGAATAGTCTAAGTGAGCCTGATACATCGGGCTGCCACCTAACCTAACCTAACCTAACCTACTTTATTTACACAGAGATAAAATACGATCACCTCTTTGAGCAAACTATTATTTTTGGATCTTGAACATGTAACACGTTTCTCGCATCCATATTATTTGCTGGAACATTATGTATTTGATTTCTGCAACCAATTTTATTATGTTGTCTCCCCATCCTAAAATAACATTTTGCTCTAGGAGGTGCACGGACGAAAAATACTGTTTTTCATATGTTTGGGGGTAAACATTATATGTTTGGAACTCAAAATTTTTAACACAATATTTTTAAGTGCAAGCATATAATGGTCATAAACTAGCATAACATGTTTGGGACATATATGTTAATATGTTAGAACATATTATGTTTGGGACATAAAATGTTTGTAAATATAATATGCTTAGATGCAAACATATATTAATTTAGAATTAGCCTATAAACATATATGTGTTTAGAAAGAGAGACCTAGAGGGTATGCTGCAAGTAAAATAATGGAAGTAACCAATTGGCGCCTTAAAAATATATCCACACAAATAAAATTTCATTAAAATTTGTTAGTACCAGTGTATGCCCTAAGGTGAAACATAATATGTTTGAACAATACAAACAATATTTTGTTTGGACCAATCCTGAAAATATATGTACTTGAAGCAAAATGTGTTTGAGGTATATGTTACAGAAGCGATTTTTTGAGGGTGTGATCACATTCCTTTTAGCCGTGCATGCAGATGTAATAGAAAGTAAAAGACCCCGTGTCTCAATAAAACAAAAGCTTTAAGGTACCCTAATATTACGCACCTGGATAGTGGCGTTGTTGCAAAACGCTTTAATGAATTATTTTTTCTTTTCCGTTTTTTTTTTTTTTCAGTTGATTATTCATTTATTTACACAGATCGTTAAGACGATCGATTGATCACATTTAACGCAAATTGCGTATCGCGTGATTACAACAACGAAGTAAATAAATTTGGTTTGGTTGACTGGCTAGGTGCTTTGAAACTAAATGCATTGCAAAAGTGGCGGCGCTGAAAAGTCAGAAGGTGAGAATTTTCATAGAACGAAAAAAAAAAACTAGAATTTGGATTTTTATCATTAAATTACTTCGCTAAAAAACCTCAAGAAAACATCCGTTTTGGTCACCCGTCCTAGTTGAAGACAAGAATCATTTGATTTTACAGATATTCCAACATGCGCCAAATGCTATCAATTGGCAAACGCATCACCTAACATGTGGCCACTTCTATGGCTCCCACTGAAATTGGCGTGACATGGTATAGCATGGCTTTTGATGGTTTCTCCTTTACTGATGGAATTATTAAGACGGACGTACCGTTGCTATTGACAGTAGGAGCTGAAGTTAGCGGGGTCACTTGTTCGATCGGTCGGTTTTCCATAGATGTATTGTGCCATCTTCAGAAGTATTTTGTCTTTTCTTGTATTCCGACATGTCTGGCATTTTGGTATTTCATCTGCACCTACCATTTGTGTGTTGTTGCCTTTACCATGAGCATGCGTTCTTTCCATTTGGATATTTTCGTTTTACTTTAAGAACGCATAAATTTAACAATTTCAATATAAAAATTTACATAAACATGTTTTTTAACTTTACCAACAAATGGGGGTTTTGTTTTAACGACAATGCCTTTTTCATTTTATTACATTCGTTGGCAGGGCGGTGAGTTGAAAACGGACTCGTAGTTAATTTCGGGTACAGTGCTTAATCGAAGATGCAAAAGGACATGTGTTGCTCGTCTCGTTTAACGATATAGGAACCAATTCGATTATGTCCGTTTTTCTGATTTCTAAACCCACTTGTGTCATATTGCAAGTCGATTATACAAAATTTGTATGACCTGCACGGAGAGAAGGAATATGATCATCTCCTTGAGCAAAATGTTATTTTTGGATGGGGAGAAGAAAACATCTTTGCCGCAAAATATTGTATTTTCCCCAAACATAAAATGGTTTGTGGAAATCAAATACATACCTTGAAAATCATGTAACCTTTATTTATTCAATCACATCCCCCAAAGTTTCCTGAAAAACTCAAAGAAAAGTTTAGAATTTGCTCCATTTTTTTTTTTTTTTTTTTTTTTTTTTTTAAAAGGGACATCTTTTTCCCGATAAAATATCGAAAAATAAAGAAGTTTTAATAACTAACATTCCTTGAAAATTTCAAAAAAAAACCTAAGAACATTTCTTCAAGTATCGAAATGTGAGGCAAGGGGAAGTTCCTCTCCCCGTTAAAATGTCCGAACAGCTACACCATATTGATTTTATAACCTCTCCCTCTGTCCTTTGTAAATTTAAAGTTAATATGAAAAGAAGAGAACTGATGTAGTGTACCATCCCTGAAAATTTTAAGCAAAGCCCCATTTTCCAAAAGCAGCACAAGGCCAAGAACCGCCTTTCCGTTAAAATAACAAACGTCTCCTGTAAATGTCACGTAAATCGTAAAATTGCATTATTTCCGTTTCTAAAAGTTGTATTTATAAGAAAATGGCCAACTAAAGGCTATATTTCTGTAAAATAAAGCTTCTTTACAACGGTTTGTGGGCGCCCAAAACTATGTTCTATTAATGACACTGCTTGACAGTATACGTTGTTCTTGTGTTGATTGCTATAGCGATAATCGTCTGTTGATGACAATAACAGCTGTAAGGTCTGGGGTTCGATTCTCCATCCAGGCGAAAGTAAGCATTTAAAAGATTTCAACATCCAATAATTTCTTCTAGATTGCTTGTATTACAGAAAAGCTGCTTAGAACTAAATAAACCTCGTGTAAGTGAAAAAGATGTGAAAGAAGATGCAATTACACTGAACAAATATTTACGTGATATTAAAGATTACGGTATCTAAATTTTAGAATTCGAAATTTACAAATTTTATAATGTTTGCTTCAAAAATTTGTATACCCTCTACCATAGGATGGTGGTAAATATATTAACTTTGTCATTCCGTTTGTAGCACATGGAAATATTGCTCTAAGACGCCATAAAGTATATATATTTTGGGTGGTGGTGAAATTCTGAGTCGATCTAAGCATGTCCGTCCGTTCGTCAGTCTGTTGAAACCACGCTAACCCCGAACGAAACAAGCTATCGACTTGAAACTTGCCACAAGTAGTTATTGATGTAGGTCGGGTGGTATTGCAAATGGGCCATATCGAACCACTTTTACGTATAGCCCCAATATAAACCGACGCTCAGATTTGGCTTGCGGAGCCTCTTGGAGGAGCAAAATTCATATGATCTCTCACAACCATACAAAAATTGGTTCAAATTGGTCCATAGTTATATATAGGCCCAATATAAACCGATCCCCAGATTTGGCTTGTGGAGTCTCTAAGAGAAGCAAATTTCTTCCGATCCGGTTGAAATGTGGTACATGGTGTGAGTATGTTAACTTTAACAAACATGCAAAAATTGGTCCACATCGGTCCATAATTATGAATAGCCCCCATATAAACCGATCCCCCGATTTGGCTTGTGGAGCCTCTAAGAGAAGCAAATCTCATCCGATCCGGCTGAAATTTGCTACATGGTGTTAGTACATGGTCTGTAATAACCATGCAAACTTTGGTTCATATCGGTCCATAATTATATATAGCCCCCATATAAACCGATCCCCAGATTTGACTTCCGGAGCCCCTTGGAAGAGCGCAATTCACCCGATCCGGTTGAAATTGGGTACGTGGTGTTAGTATATGGTATCTAACAACCATGCAAAAATTGGTCCATACCCGTCTTAATTATATATAACCCTCATATAAACCGATCCCCAGATTTGACCTCCGGAGCCTCATGGATGAGTAAAATTCATCCGACCCGGTTGAAATTTGGTACGTGGTGAAATTTGGTACATTGCGCTAGTATATGGCCGCTAAAAACCATGCCAAAGTTGGTCCATATCGGTCTATAGTTATATATAGCCGAACCCCAAAAATAATCTACCAAAATTTTATTTCTATAGAAAATTTTGTCAAAATTTTATTACTATAGAAAATTTTGTCAAATTTTTATTACTGTACAAATTTTTGTCAAAATTTTATTTCTATAGAAAATTTTGTCAAAATTTTATTTCTGTAATAAATGTTGTCAAAATTTTATTACTTTAAAAATTTTGTTAAGTTTTATTTGTATAGCAAATTTTGTCAAAATTTTATTGCTATAAAAAATTTGGTCACATTTTATTGCTATAGAAAATTTTGTCAAAATGTTATTTCTATAGAAAATTTTGTCAAAATTTTATTTCTGTAGAAAATTTTGTCAAACTGAATTATTTACGTATTTAAACGGCGCCACACTGTGGAAGGGGGCATTATAAGTTAGTGCATATGTTTGCAACACACAGAAGGAGACGAGATAGACACATGGTGTCTTTGGCAATAATGCTCAGGGTGGGTCCCAGAGTCGATCTAGCCATGTCCGTCTGTCCGTCCGTTCGTCCGTCTGTCTGTGAACACATTTTTGTGATCAAAGTCTAGGTCGTAGTTTAAGTTCAATCGCCTTCAAATTTGGCACAAGTTCCTGTTTTGGGTCAGAACCCTATTGATTTTGGAAGAAATCGGTTCAGATTTAGATATAGCTCCCATATCTTTCGCCCGATATGGACTTATATGGCCCCAGATGTCTGAGTTTTACCCTAATTTGCTTGAAACTTTGCACCAGGAGAACAATAAGTACTATAGTCAGGTGTGCCAAATGTGATTGAAATCGATTCAGATTGAGATATAGCTCTCATATACATCTTTCGCCCGATATAGACTTGTATGTCCAAGAAGCCAAAGTTTTATCCCAATTTGGTTGAAATTTTGCCTATGAGTACAAGTAGTAGTGTAGTCAAGTGTACTAAATTTTATTGAAATCGGTTCAGATTTAGATATAGCTCCAATATATATCTTTCGCCCGATTTTCCGTCATATGACAACAGAAGGGCTGTTTTCTTTTAACACTGAATGCAGCGTTTGTATGGGCTGTCCAGAACATCGTTGCCCTGGTGTTCTATCCAGAACATCTCATCAGTGCAAGTCGAGTCGGTGTTACCAGATTGCATTTTGATAAAGTGACGCTTTTTAGATTCACAATAGCAGTTTATTGTGACTAATTTATCGAATATCATGAAATTCAAAGTGATACAGTGTCATGAATAATCGCAGCAGTACATATTTATAACTATTTGAACATTTCATACATTAAAAATTTAAGATTTCACTTGTTTTCTGTGATTGATTTTAAACAGCTGATGACAGTGTTGCATATTTGTTTGGAGATGTCCTGGATAAACGAGTACTCTGTTTTCTTTTAGTCCGTGACTGCTTAGGGTATCCAGCGCAAAAAGAAAACAACCCTAGAGTGCAAAGTTGTAGTCCGATTTACGTGAAATTTTGCACAGGAAGTAGAATTAAAATACTAAGTATGCGTGTCAAATTTGGTTGAAATCGGTTGAGATTTCTATATAGCGCCCATATATTTGTTTTCCCGATTTGGACAAAAATGACAAAAATATCCACATTTTCCTTATAAAATCGACACTGCTAAGTCGAAAACTTGTAAAAGTGACTCAAATTTTCCTTTATTTCTAATACATATCTATCGACCGATAAATCATAAATACACTTTTGCGAAGTTGCCTCAAAATTGGTTCAGATTAAAATGTTTCCCAAATTTTTTCAATAACATAGTGTACCATCCCAGGGCATTAGCCGACTTAAATTTTAAGTCTATAGATTATAAATTTTGTTCAGATGGAGTCAGATTTAAATGTATGTATTTGGGACTAAAACCCTTATATAAAGGGTAATACGGTCAAAATTTGGTCAAGGGAAAACGCGTGTAAATCGGTGAAACGGTTTATTTAAAAAATTAAATTAAATTTCTTTTTCAAGTTCAATTAGTATAAAATTCAGGAAAAATATTCTGTTAGGCTTTCGTTTTTCCAAATCCGAATTGCCGGGCCTCACGCTTGACACATGCCATCAGATTTTGTACAGCCACCTTGTCCACCTTCTTCGCCGCAGAAAGCCAATTTGCCTTGAACTGCTGCTCGTCCTTAGCAGTTTTTTTTTGGTCTTCTTTAGGTTCCGCTTAACAATAGCCCAGTATTTCTCAATTGGGCGGAGCTCTGGCGTGTTGGGAGGGTTCTTGTCCTTGGGAACCACCTGCACGTTGTTGGCGGCGTACCACTCTATGGCCTTTTTACCGTAATGGCAAGATGCCAAATCCGGCCAAAACAGTACGGAACAACCGTGTTTCTTCAGGAAAGGCAGCGGACGTTTATTCAAACACTCTTTCACGTAAATTTCTTGGTTGACAGTCCCGGAAGCTATGAAAATGCTGCTTTTCAAGCCACAGGTACAGATGGCTTGCCAAACCATATATTTCTTTGTGAACTTTGTCAGTTTTATGTGCTTGGAAATATCTGCTACCTTTCCCCTTCTTTTTGCCGTATAAAACTCCTGTCCCGGAAGCTGCTTGTAGTCGGCTTTGACGTAGGTTTCGTCGTCCATTACCACGCAGTCAAACTTCGTTAGCATCGCCGGGGATCGCGCTTTGGCCGTCGTATTTTGTTTATCATCGCAATTTGGAGTCACTACCTTCTTGTAAGTCGATAGACTGGCTCGTTTTTTGTCTCGATGCACGGTTGTAGACGATACACCCAGCTTATTTGCGGCATCTCGGAGAGAGAGGTTAGGGTTTCGCTTGAAACTACCGGCAACTCTCTTTGTCGTCTCAGCGGCTTCCGGTTTTCGATTTCCCCCCCATTCCAGACTTCCTGGCTGTCGACAAACGTTCCCCCAAACACTTTAATTACATTTGTAACGGTTGATGTGGCAACTTTTAGCGATTTTGCTAGCTTTGCGTGCGAGTAGCTCGGATTTTCGCGATGCGCGAGCAAAATTTTGATACGCTGCTCTTCTTGCTTGGACGGCATTTTGACAACTGAAGAGTGAATTCCAAAATCAAGATAGGAGCAACATTCTACACACACACACACCTTCAAAATGAGGGGTGTTCAGGGGTTTTTTTTAATGCAAAATTGAAAGAAATACGTCAAGTTTATATTGACCAAATTTTGACCGTATCACCCTTTAGTATCGAAAATGTGGATTTACAAAAGTGGTGCAGGGTATAATATAGTCGGCCCCGCCCGACTTTAGACTTTCCTTGTTTTGCTTAATATATACCCCGTACACTCAAAAAAAAGTGAACTCTCTATTTCACTAAAGCCATATTAACTTTATATTAGTTCATAGAATCATTATGTTTGGAAAAAGTTTATTTTAGTCAAGTAATTTTTTGCGTATGTTAGTTAAATGAACTAAAAAACGGGAAAAAGTTATACACAAATAAAGCATAAAGATTTCCTAATTTCGTATTTCTTACAAAATAGTTCATTATTTCTTTAAATTTGTAAATTTTACCAAAAATGTGTCCATCATGAACTTCGTATGTCACTAAAGACATTCTTGCAATTTTGCACTCCAAGATTTCTCTTAAAACTACAAAATTTTCTTTAACTACTGAAAAAATTTAGTTATGTCTAATAAATTTTCTTGAATTTGTCGAAAAATATTTACTTATTTTTACCATATCGGAGTGATGCCAGCGCTTGTAATACCGTTTAGTTAAAATTTTCTAAAAAAGTTCCAAATTTTCTAAAATTAATCGAAAGTTATCTTTCCTGGTGGGTTCACTGTTTTTTCAGTGTATGGACTAACTTGCAATTGAGAACGCGGTGTTAAGAAGTTTTAAGATACCTTGCCATCGGCAAATGTTAGCGCAACCCAAGTAATTCTATTGTGGATGACAGTCTTTAGTATACGTTTCTATGTAATCCATACATAAGATTCGGCCTGGCCGAACTTACGGCCGTATATACTTGTTTTCATTAAATTTAGGAAACAAATTTTGTAAATTTGAGTCCCTCCGATAAGGTCCCATATCTTTGAACTAATGCTAATTTTCCTAAAACTAAAGAAACACATTTTTGAATTAAAGAAATTGTCCTTAAATTAACTGAAATATTGAAACTTTAGATTTAAGATAAAAACGCTTCAAATATAGGCTAAGACTTATTTTGAGGCAGAGTCTAAGACAAAGAGTTAAAGTTTTTTGTGGAATTAAAAAAAAATTATTTTGAAGTATCTGTTATATTTTGGATTTTTAAACTGGCATTTGTTTGTACGTGAGTATCTTTATTAAAAAACGGCGAAAAGAGAATGAAAATTTGATAAATGAGATCTGTATTCTAATTTTATTTGTCCTATATTTAAAGCCAGATAGGTCACAAAAAAATTTCTTGATTTTAAGGAAGCCGCATCTTGGGCTCAGAATCAATAATAAAATCCTTAAGGGAATGTCAAAATCTTTGGTTCCAACTTTTTTGAAAGGTGGAGAGACGTACGCAGCTAGATCGTCTTAGATTTTCTCTCTCACCTAAAATATATACGATCAAAACTCATTTTCATAACCAGCAGGTACTTGTTTTACTTTTGTATCCAACCGTTAGCCATTAGGTGAGAAATTTATTATATTCCAGATTAGACAAGAAGATAGGGACATCAACAGTACCCTCAAACACGTAACGTTTTTCTCTAGACTATACCTCCATAAAATGCATATGCAATGTAGCCATTTCATTTGTGATTAAATGTTCACCAAATGGTCATTGCAACCGATAAGATATTTCCCTGACCATCTGAAAATTAAAGAAACAATGCAGACATCTGTCAGAAGATGAGAGGATGTCATATGGGCACAAGACCATACGACTGGACAACGATCATCATAGGTCATATGTTGACATAATTGACTTTACAGTACTCTTGATGTTTTCTGGTTCTTTCTTGCTTGGTAATTGCATACACGATTTGTTTTTTAATTAAATGCATTAAATCACTGGCCCTGGTCAATAGTTTCTTGGATGACGAAAGCCACAAAACCGAGATGCCCTTCTGCCGAGAATGCGTAACAATGACCAATGGCCATAATTGTGTTTATTTAAGACTTCATTTTCTCATGAATTAATAATAACAACAAGCCTGATGACAAGTGACGAGCAAGATTACCCCTTTCCCCAGTACAGCTTCACACCATCACTTCAAATCACACATAATGTTTATTAAATATTTACACTAACTGTCAACAACACTAATGATGTCTACTCTTTGGCAGTTGAGTGGTAACGTTGCAACTGTAAACAGAGTGCGTCTGAGTAGAATCCATTGGCTTAAATCCAACTCTCTGTGTTTTTTGTGGGGAGGCTGGGAATCCAAAATGAAAACAATTGGTTGGAAGTGTTTGTTCCCAGATAGAGTTCAGATAAACAAACACTTTGATTGTTTAATGACAAATATGCCAGAGCGATGTGTGAAGCTTTGCGATTTTAAGATGCGAAGGCAGTAAGTGACAAGGTTTGGTGTTTTTGGTTATTGATGTATTTTCAGTAGTGCCATGATAGTTTCAAAAAAAAAACTTACTTCAGGGTGGTACTAAACAATAAGATTTTAGGAAACTTTTGTAAAACAGACCGAATCTTATGTACCCTCCAACGATTTGACGATTTGCCTATTGGACAATGGAGTTATGATAGCAATCAAATTTCTTAAAATTATGTTCTAAATTGTAAGTTAGTTCATATACGAGGGTTGACGTTAATATTTAGGGATTGGGCAAGCATAGTGTTGCAATCTAAAAATTGACACATCTGTGCTAATGATAGACATTTTTTGGGGTTATACGTACTCAGAACATTTTGACATACGAGCGCTTTTTGTGTTGTTTACAACATCACACCCCAATAAAATGGATTTAAGTTGTGAACATTTTCGTGCGATTATTTTTTACAACTTCCGACGTGAATTAGCTCAACAACAGGACATCAATTAACTTAATTAAATTTTTATCGATCAAGCTCCGCCAAAGACCAGAGTTCATCGATGATATGGTGAATCCAACCGAAGTTGTAGTTCACTCACGAATTTCGTGGAGGTCGGAAACCATAAAGGTTTTGCGCTAACTCATATTTCAAGATTGTGAAATTGTAACAAGCGCATGCATTAGTGGGACCAGAATACATTCAATATTGCATGAACAAAACCGTAAAAAAAATTGACAATAGTTTCGATTGGTCGAAAGAAATACTCCAAAAATAAGATCGCGGTGCTGCGAAACACATACTACTGGGTGGTTGATTTGTATTGCAAGCAATTTCTGTTTGCAATAATTTCTAAACCGTCCGTCCGACCGCTCGCTGACACATGTATTCCAGTGACAGTTCATTTTATTGTTGACAAGCTTACAAAAGCATTTTGATATATTGCATTCGCAAATATAGTTATTCTTGAAGCAATTCGGCTGGAAAACAACAAGTGACCATCTTGAAGACCTCCATCATTTAAAAGTTAATACATTTTTGGTTTCTTGTTCATTGCTCAATACCATGATACTGGCAGCGTTGCATCGCGTTCACAAAGTGGAGGAAAAATCGTATAAACACTAGAAATGATCAGAAAAGTTAAGGATATATTTGATCGAAATCCATGCCACAGTGGTACACTGAAAAAAGTGTTGACCCAATATGAAAGATTAAGCAATTTAAATATTAGGACACGCAATTTACACAATATTAAGAAAGTTATTAATCTTTCCTTATTATTATTTTTTTGTTGTTCATTTAATTTAGGACACGAATCTTCAAAATGTACGTCCCTTTATGAAAGTCGTATGTCTCCGAACCAAGAAATTGTTTTCCTAAAAATAAAGAAAAACATTTTTGGTTAAAAAAAATGTCGTTTAATTAACTGAAATATTGAATCTTTAGATTTAAGATAAAAACTCTTCAAATATAGACTAACGGCCATTTTCATGTAGCTCCGTTAGGCTTTAACTGCCAGTTAAAAGAAAGTAAATTGCAAATATCTTTCCTTCGGTTAACTTTAACTGAACATTTTTCAGAAGTTAAGTTATTAACAGACATATGTAATATATAGGCATGAAGACAGATAAGTCCACATCCAGAGAAGGAATACGATCACCTCAAACTTGTTTCAAGAGCACCATGTTACTTTTTCACAGCGACCATGTAGCATTTTTGTCGCAAAAATATTCTTTTCTCGTCAAACATAACATGCTTTCCGAAATCAGATACATAATTCCCGAGAAAAGAACATGTCACACGTTTTCCGTGAAAAAGTAACATTTTGCTCTTAGAACATGGTTGGGGTGATCATAATCCTTCCCTGCGTGCATAGAACGGTTCGATAGCTAACGTAGCACTAACGGAAGTTCATGAAAATTAGGGGTAAGATTTATTTTAAAAACTTTGCATCAATTGTTTAAAGTTTTGTGGCATTAAGATAATATATTTCACTTTGAAGTGTCTGTTATAATTTTTATTTTTATATCCTCAACCATAGGATGTCATTCCGTTTGTAACACATCGAAATATTGCTCTAAGACCCCATAAAGTATATATATTCTGGGTCGTAGTGAAATTCTGAGTCGACCTGAGCATGTCCGTCTGGGTCGATCTGAGCATGTCCGTCCGTCTGTTGAAATCACGCTAACTTCCGAACGAAACAAGATATCGACTTGAAACTTGGCACAAGCAGTTGTTATTGATGTAGGTCGGATGATACTGCAAATGGGCCACATCGGTCTACTTTTACGTATAGCCCCCATATAAACGGATCCCCAAATTTGGCTTGCGGATCCTCTAAGAGAAGCTGAAATTTGGTACATGGTGTTAGTATATGGTCTCTAACAACCATGCAAAATTTGGTCCATAATTTTATATAGCCCCCACATAAACCTATCGCCCGATTTGGCTTGCGGAGCCTCTAGAAGAACATGGTGTTAATATATGGTCTCTAACAACCATGCGATCACCAGATTTGAACTCCGGAGCCCCTTGGAAGAGCAAAATTCATCCGATTCGGTTGAAATTTGATACGTGATGTTAGTATATGGAATCCTCAGAGATGGTCTGTATCAAACTTTTTTAGGTTTGCGACTGTCGCAAAGTTGTAAACGTCGTAAACGTCACACGCGCGTCGTAAATGTAGAAAAAGTAACAAAAGTCGCAAACTGAAAATACTTTAGTCGCGTCGGCTAGGCAGCGAATTCGATGATATCCAAGACGATGGTAGGTGCGAAGAAGTTTCAATTCTTAGGAATGTTCACAATTTTCGGTTTTAGTCCCCACATTTTCCCTATTGCCTTTTGCACGAGTACAGGCTAACCGTGGATTTTCTCGTCCTTTCTTAGCTTTAAGTTCAGTCTCCTGTCCAATATAACTCCAAGGTATTTTACACACTCACTAACGGGAATTTCGATACCACCTAAGAAAATAGGCTTGACCATGGGAAAACTTTCACAAATTTCTGCAGAAACTCACAGCAAATGCTGTCAAACTAAATTAAAAAATGTTCAGGATTTCTTCTATTCAAAATTTGGTTTTCTACAGTAGGTTTACGACTTTTGCGACATACGTATTATACCGTCGCAAACGTATGTCGCAAAATTCACAGTTTGTGACAGGCCAACCCAGGGAATCCTACAACCCTTCAGGAATTGGTTCATATCCCATATAAACCGATCCCCAGATTTGACCTCCGGTGGTTTTTGGAGAGGCAAAATTCATCCAATCTGGTTGAAATTTGGTACGTGGTGGAAGTATATGATATGTAACAACCATGCATGAATTGGTTCATATCAGTCCATAATCATATATAACCCCCATATAAATCGATCCCGAAATTTGGTTTTGGAGCCTCTTGGAGGAGCAAATTTCATCCGAGTCAGTTGAAATTTGGTACATTGTGCTAGTATATGGCCGTTAACAACCATGCGTAACTAGGTCCATATCGGTCTATAGTTATATATAGCCCTCAGATAAATCGATCCCCAATCACACAAAAATTAGTCCATATCAAGTTCATAATTCTATATATCGCCCCCATATAAGCGACCCCCATATTTCAATTCAGGCTCTCTACGTATCGTGCAAAAAGTCCATATAGATTTGGTTGAAATTTGGTACGTGATGTTAGTATATGGTAACCAACAACCATGCAGGAATTCGTTCATATCAGTCGATAATTATATATAGCTCCCATATAAACCGATCCCCAGATTTGACTTCCGGTGCTTTTTGGAGAGGCTAAATTTATACGATCTGGTTGAAATTTGGTACGTGGTGGTAGTATATGATATTTAACAATCATGCAAAAGTGGTCCATATCAGTCCATAATCATATATAGCCCCCATATAAACCGATCCCGAAATTTGGTTTTGGAGCCTCTTGGAGGAGCAAATTTCATCCGAGTCAGTTGAAATTTGGTACATTGTGCTAGTATATGGCCGTTAACAACCATTCCCAACTAGGTCCATATAGGTCTACAGTTATATATAGCCCACAGATAAATCGATCCCCAATCACACAAAAATTGGTCCATATCAAGTTCATAATTCTGTATATCGCCCCCATATAAGCGACCCCCATATTTCAATTCTGGCTCTCTACGTATCGTGCAAAAAGTCCATATAGATTCGTAATTATTTGTAGAATTACCTATACATAACTTTTTTGTGTAATATATACCACGTATGGACTAACTCACAATTTAGAAAACGATGTTAAGAAGTTTTAAGATACCACAACCCAAGTAATTCGATTGTGGGTGACAGTCTATCGTAGAAGTTTCTACGCAATCCATGGTGGAGGGTACACAAGATTCGGCCTGGCCGAACTTACGGCCGTATATACTTGTTTAAGCTGACATTCTATTATATGCGAATATCTCGGTTAATATCTGACAAAAAGATAATGAAAATTCAAAAATTAAGATCTTTATTCTAATTTTAATTGCATTGATTCTAGACTTAATGCCAGGTAGGTCCCTTAAAAATGTCTTTATTTCAAAGAAGCTGCATCTTTGACTCGGCATCTATACCAAAAACCTTAATAGAAGGTCAAAATATTTGGAGCGAAGTAAACTTTTTAAGAGTAGAAATGTTGCTCGGGAGCTGAACATATAAGATAGTATTGAAACACTGGCAGACAAACATTTCGACCGAAAACCATGGAAATTGCAACAGGTCTCAGCACCATTAAAATTGAGCACGTGTTAACCAAGGGTGGTTTAATAAGGAGGTTCCCCGCTAAATTATCGGATCACAGTCCACTTTTGCTCCCCGGGGCATTTTGAAGAGTAAAATTTGCACAAATAAAAATCTCAAAGTGTTGATCATCTTAAGGCGGCGCTTCGGTGGGCAATTTGACCAACGGTTATAAAGAGAGCGACTGCGACGTTGACAATGTTCCGGTACACTCTCTGTGAACCTACACACAAAAAAATTTCACGAAAATTTATCCAATTAAAATTTTAATTGAGTTTTAAAAAATATTCAATTAAAAATTTAATTGATTCAACAAATTTTTTAATTGAAACAAAAATCAATCACAAAAATAATAGTATCAATTAATTTTTTAATTGGATCAATTAACTTTTTAATTGACTTTCAATTAATTTTTTAATTGATACTATCATTTCTGTGATTGAAGACATTTCAATTAAAAATTAATTGGATCAATTAATTTCGTGATTGAATCAGAAAAAAAATTTTTTGTGTGTAGGAGAGACACAATATTCGCCTGGATCAATTTAATGTGAATAAAGATCATCCCGCACATAACTACATGTCCCATGGGTTGCTACAGCAGTAATCATCCAAATCACTATTTTTTTTTGGATAAATAAGTGATAAGAAACTACACAGAAAAAATTTACGTAGTTAAACTAATGCTAAATTGAACTTATTTTTATTGGATAGTGCTTGTAGTTAAATTTTATTATTTTTTTTCGAAATTTTCTACAGCCTAATGAAATCTTACTTTTTTGTAAGTATGTCTCAAAAATTTTATGAACTAAACGTGGGTATAAAGTTCAATGACCGTACACATAAGTTCAATATGAACTAAAGCAAACGAAGATTTTGGTACGATTCCCAAAAATATTAAGAATGAACTACTGTATGGTTAAAATGGTGATTTGGCGCCAATGATTTTCTTCTTTACTTTTAGTTCATTTTTTCTTCTATGAGAGGATGTAATTTCGTGAACTGCTGTTAAAAAATACAACAGGGCATTAAATTTTCCTGGTTTTAATAACGCTTTGTGGAAATCTCAAAATGTGGAGGAAAATTTAGTTCAATTTTCGTGCGAGGTAGTTCATTCTTGCTATAAAACAGTTCACTTTTTTTTCGGTGTACAAATTAAATTCGGTTCTCGGAGTCCGCCCATGGGAGACCAGGGTAGTTTGGCCCAACTAGAATCAGACAAGTGCAGCCGCCTCGATTTTGCACTGATTGGTAGCAGCGTTGCGGACGTGTGTCCCACCCGCAATCAAGGACATGAGACATATTTTCGCTTGTCCAGCCAAACCTACCCGACATTTTCACTCAGGACGCTTCGTTCATATGGGTAGAGTCCATTTCCCACAATGGACTGAATAGTCGAAGTGAGCCTGACAATAAATCGGGCTGCCACTTTAATCTATCCTAACCATTTCCCTAAGTTTCAACCACATTGTGGTTTGGAGATATGTACGCAGGGCCGCATTTGGGACTTCTCTTCATTAACCCATTAGCTGTATTTAATGAAAAAGACTTTGTTAATCACATTGGTGTGTGTGTTTACGTCCATGCTTAGCTTTTGTTTGTATACATTTTGTGATAAATTTCAAGATGCTGGGACAGGCCACCATCGTGTATCGTCGTAGTATCACCACCAATGACAATTTCAAGGCAAATTAAAAACTGTTTATTTCTTATAATAGCTGATGACTATCAGCAATACTCTCCCATAGAGGTAAACGATACAGTGGTACTATGAATCGGTTAACCCAACATAGAACTAAAACATAAACACGGAATCCATTAAGATTTTTTTTTTTGCTCCCGGACTGGATTATTTCGAAAATCAATTCTAAGAAAATACTTTTGTCTCAATACAAACGGTCATTGCCGACAGCCTAAGCGAATACCGATCGGGGTGTTGGTGAGTAAACAATTTCACATGTAGCAAATATTAGTGTTCATCAATTCAATATTGTTTAGGTTTATCTAAAATTTACCACTTTGTGAATATGTTACTGTTCTGTTTTGTGAGAGATAAAAATTTCAATTTTGTTTAATTGATTTCATTTCGCAAGGAAATGGGCAATGTCAATAGAAAGCTGCTTCGCTTTCTACTCACAAAAACTAATTCATTTATGTTATGAATAGCGTTCACAAAATATTTCCATTGATGGAATTCATTAATTCTATGAACTAATGTCATAAACTAACAAATATTGAGTTTTAATATTTTTAAATAACACATCGAAATATTCCTCTCAGACGCCATAAAGTGCGCACAAAAAGTAAACTGTTTTATAAGAAGAATGAACTATTTACCTCGTGAAAAAATTTAATTAATAGTACTCCACATTTTTAAATTTCCACAAAGTGTCGTTAAAACAAGAACAAGTTAATTCTATGTTGCACATTTTAACTACAACTCACGTAAACAACTTACCACTATAGGATGGGTGGTATATAAACTTTGTCATTCCGTTTGTAATACATCGAAATATTGCTCTAAAACCCCATAAAGTATATATATTCTGGGTCGTGGTGAAATTCTGAGTCGATCTAAGCATGTCCGTCCGTCTGTTGAAATCACGCTAACTTCCGAACGAAACAAGCTATCGACTTGAAACTTGGCACAAGTAGTTGTTACCGATGTAGATGGGATGGTATTGCAAATGGGCCATATCGGACCACTTTTACGTATAACCCCCCGACGCTCAAATTTGGCTTGCGGAGCCTCTTGGAGGAGCAAAACCCATCCGATCCGGATGAAATTCGGTACATGGTGTTAGTAAATATATGGTCTCTCAAAACCATGCAAAAATTGGTCCAAATCGGTCCATAATTATATATAGCCCCCATATAAACTGATCCCCAGATTTGGCTTGCGGAGCCTCTAAGAGAAGCCAATTTCATCCGATCCGGCTAAAATTTAGTACATGGTGTTAGAATATATTCTTTAACAAATATGCAAAAATTGGTCCACATCGGTCCATAATTATATATAGTCCTTTTATAAACCGATCCCCAGATTTGGCTTGCGGAGCTTCTAATAGAAGCAAATTTTATCCGATCCGGCTTAAAATTGGTACATGGTGCTAGTATATGGTCTCTAACAACCATGGCAAAATTGGTCCACATCGGTTCATAATTATATATAGCCCCCCTATAAACCGATCCCCAGATTTGACCTCCGGAGCCCCTTGGAAGAGCACAATTCACCCGATCCGGTTGAAAATTTGGTACATGGTGCTAGTATATGGTCTCTAACAACCATGCCAAAATTGGTCCACATCGGTTATATATAGCTTCCATATAAACCAAGCCCCAGATTAGACCTCCGGAGCCCCTTGGAAGAGCAAAATTCATCCGATTCGGTTGAAATGTGGTACGTTATGTTAGTATATGGTATCAAACAACCATGCAGGAATTGGTTCATGTCAGTCCATAATTATATATAGCCCCCATGTAAACCGATCCAGAGATTTAGTTTTGGAGCCTCTTGGAGGAGCAAATTTCATCCGGGTCAATTGAAATTTGGTACATTGAGTTAGTATATGGCCTTAACGGCCAACCATGCCTAACTAGGTCCATATCGATCTATAGTTATATATAGCCCTCAGATAAATCGATCCCCAATCACACAAAAATTGGCCCATGTCAAGTTCATAATTGTATATAGCCCCCATATAAGCCACCCCCTTATTTCAATTTTGGCTCTCTACGTACCGTGCAAAAGTCCATATCGATTCGTAATTATTTGTAGACTTACCTATAAAGGGCGATACGGTCAAAAGTTGGTCAAGGGAAAACGCGTGTAAATCGGTGAAATCGTTTATTTAAAAAATCAAATTAAATTTCTTTTTCAAGTTCAGTTAGTATAAAATTCAGGAAAACTATTCAGTTAGGCTTTCGCTTTTCCAAATCCGAATTGCCGGGCCTCACGCTTGACACCTGCCATCAGATTTTGTACAGCCACCTTGTCCACCTTCTTCGCCGCAGAAAGCCAGTTTGCCTTGAACTGCTGCTCGTCCTTAGCAGCTTTTTTGGTTTTCTTTAGGTTCCGCTTGACAATATCGCAGTATTTCTCAATTGGGCGGAGCTCTGGCGTGTTGGGAGGGTTCTTGTCCTTGGGAACCACCTGCACGTTGTTGGCGGCGTACCACTCCATGGCCTTTTTACCGTAATGGCAAGATGCCAAATCCGGCCAAAACAGTACGGAACAACCGTGTTTCTTCAGAAAAGGCAGCAGACGTTTATTCAAACACTCTTTCACGTAAATTTCTTGGTTGACAGTCCCGGAAGCTATGAAAATGCTGCTTTTCAAGCCACAGGTACAGATGGCTTGTCAAACCAGATATTTCTTTGCGAACTTTGACAGTTTTATGTGCTTGAAAATATCTGCTACGAGTAGCTCGGATTTTCGCGACGCGCGAGCAAAATTTTGATACGCTGCTCTTCTTGCTTGGACGGCATTTTGACAACTGAAGAGTGAATTCCAAAATCAAAACAGGAGCAACATTCTACACATACACACCTTCAAAATGAGGGGTGTTCAGGTTTTTTAAATGCAAAATTGAAAGAAATACGTCAAGTTTATATTGACCAAATTTTGACCGTATCACCCTTTACATACCTTTTTTGTGTAATATATACCACGTATGGACTAACTCACAATTTAGAAAACGATGTTAAGAAGTTTTAAGATACCACAACCCAAGTAATTCGATTGTGGATGACAGTCTTTCGTAGAAGTTTCCACGCAATCCATGGTGGAGGGTACATAAGATTCGGCGTGGCCGAACTTACGGCCGTATATATTTGTTTTGTTTAATATATACCCCGTATGGACTAACTTACAATTGAGAAGACGGTGTTAAGAAGTTTTAAGATACCTTGCCATCGGCATGTGTTACCGCAACCCACCCTGACCGACCTGAGCTTTATTCCAAAAGATACCATGTGTCTATAGTGGTATCTTGTGGCTTATGGTTTTTCAAACGTTCTATTTATTGGTATATACAAATATAAAAATAATTTAAAAATAATTTTATGTTGAATGTAATCAATTTTATGTGCATTTCTAAAGAGGAGAAACACAAAAAAAACAAATGCGCTAACAAATCATTCCATTAAACCCATGTTCACGGAATAATGTCCCAAAAAAAAAAAAGAACAAAATGGATGAATGACTCTGACACGTCCCAGCAAAAGTGGCAAAGTGCTCCCAACCATATAAGCGAACGAACCTTAAACTGCAAAACGCCTTAAAAGTAAATGGACCGACCCAAATAGGAATACCTAAAGGAAAACCATCAGATGTTATAGCCACACCAAGCCGAAAACAGGGAACAACAAGGCAGAGAAACACAAAATGTAATTATAGCCATTATGGACCCTATTAATTATTGTTTAAATAAGGGGTTAATTAAATCATAGTGGGTTAACGTTTACCGCACGGCTACCACCATGGGCACCCGCCCATTTAGAAAATACCGAAATAACAAAAAAGGATATCATTATTTGCCTCGAAGGAACAAAAACGACACAGAAAAAAAGGTGGCAATTTTTCCACTTCGCCTGCAGTTGGTCCGAATTTCAATTAAAAAAATCACAAGAAATAATTGAACATAAAAAAGACATTAAACCAATTGTTTTTGAGTTTCCTCATTTTGTATGGAAATTTGGGGCGCAGGGGTGGTTCTTTCCAATTGAAGATATTTTTGGGATTTTTTTTATTCTTTTGTATGTCTTGCTGCTTGACTGAGGACATTGAATTGGCCCAAGGAACCCTTTCGTTTTATTGCTTCAACATTAATGGCAGTTGAAATATTTTGTCACAGGGACGTAGTAAAAAATGGCTACTATTGTTCCTTCCCCCCCAAAAATTATTTATATTGTAATAACAGCAAAGCTAAAACGAATAGTATACTCCTCGAATCTTTTTGCGACCCAAATTTAGCTCAAAATTTTCAATTTCATGCAAAATCGGGAGATCGGTCTATATAGGGTGGTACAACACTAGGGTTTGTACCACCAAAAAATAGCAAATTCCGGCATCCCGGGAATTTGCTATTTTTTTGCTCTCGCTTTCTTTGTTTACAATATTTTAAATATAATAGAGGGTTTTATATGGCACATGACAGTTGTCTAGTTAAAATACCAAGCAGTACTAGTTGCCTTATGGGACATACACATAGTCGTGGGTTCTAGCCCAGATTCTAACGGGCTACCAATTGCTAAAAAGAAGATTGTGCTTCCCAATTTATGATTGCCATATTTCTGTAAACCGACATCCTGATAGACTGAGTAAACCGTTATAAACAAAAGGACATTTTAAAGGGTGATACGGTCAAAATTTGGTCAAGGGAAAACGCGTGTAAATCGGTGAAATCGTTTATTTAAAAAATCAAATTAAATTTCTTTTTCAAGTTCAATTAGTATAAAATTCAGGAAAAATATTCAGTTAGGCTTTCGCTTTTCTAAATCCGAATTGCCGGGCCTCACGCTTGACACCTGCCATCAGATTTTGTACAGCCACCTTGTCCACCTTCTTCGCAGCATAAAGCCAGTTTGCCTTGAACTGCTGCTCGTCCTTAGCAGTTTTTTTGGCTTCGTTAGGTTCCGCTTGACAATAGACCAGTATTTCTCAATTGGGCGGAGCTCTGGCGTGTTGGGAGGGTTCTTGTCTTTGGGAACCACCTGCACGTTGTTGGCGGCGTACCACTCCATGGCCTTTTTACCGTAATGGCAAGATGCCAAATCCGGCCAAAACAGTACGGAACAACCGTGTTTCTTCAGGAAAGGCAGCAGACATTTATTCAAACACTCGTTCACGTAAATTTCTTGGTCCCGGAAGTCCCGGAAGCTATGAAAATGCTGCTTTTCAAGCCACAGGTACAGATGGCTTGCCAAACCAGATATTTCTTTGCGAACTTTGACAGTTTCATGTGCTTGAAAATATCTGCTACCTTTCTCCTTCCTTTTGCCGTATAAAACTCCTGTCCCGGAAGCTGCTTGTAGTCGGCTTTGACGTAGGTTTCGTCGTCCATTACCACGCAGTCAAACTTCGTCAGCATCGTCGTGTACAGCCTCCGGGATCGCGCTTTGGCCGTCGTATTTTGTTTATCATCGCGATTTGGAGTCACTACCTTCTTGTAAGTCGATAGTTCGGCTCGCTTTTTGGCTCGATGCACGGTTGTAGACGATACATCCAGCTTATTTGCGGAATCTCGGAGAGAGAGGTTAGGGTTTCGCATGGAACTACCGGCAACTCTCTTTGTCGTCTCAGCGGCTTCCGATTTTCGTTTTTCCCCCGATCCAGACTTCCTGGCTGTCGACAAACGTTCCCCAAACACTTTAATAACATTTGTAACGGTTGATTTGGCAACTTTTAGCGATTTTGCCAGCTTTGCGTGCGAGTAGCTCGGATTTTCGCGATGCGCGAGCAAACTTTTGATACGCTGCTCTTCTTGCTTGGACGGCATTTTGACAACTGAAGAGTGAATTTCAAAATCAAAATAGGAGCAACATTCTACACACACACACCTTCAAAATGATGGGTGTTCAGGTTTTTTAAATGCAAAATTGAAAGAAATACGTCAAGTTTATATTGACCAAATTTTGACCGTATCACCCTTTAACTTATGTGACACACGTTTGCAATTGCATAATTTCATAATTATTACAAGGATGTTTTTATAAAATATGAAAATTGCAGCCTTTTTTATGATAGTTTCTTTAACTTCAAATTTATACCTCATTCACATTAGGCGCAAAATCTATTAAATTTTTTTAAATCTCATTTTTATAAGGCAAATGACAGTTGATATCTAGTTAAAGTGGATTTTTGAAGTGTAATGTGAATGAGGTATTACATGATTAAATCGAAATAAGATTCTTTCATTTCCAAACATTTTTTTAATTTTAACAAAAATCCCACTATACTACTAGTGTTCCTCCGAAAGCTATACGGAAAGAAACAATTGTAAATTTTTTTTGTATTACAAAATATTTTGTGTTTTAGTATGATTTATGGCTCATGTACCAGATCAATATTATATATACTGTCAGTTGCCCAGACAGCGCCTTATAACCGTAGCTTTAGGCGATTTCTAATTTATTCAACTGTCTAAATGTATGCCACATCAAAGTTGGTTTCGCTTTGACCTCTTTCCCGGGAATGAAAAAAGTCCGAGAAAAAGAAAACCCTATACAACACTAAAATAAAAATAAGTATATACGGCCGTAAGTTCGGCCAGGCCGAAGCTTATGTACCCTCCATCATGGATTGCGTAGAAACTTCTTGTAAACACTGCCATCCACAATCGAATTACTTAAGTTGCGGAAACGCTTGCCGATGGCAAGGTATCTTAAAACCTCCTAACACCATCTTCTAAATTGTATGTAAGTCCATACGTGGTATATATTAAATCAAAAAAGATCGATCCAATACGTATATAATTCAGTTTGACAAAGTAGACATACTATTTTGACAAAATTTTCTACAGAAATAAAATTTTAACAAAATTTTCTAAGAAATAAAATTTTCACAAAATTTTCTATAGAAATAAAAATTTTGACAAAATTTGCTATAGAAAGAAAATTTTGACAACAATTTGTAGAGAAATAAAATTTTAACAAAATTTTCTATAGAAATAAACTTTTGACAAAATGTTCTATAGAAATAAAATCTTGGTAGATTATTTTTGGCTCGAGTGGCAACCATGATTATGAACCGAATAAAATTTTAACAAAATTTTCTCATAGAAATAAAATTTTGACAAAATTTTCTATAGAAATAAAATTTTGACAATGCTGAAAATTTTATTATGAACCGAATAAAATTTTAACAAAATTTTCTATAGAAATAAAATTTTGACAAAATTTTCTATAGAAATAAAATTTTGACAAAATTTTCTATAGAACTAAAATTTTGGTAGATTATTTTTGGCTCTAGTGGCAACCATGATTGTGAACAGATATGGACCAATTTTTGTGTGACCATATACTAACACCACGTTCCTAATTTGAACCGGATCGGATGAATTTTGCTCTTCCAAGAGGCTTCGGAGGTCAAATCTGGAGAACGTTTTATATGGGGGCTATATATAATTATGGACCGATATGGACCAATTCTGGCACGGTTGGTAAAAATCATATACTAACACCATGTTAAAAATTACAACCGGATTAGATGAAATTTGCTTCTCTTGGAGACTTCGCAAGCCAAATCTGGGTATCGGTTTATATGGGCGCTATATATAATTATGAACCGATGTGGACCAATTTTTGCACGGTTGTTAGAGACCATATACCAATACCATTTACCAAATTTCAGCCGGATCGGATGCAATTTGCTTCTCTTTGAGGCTTCGCAAGCCAAATCGGGGGATCGGTTTATATGGGGGCTATATATAATTATGGACCGATGTGGACTAATTTTTGCATGGTTGTTAGAGACCATATACCAACACCATATACCAAATTTCAGCCGGATCGGATGAAATATGCTTCTATTAGAGGCTCCACAAGCCAAATCTGAGGGTCCCTTTATATGGGGGCTATACGTAAGACCGATATGGCCCTTTTTTCAATACCATCCGACTTATATCGATAGCAACTACTTGTGCCAAGTTTCAAGTCGATAGCTTGTTTCGTTCGGAAGTTAGCGTGATTTCAACAGACGGACGGACGGACGGACATGCTTAGATCGACTCAGAATTTCACCACGACCCAGAATATATATATACTTTATGGTGTCTTAGAGCAATATTTCGATGTGTTACAAACGGAATGACAAAGTTAATATACCCCCATCCTATGATGGAGGGTATAAAAACATATCCGCTTGCATTTTGTCTTTACATTAATGATATCGGTATTGATTCCGCGCCAAAGAAGCGGAAAATTTAAATAAGGATACATTTAAGACACGATTCTCTTTTAAATGTTGCGTACTTGATTCTAGGAAACAAATTATAATTTATTCGTTTCTTCAGCCTTTTTCTTCACATGATATCAAAGACTTTTAAGAACGTTTTAACGACAACTTAAATTTCCAAATTCGGACTCGATTCATGTAGAAGCTATGCTATGTTTCCGGTAAAAAAGTTCTTAATATAAAGTATCGAAAAACATATCCTATTTTTGAACAATTTTTTGCATTGCAGTAAAGTTACAAAGTCAACAATTTTAAAGACGATTTCATTAATTTTGAAGAATTTTTTAGAATTATTAAAGCCAAAATATCCTTGGTCAAACAAAAATCACGAAAAATATCGTGAGTCGCGAGTCACGCTGATGTCAACGGATGTTAACAAACGAAAAGTCGTGCGTGAGCGTGAGTCACGAAAATAATTTCTTCGTGAGTGTGCATGAGTAACGAATTTCGGAAAAATACGCTCACGTAAAAATCCCGCCTACGTGAGTACTAATTTTCTTTTCGTGAATGTGCGTGAGCCCTACCAAACAATATCGTGCGTGAGTAAGATTTTTCCGTCGTGAGTGTGCGTGAGTAAAATATTACTCACGTGCACACCTCTAATTTCTGAGTGTATCAATGTTTCTCTAAAAGGTTTCACCATAATATGAAACGCCATTCGGTCTCCGATAAAAACGGAGGTACCTTGTCATTGAGCTTAACACAATCGAATAGCACTTATCAAGAAGATCACCACCTGTGGTAACGCCGTGGACTGAATAGTTTAATTGAATATACCAAAACATGGACTGATATAAACCAAATTCATAACAGGTCTTTGTTGACATAAATCACCCCCAAATTCCAATTTCTGCCCTGAAGAAATATTTACGCGATATTAAAGATTATGCAACCTCAATGTTAGGATGCACAATTTACAAAATGTTAACATAAATATTGTTAAGGACAATTTCTTTTTAAATAATGGAATTTTAATTTAAAAAAAAGTTCTTTGCTTCGAAAAAAATTTATACAATTTAAAACACAGATTTTAAAATTTTGCATTCATCCGTTAAAATCGTATGTCTTTGAATTTTTGATTTCAAGAAAACACCCTTAAATTAACTGAAATCTTGAATCTTTAGATTTTATAAAGAACCCTTCAAATAAATGCTAATATATATTTTGAGGATTTAGCATCTTTAGGTAGGTTAGGGAGCCCGATGTATCAGGTCACTTAGACTATTCAGTCCATTGTAATACCACATAACTGCAATGTGGAACGCCGTTCGGACTCGGCTTTAAAAAGGAGGTCCCTTGTCATTGAGCTTTATATGGAATCGGGCAGCACTCAGTGATAAGAGAGAAGTTCACCAATGTGGTATTACAATGGACTGAATAGTCTAAGAGAAGCTTTGAAACCCTCAGAAATGTCACCAGCATTACTGAGGTGGGACAATCCACCGCTGAAAAACTTTTTGGTGTTCGGTCGAAGCAGGAATCGAACCCACAAGGCGGACATGCTAACCATTGCACCACGGTGGCTCCCAGCATCTTCAGGTATGTAATACACGCAAAAAAAAATAATTCATTCCTCCCAAACGAAATTTTAGACAAACAACGTTCGTTTCTCATTTGCTTTTTGCTTTAACGAAGTTTATTTGGAAGAAAAGTATATACTTTTTGTGATAAACGTTTATTCTTATCCAGGATGTAAAAACAATTTCAAAAAAATATTTTCTGACTAATTGCATTTTCCCTGACATCTTTCTCACTTCCACGAAATTGTTTAGTTCATAGCTCCTTTTTCTGTGATACAAACAATGTAGAAGAAATTATTCGAGTTTATACATTTTTAAAATTTTACCTTTTGCCTGGACGGAGAATCGAACCGCGGACCATGCAATTTGTAAGCCAACACACTATCCACAGAGCTATGTAGCTATTATTGTCATCAATGGACAATTATCCATATAAGTTATATTTATATAGCATAGCTTGCGGCGCCCAGGGGCCGATTAAACAAACTTTATTTAACAGAAACATAAATTTAGTTGGGTGCCGTGGAGCAGTTGTTGCTACGTCCGCTTTGTATACCAAGTAGCCTGGGTTCGATTCCTGCTGCGACCGAACACCAAAAGGTCTTGTTTTTTTTTTTTTTTGTTTACATATATTCCAGATATGTTGGGAAGATTCCGAAAAGGTGTTCAACATTACATACAACTATATTAAATTTTTACTATGAAACTGTAAAATGTGTCTTATAAAAGACTTAAAGTCAGAAAAGAACAGTGCTTGATATAAACGAAATGGACTGCGTTCTTGGTTCAAAAATATTTTTTTTTTATTGAAAAAATAAAAATTTTGAAACATTTTATTTTTTTTTTTTTAACCGATTTTGATGATATTTGGCACAGGGAGTTTCTAAGGCACAAGAACGAACGCTATTGAATTTGGAAGAAATCGGATCAAATTTTCAAATTTTGATGTACTAGCCGATCGTATTTATACGTACTTGTAGCTCTTACATAAGAATATTGCTCGATTTTTACAAATTTGGATTTATTACCCACACGAAATGAGCGATTTTCTCTTTTTATACCCTTCACCACTACTGTGGTACAGGGTATAATAAGTTTGTGCATTTGTATGTAACACCAAGTAATAATGGTCATAGACCCATCTTTTAGTATACCGATCGGCTAAGAATTAAATTCTGAGTCGATTTAGCGATGTCCGTCCGTCTGTCTGTCTGTCTGTCCGTCCGTCTGTCTGTCTGTATATGTAATTTTGTGCACAAAGTACAGCTCGCAATTTTAGACCGATCGTCCTCAATTTTGGCATGGGCTCTTTTCTCGAGTCAAAGACAATCGCTATTGATTTTGGAAAAAATCGGTTTAGATTTAGATATAGCTGTCATATATATTTATCACCGATTTGATCAGAATTCACGTATTTATGAACCGATCTTCTTCAAATTTCGTACATCTAAATGTTTTGTCGGTCACATAAAACATGCAAAACATCAGCTAAATCGGTTAAGATTTAGATATAGCTCCCATATATATCTTTCGACCGATTTGGACTTATATGGCCTCAAAAGCCAGAATTTTACCCTGATTTGCTTCAAATTTAGCACAAGGAGTACGTTTAACAATATTGTTAACGGTGCCAAATTTGGTTAAAATCGGTTAAAATTTAGATATAGCTCCCATATATATCTTTTGTCCGATTTGCACTTATATCGCTTCAAAAGCCAGAATTTTGCCCTGATTTGATTCAAAATTTGCACAAAGTGTACGTTTAATAATATGATTAAATGTGCCAAATTTGGTTGAAATCGGTTCAGATTTAGATATAGCTCCCATATATACCTTTCGTCCGATTTGCACTTATATGGCCTCGAAAGCCAGAATTTTACACTGATTTGCTTCAAATTTTGCAAAAGGAGTGCGTTTAATAGTATGGTTAACTGTGCCAAATTTGTTTGAGCTCGGTTCAGATTTAGATATAGCTCCCATATATATATATTTCGTCCGATTTGCACAAAAGCCAGAGTTGAAGCCTGATTTGCTTCAAATTTTGTATATATACGCCAGAGTTGAGTAGAATTTTTCATATTTTAGACCCATTTCAGTTGACTCTGTGGAAACTCCACAGAGAATATATTTAATATGCTTTTTTATCTAATTGGTTCAGATTTCGTAGTCATATTTCACACTGTAATACCACACTTTCCACAGAACGGTCGAGTTTTAAATAAACTATGCCAAAAAATATATATCACAACCCACAATTGACCACATATAATGCCGAAATTTAACCACTATCCTTGTAAAAGCGCCACTGTTGCAAACATTTTAAATATTACTTAAATTTTCCTTTATCTCGATAATTCGTTAATATTATTTCGTACCATTGCATTAAAATGGATCTAGCTTTATATTTCCCATATTTTGTAACTAACATTGTGTTTTATCCCAGGGTGTTAGCCGATTTAACTTTTAATTCTAGAGATTTTATACAAGTACAAAAAATTGTCTCCATATTGTATATAAATTATATAAATATTTCTAATAAAAGCCTTCATAATAACTCCCAACAAATTTGAAGGAGTCGAAATGGTAACAACATGTTACATGGTCACCATACAAAAATAACATTTTACTCTTGAAATATGTTTGAGGTGATCATATTCCTTCTCTGCGTGCAATTTAACTTTTTTGAGTGTTTCTAATCGGTTGAAAACTGTGCGGTCTAGCTCAAGGAGTCAAATCGTGAGATCCGCTTAAATGAGGGCTTTTCTAAAACACTGATCGTAATAGACCATGTGCCGAATAAGGTCTATTACGAACCTATTTTTTGATCCCAAAATACCACCAATGGTGCAATGGTTAGCATGCCCGCCTTGCATACACAAGGTCGTGGGTTCGATTCCTGCTACGACCGAACACCAAAAAGTTTTTTGGCGGTGGATTATCCCACCTCAGTAATGCTGGTGACATTTCTGAGGGTTTCAAAACTTCTCTAAGTGGTTTCACTGGAATGTGGAACGCCGTTCGGACTCGGCTATAAAAAGGAGGTCCCTTGTCATTGAGCTTAACATGGAATCGGGCAGCACTTAGTGATAAGAGAGAAGTTCACCACTGTGGTATCACAATGGACTGAATAGTCTAAGTGAGTCTGATACATCGGGCTACCACATAACCTAACTTAACCTACCACCAATTTCAAGATTACAAGCAAATCGGGGATCGGTCTATATCGGAGCTATACCAAAAACAAAGACCCATATAAACTAAATTAGACACAGGTCTTTGTGGAAAATAACTCCATATTTCCAATTTCAGCCAAATCGTGTAACACTTACTGTACCCAGAAGATCAAATCGGTGGATCGGTTTATATGGGGACTATATCAAAAACTGGACCGATATAGACCATCTTCGAACCTGATCCCATTGTAGGCATAGAACGAATCTGTGACAAACTTCGCGATCCCCTATTGCCTTGAATATTGCTGTGAGTCGCTCATTCCACAAATACCCTGAAGGAAAATCCCGCTAAAAATAAAGGGAAGTTCCAGAATACATACGACCTTACACGGAAAAAAATTCAGGAAATTTTTTCCTACTAAAAATTAATTGAGCTTTAAAAGATATGCAATTAAAATTTTAATTGATTCAACAAATTTTTTAATTGAAACAAAAATCAATCGCAAAAATTAATAGTATCAATTAATTTTTTTAAGTGATTATCAACTAATTGTTTAATTGATACTATAATTTCTGTGATTGAAGACAAAAAAGTATATTTTTGTAAAATATGTTGAAAACGCAAATGTGTAAGTCGAATTCTGTAATTTTGTAATAAGTAGACTTTTCCATATTTGTCTTAAAGTCAGCTTTTCGATACTGACTACAATTAAACAATTAATTGAGTTTTGCAATCAACATCAATTATAAGTTAGGTTAAATTGTTAATTGAAACAATTAAAAAATTAATTGAAATTTGCTAATAAAATCAATTATTTTTTATGCCCAATTAAAAGTGAGTGAAGACATGTGATTGAATCAGAATTTTTTTTGTGAATGAGGAAATTACAAAGTAGCACACGACTACGCCCATGCTATACGATTTACCCCATTTGAAAATTGAAATTACTCGCAGGGGTCTAGTGTAATTTAAAGATGCTTTATGGTTTGGTTCTTGATTTCATTTTTTAACAGTTCGACGCTATTTGCCTGAATCTGCTTATTTGAAGATTTTTTCCAAGCACTTTTTAATTTCTGTTTGAAAATTTGTTTCTTTTTTACTTTTTATTCTCTACCACTTTACTGGTGGCTCCTGTTTTACTTATTTTTTAAACTTTTTTGGGTTGAAGGATAATATTTTCAAAGTTGTTGTGTTCTTGTCCGTTTTCTGACCATTCTTCTGTGTTTGTGTGTTGCGTAGAATAAGCCTATATTAACAAGAAATGTTGTTAATGTTTAATGGCCCTCTAAATTTTATTTTAATTCTTTTATAGCCCCATTGCAGTAACCAAAAATTACCCCAAAAGCTTTTGAAGATACCAAAAAAAAAAAAATTAACAACTTTGGGAAAAATCCGTAAATTATGGATAAGTGTAGACGAAACAAACCACCACATTAATGTCTAATTTCGATAAATGGTTGGACAAATGGACGAAGTTTTTTTTCTAGATTTTCTTAAAGATGAAATCAAAAGGGTGAGGTACTGCAAATGTCTTATAAATGGCCTTCAAACCTTTTTTCGGTAATTGTCACATTTTAGTGATTTATAGATTATTACATATTTGCCCTGCGCTTTTAAGGAAGTTTTTGATGGATCTAATAACTAAAGGGGAAATAAATTCAATAATGTCAATTATAATTTAGTTTATATGAGTGATTGTTTTCGGAAGCTTAACCTGACTACACTGAAAAAAATCCATTGTTAAACTAACGCTAAATTTACCTTATTTTTATTGCAAACAATTTATTTGTTTGTAGTTAAATTTTACTATTTTTGCGAGATTTTCTACAGCCCAATGAAATTTTCCTTTTTTATAGCCTCCACCATAGGATGGGGGCTATATTAACTTTATCATTCCGTTTGTAACACCGCGAAATATTGCTCTAAGACCCCATAAAGTATATATGTATAGCTCCAATATAAACCGATCCCCAGATTTGGCTTGCTGCCCAATTCCATGTTAAGCTCAATGACAAAGGACCTCCTTTTTATAGCCGAGTCCGAACGGCGTTCTACATTGCAGTGAAACCACTTAGAGAAGCTTTGAAACCCTCAGAAATGTCACCAGCATTACTGAGGTGGGATAATCCACCGCTGAAAAACCTTTTGGTGTTCGGTCGAAGCAGGAATCGAACCCACGACCTTGTTTATGCAAGGCGGGCATGCTAACCATTGCACCACGGTGGCTCCCGGGAGCTATGGGAGCTATATGTACTATATGGAAGCTATATGCACATGTACATCTGAACCGATTTGGATTATATTTTGCAGGTTGGTATTACAGGAGATTCTCTTGCGCTGAATTTGAATTGGATCGGTTAACAAATAAGGGTGTTATATCCAAATTTTGGAAAATCGAGGGAAACATATATATGGGAGCTATGTTAAAATCTGAGCCGATAGTTACTACTACAGAAGTTTGAAGTAAGCCAACTTTGAGTAAGATCGGTTGATAAATAAGGGACCAATGGCCAAATTTGGGAAAATCGGGCGATACATATATATGGAACCTATATCTAAATCTGAACCGATTTCAATTATATTCTGCACACGTAAAGGGAGGTAAATAAGATTATTTTTGGGCAAATTTGACGCCGATCCGTTGGTATATGAGCGCAATCTGACCCCATTTATCGAAATCGGGCGATACATATATTTTTCAAATTCAATAACGTTCGTTCTTGTGCCAAAAAAAAGCGCTATATACCAAATTTCATCAAAATCGGTTTATAACCGGAATCATGCGAACAACAAATACATGGACAGACGGACGGATTTTTTCTTCCTGGTGGGTTCACTGTTTCTTTCAGTGTCGTTAAACGTTTTTTTTTTTCTTTGTGTGTATTTTACGGACAAGCGTCCCAGCAAAAAAAAGCGTTGCCAAAAATGTAATGAAAATGTACTTTTTGGATCCGGAAGTGGTGCAAAATTGACGCAGAAGTGATAAATTTAACATGGGCTTGTCATAGGACGGAAGTCCTCCATTTCATCAGCTGGTGCACTGAATTTCCATCACTTCGTTAGGTGTGATCAGAATTCAATGTTTTGGATGTAAATTAAAAAGTTCGGTAATATTTTTTCAACTAAATAATTTCTAATGGTTTCTAACGCTGGTCTGAAACGTTTGACCTCAAATGTTTGCAAAAATGCAAATTTTTTTCAGATTGGATTTAGCATTTTTTCGACAAAATTTAAATAATTTGTGCCATTTTATGAATTCTTAAACTGTTTTTAACCAATTTGAGACAAAACAAGTATAAACGGCCGCAAGTTCGGCCAGGCCGAATCTTATGTACCCTCCACCATGGATGCGTAGAAACTTCTACGAAAGACTGTTAGACACAATCGAATTACTTGGGTTGTGGTATCTTAAATCGTTTTCTAAATTGTGAGTTAGTCCACACGTGGTATATATTAGACAAAAGGTATGTAAGTCTACAAATAATTACGAATCGATATGGACTTTTGCACGGTACGTAGGGAGCCAGAATTGAAATATGGGGGGTCGCTTATAAGGGGGCTATATACAATTATGAACTTGATATGGACCAATTTTTGTGTGATTGGGGATCGATTTATCTGAGGGCTATATATAACTATATACCGATACGGACCTAGTTAGGCATGGATGTTAACGGCCATATACTAGCACAATGTACCAAATTTCAACTGACTCGGAGGAAATTTACTCCTCCAAAAGGCTCCAAAACCAAATCTCGGGATCGGTTTATATGGGGGCTATATATGATTATGGACTGATATGGACCACTTCTGGCATGGTTGTTAAATATCATATACTACCACCACGTACCAAATTTCAACCAGATCGGATGAGAAGGTCAAATCTGGGGATCGGTTTATATGGGGGCTATATATAATTATGGACTGATATGAACCAATTCATGTATGGTTGTTGGATACCATATACTAACATCACGTACCAAATATCAAACGAATCAGATGAATTTTGGTCTTCGAAGAGGCTCCGGAAGTTAAATCTGGCGATCGGTTTATGTGGAGCTATACATAATTATGCACCGATGTGGACCAATTTTTGCGTGGTCATTAGAGACCATAGTAACACCATGTACCAAATTTCAGCCGGATAGGATGAAATTTGCTTCTCTTAGAGGCTCCGAAAGCCAAATCGGGGGATCGGTTTATATGGGGGCTATATATAATTATGGACCTATGTGGACCAAGTTTTGCATGGTTGTTAGAGACCATTTACTCACACCATGTACCAAATTTCAGCCGGATCGGATGAAAATTGCTTCTCTTAGAGGCCTCGCAAGCCAAATCGGGGGATCGGTTTATATGGGGGCTATATATAATTATGGACCGATGTGGACCAATTTTTGCATGGTTGTTAAAGACCATATACTAACACCATGTACCAAATTTCAGCCGGATCGGATGAAATCTGCTTCTCTTAGAGGCCTCGCAAGCCAAATTTGGGGGTCCGTTTATATGGGGGCTATACGTAAAAGTGGACCGATATGGCCCATTTGCAATACCATCCGACCTACATCAATAACAACTACTTGTGCCAAGTTTCAAGTCGATAGCTTGTTTCGTTCGGAAGTTAGCGTGATTTCAACAGACGGACGGACGGACGGACGGACAGACATGCTCAGATCGACTCAGAATTTCACCACAACCCATAATATATATACTTTATGCGGTCTTAGAGTAATATTTCGTTGTGTTACAAACGGAATGAAAAATGACCCCCATCCTACACTGAAAAAAAAACATGCCCGGTTACAAAGATTTTGTCTTTACTTTAAAAAATTTGGTATTGATTCCGAGCCAAAGAAGGGGAGAATACAAGTAAGGATACTTTTAAGACACAATTCTTTTTTAAATTTGGGTTTTGTGTACTTGCTTCTAGGAAGCATATTTAAATTTTTCACTTTCTCAGCTTTTTTTCTTCATATGCTATCAAAGTCCTTTAAAAACGAGTTAACGACAACTTTATTTTCCAAATTAAGAATCGACTTCCAGTAGAAATTATGCTATGTTTCAAGTAAGAAACTTCTTTAAAATAAAGTTTTGAAAAACATGTCCTATATTTGAAAGATTTTTTGCTTTGTAGTCGAGATGCAAAAAGGCAACAAATTTAAAGACAATTTCATTAAATTTAAAGCATTTTTCTGAATTATTAAATTCAAGTTGACCTTAGCCCAAATGTTTTTTCTTTCATTTTATGATACCCATTTTTAAGTAAAATCACTTAATTATAAGGACAATACGACTTCATTGAAAAGTTTATCGACTTTTGGACAAAGAAAAAAACTTTATATTAGAGAAATGCGTCTTCTATGCTAAGCAAAATTTGCATTCGTATTTTAAAGACATGAAATCCATGACCTCACGACAATATCTTTTTCAGTGTATGGTGGAGGGTATAGAAAGTTAAAATTACCCGTTAAAAATATGAAAAAGTATGTTATAAAAAAAATGAATGGAAAGAACTTCCTGTGCAATTAAAATGAAGGACATCATTGGAAGTACATTTTCTGGAATTGCTTTCAAAGTTGTGCCTTTGGAAGAACTTCCAATTTTTTTTGCTGGGGTATTATTAACCACGTTTCTCGTTTAGATAAAAAACCCGGTATGTCTCAAATTTAAAACAAACGTTTTTCGTTATTGAATTTATTAAATATTTAGTTCTTCAAGTGTCGTCAGAGCCATCCTTAAATATTTTGTGATTTTGATACATACACACACAGACAATGTTTATTTGTTTATGATTCAAACCATAAATTAGTCAAGTTTATATGGCAACATTCAAACCGACATAATGAAAATAAAATTTAACGATTGCACAATAATTGCTAACAATTTATGGTTTCACCAAATAAAATACATATATATTGTTTTTTTATGTTTTTCTTTCATTTTGTCTTCTGAATAATAATATATGATACCAATTGAAAGAGATACTCCCTAGAACTCAGACTCGGCCCTTGGAAATCCAACCCCTCACTTATTTATCCATGAATCATAGGACTTTTATGGACCACACACACGTTTTCCCCCACAAAGCTACACATAACTAAACATATTGCAGTATAGGACTATAAACAAAACCAAATGGACAATAGATACCAGACTGACCGTGTGTGGGTCATTGTGAGACTATTGACTATTCCAAGTGAGTACGTTGCTGGAAAAATCTATGGAAAACCATTTGGCTAACAATTGTGTGGCCAGAAACATAATAACAATATTCGGCTAAAATTTTCTCATTGGTGGTAATAATTTAATAAACACTTTTATGCCACCACATCGATATTCTCATAAACAACCACCCACACACTAAATTTTTGAGATGATAGAGAGAGTTGTTTTGAAGCAAAGTTTATTAGTTTCCGCTTCCTTGAATTCACTTACACATATAGCCAGCCCAAAGCATTTGGGCCTTAGGTATGGCTGGTAGCTGTCCGCCTCAGTCATGTTACCCTCCCACATATTTTTAAGGCTCTTGAATTGACCGGTGTATGGAAAAAGGACCTTGTATATTGAAGTCACCACTTGATTATTATGCTCTACTCGTTCTGTGTATACGACAAACGGACGTGTTCAATCAAAATATTTTGTTTGGTTAGCCGACTTATGAAATGGTAAGTGAAAGTGGATACATCCCTGGGGGACTTTGAATGAATGTGCCAGCCAAGAGAAAATTAACAACAACAAAAAGAAGACTCGTAAAACATATTTTTATGAGTTTGATTGAAAATATTTTCCCCCACCTCCCTGCCATAAAATTAAAGTAACCCTCCCCCTTAGCATATTCAAGCAAAAGGATCAACCCATTGGAATTATTTACCCTTTTGAAGAAGGATAAATAAAAACGAAGGTATTTTGTAAGTGCATAGTTAAATAAACCTCTGCCAATTGCAAATGAGGTGTTGATGTGATTCCATAAAACCTGTGATGATTTTTAAATGGTTTGTCCTAGAACTCCTTAAGGAAAGCTATCCAATTAATGATATTTCATTTTATATATGAAAAATTGATGTTTTCCCTAGATCCATTGACACAAACTAAATTAACCTTTGGCTTTAAGTGACTTATCTATTTCTTAAAAATGTGTGGGTGTTTCAACAACAAAATAAAGACATAAAAAAATACTTCTATCATTAATCTCCAATGATCTATTGGGGTTGGAGTTGGAAGTGCCCCATTGATCTTTAAGGGATCTCTTAAGATTAATTGTGTGTAGATGTCACATCAAAATCTGTCATTTTGACAAATACTAATGTCAACATGCACT
The DNA here is from genome assembly GCF_050003625.1 of Haematobia irritans. Taxonomy (NCBI): domain Eukaryota; kingdom Metazoa; phylum Arthropoda; class Insecta; order Diptera; family Muscidae; genus Haematobia; species Haematobia irritans. The sequence goes on from NC_134400.1 coordinate 172,405,210, forward strand.
CACTACTACCAGTCCTCTTATGGTATATTGTAAAAAAAACTTTTTATATTTATAAATGAGCATATGTACTAACAAAATGGTATCCCAAAATTGGAAGGTCGTTATAATCGTTGTATCGCTACTGAAGGGAACCATGTTGAATAATAAAAACGAATTTTGACAAAAAATATGTTTTTCTTTGTTAGACCGGGGACTTATCAGACAACCTGTTATGGCCTCAAAGACCCTTGCAAAAATTGTTCGAAATCGGTCCATAATTATATATAGCCCCCATATAAACCGATCCCCAGATTTGACCTCCGGAGCCCCTTGGAAGAGCAAAATTCATCCGATTCGGTTGAAATTTGGTACGTGATGTTAGTATATGGTATCCAACAACCATGCAGGAATTGGTTCATATCAGTCCATAATTATATATAGCCCCCATATAAACCGATCCCCAGATTTGACCTCCGGTGCCTTTTGGAGAAGCAAAATTCATCCGATCTGCTTGAAATTTGATACGTGATGGTAGTATATGATATTTATTTAATAGCTATGCCAAAAGTGGTCCCTATCAGTCCATAATCATAGTTTTGGAGCCTCTTGGAGGAGCAAATTTCATCCGAGTCAGTTTAAATTTGATCGTTAACAACCATGCTTAACTAGGTCCATATCGGTCTATAGTTATATGTATCCCTCAGATAATTCGAACCCCAATCACACCAGAATTGGTCCATATCAAGTTCATAATTGCTTATTGCCATAATTGCCATAAGCGACCCACATATTTCAATTCTGGCTCTCTACCACGTATGGACTACCTCACAATTTAGAAAACGATGTTAAGAAGTTTTAAGATACCACAACCCCAGTAATTCGATTGTGGATGACAGTCTTTAGTAGAAGTTTCTATGCAATCCATGGTGGAGGGTACATAAGACTCGGCCTGGCCGAACTTACGGCCGTATATACTTGTTTGTGTTCACATAAAACCACGTGCCACTTCTGAATAAATAAATTAACACAAAACACACGAATTCCGTATGCACCGTCCATTCCAAGAAACAATTAACACACGACTGGCGCGCATAATGAAAATCGTGTGTAAAGGGTGATACGGTCAAAATTTGGTCAAGGGAAAACGCGTGTAAATCGGTGAAATCGTTTATTTAAAAAATCAAATTAAATTTCTTTTTCAAGTTCAATTAGTATAAAATTCAGGAAAACTATTCAGTTAGGCTTTCGCTTTTCCAAATCCGAATTGCCGGGCCAAGCGTGAGGCCCGCCATCAGATTTTGTACAGCCACCTTGTCCACCTTCTTCGCCGCAGAAAGCCTGTTTGCCTTGAACTGCTGCTCGTCCTTAGCAGTTTTTTGGTTTTCTTTAGGTTCCGCTTGACAATAGCCCAGTATTTCTCAATTGGGCGGAGCTCTGGCGTGTTGGGAGGGTTCTTGTCCTTGGGAACCACCTGCACGTTGTTGGCGGCGTACCACTCCATGGCCTTTTTACCATAATGGCAAGATGCCAAATCCGGCCAAAACAGTACGGAACAACCGTGTTTCTTCAGGAAAGGCAGCACACGTTTATTCAAACACTCTTTCACGTAAATTTCTTGGTTGACAGTCCCGGAAGCTATGAAAATGCTGCTTTTCAAGCCACAGGTACAGATGGCTTGCCAAACCAGATATTTCTTTGCGAACTTTGACAGTTTTATGTGCTTGAAAATATCTGCTACCTTTCCCCTTCCTTTTGCCGTATAAAACTCTTGTCGCGGAAGCTGCCCATTACCACGCAGTCAAACTTCGTCAGCATCGTCGTGTACAGCCTCCGGGATCGCGCTTTGGCCGTCGTATTTTGTTTATCATCGCGATTTGGAGTCACTACCTTCATGTAAGTCGATAGTCCGGCTCGTTTTTTGTCTCGATGCACGGTTGTAGACGATACACCCACCTTATTTGCGGCATCTCGGAGAGAGAGGTTAGGGTTTCGCTTGAAACTACCGGCAACTCTCTTTGTCGTCTCAGCGGCTTTCGCTTTCCCCCGATCCAGACTTCCTGGCTGTCGACAAACGTTCCCCAAACACTTTAATTACATTTGTAACGGTTGATTTGGCAACTTTTAGCGATTTTGCCAGCTTTGCGTGCGAGTAGCTCGGATTTTCGCGATGCGCGAGCAAAATTTTGATACGCTGCTCTTCTTGCTTGGACGGCATTTTGACAACTGAAGAGTGAATTCCAAAATCAAAATAGGAGCAACATTCTACACACACACACCTTCAAAATGAGGGGTGTTCAGGTTTTTTAAATGCAAAATTGAAAGAAATACGTCAAGTTTATATTGACCAAATTTTGAGCGTATCACCCTTTACCTGCTCAGTGTTTTTATAAAATTCTTTTCGCTGCAAAAAAAAATTATAAAAAGTAAATGGTCACGAAAACAATGTTCATGGTCTTTATGGCCATTTAATGGTTCTAGACATGTCTATACGTAACCTATGAAAATACTTTTTTCCCTGCAAAAAGGTAAAAAAAATTTATGGTCACAGTACATGATTTTCCCGACCATGTAATGGTCTCAAATTGTATAATTTAAATAGCCATTTAAATGCGTATTGCCAAAATATATTTTTCTCCGTTCGAAAATTATTTTTACAAAGAAAAAATACATGGTTTGTGCGACAATTACAACTCTAGATAAGTATTAAATGGTTGCGGCAACCATGTCCAAACATGTTTTTTCTGAGCGTGTAAGAACTCTCTCTTCTACGATAATTTTATGCTTTGAGCCATATATATAAATTTTATAAAAATATATATTTATTTAATGCTTTCATCCTTGTGCCAGACAATTCTATGTATCAAAATCTATAAAAATGCGTTAGAAATTGCGACTGCAAATGGCCAAACAAACTGAAGCGAGGGCAGATCGATTCAGGAGATGGTGTTCAATCAGTCATTATACGAGTACATCACAATTTCACACCAACCATTTTTGTTTTATTAGCATAAAAGAATTTTCAACATTTTTTTTATTTATATGACGCCTGATATGTTGTGTGATCTTAACCGCAAGGTGCGGCAAATAGCATTTCATGTCAATCCCTGATATTGGCATCGACAAGTTTGTACGTCTGTTTTTCCAATTCTTCGAAGATTTCTTATCTTTTTGTCATTCCAACTAAAGTCATCGTCTTAAAGAACCATGTATCACTTCAAATTAATCATGAAGACGATTGGAATGAAATGATTTTCACCAAAGCTACATGCTACATTCAACGCACTAATGAATAATTATCCTCTGGCACACACCATCATAGATCTCTATTTTGTATTTGAAACATTTAAATGTGTGGGATGTATAGCAATTGAGGAATAGGGATATCGATTTGCCTATGGCGAGGGCTAGTAATTATGTACGCAGTATTGTTTCTAGCCGTGATAATGGAATTTTGAATCTTAAACAATCGAGTCTGTATGCAAACAACGTTGCCATGTCATGTGTCAGTTTGGCGTTTTGTATGTCACCATGTGTATGTATAGAGTAAATTAGCGCTAGCTACTAGCACGCCTGTTCGGGGCAATACCTCAGATAGATCGATCAGTCAATGTCTAAGGTTTGATGATGTGCGCATATTGAAAGCGGCGTTTGGACTCATCCATTGATTGACGCAACATCGATTGTCACATTTAACAAAACTGTTGCTTTCAGTGTTTAATCACTCGAAAATAGGTGTTGACAACGTGTCATTGTGTCAGCACCGAATGCCGCCGATATGCGAGTGTTATTGAAAATAAATTTGCAATACAACCTATTCAAATGAACTGGGTATAAAATGCCAAATAGGATAAATCCTAATTTATTAAAAAGCTAAATTGTTTTATACCCACCACTACCAAATGGTATTGGGGGGCATTATAAGTTTCCCATTGCGAAATATCGATTTCCGTTTCAATAAAGTAGACGATTTGTTTGTTTTAATCACGCTGCAGCCTTCAATTATGATGCTATGATCCTGAAATTTGGCCTGAAATTCAGCTTCGAAGATGGGCTATAGTGGTAAAGGTTTTGATTTAACCTCCATATAAACCGACCCCCGATTTGCTTCTTTCAGCAATTTTTCTCTGATTTACCTGATGAGGATATCTAGAGGTAGTTTAAATCCACAAATAGCGCCAAATATGATTGTATATTGGTCCAACTTGACCAATAAAAAAATTCCGGTAGTACACAATTTCGTTTCTGAGGTCTGAATAATTTTTTTGTCTTTTGCATTGGGGTTCCCAATATTTAACTTAATAATTCAATCATCCTTCGGTAAATATTCAGCACTGTTTACCAACATATGTAAGTAAATTTAATGCAATTTCTTTTTGGTAGAAATTATTTAAATTTTATTGAAAACATTTCTAAATACATTCTCGAAAAATTGCGATTTTTTGAAAATATTTGACGTCAAACATTTCAGTCAAGCATTAGAAACAAAGATGGGAAATTTTACTTTTACGTATAGCCCCTATATAAACGGACCCCCAAATTTGGCTTGCGATTGCTCTAAGAGAAGCAAATTTCATCCGATCCGGCTGAAATTTGGTACATGGTGTTAGTATGTGGTCTCCAACAACCATGAAAAATTGGTCCATATCGGTCCACTTTTATGTATAGTCCCCCTATATAAACGGACCCCCAAATTTGGCTTGGGATTGCTCTAAGAGAAGCAAATTTCATCCGATCCGGCTGAAATTTGGTACATGGTGTTAGTATATGGTCTCTAACAACTATGCCAAAATTGGTCCACATCGGTCCGTAATTATATATAGCCCCCATATAAACCGATCCCCCGATTTGGCTTGCGGAGCCTCTAAGAGAAGCAAATTTCATCCGATCCGGCTGAAATTTGGGACATGGTGTTGGTATATGTTCTTTAATGACCATGCAAAAATTGGTCCACATCGGCCCATAATTATATATAGCCCGCATATAAACCGATCCCCAGATTTGACTTCCGGAGCTTCTTAGATGAGCAAAAGTTATCCAATCCGATTGAAATTTGGTACATGGTGTTAGTATATTGTCTCTAACAACCATCCCAAAATTGGTCCATATCGGTTCATATTTATATATAGCCCCCATATAAGCCGATCCCCAGATTAGACCTACGGAGCCTCTTAGAGGAGCAAAATTCATCAGATCCGGTTGAAATTTGGTACATGGTGTTAGTCTATGGTCTATAACAACCATGCAAGAATTGGTCCATATCGGTCTATAGTTATATATAGCCGATCCCCAACCACACAAAAATTGGTCCATATCGGTTCATAATCATGGTTGCCACTCGAGCCAAAAATAACCTACCAAAATTTTATCTAGATAGAAAATTTTTTCAAAATTTTAATTTTATAGAAAATTTTGTCAAAATTTTATTTCTATAGAAAATTTTGTCAAAGAGAAGCCAACAATAACAAACAAAACGAATGAAAATAGAGGAAGCACGCTCAAAAACAAACCCAGCCAACTAAATACAAATCGATGATTTGAGTTTGGCAAAGGAAAAGAGATATGCTTGCAAATTTGTTTAGGCAGTAGCCGACTATGAAACCCTTTTTCGGGAGGTTCAAGTGTAGTTCACTTTGGGTTGAGTGAATTACCCGAATTTATTTTGATAATTGGTTGATAGTTTTGCTGCAAGTAGAGGATGCTGATGAGGAATGTGGTAATTCCGAAACAGCTGTACATCCAACCATCTTGCAGTCTATAGGGCTTTGCCCAAATAAATTTGACAAGCATACTTTTCCTCTGTTGGTTAAGCTACACTTGTAGTTTAGTCAATGCATGGCTTTAAGCTGAGATCAAAAAACAACAATTTTATTTCTATAGAAAATTGTGTCAAAATTTTATCTCTATAGAAAATTTTGTCAAAATTTTATTTCTATAGAAAATATTTTTAAAATTTTATTTCTATAGAAAATTTTCCGAAATTTTATTTCTATAGAAATTTTTTTCCAAATTTTACTTCTATAGAAAATGTTGTCAAAATTTTATTTTGTCAAAATTTTATTTCTATACACTGAAAAAACAGTGAACCCACCAGGAAGAAAAATTTCGGTTAATTTTAGAAAATTTTGAATATTTTTAGAAAATTTTAACTAAACAGTATAACAAACGCTGGCATCACGCCGATGTCATAAAAATAAGTAAATATTTTTGGACAAATTGAAGAAAATTTATTAGACATAATTAAGTTTTTTCATTTGTTAAAGAAAATTTTGTAGCTTGAAGGACAAAATTGGAGTTCAAAATTGCAAGAATGTCTTTAGTGACATACGAAGTTCATGATGAACGCATTTGTAGTAAAATTTACAAATTTAAAGAAATATTGAACTATTTTGTGGAATGCGCTAATTTAGTTAATCTTTATCCTTCATTTGTGTATATTTTTTTCCTCGGTTTTAGTTAATTTAACTAACGTACACAAAAAATTATTAGAGTAGAGGAAACTTTCTCCAAACATAATAACTCCATGAACTAAAATAAAGTTAAATTGGCTTTAGTGAAATAGAGAGTTCACTTTTTTTTGAGTGTAGGAACTTTAAACTTAATTATATACGTATTTAATCTGCCTTTTTATACCATCCACCATAGGATGGGGGTATATTAACTTGGTCATTCCGTTTGTAACACATCGAAATATAGCTCTAAGACCCCATAAAGTATATATATTCTGGGTCGTGGTGAAATTTTGAGTCGATCTGAGCATGTCCGCCAGTCTGTTGAAATCACGCTAACTTCCGAACGAAACAAGCTATCGACTTGAAACTTGGCACAAGTAGTTGTTATTGATGTAGGTCGGATGGTATTGCAAATGGGCCATATCGGTCCACTTTTACGTATAGCCCCTATATAGACGGACCCCCAAATTTGGCTTGCGACCCTCTAAGAGAAGCAAATTTCATCCGATCCGGCTGAAATTTGGTACATGGTGTAAGTATATGGTCTCTAACAACCATGCAAAAATTGTTCCACATCGGTCCATAATTATATATAGCCCCCATATAAACTGATCCCCCGATTTGGCTTTCGAAGCCTCTAAGAGAAGCAAATTTCATCCGATCAGGCTGAAATTTGGTATAGGGTGTTAGTATATGGTCTATAACAACTATGCAAAAATTGATCTACATCGGTCCATAATTATATATAGCCCCCATATAAACCGATCCCCCGATTTGGCTTGCGGAGCCTCTAAGAGAAGCAAATTTCATCCGATCCGGCTGAAATTTGGTACATGGTGTTAGTATATGGCCTCAAACACCCATGCAAAAATTGGTCGAAATCGGTCCGTAATTATATATAGCCCCCATATAAACCGATCCCCAGATTTGACCTCCGGAGCCCCTTGGAAGAGCAAAATTCGTCCGATTCGGTTGAAATTTGGTACGTGATGTTAGTATATGGTATCCAACAACCATGCATGAATTGGTTCATATCAGTCCATAATTATATATATCCCCCATATAAACCGATCCCCAGATTTGACCTCCGGTGCCTTTTGGAGAAGCAAAATTCATCCGATCTGATTGAAATATGGTACGCGGTTTTACTATATGATATTTAACAACCATGGCAAAAGTGGTCCATATCGGTCCATAATCATATATAGCCCACATATAAACCGATCCCGAGATTTGGTTTTGGAACCTCTTGGATGAGCAAATTTCATGCGAGTCAGTCGAAATTTGGTACATTGTGCTGGTATATGGCCGTTAACAAACATGCCTAACTAGGTCCATATCGGTCTATAGTTATATATAGCCCTCAGATAAATCGATCCCCAATCACACAAAAATTGGTCCATATCAAGTTCATAATTTGTATATAGCCCCTATATAACGACACCCATATTTCAATTCTGGCTCTCTACACGCAAAGAAAAAAAACGTTTGGAAAACGTGTACCGAAAACGTTTTTCTTTTGTTAGAGTTTTTTGAATTGCTTCGAAAATTTTAAACTTTTATCACCAAAAAAATTCGTTTGTTACAAAATTTTTATTTTTTCAATAAAAAAAGTTATTTTTGAAATAACAACACAGTCCATTTCGTTTATATCAAACACTGTTCTTTTCTGACTTTAGGTCTTTAATAAGACACATTTTACAGTTCAAAATTTAATATAGTACAATGTAATGTTGAATATTTTTTCGGAATCTTCCGAATATATCTGGAATATATGTAAAAAAAAAAACAAAAGCAAAAAAAAAAAAACTTTGGCCGAAGCAGGGATCGAACCCACGACCCTTGGCATGAGAGTCGGACGTAGCTACCACTGCTCCACGGTGCCAAACTAAATGTTTGTTTCTGTTAAATAAACTTTGTTTATTCGGTTCGTGGGCGCCGCAAGTTATGCTATATAAATATAACTTATATGGATATTTATCTATTGATGACCATAACAGGTACATAGCACAGTGGTTAGTGTGTTGGCTTACAATGTGCATGGTCCGCGGTTCGATTCTCCGTCCAGGCGAAAGGTAAAAAAAAATTTAAAAATTTATAAAATCGTATAATTTCTTCTACATTGTTGGTATTACAGGAAAAGGTGTTAAGAACTAAAAATCCTCGTGGATGTGAGAAAGATGTGAGGGACAATGCAATTAGCAAGAAAATAATGTTTTTTTTGAGCTAGTCTTTATGAAATTGTTTTTACATCCTGGAAAAGAATAAACGTTTATCACAAAAAGTATATACTTTTCTTCCAAATACACTTCCTTACAGCGAAAAGCAAATGAGAAACGAACTTTGTTTGTCTAAAATTTCGTTTGGTAGGAAAGAATTATTTTTTTGCGTGTACGTACCGTGCAAAAGTCCATATCGATTAGTAATTATTTGTAGACTTACATACATTTTTGTCTAATATATACCACGTGTGGACTAACTCACAATTTAGAAAACGATTTAAGATATCATAACCCAAGTAATTCGATTGTGTATAACAGTCTTTCGTCGAAGTTTCTACGCAATCCATGGTGGTGGGTACATAAGATTCGGCCTGGCCGAACTTACGGCCGTTTATACTTGTTTAATTTAATATATACCACGTATGGACTACGTGGTATATATTACGGTGTTAGGAAGTTTTCAGATACCTTGCCATCGGCAAGTGTTACCGCAACCCAAGAGTAATTCCATTGTGGATGACAGTCTTCAGTATAAGTTTCTACGTAATCCATGGTGGAGGGTACATAAGCTTCGGCCTGGCCGAACTTACTGCCGTATATACTTGTTTTATTTGCATTTTTATACCCTTCACCACCGCAGGGTATAATAAGTTTGTGCATTTGTCTGTAACGCCGAGAAGGAATAATCATAGACCCATCTTTTAGTATACCGATCGTCTTAGAATTAAATTCTGAGTCGATTTAGCGATGTCGGTCTGTCTGTTGATGTATTTTAAGTCCAGGTCGCACTTTAAGTCCGATCGTTCTCAAATTTGGCATAGGGTCCTTTTTCGGCTCAAAGACGATCCCTATTGATTTTGGAAAAAAAAACGGTTCAGATTTAGATATAGCTGCCATATATATTTATAACCGATCTGGTCATAAATGATGTATTTATCAACCGATCTTTTTCCAACTTCGTATAATCGAATATTTTGCGAGTCTCGTAAATTTTGCAAAATATCGGTCAAATCGGTTCAGATTCAGATATAGCTCTCATATATAGCTTTCGCTCGATTTACTCTCCTATGGCCCCAGAGGCCAAATGTTTACTCCGAGTTACGTGACATTTTGCACAGAGAATAGAATTAACATTAACAAAAAATATGCGTGCCGAATTTGGTTGAGATAGGTTCATATTTAGATATAGCTCCCATATATAGCTTTCGTCTGTGATGGGGAATCGATTTATCTGAGGGCTATATATAACTATAGACCGATATGGACCTAGTTAGGCATGGTTGTTAACGTCCATATACTAGCACAATGTACCAAATTTCAACTGACTCGGATGAAATTTGCTCCTCCAAGAGGTTCCAAAACCAAATCTCGGGATCGGTATGGGGGCTATATATGATTATGGACTGATATGGACCACTTTTGGCATGGTTGTTGGATACCATATACTAAAATCACGTACCAAATTTCAACCGAATCGGATAAACTTTGCTCTTCCAAGGTGCTCCGGAAGTAAAATGTGGGGATAGGCTTATATGGGGGCTATATATAATTATGGACCGATTTCGACCAATTTTTGCATGGGTGTTAGAAACCATATACCAACACCATGTACCAAATTTCAGCCGAATCGGACGAAATTTGCTTCTCTTAGAGGCTCCGCAAGCCAAATCGGGGGATCGGTTTATATGGGGGCTATATATAATTATGGACCGATGTGGACCAATTTTTGCATGGTTGTTAGAAATCATATACCAACACCATGTACCAAATTTCAGCCGGATCAGATGAAATTTGCTTCTCTTAGAGGCAAACCAAATTTGGGGGTCCGTTTATATGGGGGCTATACGTAAAAGTGAACCGATATGGCCCATTTGCAATACCATCCGACCTACATCAATAACAACGACTTGTGCCAAGTTTCGTCGATAGCTTGTTTCGTTCGGAAGTTAGCATGATTTCAGCAGACGGAAGGACATGCTCAAATCGACTCAGAATTTCACCACGACCCAGAATAAATACTTTATGGGGTCTTAGAACAATATTTCGATGTGTTACAAACGGAATAACAAAATTAGTATACCCCCATCCAATGGTGGAGGGTATAAAAATTACAAACATGTAATCAATGCAACATTTGGTGTGACGCATGCCATTTTCCCATCTTCCTACGTGTATTGTCTTTGATTAAAACAAATATCACAAAATTTTGTATTCACACCCAAAACATTGAATCCGGATCACACCTTAAGAATTGACACAAACTCAGTGCAACGTTTGTTGAAATGATGAACATCCGTCCTACGACAAGAGTCATTCCTTCTGCGCCAATTTCACACCACTTGAGGATCCAAAAAGGAAGCTATATTATGGACTCATATTGACCAATTTTCGCATGGTTGTACACGCTCACAAAAAATCGCTTCTGTAACATATACTCCCAAACATATTTTGCTTCAAGCATATATATTTTTGGGTATTGCCCAAACATTTATATGTTTGATCTCTTCCAATATATAAAATGTTTGAAAGCATATTGGTCTAAACAATATATGTTTGGGTAGTCTAAGTTCCAAACATTTTGTATTTTTGCATCCAAATTCAATAATGTTGTCTTCCAAAAAACAATATGTTATTATATGAACATATAATATGTTTGGAAGCATTTTGCACCCAAAATTATTATATTATATATTTACAATCATAATGAATTATGAATATAAACGGGTAATATAGGTGCTAACAACATAGATTTTCGACCTGGATGCTCAAAATTTTGTTTCTGCCCAATTGTATATTCCCCCACATCTTTCTCACTTCCACGAGATTTTTTAGTTCTTAGCACCTTTTTCTGTAATACAAACATTGTAGAAGAAATTATTCAATTGTATGATTTTTTTTTATTTTAATTTTACCTTTTGCCGGACGGGGATTCGAACAGCGGATCACACAGTTTGTAAGGATCAAAGAAGTAGCTGATCAATTGCCCAAGGAAAAATAAAATGTTAATTTTGTAATAACAAGCAACAACCACCAACTTAATTCAATATCGCTCCCTGTTAAATAGCGCTCCAAGCTACTAAACACATATATGTTTATAGGCTATTTCTAAATTAATATATGTTTGCATTCAAGCATATTATATTTACAAACATTTTATGTCCCAAACATAATATGTTCTAACATATTAACATATATGTCCCAAACATGTTATGCTAGTTTATGAACATTATATGCTTGCACCCAAAAATATTGTGTTTAAAAATTTGTGTTCCAAACATATAATGTTTATAGCCAAACATATGAAAAACAGTCTTTTTCATCCGTGTAGAAAGCAGACACTAACATCGTAATCAAATTTCACCTGAATCGGATAACATTTGCTCTTTCAAAACGATTCTCAAGTCAAATCTGGCTATACCTAAAATAGTTCCAATATAATCAATTTTCAATACCACCGGACCTACATCAATAGGAATTAGTTGTACGATTTTAAATTCATTGTAGAACAATTGCGAATTTTTGAAAATATTTGGGGTCAACCAAGCGTTAGATTATAATATAATAATAAAAATTATATAATTAAAAATTATAAAAATTAATTATTTGGCAAAATATAACAAAAATTTTCATTTCGCATACAAAACACTGAATTGGGATCACACCTTAAGAAGTGATGCAAATTCAATGCAACTGCTGTTGAAATGGTGGACATCCATCCTATGACAAGCCCATGTTAAATTCATCGCTTCTGAGCCAATTTTGCACCACTTCGGGATCCAACAGGAACAGTTTCATGACTTTTTTGGCGACGCTTTTCATGGTTTATCGCTCGTCATGGTTTAGAAACCCTCAAAATCATTTTTTTTTGTCATAGACGATGGATTTAGACAAAAATTGGATTAAATTTGGAGAGATTTTAATCTAAAGCTAACCACATAAGCCTTCCATGAATGAAATTGTTATTAATTTCCGGTTGATTCGAACAAAATCTTTGAATATGTTTAGTGTTATTCACATAGGTAGATAAATCTTTGACCAAATCCACTCAAACGCATTCAATTTTGGTTGAACATAAATTCCTTTATCCCAATTACGAAAATTTTTGAACAGGCAACAGGAACACATTGATTTTAACACAATATCAATTTTCTTGGTTTTGCATATACAAAATTTCTATACACGTATGTATGTAACACTATGCTACAGAACATTTCACTATGAATTTTTTTTAATCACTTTAAATTTCTTAACCAAAGAAGACAACTGGAGACTCCCAATCACTTGGTTGGTTGAAAAATTATCAGTGACATTTTTGAAATTCATAAAAGTACTCCGGTTTTGGTTCCTTTGCATTGAGTTAGAAGTTCTGCCTTGGAAGTTCATTTGAATGGAGAAATAAAAAAAAAAACTTTTTATTTTTATCAATCCTTTCTTTATAATTTTATAATAAAGAACGCAAGATCACATCTCATCATCGGTGAATTTTTTTATCAAATGTTTTCCTAGGTTAGGTTAGGTTAGGTTAGGTGGCAGCCCGATGTATCAGGCTCACTTAGACTATTCAGTCCATTGAGATACCACATTGTTGAGCTTCTCTCTTATTACTGAGTGCTGCCCGATTCCATGTTAAGCTCAATGACAAGGGACCTCCTTTTTATAGCCGAGTCCGAACGGCGTTCCACATTGCAGTGAAACCTAAAATATTATTATACCTTCCACCATATATTAGCTTTGTCATTCCGTTTGTAACACATCGAAATATTTCTCTAAGACCCCATAAAGTATATATATTTTGGGTGGTGAAATTCTGAGTCGATCTGAGCATGTCCATCCGTCCGTCCTTCGTCTGTTGAAATCACGCTAACTTCCGAACGAAACAAGCTATCAACTTGAAACTTGGCACAAGTAGTTGTTATTGATGTAGGTCGGATGGTATTGCAAATGGGCCATTTCGGTCCCCTTTTACGTATCGCCCCCATATAAACGGACCCCCAAATTTGGCTTGCCGATCCTCTAAGAGCAGCAAATTTCATCCTATCCGGCTGAAATTTTGTATATGGTGTTAGTATGTGGTCTCTAACAACCATGCCAAAATTGGTCCACATCGGCTCATAATTATATGTAGCCCCCATATAAACCGATCCCCAGATTTGGCTTGCCGAGCTTGTAAGAGAAGCAAATTTCATCCGATCCGGCTGAAATTTGGTACAAGGTGTCCGCATATGATATCTAACAACCATGCAAAAATTCGTCCACATCGATCCATAATTATATATAGCCCCCATATAAACCGACCCCCGATTTGGCTTGGGGAGCCTTTAAGAGAAGCAAATTTCATCCGATCGTGGTGAAATTTGTTACATGGTCTTAGTATATGGTCTCTAATGACCATGCTAATTTGGTCCACATCGGTCCATAATTATATATAGCCCCCATATAAACCGATCGCCACATTTGACCTCCGGAGCCTCTTGGAAGACCAAAATTCATTTGATTCAGTTGAAATTTGGTACGTAGTTTTGATATATGACCTCAAACCCCCATGCAAAAATTGGTCGAAATCGGTCCATAATTATATATAGCCCCCATATAAGCCTATACCCCCATTTGACTTCCGGAGCACCTTGGAAGAGCAAAGTTTATCCGATTCGGTTTAAATGTGGTACGTGGTTTTAATATATGGCCTCAACCACCCATGCAAAAAGTCGTCCATATTAGTCCATAATCATATATAGCCCCCATATAAACCGATCCCGAGATTTGGTTTTGGAGCCTCTTGGAGGAGCAAATTTCATCCGAGTCAGTTGAAATTTGGTACATTGTGCTAGTATATGACCGTTAATAACCATGCCTAACTATCGGTCTATATGCCATATCGGTCTATAGTTGTATATATCCCTCAGATAAATAGATCCCCAATCACACAAAAATTGTTCCATATCAAGTTCATAATTGTATATAGCCCCAATATAAGCGACCCCCATATTTCAATTCTGGCTCTCTACGTACCGTGCAAAAGTCCATATCGATTCGTAATTATTTGTAGACTTACCTATACATACCTTTTTTGTCTAGTATATACCACAGTATGGACTAACTCACAATTTAGAAAACGATGTTAAGAAGTTTTAAGATACCACAACCCAAGTAATTCGATTCGTAGAAGTTTCTACGCAATCCATGGTGGAGGGTACATAAGCTTCGGCCTGGACGAACTTACGGCCGTATATACTTGTTTTTTATCTTCTACATCGATTTTAGTTAAAAAATGAAAATTCTCGCAAAAGCACTTCCTTGGATGTGAAAAAGTCAAATCCACGCGGGGGTTAATTGTTTAATTTTATTTTCTTTGTTTTTTACTTGTTTTACATTTACATTTAATTGTCCAAATTTTAAATTTTGACTTTAAATGGACAACGAAGTATTTTTATTCAAATTACTTAACCGGAATTGGAAAATAATTGATGAAGGATCCCGGGATGCTCTGAAAAAGAAATGGTTGTGGAACAACTTAAATTTTTTTACTGGGTACTATTACGAGGGTTGGCATTAGTATATTGCGACCGGAAGGATTACTTTGTGGGCCACAGTAAATAGTATTTTAAAGAAAAAATTTCTAGGTCGCAGATTTTTTTCTAGAGAAAGCCATACCCACATCTGGTTGAATATGTATCATTTAGAATAAAAATGTTATTCAATTCTTCTTCTTTTTTTTTTTGTTGCACAATGTAATCGGATACGCATTCATAGTCATTGATGACCATCATGGTTTTGAATCAATTTGCGAAATTCGGTATACAAATTTATCCAAAATGTTTTGGTGTGAAACATTTTGGGTTAAAGATTTGGGAGTATGATAAGTAAACTATTTGAGAAATTCCAAATCTTCTCAGAGACACCCGAAAATGTTGCGACATTTTGCCACCGAGTAGCTAAAAAAAAAGTCACCCATGAATGGAATGCAGGAATAACATCACAAAAACAATTCATTAAAATTAATTTGACATCTAGTCTAAGTGGTGGTTTTGAATATTTGAAATTGACAGACAAACCCAATGGAAATAAAAAAACTCGATTAGCGAAATAGCGAAGTTTTAAGTAAAACTAAATTCAAACAAGTCTGATAAGTAAAGCGATATCCACGCTCCATCGTAAAATGGACCATTATCCAATCTGTACCAAATTCAAGGATGATTGGGTAAAATAATTGTGGCTTGTATGTGTTCGTGAAATAATATCTAGAGATAGGTAAATAGGAGGGATCATCACTGCGGTAGTTTAAGAGCCACAATGATCGGCACATCATTGTGGCTGCCATCGGCAAGTGTTACCGCAACTCAAGTAATTCGATTGTGGATGACAGTCTTTAGTAGAAGTTTCTCTTAATATAATAAGCAATAAAAATTCAAACAAAATCTAAATTATAACATATACTTCAAAGCAGAAAAAATTTTTCTTAATTAAAACAAAAAAAACTTTAAAACAAAGATAACAAATCTACAAAATAACTCTTAGCCTATATTTGACGCGTTTTTATTTTACAGTTAAAGATTCAATATATCAGTGAAATTAAAGAAGATTACTTCAATTTAAAAATATTTCCCTTTACGGTAAGGAAAATTTTCCTTAGTTCAAGGACATACAACATTAACGAAGAGATGCGTTTCCAAAATTCAATGATCAAAATTTTTAAAGCAAATATTATAAACTTTCTTTTAATTAAAATTTCATTATTTTAAACCATTTTGTTCTTAATGTTGTAATCACGCAATTGGGTGGAAATTTGGCACAGATTTTTTTTTTTTGGGTCTGCCAGTAGGTCAAGTTCGAAGATGGCTATATCGGTTTTGGTTTTGATGTAGCCTCCACAGACTGAAAACAATATTTACGTGATATTAAAGATTGTACAACCCAAATGTTAGGATATTACTTTAAAGAATGGAATTTTAATTAAAAGAAAATTTTGGAAATTTGCGTCCTTCGTATGTCTTTGAACTAAGGCAAATTTTGCTTCAAGTAAAGAAACGTATTTTTGATTTAGAGAAAATGTCCTTAAATTAACAGAAGTATTGAATCTTTAGATTTAAGAGAGGCTACGACTTATTTTGAGTATTTAGCATCTTTGGTTTAAAGTTTTTTTTTTTTTTGGAATTACGAAAATATTTTTATACCCACCACCATAAAATGGTGACGGGGGTATAATAAGTTTGTCATTCCGTTTGTAACACATCGAAATATCGATTTCCGACTATATAAAGTATATATATATATATATATATATATATATATATATATATATATATATATATATATATATATATATATATATTCTTGATCAGGGAGAAATTCTAAGACGATGTAAGCATGTCCGTCCGTCTGTCTGTCTGTCTGTTATAATCACGCTACAGCCTTCAATAATGGCACTATCGTCCCAAAATTTGGCACAGATTAGTTTTTTGTTTGCAGGCAGGTCAAGTTCGAAGATGGGCTATATCGGTTCAAGTTTTGATATAGTCCCCATATAAACCGACCTCCCGATTTGGGGTCTTGGGCCTATAAAAACCGTAGTTTTTATCAGATTTGCCTGAAATTAGAAATCCAGAGGTATTTTGGGACCATAAAGAGGTGTGTCGAAAATGGTCCGTATCGGTCGATGTTTTGGTATAGCCCCCATATAGACCGATCTCCCGATTTTGCTTCTTAGTCGTCTAGAAACAGTATTTTCTATCCGATTTGTCTGAAATTGAAAATTCAGACTATAAAGAGGTGTGTCGAAAATGGTCTGTATCGGTCCATGTTTTGGTATAGCCCCCATATAGACCGATCTCCCCATTTTGCTTCTTACGCGTCTAAAACAGTATTTTCTATCCGATTTGTATGAAATTGTAAATCTAGAGGTATTTTGGGGCCATAAAGAAGTGTGTCGAAAATGGTGTCCATCGGTCCATTTTTTGATATAGCCCCCATATAAACCAACCTCCCGATTTGGAGTCTTGGGCCTATAAAAACCGTAGTTTTTATCCAATTTGCCTGAAATTAGAAATATAAAAGTATTTGAGGACCATAAAAAGGTGTGCCGAAAATGGTTCCCATCGGTCCATGTTTTGGTATAGCCCCCATATAGACCGATATCCCGATTTTGCTTCTAGGGCTTCTAGAAACTATATTTACCATCCGATTTGCCTGAAATTGGAAATCTAGAGGTATTTGAGGACCATAAAAAGGTTTGCCGAAAATGGTGCTCATCGGTCCATGTTTTGGTATAGCCCCCATATAGACCGATCTCCCCATTTTGCTTCTTGGGTTTCTAGAAACTATATTTTCTATCCGATTTTCCTAAAATTGAAAATCTAGTGTTCTTTTGGGACCATAAAAAGGTGTGCCGAAAATGGTGCCCATTTTTTGGTATAGCCCCCATATAGACTGATCTCTCGATTTTTACTTCTTGGGCGTCTAGAGACTATATTTTCTAGCCGATTTGTTTGAAATTGAAAATCTGGAGGTATTTTAAGATCACAAATATGTGAGTAGCAAATGGTGCCATACACCGATCTCCCGGCTTTATTTCTTGGGCTTCTAGAATCCGTAGTTTTTATCCGATTTGCTGGAAATTAGTAATCTATAATGAAATTTTAGACAAACGAAATATCCTTTTCTTATAAAGTATTTTCGTTTATTTAACGATTGTCTCTAAAATTTGTGTCAAAAGAAAACTTTGCTTATCTAAAATTACGTTTCTCAAAAAAGAAAACACTTCCCAGCAAAAACTCCTATTACCGGGTATGAGTACAAGTATGCCTGCGCCAAATTGGTAACAACTTCCTCGTACATATATCAGTAGTAATACTTTTACACGGGCATGACATTAGAGGAAAGTACTTCCGTGCAAGCATACCAGCAGTCGAAAAATAAGTACTTCTTCGCAAGCATACCAGCTCTCCAAAAATAATATCTGTACCATAAAGATACCCAAAAAGTGCGAACTCACCCCTGTTGTTTTGTTATCTAACACACTATACCACGCTCCACGACATGGATCTATTCAATGATGTTATTTTGTAATATAAATTATGTACAATACAACTTTAGAAAACAAAGGTATATTTTATTGGCAATTTTTCTGAAATGTAATTTGGTATTACTTTTCGCTACTATTAACGGTACCCACTGTAGAGCCGAACCCGGACCTCAAGATATGATTTTGATTACCGGTATTAATAGAAAGAATCACTTTTTGCCTACGCAGGTAAGTTATTATTTTTAAATCCCAGGTAATACTGCAAGTAGTAACTTTTTGATTACCGGTATTACTGAAAGAATCACTAGTGCTTACCCAGTTTTTGCTGGGTCCTTTCAGGGTATAGCATGCGCACTGATCATGAAAATTGCTTCAAACTGAAAGTAAAATTTCCAGATTTTACTCATCGTATTTAAATAATGGCGGAAAAAAATCTACATATTTAAGATTTTAAATCATGGCGTAATTTCATCATATACACGATATGTTTATAATTTCTCTAAAACGCAAACAAATTTGTTTCTCATAAATCCAGAATCTGATCTGGTCTTCATAGGTAGAATCTTTAAAGTTTGTCTTCGGGAACTGACTTGCTTGGGAGAAGATTTGTCATCAAACCCCCTACAATTCTATATATTATCAAGTAACCCACTACGACGAAGAGTTTTCAAAGTAAACTATCATATTTGATTCATGGTGGTGGGTATTTAAAATTCGGCCCGGCCGAATTTACTGCTTTATATACTTGTTTCTTTGAATTATCAGTTATAATTTGGATTTTTGCATGTGAATAGATTTATTAAAATACCTCGAAAAGAGAATGTAAATTCGATAAATGAAATCTCTATCCTAATTTTAATTTTATTGATCCTAAAATGTCTTTATTTAAAAAAAGAAGCCGCATCTTCGGCTAGGAATCAATACCAAAATCCTTTTTTCATGACAAAGCAAAGTTTAAATATTAACTTTATTAGATCTATGACCAATATTTCAATGTGTTACAAATGGAAAGACAAAGTTAATATTCTCCCATCCTATGGTGGAGTTTGTAAAAAAGGGAGCCCTATAGAGCCAATTAAACTTTAATATTAGACTACTAAATTTTCTTCAGTGTCTGGAAGCTTTGAAACATTCAGAGAAGAATATATAGAAACCATTACCCTATGGTGAATTCCAGAATAAATATATTGTGGATTGTATGTATGCTTCAGTGGAACTCACTGCCATTGTTTGTTGCGTATTGCAAGTTTTTATTCGATTATCTTTATTGAGGTAGCCATTATGATTTAAATCTATAGCATATAACATACACTGCCATTTAAGAAATATCGCATTGGAAAGCATCAGTTCATCATTGGTGCAGAAGGAAAAGGTACTTCCTCCAATTGTCGAAGTCCCACAAACAGATAACCCCCATTGTCATTGTCGTTGGTACATTGGCACATTCATAAACATCGTTGCAATTCAGTTCATGTCATGACATGACAAAGCTTGCTCCTCCTATCTGACCATATTTATGATTCGATCACCCATAAATATCGAAAAGCAGATACATCCACATTCAGATGTATGTACAAGTTGTAGTAATTGCTATGGCATTTCCTTAAAAAGTCTGGCCAATGCAAGAATCTGTGGTTACAGTCGAGGTTGTTATGCCATAATGGAGTATTAAAACCAAATTAAGAAATGTTAAGCAACCATTAAAAGCTCAAGCATGTTTAAGGTTCCACAAAATGTAAGATGGTACTGCGACCAACAATGAAGACGAGGTACTTAAAAGGCACATCAATATCGAGAAAGAGGAGAAGAGTTAAAATGCCTTTAAATGCCAAAGTAGAAACGCTAAATATGCTTAATTCCTCATGATATACCTGAGGAGTAGAGTTGAATGATATGTGCACTATTCGTACTTCTGATAGATATATGGTTGCAATACAACAATTGTTGCACAGTGATTTGTGGATAAAAGACGGAACTAAGGCGGAACATGGGAGCCACCATGGTGCAATGGTTAGCATGCCCGCCTTACATACACAAGGTCGTGGGTTCGATTCTTGCTACGACCGAACACCAAAAAGTTTTTCAGCGGTGGATTATCCCACCTCAGTAATGCTGGTGACATTTCTGAAGGTTTCAAAACTTTTCTAAGTGGTTTCACTGGAATGTGGAACGCCGTTCGGACTCGGCTATAAAAAGGAGGTCCCTTGTCATTGAGCTTAACATCGAATCGGGCAGCACTCAGTGATAAGAGAGAAGTTCACAAATGTGGTATCACAATGGACTGAATAGTCTAACTGAGCCTGATACTTCGGGCTGCCACATAAAGGGTGATACGGTCAAAATTTGGTCAAGGGAAAACGCGTGTAAATCGGTGAAATCGTTTATTTAAAAAATCAAATTAAATTTCTTTTTCAAGGTCAATTAGTACAAAATTCAGGAAAAATATTCAGTTAGGCTTTCGCTTTTCCAAATCCGAATTGCCGGGCCTCACGCTTGACACCTGCCATCAGATTTTGTACATCCACCTTGTCCACCTTCTTCGCCGCAGAAAGCCAGTTTGCCTTGAACTGCTGCTCGTCCTTAGGATTTTTTTTGGTCATCTTTAACTTCCGCTTGACAATATTGTGCCAAATCCGGCCAAAACAGTACGGAACAACCGTGTTTCTTCAGGAAAGGCAGCAGACTTTTATTCAAACACTCTTTCACGTAAATTCTTGGTCCCGGAAGTCCCGGAAGCTATGAAAATGCTGCTTTTCAAGCCAAAGGTACAGATGGCTTGCCAAACCACATATTTCTTTGCGAACTTTGACAGTTTTATGTGCTTGAAAATATCTGTTACCTTTCCCCTTACTTTTGCCGTATCGTCGGCATCGTCGTGTACAGCTTCCGGGATCGCGCTTTAGCGTCGTATTTTGTTTATCATCGCGATTTGGAGTCACTACCTTCTTGTAAGTCGATAGTCCGGCTCGTTTTTTGACTCGATGCGCGGTTGTAGACGATACACCCAGCTTATTTGCGGCATCTCGGAGAGAGAGGTTAGGATTTCGCTTGAAACTACCGGCAACTGTCTTTGTCGTCTCAGCGGCTTCCCCCGATCCAGACTTCCTGGCTGTCGACAAACGTTCCCCAAACACTTAAATTACATTTGTAAAGGTTGATTTGGCAACTTTTAGCGATTTTGCCAGCTTTGCGTTCGAGTAGCTCGGATTTTCGCGATGCGCGAGCAAAATTTTGATACGCTGCTCTTCTTGCTTGGACGGCATTTTGACAACTGGAGAGTGAATTCCAAAATCAAAATAGGAGCAACATTTTACACACACACACCTTCAAAACGAGGGGTGTTCAGGTTTTTTAAATGCAAAATTGAAAGAAATACGTCAAGTTTATATTGACCAAATTTTGACCGTATCACCCTTTAACCTAACCTAAGACGGAACTTAAGGTTCCTATGGGATACGTACAAACAAAGAAATAATACTTCCCTTTCTTATGACATTCAAACGGCCGACGAAGTCATCACTAGAGTCATCACTAGAGTCATCAATACCTAGGTTTTAAGAATGTCTCTTTTTAAAAAAAATGATTTTTTTTCTAAAACCGGTAGACGGTATTTTTTGAAACAAATAACCGGCATAACCGGTTTTCTCAAAAACACATAATTTTGAAAGAAAAATGTAATTTTATTGTCACAAATATAATTCGAAAATTTATTGAAAGATATACCCAATTTTTTAATTGCACATGTTTTGAGATGATTCCATTCCATTTTATTAAAATTCACAGATGTGTTTGCCTAAATCTGGCACTAAATTGGCAATTTTGCTAAATTTGATCCGATTTTTTCCAAATTCAATAGCGTTCGTCCCTGTAGCAAGAAAACGCCACATACCAAATTTCATCGAAATCGGTTAATAATTGCGACCGGAATCCTGCGAACAACAAATACATGGACGGACGGACGGACACTAAGCGCTAGATCGATCTAGGAGGTGATTCTGAGTCGATCGGTATATATTTTATGGGGTTTAAAATTAATATGTTTGGTAAGCGCATTTTTTTGGCAGATCAAAGTTATTATACCCTGACCACTATGTGGTTTAGGGTATAAATATAAAAAACCGAAACCAGGTTGTTGAGGCTTTGAAAACACCGGTTCTACCACTCCACCGAAAATAGGATTTTCACGAAAACTGCACGCAGAGAAGGCTTTAATACTGTTTAGGGCATTATCCCGATAATATCCGTCATTTATTTTGTCCCCAGGGTAAATGAATACGAGCGGGGAGCGACCATGGTCCGTTACAGCGGCCCTCCCTCAATATAGACCGATCTCCTGATCTAACTTATTGTGCGTTGCGATAGTCCAATTTTTATCCAATTTGCTAAAATTTCAAAATCTACATGTATTGTGGATCCATAAAAAAGTGCGCCCAATATGGTGTGTATTGGTCCATGGTTTGTCTAGCCCCCCATATAGCCCGATCTTCTGATTTGACTTCTTAGGCTTCTTGACATCGCAATTTTTATCCGATTTGCCTGAAATTAAAAATCTTGAGATATTTTGGGTCCATTAACAAGTGTGCCGAAGAAGGTATTTATCGGTCCATGTTTCGGTATAGCCCACATATAGCCCTATTAGATGTGATAATAAACTGAAGTTGGACTGATTGCTGACAAAAAAACAAGTCTGTAGAAATATCAGCACGTCATGTTTTAACTGGAGGATGTAGTGTGCACCCTCAAAAAAAATCGCTTCTCTAACATATGTTCCAAACATATTTTGCAGGAAGCACATATATTATTGGATACTGCCGAAACATTAATATGTTCGTTTTATGTGAGCATATTATATGTTTGGAAGCATTTTGAGTCCAAAAATAGTTTATGCTTGGAAGAATTCCCCAAGGAAGATTGTGCTCATTCCCTCACGTAATTTTCACTTCCACGAAATTTTTGAGTTCTTCGCATCTTTTTCTGTAATACAAATATGCTGTTTTTTATTTCAAATGTCTATTTTCTTGGTTCCGAATATTCATTCTAATATTCAAATTAAATAATATTTAGACTTAAGCATATTAAATTTTTGGCCTTATCATGAAACAGTTTTCCGAAACAACAAACAAGCGGTTTCCCAGAAATTGCTCTCATTTCATTCTCTCGCTCTGTTATGTTGATATCTTTTTATTCAACCCTCCCGGTTTCCATCTCTATTTCTTTCTCTATACTAACTCTCTCTCTGTCGCTCTCTGAATAAAGTATCCCAACAAATATATGTTTACTCGAAATTTGTAAATTTATATATGTTTACATTAACACATATTATTTTTATGAAATATTCATGCCCCAAACATAATATATTCTAACATATTAACATATGTGTCCCAAACATTTTGTGTTAGTTTAGGAACATTACATGTTTGTACTTAAATGTATTGTGTTTAAAAATTGTGCCCGAAACACATTTTGTTTATATCGGAACATACACGGATGAAAAAGGCTGTTTTTCATATGTTTGGCTATAAACATTATATGTTTGGAACACAAATTTTTAAACACAATATTTTTGAGTGCAAGCATATAATGTTCATAAACTAGCATAACATTTTTGGGACATATATGTTAATATGTTAGAACATATTATGTTTGGGACATAAAATGTTTGTAAATATAAAATGTTTGGATGCAAACATATATTAATTTAGAAATAGCCAATAAACATATATGTGTTCAGTAGCTTGGAGCGCTATTTAACAGGGAGCGATATTGAATTAAGTTGGTGGTTGTTGCTTGTTATTACAAAATTAACATTTTATTTTTCCTTGGGCAATTGATCAGCTACTTCTTTGATCCTTACATACTGTGTGGTCCGCTGTTCGAATCCCCGTCCGGCAAAAGGTAAAATTAAAATAAAAAAAATCATACAATTGAATAATTTCTTCTACAATGTTTGTATTACAGAAAAAGGTGCTAAGAACTAAAAAATCTCGTGGAAGTGAGAAAGATGTTGGGGAATATACAATTGGGCAGAAACAAAATTTTGAGCATTCAGGTCGAAAACCTATGTTGTTAGCACCTATATTACCTGTTTATTTTCATAATTCGTTATGATTGTAAATATATAAATAAATAAATAAAATTTTGAGCACAATATTGTTTGGGAGAATTTTTTTAAGCATATAATATTTTTGGGTGCAAAATGCTTCCAAACATATTATATGTTCACATAATAACATATTGTTTTTTGGAAGACAACATTATTGAATTTGGATGCAAAAATACAAAATGTTTGAAACTTAGACTACCCAAACATATATTGTTTAGACTAATATGCTTTCAAACATATTATATATTGGAAGAGATCAAACATATAAATGTTTGGGCAATACCCAAAAATGTATATGCTTGAAGCAAAATATGTTTGGGAGTATATGTTACAGAAGCGATTTTTTGTGAGCGTGTATGAAAAACATATTTTTCTAACAGTGTGATAACCAGAGTCAAACGGATTATAACCTCAAACTCAAAATTTTCGCATCTTGGGTTCGTAAAACATAAGACCTATTGTTTAGAAATACCTCCATCCTAAACACGTGACTGAATGGTCTGACGGGGCAAGGAAAACGGAAACTCTTTTATAAGAAACATTTGTTCGTTCGTGTGAAAATTTAATTGTACTCAATTTTTTAAGATTTCCATAATGTTTTGTTACTTTTTATACCCTAAACCACATAGTGGTCAGGGTATAATAAGTTTGATCGGCCAAAAAATGCGCCTACCAGAAATATTGATTTTAGACCCCATAAAATATATACCGATCGACTCAGAATCACCTCTTGAGTCGATCTAGCGCTTGGTGTCTGTCCGTCCGTCTGTCCATGTATTTGTTGTTCACAAGATTCCGGTCGCAATTATTAACCGATTTTGATGAAACTTGGTACAGGGAGTTTTTGAATTTGGAAGAAATCGGATCAAATTTAGATATAGCTCCCATATATATGTATCGCCCGATTTCGACAAATGGGGTCACGTTGCGCGTTTTTTTAAACGGATCGTCACCAAATTGGGCAAAAGGTAATCTTTTCCATCGCTCTTCAAGTCTGCAAAATTTCATCCAAATCGCTTCAGATATAGATATAGCTCTCATATATATGTATCGCCCGATTTTCCCAAATTTGGCCACAAAACCTTTATTTATCAACCGATCTTACTCAAAGTTGGCTAAATATAATCTTCTATAGCACTAACTATATGTGCAAAAAATCATCGAAATCGGTTCAGATTTAGCTATAGCTCCCATATATATGTACCGCCCAATTCTTTTAAATTTGGCCATAAAACCCTTATTTATCAACCGATGTTACTAAAAGTTGGCTAGGTCCAGTCCTCTATAGCACTAATTATATGTGCAAAATTTCATCAAAATCGGTTCAGATGTAGATATAGCTCCCATATATGTATCACCCGATTTTGAAAAATTTGCCCCTAATAACCTTATGTTTGACCTTACAGGCCTCATTTCTTAACTGATCTTACTCAAATCTTGCACAAGGTAACCTTTTGTGGTATTAACAAAACCGGCAAAATATTATGTAAATTGGTTCAGATTTAGATATAGCTTCCATATATATGCATCGCTCGATTTTCCCAAATTTGGCCATAGTACTCTTATTTATTAACCAATGTTACTCAAATTTCAAATTTTGATGTACTAGCCGATCATACTTATACGTACTTGTAGCTCTTACATAAGAATATTGCTCGATTTTTACAAAATTTGTATTTATTACCCACACTAATTTAACGATTTTCTCTTTTTTTATAATGGGCTCAATATTAGTGGCATACTAACTCCGTAGGCGCAATATCAACACAGCCAGTGTTGCTAGAAGTAGGGGAAATTCCCTATATGTATGGTTTTTCTAATATTTAGCGTCTTGTAGGGACGTAGGGCCACAATGTAGGGCATTTTCACTCAACACAATTTGTAATAATTTTTACATTTTGGTGGCTCTATAGGAGGAAATTAGAAGCCGGCAAGGCTTGATCTTTAACAATGTGTGGCAAACTTTATTCCTGTAGTGAATTTTGTCAACATTTTATTTCTATAGAACATTTTGTCAAAATTGTACTTCTATAGAATTTTTTTTCAAAATATTATTTCTATAAAAAATGTCCTCAAAATTTTATTTCTGTGGATTTTTTTCTCAAAATTTTATTTCTCTAGAATTTATTGTCAAAATTTTATTTCTATAGAAAAATTTCTCACAAAAATTTGTTTATAGAAACTTTTTCCAAAATTTTATTTTTATAGAGATTTAACAAAAAAGATTACTAATTTGGGTAGAATTCTACCAACTGTGGCAACCGTGGTGGTAATACAAATTTATATTCTAAGTTATATACGTTGCATATTCATGTTTTAAGATAATAAAGTACTTAGAACCATTTTTGTTTTGTAAAATTTTTTAAATTTAACGGAAAATATAGTAGGGAAAATTGTTTGGGAATGTATGGGAAAGTAGGCAACTTTTTTGGTCCTTGTAGGGTAAACCGAACATTTTCCCTGGCAACATTGACTATGAGCAATAATCAGATTGACACAAAGCACCCATAGACATGTACCCCTTAATTTTCTTAAATATGCAACTGCGGTTTATTTCCCAGACCTATATGTTACCCCACAAATGCTTATGATTACTAATTCTGTAATGGTGGTTTAGAGTATGATATAGTCGGCCCCGCCCGACTTTCTACTTTACTTACTTGTTTTTTTTTTTTTTTTGAAATTTATTAACATTTTTCAAAAAAAAAAAATTAACTAAAAGTTAAAAATCATCAATCAATCAAATAATCAAAATCGTGAACAGGATATTATCTTGGTGGATGATATTGTTCATCATTATTAATTGTACATCTTTCTATTTATTTTGAAATAAACATCCGATCATTTACTTAAAGAAAAAATGCAATTTTTCTTTGAATACCAAACTAACACCTATTATTGGAAACCAAGGCCGTATTCAGGGGGGGGGGATGTGGGGGATCAAACCCCCCCCGAAATGAATGAATATTTTTATATAAATAAATATATATTTTTAGCTGCATAGAAAAATCTTATCGAAGATGTTGAAGAAAAGCTGGAGGTTTTATTTTGAAAAACGCTTACCTATAAAACTTGCACAAATCATAGAATACTAGTTGAAAAGCCCGTCAAACGATGGTCGAAAAAAACAAATTGTTTTTGTTCTCGCACCACAAATTTCACTTTTGGAAAATGTCTTTCTGCTTTTTATTTGTGTTTGTTGTTCTTTTTGTGAACATGTCTCGCTTTGTTTGGCCATAGCAACAACAACGAAACAGCCAAACACACATGTGTAAATGAAATGGCGCAAAACCTGCGAAAAGAACCTGCCTAATTCAGCGATGGAAGTACTTGGAGAGTGCAATAAAGAGATATTTCCAAATGTGCATATTCTTTTAAAAATTTTGGTCACTTTGCCAGTTACTCATGGAAAATACAATTTTTAAGAAAGTACAAAAAGGTATTTTTTGAGCGGAAAGGTACTTTTTACTAAATTTCAACAAAAATTTCACTGGAAAATTATTGTCAATAGACTAAATTTTAAAGAAAATTAAATTTTGACAAAATTTTCTATATAAATAAAATTTTGCAAAAATTTTCTATAGAAATAAAATTTTGCAAAAATTTTCAATAGAAATAAAATTTTGCAAAAAAAATCTGTAGAAAAAAAATGTTGCAACATTGTTTCTATAGAAATAAAATTTTGCAAAAATTTCCTAAAGAAACAAAATTTGTACAAAATTTTCAATTGAAATAAAATTTTGACAACATTTTCTACCGAAATAAAAAATCGATAATATAGAATCGCATTCTTTTTTCGACTAAAACATTCTTGAAGTTCAATAAAATCCTGTTTTTGACTATATCTTTTACAAAATCGAGATTTTCTTCCCACATGAATATGTCTGTTTTGCCATATTTGTAAAAGACTATTACCAAATAAGGTTGATAAAGACTTTTTCAAAATATTAAAATATTTTGTCAAAGCTATTGTACCATAAATCTGATATCGACTCAAAAATGTCTACAAAAAAGGTACTAAATCATTCGCGGGAGTACTACGGTACTGACCGGGGTGAAAAAGTATTGAAAAAATTACTATAGTACTGCATTTTCCATCCCTGCAGTTACTACGTACTCATCCGAACTTTCATTTTCAATAATGAAGAGATTAAAGATGTATCTTAGAAATTCGACTAGCGAGAGTAGACTCAATGGATTGGCATTAATGTCGGTTCATCGCCGAATAAATGTGCCGACTGAAGAAGTAATTGATTTATTTGCTGCCCAAAAAGCCCGTCGGCTCAATTTAATATTATAAAACAAGTAAGTAAAGTCTAAAGTCGGGCGGGGCCGACTATATTATACCCTTCACCCCTATGTAGGCCAAAATTTGTGTTACCATTTCAACTACTTCACATTTGCTGGAAGCTATAAAAGGAGACAATTTTTTTACTTCTACAAAATCTCTAGAATTAAAATTTAAATCGGCTAACGCTATCCAGTTAATAGGAGGAAACTTCTATTGAAAATGGGTCTAAAATATGTAACAGTCTACACTGAAAAAAAAGCATGCCCGTTACCAAAGATTTTCTCTTTACTTTAAAAATTTTGGTATTGATTCCGAGCCAAAGAAGCGGAGAATAAAAGTAAAGATACTTTTAAGACACAATTCTCTTTGAAATTTAGGTTTTGTGTTCTTGCTTCTACACGGATGAAAGACTGTTTTTCATATGTTTGGCTATAAACATTATATGTTTGGAACACAAATTTTTAAACACAATATTTTTGAGTGCAAGCATATAATGTTCATAAACTAGCATAACATGTTTGGGACATATATGTTAATATGTTAGAACATATTATGTTTGGGACATAAAATGTTTGTAAATATAATATGCTTGGATGCAAACATATATTAATTTAGAAATAGCCTATAAACATATATGTGTTTAGTAGCTTGGAGCGCTATTTAACAGGGAGCGATATTGAATTAAGTTGGTGGTTGTTGCTTGTTATTACAAAATTAACATTTTATTTTTCCTTGGGCAATTGATCAGCTACTTCTTTGATCCTTACAAACTGTGTGGTCCGCAGTTCGAATCCCCGTCCGGCAAAAGGTAAAATTAAAATAAAAAAATCATACAATTGAATAATTTCTTCTACAATGTTTGTATTACAGAAAAAGGTGCTAAGAACTAAAAAATCTCGTGGAAGTGAGAAAGATGTGGGGGAATACACAATTGGGCAGAAACAAAATTTTGAGCATTCAGGTCGAAAACCTATGTTTTTAGCACCTATATTACCTGTTTATTTTCATAATTCATTATGATTGTAAATATATAAATAAATAAATAAAATTTTGAGATTTTTTTTAAGCATATAATAATTTTGGGTGCAAAATGCTTCCAAACATATTATATGTTCATATAATAACATATTGTTTTTTGGAAGACAACATTATTGAATTTGGATGCAAAAATACAAAATGTTTGGAACTTAGACTACCCAAACATATATTGTTTAGACCAATATGCTTTCAAACATATTATATATTGGAAGAGATCAAACATATAAATGTTTGGGCAATACCCAAAAATGTATATGCTTGAAGCAAAATATGTTTGGGAGTATATGTTACAGAAGCGATTTTTTGTGAGCGTGTAGGAAACAAATTTTAATTTTTCGTTTTTTTTTCACCTTTATTTCTTCATATGATATCAATGTCCTTTAAAAACGAATTAACGACAACTTTATTTTCTAAATTCAGAATCGACTTCCAGTAGAAATTATGCTATGTTTCAAGTAGAAAACATCTATAAAATACCAATGTGGTATCACAATGGACTGAATAGTCTAAAAGAGCCTGATACATCGGGCTGCCACATAACCTAACCTAACTTATCTATAAAATAAAGTGTTGAAAAACATATCCTATTTTTGAACGATTTTTGCTTTGTAGTCAAGATGCAAAAAGACAACAAATTAAAAGACAATTTCATTAATTTTAAAGACTTTTTCTGAATTTTTAAAGTCAAGTTGACCTTACCCCAAAAAATTTTTCTTTCATGTTATGATACCCATTTTTAAGTCAAATCACTTAATTATAAGGACAATACGACTTCATTTATTTCAGTGTACTTCCCAACTCTGGTGTACGTATATATGGGAGCTATATATAATCTGAATCGATTTTGACTAAATTTGACATGTATAGTTAGAATAATAATTCTGCTATCTATGCGAAATTTCACGTAAATGGGAGTATAACTTTGGCTCCCCTGGTCATATGAGTGCAAATCGGGCGGAAGATATATATGGGAGCCATGTCTTAATCTGAACCGATTTCAACCAAATTTGGCACAATTACCGATACTACTAAACGTACTTCTTGTGCGAAATTTGAAGCAAATCACGGCAAAACCCTGGATTTTGAGGCCATATAAGTTCAAATCGGACGAAAGATATATATGGGAGCTATATCTAAATCTGAATCGATTTTGACCATATTTGGCACATACAATAGTATCGTTAAAAGTACCGCTTGTGCAAAATTTGAAGTAAGTCAGGCAACACTCGGGCTTTTGGGACCATATAAGTCCAAATCGGGCGAAAGATATATATGTGAGCTATATCTAAATCTGAACCGATTTTAACAAAATTTGACACACGTAACAATACTATTAAATGTACCCCTTGTGCAAAATTTGAAGCAAATCACGGCAAAACTCTGGCTTTTGTGGCCATATAAGTTCAAATCGGACGAAAGATATATATGGGAGCTATATCTAAATTTGAACCGATTTCGATCAAATATACCAAGCATTGGTAGAATGTCAATTTTACACTCTGTGCAAAATTTCACGAAGATCGGTAGTAAACTTTGGCTTCTGTCGTCATATGAGTCTAAATCGGACGAAAGATATATATGGGAGCTATATCTAAATCTGAACCGATTTGGCTGATATTTTGCAGGATTTTCGAGATTCATAAAATATTTGGATGTACAGTATTTCAAGAAAATCCGTTGATAAACACGCTAACTACGACCAAATCGGGGATAAATATATATGGCAGCTATATCTAAATCTGAACCGATTTTTTCCAAAACCAATAGCGATTGTCTCTGTCCCAAAAAACATCCCTATGCCAAATTTGAGGACGATCGGACTTAAATTGCGAGCTGTACTTTGTGCACAAAATTACATATACAGACAGACGGACGGACGGACAGACAAACAGACGAACATCGCTAAATCGACTCAGAATTTAATTCTAAGCCGATCGGTATACTAAAAGATGGGTCTATGACCACTATTTCTTGGCGTTACATACAAATGCACAAACTTATTATACCCTGTACCACAGTAGTGGTGAAGGGTATAAATATTGTATACATACCTATGCCTAAATAAAATTTTTTACACATGAGATTATATGAATATTTTTTTTAAGTTG
This sequence comes from Haematobia irritans, assembly GCF_050003625.1. Taxonomy (NCBI): domain Eukaryota; kingdom Metazoa; phylum Arthropoda; class Insecta; order Diptera; family Muscidae; genus Haematobia; species Haematobia irritans. The sequence goes on from NC_134400.1 coordinate 172,437,418, forward strand.
AACCCCCCCCCCGAATTAAAATCCTGGCTACGGCCTTGTTGGAAACCCCTTATATACATGTGAATTTTTTCGAACCACTGTTCAGTACAAATTTGGTTGTTTGGTTTGAAGATTCATAGGAGGTAAAGAAAACCCGCTCGTTTTCCCTCCCAATACGATTTCATCTCCTACAAGTAAGCACTTAATTGCTTACAAGCATTCAAGAAATTATACAATTTTTCCTTGTGTCGTTTTCTGTTGCCGTTTGCTTGTTGTTGCAACAAATGTTTCTGAAAATTTTACAAAGTTATCTACAACAAATTCAACTTCAACGTGCAATAGTTGGGCCGACCAACAGCTATGCTATGACAATGCGCGCCTATACAAAAGCGAAAAGTGGCAACTTTAACCTGTATTGACGTAATCTTTCTTTTTGGATTCGATTAGTTCCTATTCGAATTTAGCAAATATTCGATTATTCTAACTAGTCAACAATTTTTGGGTGCCTGGTTTGAATTATCCGATACAATTTAGCCGATAAGTAAACAAATAAATACAGCCAAAATTTCGGACACGGCTTTGAATCGAATCGAGAGATAAGTTTGTAAAGGAGTTATACCAAAATATTGATCCATATAATTGGCATTACTCCTTTTGGATCCTCCAGATTAAAAAATAATATGGGAGCTATACTAATACACAAAATTAAAGTAAAAGGTGATACGGTCAAAATTTGGTCAAGGTAAAACGCGTGTAAATCGGTGAAATCGTTTAGTTAAAAAATCAAATTAAATTTCTTTTTCAAGTTCAATTAGTATAAAATTCAGGAAAAATATTCAGTTAGGCTTTCGCTTTTCTAAATCCGAATTGCCGGGCCAAGCGTGAGGCCCGCCATCAGATTTTGTACAGCCACCTTGTCCACTCTCTTCGCCGCAGAAAGCCAGTTTGCCTTGAACTGCTGCTCGTCTTTAGCAGTTTTTTTGATCTTCTTTAGGTTCCGCTTGACAATAGCCCAGTATTTCTCAATTGGGCGGAGCTCTGGCGTGTTGGGAGGGTTCTTGTCCTTGGGAACCACCTGCACGTTATTGGCGGCGTACCACTCCATGGCCTTTTTACCGTAATGGCAAGATGCCAAATCCGGCCAAAACAGTACGGAACAACCGTGTTTCTTCAGGAAAGGCAGCAGACGTGTATTCAAATACTCTTTCAAGTAAATTTCTTGGTTGACAGTCCCGGAAGCTATGAAATTGCTGCTTTTCAAGCCACAGGTACAGATGGCTTGCCAAACCAGATATTTCTTTGCGAACTTTGACAGTTTTATGTGCTTGAAAATATCTGCTACCTTTCCCCTTCCTTTTGCCGTATAAAACTCCTGTCCCGGAAGCTGCTTGTAGTCGCCTTTGACGTAGGTTTCGTCGTCCATTACCGCGCAGTCAAACTTCGTCAGCATCGTCGTGTACAACCTCCGGGATCGCGCTTTGGCCGTCGTATTTTGTTTATCATCGCGATTTGGAGTCACTACCTTCTTGTAAGTCGATAGTCCGGCTCGTTTTTTGGCTCGATGCACGGTTGTAGACGATACACCCAGCTTATTTGCGGCATCTCGGAGAGAGAGGTTAGGGTTTCGCTTGAAACTACCGGCAACTCTCTTTGTCATCTCAGCGGCTTCCGGTTTTCGATTTCCCCCCGATCCAGACTTCCTGGCTGTCAACAAACGTTCCCCAAACACTTTAATTACATTTGTAACGGTTGATTTGGCAACTTTTAGCGATTTTGCCAGCTTTGCGTGCGAGTAGCTCGGATTTTCGCGATGCGCGAGCAAAATTTTGATACGCTGCTCTTCTTGCTTGGACGGCATTTTGACAACTGAAGAGTGAATTCCGAAATCAAAATAGGAGCAACATTCTACACACACACACCTTCAAAATGAGGGGTGTTCAGGTTTTTTAAATGCAAAATTGAAAGAAATACGTCAAGTTTATATTGACCAAATTTTGACCGTATCACCCTTTAGATCTTTATTTAGTACTTTAAATCATCAGTCTATACGGGACAATATCCAAATATGGGCCGCTATATACCAAATTTGGCACAGATCTTCATGGACATAAATACCTCTAGATTTTAAATTCTAATCTAATCGGATGAAAATTGCGGCTTTCATTCTCTCAAGGAGATAAATCGGGAGATCGGTTTATATGGAAGCTATATGAAAACATACCCCATTATATACTAAACTTGGCACAGCCCTTTATGATCCAAAGTAACTCTGGTCTTCAACTCGGACGTGCGACGACCATGCCCTCAAGAAGTCGATTCGGGAGATTGATCTATTTGGGACTATATAAAATAATGGGGCAATATATACCAAACTTAAACTTGAAGTACATCTGGACCTGAAATTTAAAACAAATCGATGGAAAAATGGGGCGGCCATGTCCTCACGAATTCAAATCTGGAGATCGGTCTATATGTAACCATATCGCAACATGGTCCGATATAGACCATCTTCAAACTTGACCTGACTGCAGACAAAAACCGAGATTACACGCAAAAAAATAATTTTTTCCTCCCAAACGAAATTTTAGACAAACAAAGTTCGTTTCTCATTTGCTTTTCCCTGTAAGGAAGTTTATTTGGCAGAATTCTTTTTGTGATAAACGTTTATTCTTTATCAGGATGTAAAAACAATTTCATAAAGACTAACTCAAACAATGTAGAAGCAATTATTCGATATTATAAATTTTCTTAAATTTTACCTTTCGCCGGGACGGAAAATCGAATCGCGGACCATGCAATTTGTAAGCCAACACACTATCCACTGAGCTATGTTGGTATTATTGTCATCAATAGACAATTATCCAATAAGTTATATTTATAAGCATAGCTAGCGGCGCCCACGAGCCGATTAAACAAACTTTATTTACCAGAGACATACATTTAGTTGGGCACCGTGGAGCAGTAGTAGCTACGTCCGCCTGCATGCCAAGGGTCGTGAGTTCGATCCCTGCTTCGACTGAACAACAAAAGGTTTTTTTTTTGTTTTTTTTTTACATATATTCCAGATATGTTCGGAAGATTCCGAAAATATGTTCAAAATTATATAGTACTATATTAAATTTTTACTATGAACTGTAAAATGTGTCTTATTAAAGACTTAAAGTCAGAAAAGAACAGTGCTTGATATAAACAAAATAGACTGTGTTGTTGGTCAAAAACATTTTTTTTTGAAAAAATAAAAGTTTAAAAATTTCGAAGCAATTCAAAAACCCTAGTTTAGTTTCTTTAGAAAAACTTGTCAAAATTGTGTTTCTGTAGTTGTTGTTGTTTCTACAATTTGGTTTTTATAGAAAATGTTGGCAAAAGTTTATTTCTACAGCAAATATTGTCACAAATTTGTTTTTATAGAAAATATTGTCAAAATATTGTTTCTATAGAAAATTTTGTCAACATTTTGTTCGTATAGAAATTCTGTAGAAAATCTTCTCACAATTTGGTTTATCACAATTTTGTTTCTTAAAAAAATTTTGTCAAAATTTTATAGCTAAAGAAAATTTTGTTTCTAGAAAAAATTTTGTCAACATTTTGTTCGTACACTGAAAAAAGGCGTGCCCGGTTCCAAAGATTTTGTCTTTACTTTAAACATTTTGGTATTGATTCCGAGTCAAAGTAGCGGAGAATACAAGTAAGACTATTTTTAGGACACAATTCTCTTTTAAATTTGGGGTTTGTGTACTTGCTTCTAGGAAGCAAATTTTAATTTTTCGCTTTTTTCTTCATATGCTATCAAAGTCCTTTAACCCTGGAAAGTCAAACACACTTTACGTCGACAATAGAATTTATCGTCGTCATTTTGACGAAGGATGACTGTCTAGGGTTACAAACGAGTTAACGACAACTTTATTTTCAAAATTAAGACTCGACTCCCAGTAGAAATTATGTTATGTTTCAAGTAAAAAACGTCTTTAAAATAAACTGTTGAAAAACGTGTCCTATATTTGAATCAGGACAATATTTTTTTCAGTGTACAGAAAAGTTTGTCAAAATTTTGCTTCTATAGACACTTTTGTCAAAATCTTGTTTTTTTTTTTTTTGAAATCTTTGTAACAATTTCCTTTCTATAGGAGCGTGATTACAATAGACATTCATTCACATAGACGGACTTCCTAGGATCGTCTAAGAATATCTCCCTGATCAAGAGTATATATACTTTATATAATCTGAAATCGATATTTTGATGTGTTACGAACGAAGTGACAAAATTATTATACCCCCATCACCATCCTATTGTGGTGGGCATAAAAATTGGCTATAATAAGTTTGTGCTGAATATGGAATATAACGACCCATATTTTGGAGCGACAGGCCTGTGCCCTCTGAAATTGTTTCGAATCCATAGAAAAATGTTTTGGCTAGAGGCCAAGGCAAATATTCGCTCGACTCTTCCCCGCGAAACAGAAAGCAGTGTACGTCCCTGGCCACAATACAGTCCGATATGCCCCTTTCATGGTATAATATCCACGGATATTTGTTCATCCGGTTTGCCTGAAATTAGAAATCTAGCAGAATTTTATGTCCACAAAGACCTGTGTCGAATTTGTTTTATATCGGTCGAAGTTTTGGTTTGATTTGATTTCTTTAGCTTATAGATACCGCAAGTTTTATCCAATTAGCTAGAAATTCGAGGGGAGTTTTTGATCCACAAACATCCGAGTCGAGTTAAGCTTATAGTGGTCTATAGTTTGCTATAGTCCCCATATCTCCACACCGATTGTTTAAAATGTTTCGATTAATTCAACAGCTTCGATTAACCATTATTTGGATACCCTAATCCCAATCTAGCAGCCAGAGCTACACAGAATATGATGATGGCTTTCGAATGGTAAAAGATCGAACGTTAAATGTAAGGAGATAAACGAAAACTTGTTTATCATGTCGACACGTATCTTTAAATGCGGTAAAATGCTTCTGCGATTGCGTTGTAACGCAACACAACGCAGCGACAAACGCCGTAAATATGTACGTCCCAAGACCAACGGCAAGAACTGTGACGTTAGACCCCAACATTAAGCAAGGATATTAAGAAAACGTATAACATATGAGTGTCGTATGTAATGTTGTGATGTAGCTACAACATTCATTTCGTCGTCGATATGACTTAGACACAAACTGGCCACTCCTTATTGGCAACCTACCTCCTCAATTGGGTTTTAGCTTCAACGAGAAGATTTGTCGTTGGGGATCATTACAACGCGTTGAATGAAGCCTTGGTTGCGTCTACGTGTGGCGAATTTCGCACATACACACAATGCGTTTTTAACGATGATAGTCATGGCAATATATTGACAACGAATATCGGTGGTTAGTGTCTCTTGCGCTGCCGCCAACTAGACATTCAGCCAGGAGGCGTATGTTGTGTAGTTGTTGCCTAGATTCGATAAAAATGAGAATGATGAAGTGTGCATGCCTTATGCTTAGCTCAAACGTTGTTGTCTACGACGATTAAGCAGCGACTAAACATGGAAAATTGTTGTAATTGAAGCCGACTTATCGTTCGATATTACCGCCTCAGTGTATTTGTTCTGTGAAGTTGTTTTCAAGTGATGTGATGTTTATGCGATTTCTTATGCTCGCATCTTATCAGCTTTACAACAAACGAAATCCCAAACATGTTGCCTGCCTTAAGTCTATAGAGTTTGCCTGAACTTCCATATAGGAGCAAAATGAGTTGATGTGTTATAGGTGTATGGTAGAAATATTGAACGCTTAGCAATTTCGAAATTTGATAGACGCAGCTAATGGTTGTGCTAATAACAGTGGTTCAACAATGTCAGGAGGATGCCATAAATTGAGTTGACAAATCTCGGATCTTATGTGCAAGCTATCGAGCCACCGTGGTGCAATGGTTAGCATGCCCGCCTTGGATACACCAGGTCGTGGATTCGATTCCTGCTTCGACCGAACACCAAAAAGTTTTTCAGCGGTGGATTATCCCACCTCAGTAATGCTGGTGACATTTCTGAGGGTTTCAAAGCTTCTCTAAGTGGTTTCACTGGAATGTGGAACGCCGTTCGGACTCGGCTATAAAAAGAAGGACCCTTGTCATTGAGCTTAACATGGAATCGGGCAGCACTCAGTGATAAGAGAGAAGTTTACCAATGTGGTATCACAATGAACTGAAGAGTCTAAGGGCGTTTTCGTTTCGCAAAAAATATGTTGCCTTGGTGTTACACTAGATTTTCCCTCATTGCATTTTCGACCAAATTATAGTGTCATTCCAAAGTTATTGTTAATTCATAATAATATGAGGGATGCAGGATCCAAAATCTATAACTGTATCATTTATATTTAGCAATCAATTTCGAGAATGTTGCACCTTTTTTCCCAATCGAAATCGCCATAAGTGAGCCTGATACATCGGGCTGCCGCCTAACCTAACCTAACCTACATCGGCTCGGGTGCGCCCCAAACTATGCTCCATATAACTGTTTGACAGTATGCGTTGCTTGTGCGTTGATGGCTATATCGATAATTGTCTGTTGATGACAATAACAGCTATGCAGCCCAGTGGATAGGGTATGGTCCGCCCATACAAACGGTATGGTCCGCGGTTCGATTCTCCGTCCAGGCGAGATTCTCTGAATCCGAATATATAAATCGAAAAATTTCTTCTATATTGTTTGTATTACCGACAAAGGTGCTAAGAACTAAATAAACCCCGTGTAAGTGAGCAAGATGTGAGGTAAGATGTAATTAGGCAGAAATTAAAAAAGATACACTGAAAGAAGAGTTTTCTTTTTTGAGGAACGAAATTTTAGACAAACAAAGTTTTCTTTTGAAGCTAATACATTTTCTTTAAAAACAAATAAAAAAGGTTAGACACAATCGTTTGATCGTTTACCATAAATACGGCTTCATTGGCTCTTAAAGAAAATGCTTTATATTAAAGGGGAATTTCGTTTGTCTAAAATTTCGTTCCGGAGGAAAGTATTTTTGCTTTGGGTGTAGTATTTATGAAATTGATTTTACATACTGTAAAAGAATCAACATTTATCACAAAAAGTATATACTTTTATTCCGAACAAACTTCCTTAAGCGAAAAGCAAATGGGAAACCATATTTGTTTGTCTAAAATTTCGTTTGGGAGGAAAGAATTATAGTTTTGCGTGCGCCGACATCACAAAACTAAGTAAATACTTTTCGACAATTTCAAGAAAATATATTAGACGTAACTAGTTTTTATTTTTTCACTTGTTAAAAAATTCTGAATTTGAAGGAAAAACTAAAGTTCTAAATCGAAAAAAACGCCATAAAAATAATCTACATTTAAACAAAACTTTTCTTCCTGGTTGTTTCACTGTTTTTTCAGTGTAACTCCACGAATTAAAATAGAATTAAATTGGCTTTAGCATCCTGGGGAGTTCACATTTTTTGAGTGTACCTAAAACTGTACCAAATTGGTCATAATTGCTAAACCATCCTATCCATATCAATAACTTGAGAACGCCATATTTTCTCTTTCGTACGTTGATGTAAAATTGATTATGTATTTTGGCGACCGAAAAAAAGAATTTTACAAATATACGTAACAAAACTAAAAATGAAAGTTGTTCCACATACCTTTCCGGCATCTTTCGTAAATTTGTTTCTACTCCCGACGAAGTACTTTTAAACCAGTCTTAAAAAATTCGCTTTTTGAGATAACACAATAGAAAACCTACAAAAAAGGAAAAAACCAATAAAAAATAAAATTGAAAATTTTTAACATGTGCCAGTTGATGTTTTTATTTTCATCGAAGATTGTTTTGCAAATTACAAGATTTTTTTAATTATTTGTTGAGTATAAATCAAAAAAAATATATATTAAAATAAAAATATACGCCGAAAATAACAAAATACAAAATTTAATACAAAATTTTTCCTCTGGTGAGAGTTGATATTGCGTTCTTCATTTCTTCACTTCAAGTCTAATAAAAAATTATTAAAATTTTAACAAGTATATACGACTGTAAGTTCGGCCAGGCCGAAGCTTATGTACCCTCCATCATGGATTGCGTAGAAACTTCTTCTAAACACTGCCATCCACAATCGAATTACTTAAGATGCGGTAACGCTTGCCGATGGCAAGGTATCTTAAAACCTCCTAACACCATCTTCTAAATTGTATGGAAGTCCATACGTGGTATAAATTAAATCAAAAAAGATCGATCCAATACGTATAGAATTCAGTTTGACAAAGTAGACATAAAATTTTGACGAAATTTTCTACAGAAATAAAATTTTAACAACATTTTCTATAGAAATAAAATTTTCACAAAATTTTCTATAGAAATAAAAATTTTGACAAAATATTCTATAGAAAGAAAATTTTGACAAAAATTTCTACAGAAATAAAATTTTAACAAAATTTTCTATAGAAATAAACTTTTGACAAAATTTTCTATAGAAATAAAATCTTGGTAGATTATTTGTGGCTCGAGTGGCAACCATGATTATGAACCGAATAAAATTTGAACAAAATTTTCTATAGAAATAAAATTTTGAAAATGATGAAAATTTTATTATGAACCGAATAAAATTTTAACAAAATTTTCTCTAGAAATAAAATTTTGACAAAATTCTCTATAGAAATAACATTTTGACAAAATTTTCTATAGAAATAAAATTTTGGTAGATTATTTTTGGCTCTAGTGGCAACCATGATTATGAACCGATATGGACCAATTTTTGTGTGATTGGACCAATTTTGGTATGGTTGTTGGCGACCATATACTAACACCACGTTCCTAATTTGAACCGGATCGGATGAATTTTGCTCCTCCAAGAGGCTCCGGAGGTCAAATCTGGAGAACGTTTTATATGGGGGCTATATATAATTATGGACCGATATGGACCAATTCTGGCACGGTTGTTAAAGATTATATACTAACACCATGTTCCAAATTACAACCGGCTTGGATGAAATTTGCTTCTCTTGGAGACTTCGCAAGCCAAATCTGGGGATCGGTTTATATGGGGGCTATATATAATTATGAAGCGATGTGGACCAATTTTTGCATGGTTGTTAGAGACTATATACCAACATCATGTACCAAATTTCAGCCGGATCGGATGAAATTTGCTTCTCTTTGAGGCTCCGCAAGCCAAATCTGGGGATCGGTTTATATGGGGGTTATATATAATTAAGGACCAATGTGGACCAATTTTTGCATGATTGTTAGAGACCATATACCAACACCATGTACCAAATTTCAGCCGGATCGGATGAAATATGCTTCTCTTAGAGGCTCCACAAGCCAAATCTGGGGATCGGTTTATATGGGGGCTATATATAATTAAAAACCGATATGGACAAATTTTTGCATGGTTGTTAGAGACCATATACCAACATCGTGTACCAAATTTCAGCCGGATCGGATGAAATTTTCTTCTCTTTGAGGCTCCGCAAGCCAAATCTGGGGATCGGTTTATATGGGGGCTATATATAATTATGGACCGATGTGGACCAATTTTTGCACGGTTGTTAGAGACCATATACCAACACCATGTACCGAATTTCAGCCGGATCGGATGAAATTTGCTTCTCTTGTAGGCTCCGCAAGCCAAATCTGGGGATCGGTTTATATGGGGGCTATATATAATTATGGACCGATGTGAACCAATTTTTGCATGGTTGTTAGAGACCATATACCAACACCATGTACCAAATTTCAGCCGGATCGGATGAAATATGCTTCTGTTAGAGGCTCCACAAGCCAAATCTGAGGGTCCCTTTATATGGGGGCTATACGTAAAAGTGGACCGATATGGCCCATTTTCAATACCATCCGACCTACATCGATAACAACTACTTGTGCCAAGTTTCAAGTCGATAGCTTGTTTCGTTCGGAAGTTAGCGTGATTTCAACAGACGGACGGACGGACGGACGGACGGACGGACGGACGGACGGACGGACGGACGGACGGACGGACGGACGGACGGACGGACGGACATGCTTAGATCGACTCAGAATTTCACCACGACCCAGAATATATATACTTTATGGGGTCTTAGAGCAATATTTCGATGTGTTACAAACGGAATGACAAAGTTAATATACCCCCATCCTATGATGGAGGGTATAAAAACAAAAGGTGAAATAGGTAAAAAACCATTTTTTTACCAAAAATTATATTTTTTATACCCTCCACCATAGGATGGGGTATATTAACTTTGTCATTCCATTTGTAACACATCGAAATATTGCTCTAAAACCCCATAAAGTATATATTCTGGGTCGTGGTGAAAGTCTATCTTAGCATGACCGTCCGTCCGTCTGTTGAAATCACGCTAACTTCCGAACGAAACAAGCTATCGACTTGAAACTTGGCACAAGTAGTTGTTATTGATGTAGGTCGTTTGGTATTGCAAATGGGCCATATTGGTCTACTTTTACGTACAGCCCCCATATAAACGGACCCCCAAATTTAGCTTGCAGACCCTCTAAGAGAAGCAAATTTCATCCGATCCGGCTGAAATTTGGTACATGGTGTTAGTATATGGTCTCTAATGGCCATGCAAAAATTGGTCCTAATCAGTCCATAATTATATATAGCCCCCATATAAACAGATCCCCAGATTTGGCTTGCGGAGCCTCTAAGAGAAGAAAATTTCATCCGATCCGGCTGAAATTTGGTACATGGTGTTAGTATATGGCCTCTAACAACTATGCAAAAATTGGTCCACATCGGTGCATAATTATATATAGCCCCCATATAAACCGATCCCCAGATTTGCCCTCCGGAGCCCCTTGGAAGAGCAAAATTCATCCGATTCGGTTGAAATTTGGTACGTGATGTTAGTATATGGTATCCAACAACCATGCAGGAATTGGTTCATATCAGTCCATAATTATGTAGCCCCATATAAACCGATCCCCAGAGTTGACCTCCGATGCCTTTTGGAGAAGCAAAATTCATCCGATCTGGTGGAAATTTGGTACGTGGTGGTAGTATATGATATTTAACAACCATTCCAAAAGTGGTCCATATCAGTCCATAATCATATATAGCCCCCATATAAACCGATCCCGAGATTTGATTTTGGAGCCTCTTGGAGGAGCAAATTTCATCCGAGTCAGTTGAAATTTGGTACATTGTGCTAGTATATGGTCGTTAACAACCATGCCTAACTAGGTCCATATAGGTCCATAGTTATATATAGCCCTCAGATAAATCGATCACACAAAAATTGGTCCATATAAAGTTCATAATTGTATATATCCCCCATATAAGCGACTCCCATATTTCAATTCTGGCTCCCTACGTACCGTACACAAGTCCATATCGATTCGTAATTATTTGTAGACTTACCTACACATAAACGCAAAAAAATAATTCTTTCCTCCCAAACGAAATTTTAGACAAACCAAGTTCGTTTCTGATTTGCTTTTCGCTGTAAGGAAGTTTATTTGGAAGAAAAGTATATACTGTTTGTGATAAACGTTTACTCTTTTCTAGGATGTAAAAACAATTTCATAAAGTCTAACTCAAAAAAAAAACTTTTCTGGCTAGTTGCATTTTCCCTCACATCTTTCTCACTTCCACGAGGTTTTTTAGTTCTTAGCGCCTTTTACTGTAATACAAACAATGTAGAAGAAATTATACGATTTTATAAATTTTTATAAATGTTACCTTTCGCCTGGACGGAGAATCGAACCGCGGACAATGCAATTTGTGAGCCAGCACACTATCCACTGAGCTACGTAGCTGTTATTGTCATCAATAGTTAACTATCCATATAAGTTATATTAATATAGCATAGCTTACGGCGCCCACGAGCCGATTAAACAAACTTTATTTAACAGAAACAAACATTTAGTTGGGCACCGTGGAGCAGTGGTTGCTACGTCCGCCTTGCATGCCAAGGGTCGTGGGTTCGAGCGCTGCTTCGACCGAACTCCAAAAAGTTTTTTTGTTTTTTTTTTTTACATATATTCCAGATATGTTCGAAAGATTCCGAAAAGATGTTCAACATTACATACTACTAAAGGGTGGTTAAATTGTAAGGGCCGATGTTGAATGTGAACCACACCTAAACTCCAAGTTTTTTTCCGAATTTTTTTTTGACATTTCTCTATTTCAGACATACTCAATTTGAACCATGGAGAGATGCACAATCCAACAACGTGTTAAATGGTTCCAAGAAATGGCAACAGTGGATGATCAATTTTCGAAGAAAATCATCTTCAGTGATGAGGCACATTTTCACCTCAGTGGATTCGTCAATAAACTGAATTGCCGCATTTGGGCGAATGAGAATCCAAGAGTGATTGTCGAAAAACCAATGCACCCACAAAGAGTGACTGTTTGGTGCGGTTTATGGGCTGGCGGCATCATCGGGCCGTATTTTTTCCAAAATGAAGCCGGTCAGGCAGTTACTGTGAACGGTGTTCGCTATCGTGAGATGATAACGAACTTTTTATGGCTCGAATTGGAAGATATGGATGAGGACGATATGTGGTTTCAACAGGACGGTGCCACTTGCCACACAGCTAACGAAACAATGGCTCTTTTGCGCAACAAATTCAATGGCCGTGTTATCTCACATAATGGCGATGTCAATTGGACGCCAAGATCATGTGATTTGACACCGTTGGACTTTTTTCATTGGGGTTATTTGAAAGAAAAGGTGTACGTCGATAAGCCAGCAACAATTCAAGAGCTAAAGGATGAGATAATTCGGCACATTAACGGCATAGAACCTCCATTATGCCTCAGCGTCATCGAAAATTTGGACCATCGGATGAAGGTGTGCCACCGAGGTCGCGGCGCCCATTTAGCCGATATTTTGTTCCATACATAATTGAGTAATACCATTTTATCATAATAAAATAAAATTACAATAATTTCCTAAATAGTTTGTGTTTTATTCAAAATCAACATCGGCCCTTGAAATTTGAACCACCCTTTATATTAAATTTTTACTATGAACTGTAAAATGTGTCTTATTAAAGTCAGAAAAGAACAGTGTTTGATATAAACCAAATGGACTGTGTTGTTGGTTCAAAAATATTTTTTTATTGAAAAATAAAAATTTTGTAACAAACGAATTTTTTTGGTGATAAAAGTTTAAAATTTTCGAAGAAATTCAAAAAACTCTAACAAAAGAAAAACGTTTTCGGTACACGTTTTCCAAACGTTTTTTTTTTTTTCTTTGTGTGAACCTTTTTTGTTTATTATATACCACGTATGGACTAGCTCACAATTTAGAAAACGATTTAAGATACCACAAGCCAAGTAATTCGATTGTGGATGACAGTCTCTCGTAGAAGTTTCTACGCAATCCATGGTGGAGGGTACATAAGATTCGGCCTGGCCGAACTTACGGCCATATATACTTGTTCTTCATTCAAATGAACTTCCAAGGCACAACTTCTAAAGCAATGAAAAGGATCCGAAAACGTAATACTTTCGTCCTATTGCAAGCCCTTGTAAACTTCATTGGAGATGATCGAGAAAATGGGGATTAAAAACTACTTTCTCTTTCCCTTGTTTTCTGGGTATTGAGTTGTTTTTTAGTCTGAAAGACTGAAATTTTCAAATTTTTACTTTCATTTTCAAATTTTTACTTCAATTTTATGTATGCACAGAAAAAAATATCTCCAAAATATTTCCAATTAAAAAGCTAATTGAAGTTGAATTTTTTTTCAATTAATAAATTAATTGGTACAATTAACTTTTTAATCAAGATAGCAACATTAAGTTAATTAAGTCAATGATTGAAAATTTTAAAATTTTTAATTAAAAAGTTAATTGATACAATAAACTTTTAATCATATTCGGAAGACTAAGTCAGTTAAAAAAGTGATTAACATTTTTTTAAATTTTTCATTAAATTTTTTTTTCAAACAATCAATTGTTAATCCAAATAAAAATTCTAAGCCAATTCAAAAGGTAATTGAAAATAGTTACCTTTTTTTTAATTAATAAATTAATTGGGTTTTGCAATCAACATCAATTAAATTTTTAATTGAATCAATTAAAAAATTAATTGAAATTTGGTAATGAAATCAATTAATTATTTAATCAAGATTTTTTTCTATGCCCAATTAAAACTGTGATTGATACTATCATTTTCGTGATTGAAGACATTTCAATTAAAAAATTAATTGGATCAATTAATTTCGTGATTGAATCAGAAAAAAAAAATTTTTTTGTGTGTGTGTATAATCTTTTGTATTCGTATACCACCGAAAGTTCAAGATCCCTGACCCTCTTTGTTACATTTCTCCTGGCCTAACCCAACTACGTGGTGGAAAATATGTGACCTGAACCTAACGCACCATGACTGGCACAATGGACGGTATAGTCTCAGTGAGCCCGAAAATAAATCGAGTTACCACTTTATGACTGGCTTAGCCAAAAATTCTTTTTGGTGTGCCTAAAGAGTTTCTGTGTATCCCTATATTAATTTCAACTAGCAATGGTATACACTTAAAAAACAATGAACAATGAACATTTTGATTAGTTTTCGAAAATTTTAACTAAACTGTATTACAAACGCAAAACAATATATTTTTCGACAAATTCAAGAAAATTTATTAGATATATGTTTTTTTTTTTTTTGATTTCTTAAAGAAACTTTCGTAGTTTGAAGGAAAAAATTTGAGTTAAAAATTGCAAAAATATCTTTAGTTCCATACAAAGTTCAAGATGGGCCCATTATTGGAAAAATGTAAAAATTTTAAGAAATTCTGAATCATTTTGTGGGAGACACGAATTTAGTAAATCTTTTCGCTTTGGGCTTCGCCTTTTTAGTTATTTTAACTAACGAACGCAAAAAATTATTAAACTCAAGGCAACTTTCTCAATTTTAGGTCCCTACATGTTTATACCCTTCACCACTACTGTGGTACAGGGTATAATAAGTTTGTGCATTTGTATGTAACGCCAAGAAGTAGTGGTCATAGACCCATCTTTTAGTATACCGATCGGCTTAGAATTAAATTCTGAGTAGAATTAAATTCCGTCTGTCTGTCTGTCTGTCCCTCCGTCTGTCTGTATATGTAATTTTGTGCACAAAGTACAGCTCGCAATTTAAGTCCGATCGTCCTCAAATTAGGCATAGGGCCGTTTCTTGGGACAGAGACAATCGCTATTGGTTTTGGAAAAAATCGGTTCAGATTTAGATATAGCTGCCATATATATTTATACCCGATTTGGTCATAATTAGCATGTTTATCAACCGATTTTCTTGAAATACCGTACATCCAAATATTTTATGAATCTCGAAAATCTTGCAAAATATCAGCCAAACCGGTTCAGATTTAGATATAGCTCCCATACATATCTTTCGTCCGATTTAGACTCATATGACCACAAAGGCCAAAGTTTACTACAGATCTTCGTGAAATTTTGCACAGACAGTAGAATTGACATTCTACCAATGCTTGGTAAATTTGATTGAAATCGGTTCAAATTTAGATATAGCTCACATATATATCTTTCGCCCGATTTTGACTTATATGGTCTCAAAAGCCAGAGTTTTGCCCTGACTTACTTCAAATTTTGCACAAGCCGTACTTTTAAAGATACTATTGTATGTGCCAAATATGGTCAAAATCGATTCAGATTTATAGCTCCATATATATCTTTCGTCCGATTTGAACTTATATGGCCTCAAAATCCAGGGTTTTGCCGTGATTTGTTTCAAATTTTGCATTTAGTAGTATCGGTAATTGTGCCAAATTTGGTTGAAATCGGTTCAGATTTAGATATGGCTCCCATATATATCTTCCGTCCGATTTGCACTCATATGAACAGGGAGGCCAAAGTTATACCCCCATTTACGTGAAATTTCGCATAGATAGCAGAATTATTATTCTAACTATACATGTCAAATTTAGTCAAAATCGGTTCAGATTATATATAGCTCCCATATATACGTACACCAGAGTTGGGGAAATATGGTAGACTGTTACACATTTTAGACCCATTTTCAATGGAAGTTTCCTCCAATTAACTGGATAGCATTAGCCGATTTAAATTTTAATTCTAGAGATTTTGTAGAAGTAAAAAAATTGTCTCCTTTATATAGCTTCCTTCAAATGTGAAGTAGTTGAGATGGTAACACAAATTTTGGCCTACATAGGGGTGAAGGGTATAATATAGTCGGCCCCGCCCGACTTTAGGCTTTACTTACTTGTTTTAAATTAAATTGGTTTTAGTGCTTTATAGGGTTCACTTTTTTTGAGTGTGGAGAAAGCCTCCAAATTCAATCATGAAGAAGGTCCCCTACAATTTATCGCCGGTTATCATTACTAAATGACGTTAGATATAGTTGATGCTCATGCGACGATGATACTACGTTGAATTGTAACCACAGCTGTTGTTCTCGTCAACGCTACATCTTTGCTTGTAGTGGCCACATGAACATTTGTCGGAGAATCACTTATTTGCCTTTTTTGCCGCTTGTCTGCATTTTGAATGTTGATTACTGCAGTTGCAAATTTCCATTTGGCGACATAAAAATGCAAAACGACACCTTTTTTTCTTCATACAATGACAAAAATTCCTCCAATATGAAAATGAAACAAAGTTGAGAAAAGAAATTCTCCAAGATGTTAGCTTGGTATGCACTCCAAACAGAAGAAAAAAATCTAAACTGTCCATTTCAAGTGCTTTGTCCATTTTTGTAACGCAGCTCCAGCAGCCGGGGCTATGATGTCCAGACCTGTATGTGTCCAATGCTTGGTATGGGAAGTGCCCAATACTGAAGCTGAACGTATCCACTGAAGCTTTTGTGATAGCATGAATGCATCAAAACGCATAAAACGGTCAATTTGTTAATGTTTGCTCTGTGTAATAAAAACTGATTTTATGGTTTGGTGTGTTGCTTGATATGCGGCACATTATTGAAATGAGTTCATGTTTTTCGATTTGATTATTTATTATGTTGTTGATAGTTTTGGTGATTTCTCGCCTTGTGATGCTGCTTCTACCACATATGGCATAGATTATATTGATGACATATAGGTTGACATAATCCACAACATTGCCCGCTGCAATGGCTATTCACAGATTTTGATATTGTTTATGTTTCATAATTTTTTTATACCCTAAACCATATAGTGGCCAGGGTATAATAAGTTTGATCGGTCAAAAAATGTGCCTACCAGAAATATTGATTTTAGACCCCATAAAATATATACCGATCGACTCAGAATCACCTCCTGAGTCGATCTAGCGCTTGGTGTCCGTCCGTCCGTCCGTCCGTCTGTCCATGTATTTGCTGTTCACAGGATTCCGGTCGCAATTATTAACCGATTTTGATGAAATTTGGTACAGGGAGTTTTTTGGGCACAAGGACGAACGCTATTGAATTTGGAAGAAATCGGATCAAATTTGGATATAGCTCCCATATATATGTATCGCCCGATTTCGACAAATGGGGTCACGTTGCGCTTTTTTTCAAACGGATCGTCACCAAATTTGGCAAAAGGTAATCTTTTCCATCGCCCTTCAAGTTTGCAAAATTTCATCCAAATCGGTTAAGATTTAGATATAGCTCTCATATATATGTATCGCCCGATTTTCACAAATTTGGCCACAAAACCTTTATTTATCAACCGATCTTACTCAAAGTTGGCTAAATATAATCTTCTGTAGCACTAACTATATGTGCAAAAAATCATCGAAATCGGTTCAGACTTAGCTATAGCTCCCATATATATGTACCGCCCGATTTTTCTAAATTTGGCCATAAAACCCTTATTTATTAACCGATCTTACTAAAAGTTTGCTAGATCCAGTCCTCTATAGTACTAACTTTATGTGCAAAATTTCATCGAAATCGGTTCAAATTTAGATATAGCTCCCATATAGGTTAGGTTAGGTTAGGTTATGTGGCAGCCCGATGTATCAGGCTCACTTAGACTATTCAGTCCATTGTGATACCACAGTGGTGAACTTCTCTCTTATCACTGAGTGCTGCCCGATTCCATGTTAAGCTCAATGACAAGGGACCTCCTTTTTATAGCCGAGTCCGAACGGCGTTCCACATTCCAGTGAAACCACTTAGAGAAGCTTTGAAACCCTCAGAAATGTCACCAGCATTACTGAGGTGGGATAATCCACCGCTGAAAAACTTTTTGGTGTTCGGTCGTAGCAGGAATCGAACCCACGACCTTGTGTATGCAAGGCGGGCATGCTAACCATTGCACCACGGTGGCTCCCATATATGTATCGCCCGATTTTGAAAAATTCGCCCCTAATAACCTTATGTTTGACCATACAGGCGTCATTTCGTAACTGATCTTACTCAAATCTTGCACAAGGTAACATTTTGTGGTATTAATCAAACCCGCAAAATATTATGCAAATTGGTTCAGATTTAGATACAGCTTCCACATATATGCATCGCTCGATTTTCCCAAATTTGGCCAAATTTCAAATTTTCATTTGGTATATTATCGATTCCCGACTATATATATATATATATATATATATATATATATATATATATATATATATATATATATATATATATATATATATATATATATATATATATATATATATATATATATATATATATATATATATATATATATATATATATATATATATATATATATATATATATATATATATATATATATATATATATATATATATATATATATATATATATATATCGTGCTGAGATTTTGCACAAACTCGTCTTTTGTCTGCAGGCAGGTCAAGTTCAAAGATGGGCTATATCGGTCCAGGTTTTGTCCCCATATAAACCGACCTCCCGATTTGGGGTCTTGGGCTTATAGAAATCGTAATTTTTATCCAATTTGCCTGAAATTATGACCATCAAGAGGTGTGCCAAAAATGGTGAGTATCGGTCCAGTATAGCCCCCATAAGAACGATCTCCTGATGTAACTCCTTGGGTTTCTAGAAACCGTAGCTTTTATCTGATTTGCCGGAAATTTTAAATATTCTGGTATTTTAGGCTCACAAAAACGTGTATCGGATTAAGTTTTTATCGGTCCATTTGGTAATGCCTCCATATACACCGACTTCACTTATTGAGGGTGTAGAAGGCGTACTGATCATGAAAATTGCTTGAAACTCAATGTAAAATTTCCAGATTTTACTTCTACAGATTTAAGATTTCAAATCAAGACGTTATTTTATAATTTTCTTGCACACTTACAAGAGATGTTAATGATTCCTCTAAAACTCAAACAAAAATGGTTCTTATAATCCAGAATCTGATATAGTCCTCATAGGTGAAATCTTTAAATTTATCTTCGGGAAGTGCCCTCAAGTCCTCAAGCCCTCCTGAAATTTCAAAGGAAACCCTAATATTTGGTTCATGGTGGTGGGTATTTAAGATTCGGCCCGACCGAACTTAGTGCTGTATATACTTGTTCATATTTGTTTTGGGGCAATTTTCATGGTGCTATGGTACAATTCGTTACCCGTAACCGGACGAAAGAGACTGCTTTTTAATGTTTGGGTGTAAATATTATATATTTTGAACTCAAATTTGTAGCATATGTTTGGGACATATATGTTAATATCTTAGAACATATTATTCTTGGGACATAACAATTTATACCCTCCACCATAGGATATATTAACTTTGTCGTTCAGTTTGTAACACATCGAAATATTGCTCTAAGACCCCATAAAGTATATATATTCTGGGTCGTGGTGAAATTCAGAGTCGATCTAAGCATGTCCGTCCGTCTGTTGAAATCACGCTAACTTCCGAACGAAACAATCCAGTTGAAATTTAGTACGTGGTGTAAGTATATGGTCTCTAAAAACCATGCAAAAACTGATCCATATCGGTCCATAATTATATATAGCCCCCATATAAACTGATCCCCAGATTTGACCTCCGGAGCTCTTGGAGAAGAACATTTCTTCCGATTCGGTTGAAATTTGGTACATTGCGCTAGTATATAGCCGCGAAAATTGGTCCATATCAGTCTATAGTTATATATAGCCGATCGCCAATCACACAAAAATTGGTCCATATCGCCAAAAATAATCTACCAAAATTTTATTTCTATAGAAAATTTTGTCAAAATTTTATTTCTATAGAAAATTTTGTCCAAATTTTATTTCTATAGAAAATTTTGTCAAAATTTTATTTCTATAGAAAATTTTGTCAAAATTTTGTTTCTATAGAAAATTTTTTCAAAATTTTATTTCTATAGAAAATTTTGTCAAAATTTTGTTTCTATAGAAAATTTTGTCAAAACTGAATTATATACGTATTTAGTCGGCCTTTTTATACCCTCCATCATAGGATGGGGGTATATTAACTTTGTCATTCCGTTTGTAACACATCGAAATATTGCTCTAAGACCCCATAAAGTATATATTCTGGGTCGTGGTGAAATTCTGAGTCGATCTAAGCATGTCCGTCCGTCCGTCCGTCCGTCCGTCCGTCTGTTGAAATCACGCTAACTTCCGAACAAAACAAGCTATCGACTTGAAACTTGGCACAAGTAGTTGTTATCGATGTAGGTCGGATGGTATTGAAAATGGGCCATATCGGTCCACTTTTACGTATAGCCCCCATATAAAGGGACCCTCAAATTTGGCTTGTGGAGCCTCTAACAGAAGCATATTTCATCCGATCCGGCTGAAATTTGGTATATGGTGTTGGTATATGGTCTCTAACAACCATGCAAAAATTGGTCCACATCGGTCCATAATTATATATAGCCCCCATATAAACCGATCCCCAGATTTGGCTTGCGGAGCCTAAAAGAGAAGCAAATTTCATCCGATCCGGCTGAAATTTGGTACATGGTGTTGGTATATGGTCTCTAACAACCGTGCAAAAATTGGTTCACATCGGTCCATAATTATATATAGCCCCCATATAAACCGATCCCCAGATATGCCTTGCCGAGCCTCAAAGAGAAGAAAATTTCATCCGATCCGGCTGAAATTTGGTACATGATGTTGGTATATGGTCTCTAAGAACCATGCAAACATTGGTCCACATCGGTCCATAATTATATATAGCGCCCATATAAACCGATCCCCAGATTTGGGTTGCGGAGCCTCAAAGAGAAGCAAATTTCATCCGATCCGCCTGAAATTTGGTACATGATATTGGTATATGGTCTCTAACAACCATGCAAAAATTGGTCCACATCGGTTCATAATTATATATAGCGCCCATATACCGATCCCCAGATTTGGCTTGCGAAGTCTCCAAGAGAAGCACATTTCATCCAATCCGGTTGTAATTTGGAACATGTTGTTAGTATATGATCTTTAACAACCGTGGCAGAATTGGTCCATATTGGTCCATAATTATATATAGCCCTCATATAAAACGTTCTCCAGATTTGACCTCCGGAGCCTCTTGGAGGAGCAAAATTCATCCGATCCGGTTCAAATTAAGAACGTGGTGTTAGTATATGGTCGCTAACAACCATACTAAAATTGGTCCAATCACACAAAAATTGGTCCATATCGGTTCATAATCATGGTTGCCACTAGAGCCAAAAATAATCTACCAAAATTTTATTTCTAGGGAAAATTTTGTTAAAATTTTATTCGGTTCATAATAAAATTTTCATCATTGTCAAAATTTTATTTCTATAGAAAATTTTGTCAAAATTTTATTTCTATAGAAAACTTTGTTCAAATTTTATTCGGTTCATAATCATGGTTGCCACTCGAGCCAAAAATAATCTACCAAGATTTTATTTCTATAGAAAATTTTGTCAAAAGTTTATTTCTATAGAAAATTTTGTTAAAATTTTATTTCTGTAGAAATTTTTGTCAAAATTTTCTTTCTATAGATAATTTTGTCAAAATTGTTATTTCTATAGAAAATTTTGTGAAAATTTTATTTCTATAGAAACTTTTTTTTTTTAAATTTTATTTCTGTAGAAAATTTTGTAAAAATTTTATGTCTACTTTGTCAAACTGAATTATATACGTATTGGATCGATCTTTTTTGATTTAATATATACCACGTATGGATCTTCATAAAATTTAGAATATGGTGTTAGGAGGTTTTAAGATACCTTGCCATCGGCAAGCGTTACCGCAACTTAAGTAATTCGATTCTGGATGGCAGTGTTTAGAAGAAGTTTCTACGCAATCCATGATGGAGGGTACATAAGAATCGGCCTGGCCGAACTTACGGCCGTATATACTTGTTTTGTTTAATATATACCCCGTAAGGACTAGCTTATAATTTTGAAGACGGTGTTACGAAGTTTTAAGATACCTTGCCATCGGCAAGTGTAACCGCAACCCAAGTAATTCGATTGTGAATGACAGTCTGTAGTAGAAGTTTCTATGCAATCCATGGTGGAGGGTACATAAGATTCGGCCTAGTCGAACTTACGGCCGTATATACTTGTTTGAATATAATATGTGTGAATGCAAACATTTATTAATTTGTAAATTGCCTATACACATACATGCATTTAGAAAGAGAGACCGATTACCTTCTTAAACATATATACATAACCTCACAAAACGAATCCCCTTTCCAGATATTGGGATAGCCAAAATTTGAGCCCGATTAAACGACGTTAACACGTGCCGCTCGTCGCACGAATTTTTTGGCCAAAAAGTTTGCCGGCACATGTTAACGTCGTTTAATCGGGCTCAAATTTTGGCTATCCCAATATCTGGAAAGGGGATTCGTTTTGTGGGGTTAAGGCGAACAAGATTCCGACATTTTTTTTTTGCCCCATATAAGTTGCGGTCACTCTAGTATGTTACAGAAATGATTTTTTCGTTTGAGGCTGTACTTGGTTCGAACAATAAAACTTTAAAAATACAAATTGTAGCTATCTCAAAAATATATGTATTTTAATTCGATTGTTAGGACGAAAAAAATCGTTCCACACTATTTCTCATTATCGATTTTCACATGGAGGCAAAGACAATCCATTTCGATAATGTGTCATGTTTGGGGTTTCCATCTAAAAATGGCAAAGACTATTTGTGGCCCCAAAAACGAATAAATAACTCAGCGACAGACGTTGCACTGCATAAAGAATTCAAGTGAATTTTGAAAACAAAAAATACTCTGGCATCGATACATAGCACTCAAATCAATTTGAATTGGGGAAAAATCGTGTTGTTCAATCAATTTGCCAAAGACGTTGTGACAAGATGAAAATAGATCTGAGAAATCAAACAACACTAAAAACAAAAAAAAATGAAAATAATTCGATACCATCAGCCACACAGAAGGGGGGCCACCACAGGAGGCTAAAAGTTGTTGCAACAAACGAAAATCATGTAATTACACAACCCATGCATGTACTTTTCGTATGTAAAACACACCACATAACAATAGACTTTGGTATTTGTGTCCGTCTATCCTTACATATGTCTGTCCGTTGTTTTTCTCTTCGTTTTTTTTTGTATCTGAGGACCCTAAACATTTTGTGATTTGCAGTGCAAAACGGCCACTGCAATTTTGTATTTTTACAAAGACTCGATACACAGTTAATTAAAATATTTTCAAGTGATTTATTTTCGGGGTCATCAGATGTAATTTAAATTGGAAACAAATAAAAAAAGATACACACTGAAAATAATTTCAGGCACCCATTGAAGGCAATTTAAATAAAACTAAATTGAATTTCGAATTATACTATTATGGATACTTTGTTAAAATTCTATTTAAGAAAAAAAAAGTGTATACAGCAGTAAGTTCGGCCGGGCCGAATCTTAAATACCCACCACCATGAACCAAATATTAGAATTTTTTTTCAGGATTTCAGGAGGGCTTGAGGACTTGAGGACACTTCCCGAAGAAAAATTTAAAGATTTCACCTATGACGGCTATATCAGATTCTGGATTTATAAGAACCACTTTTGTTTGAGTTTTAGAGGAATCATTAACATCTCTTGTAAGTGTGCAAGAAAATTATAAAATAACGTCTTGATTTGAAATCATAAATCTGTAGATTTTCACCCGAGAAGTAAAATCTGGAAATTTTACATTGAGTTCAAGCAATTTTCATGATCAGTGCGCCTTCTACAACCTCAAGAAGTGAAGTCGGTCTATATGGAGGCATTACCAAATGGGCCGATAAAAACCTAATCCGATACACGTTTTTGTGAGCCTAAAATACCAGAATATTTAAAATTTCAGGCAAATCAGATACCTAGAAACCCAAGGAGTTAAATCGGGAGATCGTTCTTATGGGGGCTATACTAAAATATGGACCGATATTCATCGTTTTCGGCACACCTCTTCATGACCCGAAAATACCTCTAGATTTCCAATTTCAGGCAAATAGGATAAAAACTTTGGATTCTAGAAGCCCAAGAAGTAAAATCGGGAAATCGGTCTATATGGGGGCTATACCAAAATATGGACCGATACTCACCATTTTCAGCACACCTCTTTATGGTCCTAAAATACCTCTAGATTTCCAATTTCAGGCAAATTGGATAAAAACTGCGGTTTCTATAAGCCCAAGACCCCAAATCGGGAGGTCGGTTTACATGGGGACCATACCAAAACATGGACCGATGCTCACCATTTTTGGCACACCTCTTTACGGTTCTAAAGTACCTCTCGATTTCCAATTTCAGGTAAATAGGATAAAAACTGCGGTTTCTACAAGCCCAAGAAGTAAAATCGGGAGATCGGTCCATATTGGGGCTATACCAAAATATGGACCGATACTCACAATTTTTGGCACACGTATTTGTGGTCCTACAATACCTCTAGATTTCCAATTTCAGCTAAATTGAATAAAAACTCCGATTTCTATAAGCCCAAGACCCCAAATCGGGAGGTCGGTTTATATGGGGACTATATCAAACCCTGGACCGATATAGCCCATCTTCGAACTTGACCTGCCTGCAGACAAAAGACGAGTTTGTGCAAAATTTCAACACGATTGCTTCATTATTGAAGACTGTAGCGTGATTACAACTGACAGACAGATAGACAGACAGACAGACGGACATCGTTATATCGTCTTAGAATTTCTCCCTGATCAAGAATATATATATACTTTATATAGTCGGAAATCTATATTTCGATGTGTTACAAACGGAACGACAAACTTATTATACCCCCGTCACCATTCTATGGTGGTGGGTATAAAAATTGCTAAATTAATCAAACGCAAGAAGCACTCATTCGAGGGAAGGAAGAACATTTTACCAAAAAACTACCAAACACAAAATCTTATTTGGCAAAATTTTATTTCTATAGAAATTTTTCTCAACATTTTATTTCTATAGAAAATTTTGTCACAATTTTATTTCTATAGAAAAATTTTGCAAAATTTTATTTCTAAGACAATTTTGTCAACATTTTATTTCTATAGAAAATTTTGGCAAAGTTTTATTTCTATAGACAATTTTAGCAATTTTTTTTTTTTATAGGAAGTTTTGGTAAAATTTTTTTTCTATAGAAAATTTTGTCAAAATTTATTTCTATAGAAAATTTTGTCAACATTTATTTCTATAGAAAATTTTGTCAAAATTTATTTCTATAGAAAATTTTGTCAAAATTTAATTGCTATAGAAAATTTTGGTCAATAGTTTATTTCTACAGAAAATTTTGTCAAAATTTTATTTCTATAGAAAATTTTGTCAAAAGTTTTTTCTTAGGAAATTTTGTCAAAATTTTATTTCTATAGAAACATTTTTTCAAAATTTTATTTCTATAGAAAATTTTATTTTTATAGAGAATTTTGTCAACATTTTATTTCTATAGAAAATTATGTCAACATTTAATTTCTATAGAAAATTTTGGTCAATAGTTTATTTCTACAGAAAATTTTGTGAAAAATTTAATTTCTATAGAAAATTTTGTCAAATGTTTTTTCTGTAGAAAATTTTGTCAAAATTTTATTTCTATAGAAACATTTTTTCAAAATTTTATTTTTATAGAAACATTTTTTCAAAATTTTATTTCTATAGAAAATTTTGTCAAAATTTTATTTCTATAGAAAATTTTGTCAAAATTTTATTTCTATAGAAATTTTTGTCAAAATTGTATATCTATAGAAAATTTTGTTAAAATTTTATTTCTATAGAAAGTTCTGTCAAAATTTTATTTCTATAGAAAATGTTGTCAAAAGTTTATTTCTCCTCTTTGCCAAAAAGCCAATTGTACACGCAAAGAAAAAACGTTTGGAAAACGTGTACTGAAAACGTTCTTCCTTTGTTAGAGTTTTTTGAATTTCTTCGAAAATTCACCAATAAAATTCTTTTGTTACAAAATTTTTATTTTTTCAATAAAAAAAATATTTTTGAACCAACAACACAGTCCATTTCGTTTATATCAAGCACTGTTCTTTTCTGACTGTAAGTCTTTAATAAGATACATTTTACAGTAGCGTACACTAAAAAAAAAATCTCTATTTCACTAAAGCCAATTTAACTTTATTTTAGTTCATGGAATTATTATATATGGAGAAAGTTTCCTTAACTATAATATTTTTTTTTTGGGTACGTTAGTTAATTGAACTAAAAAATGGGAAAAAATTATACATAAATGAAGTAAAAAGTGTTTCTAAATTCCTATTTCTTACAAAATAGTTCATTATTTCTTTAAATTTGTAAATTTTACTACAAATGCATCCATCATGAACTTCGTATATCACTAAAGACATTCTTGCAATTTTAAACTCCAACTTTTTCTTTCAAACTACAAAATTTTCTTTAACAAGTGAAAAAAAAAATAATTATGTCTAATAAATTTTCTTGAATTTGTCGATAAATATTTACTTATTTTTGTGATGTCGGCATGATATCAGGAAACAATTAGATTTGATCCATGGTGCTACGTATGAATGGCATGGAAGAACTTACGGCCGGATATATTTGTTCTTTTTATTTAAAATGCAAATGCTTTTGGTGACTTATGAGCAATGTATTGAAAAGTCGCTATCCTGTATTACAAAGATTAAAAATGGCGAATGTCCACGATTTTCAACCATAAAAGGAAATATATCTCGTCATGTCATCATGGTTTACTTTCAGAGCAAACCCCTTTTTCCTCAACTCACTCTCCTTCTTTTAAAAACAAAACGAACTGGCAATGAAAAGATTAGACCCCACGGCCTCACAATGACACGTGATAGCATGCCTTCTTACTATGGTAGACATTACATTGAAAAATATTCTCACTTCGACATATATGTGAGATCCTTCACTATATACGGATGCATAGATGTGAATGCGCTTAGAAACTTGGTAAGTTGTTTGCTTGCATGCTTTCTGACTTGGATGATGAGTGGTTGATGTTAGTGTCCAACATGTCAACCATCAATCTGACACATTACATCAGTCACCAAAAAGAAACAGTGAAACATCCTAAAGAACCAAAACCAAAATTGTGCAAGCCATGGTGTTTAGCATTCTTTTAGGACCAATGCACCATGTGGAGCTGGCAATTATGCACTTCAGTGGTGTTGCATTTTAAATGTTTGCCCTCACTACAGCAGCATTGCAAACCCATACTTGTAAGAGTTGGGGACACCAACATAGGATGACATTTAATGCTCAGACTCCAATGAGGACTACACCAATGTAGCATTTGCTTCTGTGCTGCACGCTCTCCAAATCTTGGAAAAAGTGAAACCCTAATGCTGGCTGCACAAGATATTGTTGTCTAAGCTTAGCCAGCTCAGTTGGACCAGAGACATTTTCTTGTCACATCACGCCTAGTAATGTTGGATGGATGTATGGATGAATGGTGTCAATGTGTTTACATTTGCCAAAACCATTCATGAACAGTGGAATCATTTATGTTGAGATAATACACGGACACAGAATCATCCCCTGCGTCGATCCAGCACTTGGTGTCCGACCGTCTGTCCATGTATTTGTTGTTTGCAGGATGCTGGTCGCAATTATCAACCTATTTTGATGAAATTTGGCGAATGGAAAAAAAATGGGAAAAAATCGGATCAAATTTAGATATAGCTCCCATATATACGTAACGCCAGATTTCGATGGATAGGGTAAATATATAGCGCTTCGTTAATAATCGATCGGCGTCAAATTTAGTACGACGTAATCTAATTCACCACCCCTGCTCCCATATATACGTAACGCCAGATTTCGATGGATCGGGTAAATATATAGCGCTTCGTTAATAATCGATCGGCGTCAAATTTAGTACGATGTAATCTAATTCACCACCCTTGAAGTATGCGGAATTTCATCGAAATCGATTTAGATATAGCTCCCATATATATGTACCGATTTTCCAAAATTGAGCCATAAAACCCTGATTCATTTACCGATCCTACTCAAAATAAGCACATGGTAACTTTCTGTGATATCAATTAAAATTGCTCGGTTCAGATTTAGATATATGTTTTTACATCAATATATTGGCCGAGTACCACAAATTTGGCTACATTAGCTCCCGCTACTTCAGTGATTTCCTATTTTTATACCCTTCACCACTACTGTGGTACAGGGTATAATAAGTTTGTGCATTTGTATGTAACGCCAAGAAGGAGTAATCATAGACAAACCTTTCAGTATACGGATCGGCTTAGAATTAAATTCTGAGTCGATTTAGCGATGTCCGTCTGTCTGTCTGTTGTTGTATTTTTGTGTGCAAAGTACAGATCGCAGTTTTAGTCCGATTGTCCTAAAATTTGGTTATATATATGCCATATATAATTTTCACCGATCTGGTCATAATTGGCGTGTATATCAACCGATCTTCCTGAAATTCCGTACATCCGAATATTTTATGAGTCTCGAAAAACTTGCAAAATATCAGCCAAATCGGTTCAGATTTAGATATAGCTCCCATACATAGCTTTCGCCCGATTTACACTCATTTGCCCACAGAGGCCAATTTTTTGCTCCGATTTAGTTGAAATTTTGCACAGGGAGTAGAATTAGCATTGTAGCTATGCGTGCCAAATTTGGTTGACATCGGTTCAGATTTAGATTTAGCTCCCATATATATGTTTTTCTGATTTCGACCAACATTTTCCTTATAAAATCGCCACTGCTTAGTCGAAAAGTTGTAAAAATGACTCTAATTTTCCTAAACTTCTAATACATATATATCGGGCGATAAATCATAAATAAACTTTTGCGAAGTTTCCTTAAAATTGCTTCAGATTTAAATGTTTCCCATATTTATACCCTTCACCACTACTGTGGTACAGGGTATAATAAGTTTGTGCATTTGTATGTAACGCCAAGATGGAAAAGTCTAAGTCCCATCGTTTAGTATACCGATCGTCTTAGAATTAAATTCTGAGTTGATTTAGCGATGTCCGTCTGTCTGTGCGTCTGTCTGTCTGTTGATGTATTTTTGTGTGCAAAGTACAGCTCGCAGTTTTAGTCCTGTTTCGGCTCAAAGACAATCCCTAGTGATTTTGGAAAAAATCGGTTCAGATTTAGATATAGCTGCCATATATATTTTTCACCGATCGCATATATATTTTTCACCGATCGTACAGCTCGCAGTTTTAGTCCGATTATCCTAAAATTTGGTACAGGGTCCTGTTTCGGCTCAAAGACAATGCCTATTGATTTTGGAAAAAATCGGTTCAGATTTAGATATAGCTGCCATATATATTTTTCACCGATCTGGTCATAATTGGCGCGTATATCAACCGATCTTCCTCAAATTCCGTACATCCGAATATTTTATGAGTCTCGAAAAATTTGCAAAATATCAGCCAAATCGGTTCTGATTTAGATATAGCTCCCATATATAGCTTTCGCCCGATTTACACTCATTTGCCCACAGAGACCAATTTTTAACTCCGATTGAGTTGAAATTTTGCACAGGGAGTAGAATTAGCATTGTAACTATGCGTGCCAAATTTGGTTGAAATCGGTTCAGATTTGGATATATCTCCCATATATAGCTTTCGCCCGATTTACACTCATATGACCACAGAGGCCAATTTTTAGATCCCATTTAGTTGAAATTTTGCACAGGGAGTAGAATTAGCATTGTTACTATGCGTGCCAAATTTGGGTGAAATCGGTTCAGATTTGGATATATCTCCCATATATAGCTTTCGCCCGATTTACACTCATATGACCACAGAGGCCAATTTTTTGCTCCGATTTAGTTGAAATTTTGCACAGGGAGTAGAATTAGCATTGTAGCTATGCGTTCCAAATTTGGTTGAAATCGGTTCAGATTTAGATATAGCTCCCATATATATGTTTTTCTGATTTCGACAAAACTGGTCAAAATACCAACAATTTCCTTGTAAAATCGCCACTGCTTAGTCGAAAAGTTGTAAAAATGACTCTAATTTTCCTAAACTTCTAATACATATATATGGAGCGATAAATCATAAATAAACTTTTGCAAAGTTTCCTTAAAATTGCTTCAGATTTAAATGTTTCCCATATTTTTTTACTAACATTGTGTTCCACCCTAGTGCATTATCCAACTTAAATTTTGAGTCTATAGATTTTGCAGAAGTCTATCTAATTCGGTCCAGATCGAGTGATATTTAAATGTATGTATTTGGGACAAACCTTTATATATAGCCCCCAACACATTTGACGGATGTGGTATGGTATCGAAAATTTAGATCTACAAAGTGGTGCAGGGTATAATATAGTCGGCCCCGCCCGACTTTAGACTCTCCTTACTTGTTTTTTACTAAAATTGTGTTCCACCCTAGTGCATTAGCTAACTTGAATATTGAGTCTATAGGTTTTGTAAAAGTCTATCAAATTCTGTCCAAATCGAGTGATATTTAAATGTATATATTTGGGACAAACCTTTATATATAGCCTCCAACACATTTGACGGATGTGATATGGTATCGAAAATTTAGATCTACAAAGTGGTGCAGGGTATAATATAGTCGGCCCCGCCCGACTTTCGACTTTCCTTACTTGTTTTATAATAGACTCAATATTATTGGTCTACTAACTCTGTAGGTGTAAAATCAAGTAAAGGTTCTAACATCAGGCATTCCTGTTCAGATTGAGATAAAGTTGACATGATTTTTTAATTTTTTTTAAATAAAGAAATACGGTTTATTTTCCAAACCTACTTCATGGATCCAACAGTGTTACCGTTTGGGAATTTTGAAAAAGTCTCAAAAAAGTTGCATTTTCAAAAAAAGGTCGCACAAAAAGTATCATAGCGATAAGAAGGTTGCTTATATTAGTTTAAAATCACATTTTTCCCGAAAACACATTTAATTTCAAAATACATTAATTTGGCGCAATAGCTGGAACACGAGCCAGAAATCTGTTTTGTAGAAAAATTTAATTGACAACTGCTAGTAGTGATTGAAATGGTATGCAGAACATTGTGAAGCCATAAGTGGCTCCACAATGGACCGAATTAGTGCTGCGCCATTCCTTGTTTTAGCTCAATGATAAGGGCCTCCTTTTTATAACCGAGTCCGAACGGCGATTCCCATTGGAAGGAAACCACTTGGAGAAAATTTGAACCACTCAGAAATGTCACCATAATTACTGAGAGGCTATATTCTTTTAAAATGTTTGGTCGAAATTAGGATTGAACCCATTACCCTTTGTATGCGGGATGCTAACCATTGCACCACGGTTGCTCCCTCGTAACGCGCACGGCGCATTCCCATTTGTAAAAACAAAAAATCATTTTTTAACACTTTCTTTGTATGAAACTTTAGCCGCATGCATGTTTCGCATATTTCAAAAAAAGTGCACAAAAAGTCGCATGGCGCCAAAAAAGTTGCAAAATGGGACTAAAGTCCCACAACGGTAACACTGACCACAAATGCTTATGTGGAAAAATAATGTTGGCTGCACTGTGCTCTTTCGCAAACGGTTTGTTAGTAAAGGTTGCCAAAACATTGGTAGTGGTGGGATTAGTTGACTTTCATTTCGTTTCTTACTTACTACATAATAACTGTATGTTTCAGAAATTAACTGCATACCACATTGACAAAAAACATCTCTGCCTCTTCATTATACGAAACAAACAATATCAAATGGATAGATGAGGCGCTGCCTCTGTGCATCCATTGACATAGACCACTCCTTGTTTTCTTCCTCTGAGGGTAAGAGTAAATCAGTTTATACTGCCATTCTGGTAAGTACCACATTCATAGTACCCATTATGTGGGTGGTCCACAAGACCAAGTTTGTACAACATAGGGCACTTATAGTTTTTTTTTCGTGTTTGGTTTTGTATGTTTACCCGTGGTTAAGTAAGAGAGCCTAGGGAGCGCTCTTTTGTAGGCTAAGAACTTATTGGACCATCCATATACATTTGGAAGAATGCATACAATCGTAAATGGTTTCATAAGAAATGACCACCAAAATCTTCAGATCTCCGGCGGTTGGAATTTACCGCCTGTGGTATTTTGGAGAGTTAATTTAGCACTAACAAGTATATACGGCCGTAACTTCGGCCAGGCCAATCCTTATGTACCCTCCACCATGAATTGCGAAGTAACTTATACTAAAGACTGTCATCCACAATCGAATTGCTTGGGTTGTGGTAATATCTTAAAAATTCTTAACATAAAGGGTGATACGGTCAAAATTTGGTCAAGGGAAAACGCGTGTAAATCGGTGAAATCGTTTATTTAAAACATCAAATTAAATTACTTTTTCAAGTTCAATTAGTATAAAATTCAGGAAAAATATTCAGTTAGGCTTTCGCTTTTCCAAATCCGAATTACCGGGCCTCACGCTTGACACCTGCCATCAGATTTTGTACAGCCACCTTGTCCACCTTCTTCGCCACAGAAAGCCAGTTTTCCTTGAAGTGCTGCTCGTCCTTAGCTTAGTTGGCGGCGTACCACTCCATGGCCTTTTTACCGTAATGGCAAGATGCCAAATCCGGCCAAAACAGTACGGAACAACCGTGTTTCTTCAGGAAAGGCAGCAGACGTTTATTGAAACACTCTTTCACGTAAATTTCTTGGTTTACAGTCCCGGAAGCTATGAAAATGCTGCTTTTCAAGCCACAGGTACAGATGGCTTGCCAAACCAGATATTTCTTTGCGAACTTTGACAGTTTTATGTACTTGAAAATATCTGCTACCTTTCCCCTTCCTTTTGCCGTATAAAACTCCTGTCCCGGAAGCTGCTTGTAGTCGGCTTTGACGTAGGTTTCGTCGTCCATTACCACGCAGTCAGACCTCGTCAGCATCGTCGTGTACAGCCTCCGGGATCGCGCTTTGGCCGTCGTATTTTGTTTATCATCGCGATTTGGAGTCACTACCTTCTTGTAAGTCGATAGTCCGGCTCGTTTTTTGGCTCGATGCACGGTTGTAGACGATACACCTAGCTTATTTGCGGTATCTCGGAGAGAGAGGTTAGGGTTAGGGAGCCACCGTGGTGCATGGTTAGCATGCCCGCCTTGCGTACACAAGGTTCGATTTCTGCTTCGACCGAACACCAATAAGTTTTTCAGCGGTGGATTATCCCACCTCAGTAATGCTGGTGACATTTCTGAGGGTTTCAAATCTTCTCTAAAGTGGTTTCACTGCAATGTGGAACGCCGTTCGGACTCGGCTATAAAAAGGAGGTCCCTTTTCATTGAGCTTAACATGGAATCGGGCAGCACTCAGTGATAAGAGAGAAGTTCACCAATGTGGTATCAGAATGGACTGAATACTCTAAGTGAGCCAGATACATCGGGCTGTCACCTAATCTAACCTAACCTAGGGTTTCGCTTGAAACTACCGGCCACTCTCTTTGTCGTCTCAGCGGCTTCCGGTTTTCGATTTCCCCCCTATCCAGACTTCCTGGCTGTCGACAAACGTTCCCCAAACACTTTAATTACATTTGTAACGGTTGATTTGGCAACTTTTAGCGATTTTGCCAGCTTTGCGTGCGAGAGCTCGGATTTTCGCGATGCGTGAGCAAAATTTTGATACGCTGCTCTTCTTGCTTGGACGGCATTTTGACAACTGAAGAGTGAATTCCAAAATCAAGATAGGAGGAATATTCTACACACACACACACACCTTCAAAATGAGGGGTGTTCAGGTTTTTTAACTGGAACATTGAAAGAAATACGTCAAGTTTATATTGACCAAATTTTGACCGTATCACCCTTAAGTCTTCTCAATTGTCAGTTAGTCGATATGTGACAAAAAAAGCAGTTTAAATACGTATATAATTCAGTTCTTGACCGGTATATATAGGTGAGTCTATGAATAATTACGAACCGATATGAACTCTTGTCAAATGTGGGGATCGGATTATATGTGTGCTATACGAGTATATACCCTACGGGAAATTGGTGCAAATAGCCACTGACGGACATATAACAGGACTGGTGCACCGGTCCAATTTGTCGAAATTTTTAAATAGTCATAATTTATTAATTCCCATACTCGCATGAAAGTAAAATCTTATTGGATATACACATTTAGTGAAGTACGATTATCAGAATAACCTATTGTTCAACATGGTTCGAAAATCTTTCACTTCTGATGCGATTCGTGCTAAAAAGGAAACAGATTTCCAATAGTTTGTCCGACTCTGATTCATGAGTACCTGTCTATTGTCCTTTGGAATGAGTCCAAGACGAGTCGTAGAGTGTAAATTTACACCGTCAATGACAAACCCATGTTATAGTGACCGGTCCCCTTCATACGTTTTGACCAGAAGTGGTACTGGTCCATACACACCAGAGAGTAATCTTGTACCGGTCCAGTGGATGATCCATTTCCTGTAGGGTAATTATGCTTGGTTATTAGTGTCCATATGCTAACACAACTTACAAAATTTCAACTGAATCAGATGAAATTTGCTCCTCCAAAAGGCTGCAAAAGCAAAATCTGGTATCGGTTTATATGGGGCTATATATAATTATGAACCAATATGGACCCGTTTTTGAACGAATATTAGGGACCATATACTAACACCACGTACCAAATTGAAATTGAATCGGATGAAATTTGCTCCTGAAAGAGAAATTTGCTCTGGAGGTCAAATCTGGGGATCGGTTTATATGGGTGCTTCATGTAATTATCGACCGATATGGACGGATTTTTGCATGAATATTAGGCAATATTAGGACTAACGAATTTCAAGCGGATCATGTGAAATTGGACTACTAAGAACTAGTCCAAGCTTCAAGTCGATAGCTCGTTTCGTCCGGAAGTTTGCGTAACTCTGAAAAATTATTTAAAATTAATGAAATCGTCTTTAAGCTTGGCTATTTGAGGCCATTATTCGAGCCAAAGGTACCCAATTCGAACAAATCTAAACTGGTTCTAAAATTTGTATTAATTCCGATATCTTTTGCTCTTGAACAATACAATTAAAAAATTAAATATAGAGAGAAGTTCACCAATGTGGTATCACAATGGACTGAATAGTCTAAGTGAGCCTGATACATCGGGCTGCCACCTAACCTAAACTATATATAGAGCTTTATTTTGATGAATAACATATCAGCCTGTTTCCCCTACGGTCTTGTTAAATTTAAGAAACGATATAAGTTGTAGCATATCAAAAGTGGAGTGGAACTGGTAATAGGGTAGCGATTGCAAATACGTTCCTTTGAAACATTCCATCTAGGACCCAAGGGAGGAAGAGACATCTAGTAATTTAATTTTACATATCAACTCTATTAATTTCTACGAAAGTAGATGTTGTCCTCTGTGCTATAATTAACATAGCCTGATCGTCATAATCATGTTGCTATTGTGAAAGTGCAGTTCACGGCATTGCACTATGTGTTGCTTGATTTGTGGTCAATGTCGTTGTGGCCATGGAATAATCATTGCCGGAGTTATATGGTGGAACGATTGGACCACGTTCCATGTACAACATGTAAATGCTGTGTTTTCATTTATGTTCCCATTTGATAAAAGATACAAAAATTGGTTGTCATGATGGTAATGCAGGTTAAATTGGTCTATGGTAAGAGCCGCAGGTATAAGGACAGCAGTCCAAATATATTGAACTTCATTCTGATTGCGCCCTCTGTTGGTGTTACGAAAGCTGAAATCCAGCTGATTGAATCATAATTTCACATGGTTATGGTTAGTTAAACAAGTTTAATTTGTTTGGTAGGCTGGACAATGGTATCCTTCTTTAATCAAATTTAATTATTTCATTATGATACGAACAATAATGTGTCATGTTACTATAATTCTTACATAAACAATGGCATTTTATTATTTTTTTTTTAATAATGTCACAGTTCAAAAACTGGGCATTGATTTTCGGTAAATATTGGAAAAACATCTCAAATAAGCAAAGAAGTAAATACGATCGAAAGTTGGGAAAGACCAAATCTTATGTATCTTCCACCATGGATTGCGTAAAAAGTTCTGGTATAGACTGTCATTCACAATTGAATTAATTGGGTTGTGGTAACAATTATCGATGGAGGGTATATCAAATCATCCAAATATTGTCCTGTAAATTGTATGCTAGTCTATGTTAAATTGTTAGGAGTCTATGTTAGATACAAAATACATATTCCTCTGAATAAATACGATGTCCTCATTCCAGAGTAAGTCCACTAAGTCGACTTAGCAATTTTTGATGGAGTTCCTTGTTTTTTATTTGGTTTGATGTGAATTGCATTCTGTCAAAAGTTTGATATTATTGGACACTTCTATCAAAAGTTATGGTTAATATTGTACGTAGCCTGTGACTAAAGTTTTAAAAATTTCCAATCCAAAAATGGCAAAAAGCGTTGTCCGATCTAAAGTGGTCTAAGTCATTTTTAGTCATGTTCTATTATCACTATTTTGAATTTGTACATACCAAAAAAAATCTACAATAAACATGATTTTAAGACCGAAAAAGTGAATTTATATCTTATACGGTTTTTGAAAAATTCCAAAACAAACAAGTATATAGGGCCGTAAGTTCGGCCAAGCCGAATCTTATGTACCCTCCACCATGGATTGAGTAGAAACTTTTACTACAGACTGTCATCCACAATGGAATTATTTGGGTTGCGGTAACACTTGCCCATGGCAAGGTATCTTAGAACTTCTTAACACCGTCTTCCAAATTGTAAGTTAGTCCATACGGGGTATATATTAAACAAAACAAGTATATACGGCCGTAAGTTCGGCCAGGCCGAAGCTTATGTACCCTCCATCATGGATTGCGTAGAAACTTCATCTAAACACTGCCATCCACAATCGAATTACTTAAGTTGCGGTAACGCTTGCCGATGGCAAGGTATCTTAAAACCTCCTAACACCATCTTCTAAATTGTATGTAAGTCCATACGTGGTATATATTAAATCAAAAAAGATCGATCCAATACGTATATAATTCAGTTTGACAAAGTAGACATACAATTTTGACAAAATTTTCTACAGAAATAAAATTTTAACAAAATTTTCTATAGAAATAAAATTTTCACAAAATTTTCTATAGAAATAAAAATTTTGACAAAATTTTCTATAGAAAGAAAATTTTGACAAAAATTTCTACAGAAATAAAATTTTAACAAAATTTTCTATAGAAATAAACTTTTGACAAAATTTTCTATAGAAATAAAATCTTGGTAGATTATTTTTGGCTCGAGTGGCAACCATGATTATGAACCGAATAAAATTTGAACAAAATTTTCTATAGAAATAAAATTTTGACAAAATTTTCTATAGAAATAAAATTTTGACAATGATGAAAATTTTATTATGAACCGAATAAAATTTTAACAAAATTTTCTCTAGAAATAAAATTTTGAAAAAATTTTCTATAGAAATAAAATTTTGAAAAAATTTTCTATAGAAATAAAATTTTGACAAAATTTTCTATAGAAATAAAATTTTGGTAGATTATTTTTGGCTCTAGCGGCAACCATGATTATGAACCGATATGGACCAATTTTTGTGTGATTGGACCAATTTTGGTATGGTTGTTAGCGACCATATACTAACACCACGTGCCTACTTGAAACCGGATCGGATGAATTTTGCTCCTCCAAGAGGCTCCGGAGGTCAAATCTGGAGAACGGTTGTTAAAGATCATATACAAATATCATGTACCAAATTTCAGGCGGATCGGATGAAATTTGCTTCTCTTTGAGGCTCCGCAATCGAAATCTGGGGATCGGTTTATATGGGCGCCATATATAATTATGGACCGATGTGGACCAATTTTTGCACGGTTGTTAGAGACCATATACCAATACCATGTACCAAATTTGAGCATGATCGCATGCAATTTGCTCCTCTTTGGGGCTTCGCAAGCAAAATCTGGAGATCGGTTTATATGGGGTCTATATATAATTATGGACCGATGTGGACCAAGTTTTGCATGGTTGTTAGAGACCATATATCAACATCATGTTCCAAATTTCAGCCGGATCGAATGAAATTTGCTTCTCTTTGAGGCTCCACAAGCCAAATCTGGGGATCGGTTTATATGGGGGCTATATATAATTAAGGACCGATATGGACCAATTTTTGCATGGTTGTTAGAGACCATATACCAACACCATGTACCAAATTTCAGCAGGATCGGATGAAATTTTCTTCTCTTTGAGGCTCCGCAAGCCAAATCTGGCGATCGGTTTATATGGGGGCTATATATAATTATGGACCGATGTCAACCAATTTGTGCATGCTTGTTAGAGACCATATACCAACACCATGTACCAAATTTCAGCCGGATCGGATGAAATTTGCTTCTCTTAGAGGCTCCACAAGCCAAATCTGGGGATCGGTTTATATGGGGCTATATATAATTAAGGACCGATATGGACCAATTTTTGCATGGTTGTTAGAGACCATATACCAACATCATGTACCAAATTTCAGCAAGATCGGATGAAATTTTCTTCTCTTTGAGGCTCCGCAAGCCAAATCTGGGGATCGGTTTATATGGGGGC
Organism: Haematobia irritans; assembly: GCF_050003625.1. Lineage (NCBI taxonomy): Eukaryota > Metazoa > Arthropoda > Insecta > Diptera > Muscidae > Haematobia > Haematobia irritans. Next base: position 172,476,174 of record NC_134400.1, read on the forward strand.
TATATATAATTATGGACCGATGTGAACCAATTTGTGCGTGCTTGTTAGAGACCATATACAAAAAACATGTACCAAATTTCAGCCGGATCGGATAAAATTTGCTTCTCTTTTAGGCTCCGCAAGCCAAATCTGGAGATCGGTTTATATGGGGGCTATATATAATTATGGACCGATGTGGACCAATTTTTGCATGGTTTTTAGAGACCATATACCAACGCCATATACCAAATTTCAGCCGGATCGGATGAAATATGCTTCTGTTAGAGGCTCCACAAGCCAAATCGGAGGGTCCCTTTATATGGGGGCTATATGTAAAAGTGGACCGATATGGCCCATTTTCAATACCATCTGACCTACATCGATAACAACTACTTGTGCCAAGTTTCAAGTCGATAGCTTGTTTCGTTCGGAAGTTAGCGTGATTTCAACAGACGGACGGACGGACATGCTTAGATCGACTCAGAATTTTATCACGACCCAGAATATATATACTTTATGGGGTCTTAGAGCAATATTTCGATGTGTTACAAACGGGATGACAAAGTTAATATACCCCCATCCTATGATGGAGGGTATAAAAAAGGCCGATCAAATACGTATATAATTCAGTTTGACAAAATTTTCTATAGAAATAAAATTTTGACAAAATTTTCTATAGAAATAAAATTTTGACAACATTTTATATAGAAATAAAATTTTGACAAAATTTTCTATAGAAATAAAATTGTGACAAAATTTTCTATAGAAATAAAATTGTGACAAAATTTTCTATAGAAATAAAATTTTGACAAAATTTTCTATAGAAACAAAATTATGACAAAATTTTCTAAGATTTTTTCAGCACTTTATTTCAAATACGCATTTTATTTCAAATATAGCATAATTACTACTTGAAGTCGGGTCGGAATTTAAAAATTTAAGTAGTCGTTAACATGTTTTTAATGGTCTTTCAGAGCACGTGAAGAAATGAGCTGTAAAAAATTAATAAGTTCAAATTTTAAAGTACGCCAAATTCAAATTTAAGAGAGAATTGTGTTCCAAAAATATCCCTATATCAATTCTCCACTTCTTTGCCTCGGAATCAATAGCAAAATCATTAATGTAAAAACAAAATCTTTGGAACCCGGAATGCATTAGAAATTATAAAAAATTTCAAAATTATTTATTTGACAGAATATTAAAAAAAATCAGTTCACATTTAAAATACTGATTTCTGATCAGACCTTAAAAAGTGATGCGAATTCAGTGCAACGTCTCTTAAAATGGTAGACATTTTCACTACTTTTTGGCGACGCTTTTTTTGCTAGATAGTTTATAAATCTACCTATTAATACCCACCACCATAGAACGGTGATGCGGGTATGGTAAGTTTTTCATTCCGTGTGTAACGCATCGCAATTTCCATTTCCGAATATACAAAGTATATATTATTAATCACCGACATATACTAAGACGATATCCGTCTGTCTGTTGTAAACGCTACATTCTCCAACAATGGCTCTACACCCAGAAAAAAGGGGCTCTAATGCCAACTGAACTTTATTTTAGTTCATGAAGATTAGTTGATTTTAGTTAAATTTTGCACAATATGAGTAAATGTTCCTGATTTGAATAATTTTTTGCTAACTTTAATGACATGAACTAAAAATAAAACAAAAAGTTGTATACAAATATAGTGCACAATTTTACTACAAAATAAAATAGTTCATATTTTCCTAAAATGACACAAGTTTGCTTAAATTGAGTTCATAAGTCTCTCAAATGAGTAAATTTTACTAAAATGTACCTGTCTTGAACTTCGTACAGCGCTAAAGACATTTTAACAATTTTTAAATCCAATTTTTTCTTTCAACATATGAAATTTTCTTAAACAACAGAAAAAAATTAATTATTTAAAAAAAAATTCTTCAGTTTGACAAAAAATATTAACTTATTTATAACATGTTGCAATTAGAAAACTATTTTAGTTAAAATTTTCTAAACTAAACCTACATTTCTTCCACGGTGGGTTCACTTTTTTTTTTGGTGTATCATTCCGAAATTTGGCATACATTCGTGATTTGTCTGCACGTAGGCCAATTTCGAAGATGGGCTATATCGCTATTGATATAGTGCCCATATAAACCGATCTACCGATTTGAATTTGAATTGAAATTGACCGATCTCGCGATTTGACTTCTTGTGCTTCTAAAACCCGCAACTTTTATCAGATTTTGCTGAAATTAGAAAGCTAGAGGTATTTTAGATTCAAAAAGACCTGTGTGGTTTATATCGGTCATGGTTTTATAAAATACTCATATAATCAGGCCATCCGATTTAATTCTTGATTTTACTTCTCGCGCCCTTGCAAGTAACCATTTATAGAATTTAGAGTTCTTGTAAATCCAAAATATCATGTTAGACTCCATGTAAACGCTTTAAATTTATCTTCTGGAAGCGTGCCATTGAAGCCGATCTACTTGGGAGAGTATTCGTCATCAAATCTTCGTGGAATTCAACTTTATTTTATACAGGACGTTTGGAATGCAATTCTCGGCCGTCAGATTATCTTCTATATAACATTTTTACATCCAACATCATATCGATTTTCCACTAACGTATATATATTCGTGATCATAGAGAAATTCTAAGACGATCTAACGATATTTGTCAGTGCTTCTGTTATATTATTCACGCAATAGGCTTCAATAACGGACCTATCATTCGAAAATTTGGCTTAGATTTATTTTTTGTCTGGTATTAGATTAAGTTGGGAGATGGACTTATCTGTCCAGGTTTTGATATAACCCCATATGAATCGAGTAAGTTTTTGAACATTTGTAAAGCGCAATTTTTTTCCGACATGAAAATTACAATATTAACATATTTAAGGTCCCCAAATAGAATATGGTGGGTATGCTCTTATGTATCTCCCATATAGACTGATCTCCAGATTTAACTTTTGAGTCTGAAATTGCAAAGCAGAAATTATTTTATGTCCAAAAATGGGTATGCCCAAATGGCATATATCGGTCTATGCTTTGGTGTAGCTCCCATATAGACTAACCTCCCAATTTCTCATGTTCCTTTGGAAGGAAAGAATTATTACACGTTCTCGCTTTCACATGCACTCAAATTATTGGTCCATAATACCCCATATGTATATCTAGCGATGAGGAAGTTCGCTTTTTATCCTTAGTCGGATTTAGATACATAAATGTTTTGGTGCATTTGCTTGTTGCTATATCGGTTTGCATATTATCGCAAAAATGTCTTATCCCAAACCGTATAAACGTTGTTTGTGGACAGAATCGGTTTTTTACAATGGTCATAAACAGAAACAAAACATAAATTTATAGTGTTCTTACCTTTTATTAACAATCACATAAAAAAGCCGGCCAGCAGTATAAGAAAATGTTAACACACATACACAAATACACGGATGCTAAAATGGCTAGCAACACCGATAAACCGATGTCCTACCAATGTAGTCTACTTAACTGAACACAGCATAAAACAAGTGGCGTACAAAACAACTATTCAGCAACTATAAAATGCAAAGATCACAGTGGTAATGATAAAATAGAAATTTAATTAAACTAAAATAAATTCCAATCATATACAGGGACAGCCAAAATTATTCACACAATGAGATTCTTTTTTAATAAAACAGAAAAGTTCATGTAAATCAAAGACAAATACTTAATCAATTCAAATCCAAACTTATTTCTATAGTTGTTCAAATATCTCTCTTATTTATATGACCGGCGTGATAAGAACAATGGCCATTACCGACCTGATGGTATTAATGCCTTCATTTAATTTGCATATCAAGAAGACAGCGGAGATCATACTCATTCGACTGAAAAACCTGCACCCTCTAGAAAATACAGATTGCAGACAGACTGAACTAGAAACTTCAGTTGGACAACATATAAGAACTGACGATTCAACATATTTATGAGGATAATCTAAACTCAATTATTCCAAACATAGATGACTGGGACGAGAAGAACATCCATTTCGAATACATCTGACCATCCATACGGATGAATCGAAAATGATCGAGGGCACAGGCAGTTGTATTTATTGCAAGAAGTTAGAACCTGAGGAATCATTTAAGTTAGACGACGAATGCAGCATATTTCAGGCGAATATATTCCCTATTGCACAAACTGTAGAACTTCTATCGATGGAGCCGCTCTTAGATGTGATATCAACATTTTCAATCGATAGTCAAGCCCCAATAAAGGCCCTGGGAAATACAAACGATGGGTTACAAACGGAATGACAAATTTATTATACCGTAAGTTCGGCCAGGCCGAATCTTATCTACCCTCCACCATGGATTGCGTAGAAACTTCTACTAAAGACGGTCATCCACAATTGAATTAGGTGGGTTGCGGCCGATGACAAGGCATCTTAAAACTTCTTAACATCATCTTCTAAATTGTAAGTTAGTCCCTGCGGGATATATATGAGGCAAAAGAAAGGCCGATTAAATACGTACACGCAAAGAAAAAAAACGTGTACCGAAAACGTTTTTCTTTTGTTAGAGTTTTTTGAATTGCTTCGAAAATTTTAAACTTTTATCACCAAAAAAAAATCGTTTGTTACAAAATTTTTATTTTTTCAATAAAAACAGTTATTTTTGAAGCAACAACACAGTCCATTTCGTTTATACCAAACACTGTTCTTTTCTGCCTTTAGGTGTTTAATAAACAAATTTTACAGTTCAAAATTTAATATAGTACAATGTAATGTTGAAAATTTTTTCGGAATCTTCCAAACATATCTGGAATATATGTAAAAAAAAACTTTGGTCGAAGCAGGGATCGAACCCACGACCCTTGGCATGCAAGTCGGACGTAGCAACCACTGCTCCACGGTGCCAAACTAAATGTTTGTTTCTGTTAAATAAACTTTGTTTATTCGGTTCGTGGGCGCCGCAAGCTATGCTATATAAATATAACTTATATGGGTAATTATCTATTGATGACCATAATAGGTATATAGCTCAGTGGTTAGTGTGTTGGCTTACAAAGTGCATGGTCCCCGCTTCGATTCTCCGTCCAGGCGAAAGGTAAAAAAAAATTTTAAAAGGTAAAAAACATTGTTGGTACTACAGGAAAAGGTGTTAAGAACTAAAAAACCTCGTGGATGTGAGAAAGACGTGGGGGAAAATGCAATTAGCAAGAAAACAATATTTTTTTTTTGAGTTAAGCTTTATGAAATTGTTTTTACATCCTGGAAAAGAATAAACGTTTATCACAAAAAGTATATACTTTTCTTCCAAATACACTTCCTTACAGCGAAAAGCAAATGAGAAACGAACTTTGTTTGTCTAAAATTTCGTTTGGGAGGAAAGAATTATTTTTTTGCGTGTATATATTCAGTTCTTGACCGGTATATATAGGGAAGAAATAATTACGAACCGACATGAACTTTTGTGCGGTAATTATAAAGCCAGAATTGAAATATCGGGGTTGTTATATGGGGGCTATATACAATTATCAACACGATTCTACAAAAATGGCAGATTTTTTAATGTTTGGTAGATTGGTAAAATACTTGATGCTTTATAAATTTTCTATAGAAATAAAATTTTGACAAAATTTTTTATAGAAATAACATTTTGACAAAATTTTCTTTAGAAATAAATTTTTAACAAAATTTTCTATAGAAATTATGTTTTGACAAATTTTCTAAAGAAATAAAATTTTGACAAAATTTTCTATGGCAACAACATTTTGGTAGATTATTTTTGGCTCGAGTGGCAATCGTGATTATGAACCGAAAAGATCCAATTTTTCTGTGATTGGGGATCGGTTTATCTCGGGGCTACGAGTATATATGAATATAGATTGATACGGACCAATTTTGGCATGGCTGTTATCGGTCATATACTAGCGCAATGTACCAAATTTTAACCGGACCTGATGAATTTTGCTCCTTCAAGAGGCTCCGGTGGTCAAATCTGGGGATAGGGGCTATATATAATTATTGACCGATATGGACCAATTCTGGCATGGTTGTTAGAGACCATATACTAACACCACGTACCAAATTTCAACAGAATCGGAAGAAATATGCTTCTCTTAGAGGTTCCGCAAGCAAATGTGGGGATCGGTATATATGGTTTATCTGCCATTATTCGTAGAATCGTGTTCACAATTGTATATACACGCAAAAAAATAATTCTTTCCTCCCAAACGAAATTTTAGACAAACAAAGTTCGTTTCTCATTTGCTTTTCGCTGTAAGGAAGTGTATTTGGAAGAAAAGTATATACTTTTTGTGATAAACGTTTATTCTTTTCCAGGATGTAAAAACAATTTCATAAAGACTAGCTCACAAAAAACATTATTTTCTTGCTAATTGCATTGTCCCTCACATCTTTCTCACATCCACGAGGATTTTTAGTTCTTAACACCTTTTCCTGCAATACCAACAATGTAGAAGAAATTATATGATTTTATAAATTTTTAAAATTTTTTTTTACCTTTCGCCTGGACGGAGAATCGAACCGCGGACCATGCACATTGTAAGCCAACACACTAACCACTGAGCTATGTACCTGTTATGGTCATCAATAGATAAATATCCATATAAGTTATATTTATATAGCATAGCTTGCGGCGCCCACGAACCGAATAAACAAAGTTTATTTAACAGAAACAAACAGTTAGTTTGGCACCGTGGAGCAGTGGTAGCTACGTCCGACTCTCATGCCAAGGGTCGTGGGTTCGACCCCTGCTTCGGCCAAAGTTTTTTTTTTGCTTTTGTTTTTTTTTACATATATTCCAGATATATTCGGAAGATTCCGAAAAAATGTTCAACATTACATTGTACTATATTAAATTTTGAACTGTAAAATGTGTCTTATTAAAGACCTAAAGTCAGAAAAGAACAGTGTTTGATATAAACGAAATGGACTGTGTTGTTATTTCAAAAATAACTTTTTTTATTGAAAAAATAAAAATTTTGTAACAAACGAATTTTTTTGGTGATAAAAGTTTAAAATTTTCGAAGCAATTCAAAAAACTCTAACAAAAGAAACACGTTTTCGGTACACGTTTTCCAAACGTTTTTTTTCTTTGCGTGTAGCTCCCATATAAAGCGACCCCCATATTTCAATTCTGGCTTTATAATTACCGCACAAAAGTTCATATAGGTTCGTAATTATTTCTTCTATATATATACCGGTCAAGAACAGAATATATACGTATTTAATCGACCTTTCTTTTGTCTATTATATATCCCCATGGACTAACTTACAATTTAGACGATGATGTTAAGAAGTTTTAAGATGCCTTGCCATCAGCCGCAACCCAAGTTGTGGATGACCGTCTTTAGTAGAAGTTTCTACGCAATCCATGGTGGAGGGTACATAAGGTTCGGCCTGGCCGAACTAATAAAATTTTGACAAAATTTTCTATAGTAATAAAATTTTGAAAAAATTTTCTATAGTAATAAAATTTTGACAAAATTTTTTATAGAAATAAAATTTTGACAAAATTTTCTATGGAAATACAATTTTGTTAGATTATTTTTGGGACCGGCTATGTATAACTATAGACCGATTGGACCAATTTTGACATGGTTGTTAGCGGCCATGTACTAGCGCAATGTACCAAATTTTACCACGTACCAAATTTCAACCGGGTCGGATGAATTTTGCTCCACCAATAGCTCCGGAGGTCAAATCTGGGGATCGGTTTAAATGGGGGTTATATATAATTAAGACCAGTATGGACCAATTCCTTCATGGTTGTCGGAGACTATATACTAACACCACGTACTAAATTTCAACCGAATCGGATGAATTTTGCTCATCCATGAACATCCATATACTAACACCATGTACCAAATTTCAGCCGGAGCGGATGAAATGAGAGACCATATAGTAATACCATGTACCGAATTTCAGCCGGATCGGATGAAACTTGCTTCTCTTAGAGGCTCCGCAAGCTAAATCTGGGGATCGGTTCATATGGGGGCTATATATAATTATGGACCGATTTGGACCAATTTTTGCATGGTTGTGAGAGACCATATACTTATACCATGTACCAAATGTCTTCCGGATCGGATGAATGTTGCTCCTCCAAAAGGCTCCGCAAAGCAAATCTGAGCGTCGGTTTATATGGGGGCTATACGTAAAAGTGGTCCTATATGGCCCATTTGCAATGCCATCCGACCTACATCAGAGACAAATACTTGTGCCAAGTTTCAAGTCGATAGCTTGTTTCGTTCGAAAGATAGCGTGATTTCAACAGACGGACGGACATGCTTAGATCGACTCAGAATTTCACCACGACCCAGAATCTATATATATACTTTATGGGGTCTTAGGGCTATATTTCGATGTGTTACAAACGGAATGACAAATTTAATATACCGCCCATCCTATGGTGGAGGGTATAACAAGTTAAAATTGCCCATTAAAAATATGAAAAAGGCGAGTTAAAACAAGTATATACGGCCGTAAGTTCGGCCAGGCCGAATCTTATGTACCCTCCACCATGGATTGCGTAGGAACTTCTACTAAAGGCTGTCATCCACAATCGAATTACTTGGGTTGCGATAACACTTGCCGATGGCAAGGTATCGTAAAACTTTTTAACACTGTCTTCTAAATTGTACGTTAGCCCATACGGAGTATATATTAAACAAAAAAAGGCCGATTAAATACGTATATAATCTAGTTTGACAAAATTTTCTATAGAAATAAAATTTTGACAAAATTTTCTATAGAAATAAAATTTTGACAAAACTTTCTATAGAAATGAAATTTTGACAAAACTTTCTATAGTAATAAAATTTGACAAAATTTTCTATGGAAATAAAGTTTTGGTAGATTATTTTTGGCGATATGGACCAATTTTTGTGTAATAAGTCATCGGCTATATATAACTAAAGACCGATATGGACCAATTTTTACATGGCTGTTAGAGGCCATATATTGACAAAATGTACCAAATTTCAACCGTATCGGATGACTTTTGCTCCTCCAAGAGGTTCAGGACGTCAAATCTGGGGACGGTTTATATGGGAACTATATATAATTATGGACCGATATGGACCAATTTTTGCATGGTTGTTAGAGACCATATACTAACACCATGTACCAAATTTCAACTGGATCGGATGAATTTTGCTCTTCCAAGAGGCTCCGGAGGTCAAATCTGGGGATCGGTTTATATGGGGGCTATATATAATTATGGACCGATATGGACCAATTTTTGCATGGTTATTAGAGGCCGTAAACTAACATCAAGTACCAAATTTCAACCGGATCGGACGAATTTGGCCCCTCCAAGAGGCTCCGGAGGTCAAATCTGGGGATCGGTTTATATGGGGGCTATATATAATTATGGACCGATATGGACCAATTTTTGCATGGTTGTTAAAAACCGTATACTAAGACCACGTACTAAATTTCAACCGGATCGGATGATTTTTGCTCCTCCAAGAGGCTCCGGTGGTCAAATCTGGGGATCGGTTTATATGGGAGCTATATATAATTATGGACCGATATGGACCAATTTTTGCATGGTTGTTAGAGGCCGTATACTAACATCAGGTGCCAAATTTCAACCGGATCGGATGAATTTTGCCCCTCCAAAAGTCTCCGGAGGTCAAATCTGGGGATCGGTTTATATGGGGGCTATATATAATTATGGACCGATATGGACCAATTTTTGCATGGTTATTAAAGACCATATACTAACATCAGGTACCAAATTTCAATCGGATCGGATGAATTTTGCCCCTCCAAGAGGCTCCGGAGGTCAAATGTGGGGATCGGTTTATATGGGGGCTATATATAATTATGGACCGATATGGACCAATTTTTGCATGGTTGTTAGAGACCGTATACTAAGACCACGTACCAAATTTCAACCGGATCGGATGAATTTTGCTGCTCCGGGAGGCTCCCCAAGCCAAATTTGGGGATCGGTTTATATGGGGGCTATACGTAAACGTGGTCCGATATGGCCCATTTTCAATACCATCCGACCTACATCCATAACAACTGCTTGTGCCAAGTTTCAAGTCGATAGCTTGTTTCGTTCGGAAGTTAGCGTGATTTCCACAGACGGACGGACAGCCGGACAGACGGACAGACGGACGGACGGACGGACATACTTAGATCGACTCAGAATTTCACCACGACCCAGAATATATATACTTTATGGGGTCTTAGAGCAATATTTCGATGTGTTACAAACGGAATGACAAAGTTAATATACCCCCATCCTATGGTGGAGGGTATAAAAAGTTTTAAATGAAAGAACTTCCTGTGTAGTTAAAATAGAAACATCTTTGACAGGAAATTTTTGGAAGTTCTTTTAAAGTTGTGCCTTTAAAAGAATTTCCAAATTTTTTTGCTGGCTATTAATATTATATAATTGTAAAATCACTGTGCATTTAGTGAAACGAATACATTTAGGAAATACATTGCATTTTCGCCCCCTCTCACCTTTCAGACCACGAAAATTATTATTGTGGCTTGGCTTCATCGGTCTCAAGGAATGCCTCCTCATTTAAATGGCGGCGGAACCTTTAATGATATTCGGCATCAGATGATTATGAATGCAAATGAGACGCAAAGACAAAATGGACACCAGCAAAAAATCATCAGACTACATAAGGACTAAAGATATGGCAAAAACTGTAACAACAACAACAACAACACCAACCATACACCATGCAAAGCGTTGCAAGAAGTAACCAAACTGTCCACTCCTATGAAAGGGATTTCATGTCGAACCTGAAATTAAGTGCAATCATTAGTTGGTCGTTCTTGTTTTCCTCTTTCTCGTCTTCGACAACATCTACTGGTCATAGAAGGTTTATTGTGATCAGTCCTTTAGACTTGGCGGAATATGCAAAGTGTGGCCATTACTGCAGCAAGTGGCTGATTTTTAAGTAATCTCACATTTGTTGTTATTTTCGTTTTTTTTTTCATTTGGAACTTTTTGGCGGTGCAAGATGAAAGACTATGATTTGGCCTTTTCTTCTACCCGCATGCCTTGTTTTCTTCTTCCATTGCGATGAACACAGACATCTTTGAATGCATCACTGCACCAGAGAAACGTAATCAATTTAAGATCTTTTTGGGACAATAAACATTGATATACATAGGAGATAAATGGCATTTTCATTATGGCTCATTCTGTAGGTTGTTATGAAGTTACCATTGATGGCATCGCTCTTTGAGGTTTTTTTTTTCTTGATTTCTAATTGACAATGAAAATATCAAAGTGAACTCATAAAAATCGTATTAATTTATCAAGGGACATGAGTGTCCTTTATGGAATTCATTACAGGTGTATACACACGCAAAGAAAAAAAACGTTTGGAAAACGTGTACCGAAAACGTGTTTCTTTTGTTAGAGTTTTTTGAATTGCTTCGAAAATTTTAAACTTTTATCACCAAAAAAATTCGTTTGTTACAAAATTTTTATTTTTTCAATAAAAAAAGTTATTTTTGAAATAACAACACAGTCCATTTCGTTTATATCAAACACTGTTCTTTTCTGACTTTAGGTCTTTAATAAGACACATTTTACAGTTCAAAATTTAATATAGTACAATGTAATGTTGAACATTTTTTCGGAATCTTCCGAATATATCTGGAATATATGTAAAAAAAAACAAAAGCAAAAAAAAAACTTTGGCCGAAGCAGGGGTCGAACCCACGACCCTTGGCATGAGAGTCGGACGTAGCTACCACTGCTCCACGGTGCCAAACTAACTGTTTGTTTCTGTTAAATAAACTTTGTTTATTCGGTTCGTGGGCGCCGCAAGCTATGCTATATAAATATAACTTATATGGATATTTATCTATTGATGACCATAACAGGTACATAGCTCAGTGGTTAGTGTGTTGGCTTACAATGTGCATGGTCCGCGGTTCGATTCTCCGTCCAGGCGAAAGGTAAAAAAAAATTTTAAAAATTTATAAAATCATATAATTTCTTCTACATTGTTGGTATTGCAGGAAAAGGTGTTAAGAACTAAAAATCCTCGTGGATGTGAGAAAGATGTGAGGGACAATGCAATTAGCAAGAAAATAATGTTTTTTGTGAGCTAGTCTTTATGAAATTGTTTTTACATCCTGGAAAAGAATAAACGTTTATCACAAAAAGTATATACTTTTCTTCCAAATACACTTCCTTACAGCGAAAAGCAAATGAGAAACGAACTTTGTTTGTCTAAAATTTCGTTTGGGAGGAAAGAATTTTTTTTTTGCGTGCATTCGCCATTTTATTTAAAAAAATATATTTATTTTTTCTAATAATTTTGCGGTTGAAATTTGATATGTGATGTTAGTATATGCCCTCTAAAAACCGTTCGTCCAAAAATTCAGCGATATCGGTCCATGATTTTATTTTTATTCATTTTTTTAGTTTTATCAATATTTTTTATTACACTTTCAATTACTTATTATCAAATTTTTAAAATTTGAAAATCTTTTCCGCTACCTCCGGGGGTTGGTCCTGGATCTATTGGCGCCATAACAGAACGTCTAACACACTTAGCCACAAATGCCATGTATTGAGACGTCAACTCAAATGTTTGTGATATGATCGTATTATGACACCAAGACATAACATTATAACTACTTCTCGAAATGTTCTATTTTAGGATAAACAAGTATATACAGCAGTAAGTTCGGCCGGGCCGAATCTTAAATAACCACCACCATGAATCAAATATAATAGTTTCCTTTGGCAATTTTTCGTCGTAGCGAGTTATTTGATAATATATAGAATTTCTGGGGGGTTTGATGACAGATGTTCTCCTATGCAGATCAGTTCAACCAGCACGTTTCCCGAAGATAAATTTAAAGATTCTACCTATGAAGACTAGACCAGAGTCTTGATTTTAAAGAACCAAATTTGTTTCACTTTTAGAGGAATCATAAAAATCTCGCGTAATTGTGCAAAAAAATTATTTAAAAAAACGCCTTTGAAATCTAAAATCTGTAGACGATAATTATCCAAATGATTAGAAGAAGTAAAATCTGCAAATTTGACTTTCAGTTTAAAGCAATTTATATTGGTTTGGTTAGTATAGATTAGGTTAAAGTGGCAGCCCGATTAATTTCAGGCTCACTTAGACTATTCAGTCCATTGTGATACCACATATATCTAAAAGTAACTATTACATGTGGGCACTTCTAGTTTTAACCACTGAACCTTCTCTATTATTTCCTTTTGTTGAAGCAATTTATTTAAGTCGAAGAAGTTAAATTTGAGACATCAATTAATCTTGACCCCTAATCGGAGGGATCTATAAGGGGGATATATCATAATATGTACCGATACAAAATATATTTGTAACACCTATTGTTGGTCCTTAACACCTCTAGATTTCAAATTTCAGGTAAATTGGATAAAAACTACGTTTTCTAGAAGCCCAAGAAGTAAACTCGTGAGACCGATCTATATGGGGGCTATACCAAAACATGGCCCGATTAACACCATTTTCTTAAAACGTATTTGTGATCCTAAAAACCTGTAGATTTTTCAATTTCAGGAAAATTGGATACAAACTACGGTTTCTAGAAGCTCAAGAAGTAAAATCGGGAGATCGGTCTATACAGGGGCTATCCCAAAACATGGACCGATACATACCATTTTCGGCGCACATCTTTATGGTCCTAAAATACCTCTAGATTTCAAATTTCATGCAAATTAGATAAAAACTACGATTTCTATAAGCCCAAGAAGTACAATCGGGAGATCGGTCTATATGGGGTCTATACCAAAACATGGACCGATACTCACCATTTTTGGCACACCTCTTTATGGTCCTAGAATACCTCTAGGTTTGCAATTTCAGGCAAATTGGATAAAAACTACGATTTCTATAAACCCAATAACTACAATCGGGAGATCGGTCAATCGGGTGGCTATACCAAAACATGGACCGATACTCACCATTTTTGCCATACCTATTTATGATCCGCAAATGCCTTCAGATTTCTAATTTCAGGCAAATTGGATAAAAACTACGGTTTCTATAAGCGCAAGACCCCAAATCGGGAGGTCTGTTTATATGGGGACTATATCAAAACCTGGACTAATATAGCCCATCTTCGAACTTGACGTGTCGGCAAACAAAAAACGAATCTGTGCCAAATTTCAGGACGATAGCGCCATTATTGAAAGATGTAGCTTGATTACAACAATCAGGCAGACAGACAGACGGACATGGTTATATCGTCTTAGAATTTCTCCCTGATCAAGAATATATATACTTTATATAGTCGGAAATCGATATTTCGATGTGTTATGAAAGGAAACTTCTTCTAAAAACTTCTTTTACCCCCGTCACCATTCTATAGGTGGTAAGTATAAAAAACAGTTGACCAGGAAGAAAAATTTTTGGTTAATTAAAAATTAGATTATTATTTGGTTAATTAAAATTTAGATTATTTTTATACAATTTTAACCAAACAGTATTACAAATGCTGACATTACGCCGATGTCACAAAAATAAGTAAATATTTTTGGACAAATTAAAGAAAATTTATTAGACATGATTAATTTTTTCAATACATTTTATTTAAAATTTTGTTGTTTGAAGGAAAAAGTTGGATTTCAAAATTGCAAGAATGTCTTTAATGCCAAACGAAGTTGACGTAAAATGTACACAGCAAAATCTAAAAATTAAAAAAAACCATGAACAATTTTATGAGAGGTACGAAATTACTAAATCTTTATGCTTCATAAGTTTATGCTCACGTCAAAACTTATTAGAGTAAAGGAAACTTTCTCGAAACATAATTGTATGAACTAAAATAAAGGGTGATACGGTCAAAATTTGGTCAATACAATCTTGACGTATTTCTTTCAATTTTGCATTTAAAAAACCTGAACACCAGGTGTGTGTGTAGAATGTTGCTCCTATTTTGATTTTGGAATTCACTCTTCAGTTGTCAAAATGCCGTCCAAGCAAGAAGAGCAGCTTATCAAAATTTTGCTCGCGCATCGCGAAAATCCGAGCTACTCGCACGCAAAGCTGGCAAAATCGCTAAAAGAAAGAAAAAAATGTAATTAAAGTGTTTGGGGAACGTTCGTCGACAGCTAGGAAGTCTGGATCGGGGGGAAATCGAAAACCGGAAGCCGCTGAGACGACAAAGAGAGTTGCCGGTAGTTTCAAGCGAAACCCTAACCTCTCTCTCCGAGATGCCGCTGGGTGTATCGTCTACAACCGTGCATCGAGCCAAAAAAAAACGAGCCGGACTATCGACTTACAAGAAGATAGTGACACCAAATCGCGATGATAAACAAAATACGACGGCCAAAGCGCGATCCCGGAGGCTGTACACGACGATGCAGACGAAGTTTGACTGCGTGGTAATGGAGGACGAAACCTACGTAAAAGCCGACTACAAGCAGCTTCCGGGACAGGAGTTTTATACGGCAAAAGGAAGGGGAAAGTAGCAGATTTCAAGCACATAAAACTGTCAAAGTTCGCAAAGAAATATCTGGTTTGGCAAGCCATCTGTACCTGTGGCTTGAAAAGCAGCATTTTCATAGCTTCCGGGAATGTCAACCAAGAAATTTACGCGAAAGAGTGTTTGAATAAACGTCTGCTGCCTTTCCTGAAGAAACACGGTTGTTCCGTACTGTTTTGGCCGGATTTGGCATCTTGCCATTACGGTAAAAAGGCCATGGAGTGGTACGCCGCCAACAACGTGCAGGTGGTTCCCAAGGACAAGAACCCTCCCAACACGCCAGAGCTCCGCCCAATTGAGAAATACTGGGCTATTGTCAAGCGGAACCTAAAGAAGACCAAAAAAACTGCTAAGGACGAGCAGCAGTTCAAGGCAAACTGGCTTTCTTCGGCGAAGAATGTAGACAAGGTGGCTGTACAAAATCTGTGTCAAGCGTGAGGCCCGGCAATTCGGATTTGGAAAAGTGAAAGCCTAACTGAATATTTTTCCTGAATTTTACACTACACTGAAAAAAAAAAGCATACTCGGTTATAAAGATTTTGTCTTTACTTTAAAAAATTTGGTATTGATTCCCAGCCAAAGAAGCGGAGAATACAAGTAAGGATACTTTTAAGACACAATTCTCTTTTAAATTTAGGTTTTGTGTACTTGCTTCTAGGAAGCAAATTTTAATTTTTCGCTTTCTCAGCTTTTTTTTCTTCATATGCTATCAAAGTCCTTTAAAAACGAGTTAACGGCAACTTTATTTTCCAAATTAAGACTCGACTTCCAGTAGAAATTATGCTATGTTTGAAGTAAAAAACTTCTTTAAAACAAAGTTTTGAAAAACATGTCCTATATTTGAACGATTTTTTGCTTTGTAGTCAAGATGCAAAAAGACAACAAATTTAAAGACAATTTCATTAAATTTAAAAAATTTTTCTGAATTATTAAAGTCAAGTTGACCTTAGCCTATAAATTTTTTCTTTCATGTTAAGATACCCATTTTTAAGTCAAATCACCTAATTATCAGGACAATACGACTTCATTGAAAAGTTTATCGACTTTTGGACAAGGAAAATAACTTTATTTTGGAGAAATGCGTCTTCTATGCTAAACAAAATTTGTATTCGTATTTTAAAGACATGAAATCTTTGACCTCACGACAATATTTTTTTCAGTGTAATTGAACTTGAAAAAGAAATTTAATTTGATTTTTTAAATAAACGATTTCACCGATTTACACGCGTTTTCCCTTGACCAAATTTTGACCGTATCACCCTTTAAATAAAATAGAGAGTTAATTTTTTTTTTTTGAGTGAAGATTTGTTCCCATCACTCAAAAAAAAGTTTACTTGGATCCAAAGATTTTGACCATCCCTTAAGGACTTTGGTATTCATCCCGAGCCAAATGTCTTTAAAATAAAGATATTTTTTCTTCTATCTGGCTTTAAATCCAGTATCAATAAAATTAAAATTAGAATACATATTACTTTTACTATACCCTCCACCGTAGGATGGGGGTATATTATCTTTGTCATTCCGTTTGTAACACATCGAAATATTGATCTAAGACCCTATAAAGTAAATATATTCTGGGTCGTGGTGAAATTCAGAGTCGATCTGAGCATGTCCGTCCGTCCGTCTGTTGAAATCACGCTAACTTCCGAACGAAACAAGCTATCGATTTGAAACTTGGCACAAGTAGTTGCTATTGGTGTAGGTCAGACGGTATTGCAAATGGGCCATATCGGTCCACTTTTACGTATAGCCCCCATATAAACGGACCCCCAAATTTGGCTTGCAGACCCTCTAAGAGAAGCAAATTTCATCCGATCCGGCTGAAATTTGGTACATGGTGTTAGAATATGGTCTCCAACAACCGTGCAAAAATTGGTCCACATCAATCCATAATCATATATAGCCCCCATATAAACCGATCCCCCGATTTGGCTTTCGGAGCCTCTAAGAAAAGCAAATTTCATCCGATCCGGCTGAAATTTGGTATATTATGTTAGTATATGGTCTTTAACAACCATGCAAAAATTGGTCCACATCGGTCCATAATTATATATAGCCCCCATATAAACCGATCCCCAGATTTGGCTTGCGGAGCCTCTAAGAGAAGCAAATTTCATCCAATCCGTCTGAAATTTGGTACATGGTGTCAGCATAAGATCTCTAACAACCATGCAAAAATTGGTCCACATCGGTCCATAATTATATATAGCCCCCATATAAACCGATCCTCCGATTTGGCTTGCGGAGCCTCTAATAGAAGCAAATTTCATCCGATCCGGCTGAAATTTGGTACATGGTGTTAATATATGGTCTTTAATGACCATGCAAAAATTGGTTCATATCGGTCCATATTTATATATAGCCCCCATATAAACCGATCACCAGATTTGACCTCCGGAGCCTTTTGGAAGACCAAAATTCATCTGATTCAGTTGAAATTTGGTACGTGATGTTAATATATGGCCTCAAACACCCATGCACAAATAGGTCGAAATCGGTCCATAATTATATATAGCCCCATATAAACCGATCCCCTGATTTGTCTTCCGGAGCCCCTTGGAAAAGCAAAATTCATCCGATTCGGTTGAAATTTGGTACGTGATGTTAGTATATGGTATCAAACAACCATGCAGGAATTGGTTCATATCAGTCCATAATTATATATAGCCCCCATATAAACCGATCTCCAGATTTGACCTCCGGTGCCTTTTGAAAAAGCAAAATTCATCCGATCTGGTTGAAATTTGGTACGTGGTGGTAGTATATGATATTTAACAAAGTGGTCGATATCAGTCCATAATCATATATAGGCCCCATATAAACCGATCCCTATATTTGGTTTTGGAGCCACTGGAGGAGCAAATTTCATCCGAGTCAGTTGAAATTTGGTACATTGTGCTAGGAACATATATGGCCGTTAACAACCATGCCTAACTAAGTCCATAATGGTCTATAGTTATATATAGCCCCCAGATAAATCGGTCCATATCAAATCCATAATTGTATATAGCCCCCATATAAGCGACCCCCATATTTCAATTCTGGCTCTCTACGTACCGTGCAAAAGTCCATATCGAGTCGTAATTATTTGTAGAATTACCTATTTGGTCTAATATATACCACGTATGGACTCACAATTTAGAAAACGATGTTAAGAAGTTTTAAGATACCACAACCCAAGTAAACCAACCCAAGTCGTTCGTAGAAGTTTCTACGCAATACCTGGTGGAGGGTACATAAGATTCGGCCTGGCCGAACTTACGGCCGTATATACTTGTTATTATTCAACATATTTCCCTTCAAGAGCGATACAACGATTATAACGACCTTCCAATTTTTTGATACCATTTTGGTAGTACTCCTTCGGTTTTGCATCAAAATAGACCTCAGTTTCGGCGATCACCTCTTCATTGCAGCCAATTTTTTTACCTGCGAGCATCCTTTTGAGGTCTGAGAACAAGAAAAAGTCGCTGGGGCCAGATCTGGAGAATACGGTGGGTGGGGAAGAAATTCGAAGCCCAATTCATGAATTTTTGCCATCGTTCTCAATGACTTGTGGCACGGTGCGTTGTCTTGGTGGAACAACACTTTTTTCTTCTTCATATGGGGCCGTTTTGCCGCGATTTCGACCTACAAACGCTCCAATAACGCCATATAATAGTCACTGTTGATGGGTTTTCCCTTCTCAAGATAATCGATAAAAATTATTCCATGCGCATCCCAAAAAACAGAGGCCATTACTTTGCTAGCGGACTTTTGAGTCTTTGCACGCTTCGGAGACGGTTCACCGGTCGTTGTCCACTCAGCCGACTGTCGATTGGACTCAGGAGTGTAGTGATGGAGCCATGTTTCATCTATTGTCACATATCGACGGAAAAACTTGGGTGTATTACGAGTTAACAGCTGCAAACACCGCTCAGTATCATCAACCCGTTGTTGTTTTTGGTCAAATGTGAGCTCGCGCGGCACCCATTTTGCACAGAGCTTCCGCATATCCAAATATTGATGAATGATATGACCAACACGTTCCTTTGATATCCTTAAAGCCTCTGCTATCTCGATCAACTTCATTTTACGGTCATTCAAAATCATTTTGTGGATTTTCCTCACGCCTCTTTCGGGCGTCCACTGCATTCACCGTCCTCCGTGCTCATTTCACCACGCTTGAATTTTGCATACCAATCAAGTATTGTTGATTTCCCTGGGGCAGAGTCCGGAAACTCATTATCAAGCCAAGTTTTTGCTTCCACCGTATTTTTTCCCTTCAAAAAACAGTATTTTATCAAAACACGAAATTCCTTTTTTTCTATTTTTTTTTTTCACAATAACAAAAGTTGCTTCACAAAAGACGCTCTATTTCACAAACTACTTGATCTACAGACGTCAAATTTTGACACGAATCATTTGGAGATTGGTACTACATAAAAATAATACGCACTTAATACTAGCGACGCCATCTATGTGTCAGACCGGGTACTTATCAGCCAACCTGTTAGATCTTTAGTACAACTTTGAACGCAATCCATGGTGGAGGGTCCATAAGATTCGGTCTGGACGAACCTTCGGCTATATATCGTATAGTTGTTTATAACTTATTTTCTTTAGGAGAATATGAAGGTTTTTTTTTATGCCATTTCGATGAAAGTGTTGAGCATCGAAAAAAAATGTTGTTTGTTTAAAATATCGTTCTTCAGAAAAGATAGTGTTTCGTCGGCCTTTATCAGGCTAAATAACAATTTGAACCGATACACTTTATATCATCATCGTTATCATTCAATCATCTCTTATTAGTTCAAAATTTCTTTAAAATAAAGCTGAATATTTTCTCATTTCCTTTGTAGAATTATTTGATTTCAGTTTTTTTTTGTGTGGTTTTGATCCTGACCAGTAACGAAGATCAACATTGAATACATTTCAGAATTTCTTTGAAACAAAAGATAAACTGCATAAGACAACAGAGATCATACCTGCCCAAGGATTTCCATTAAAAAAGGGATACTCCAGAAACATGTTAAAAATGCAACACGAACTTTAATTTAATAATGGCCGATACTTCTTCAAAAATCAGCGCCACCAACGAACGGAAGTTCTAGCATTGAGAATCAACCAACAAACCAGCAAAAAAAAAAACGAATCACAAGGAATTGTTGCACAGTAGCGATGACAATCCCAATGAGATACAGAGATAACTTGCATCCAGTCTTTGGAGAAAAAAACTCCTGGATGCCTGAATGGACTACTGGAAAAAACGTCGCGCCATCGTGTCATCATCAACATGGAAAACAATGGCGCTGCAATTGATTGACAACATGTGAGGCAAGTAGTGAACACAAAAAAAAAAAAAAACAGAAAATGTCCCTAGAATCGACCGACTGAACAAACGACCACAACAGATTTTTGGACTGCAGAACTGGCATTGGTTGCATGCACCAACCACTATTGTTTCAAATATTGTACCACAGATCAAGGAATCAACCAACAATAAGACCAGAAGCTAAGCATTGGCAACAAAACAATAACTGCAGCAACAGCAGTTTGCTGTGAATTGAATACAATGATAATAACCATCCTCCATGCAAACCCCTTCCCCCTTAAACCCAGCAACCAACAATGACATCGACAACAGCAATGGAACATCAGCTACTAAACAATGATGGCGCCCTCTCTATAATACAAGACCGTCCCATATATATATATATATTATCCAAGTACAGCGGGCCGATAATATATACTACGCTAAGGTGGAGTAGAATCCTTCCCCCTCCATTTCTTTCGTAGCCCTTTGATACGTTGGCAATACCAACAATTTTAACGAAATTGGAATAAATCCATAACAACGATTTTTGTTTCGACAAAAAACAACGAAATAAATGCATTTCAAAGTTGCAATCAAAAGATTCCATTGTTTTTCTCCTCCAGACTTATTTTGTCAAAGCTAATGCAATGAAACGGAAGCTACCAAGAGATACAGTGGAATTTATGATACTTGTTTATATTTTTATTCACCGACATTTACAAATAAGGCAGTATCACCATCCTCTCGTGAAAGTGCACAAAAACAAAAATTTTTCTGTAATTGAACATTTTTTAAAAACTCAATTAAAATTTTAATTGGAAAAATTTCCGTGAATTTTTTTTCTGTGTGTGCAGGCAAATGTTTAAATAACGCCTTGATTTAAAATGTGTAGATTTTTACATCCCATTATTTAAATGATTGCGAGAAGTTGATATCTGGAAATTTTATTTCCAGTTTCAAGCAATTTTCATGATCAGTGCGCCTTCTATATCGGTCTATATGGCGGTTCTAGAATCTAGACCCCAAATCAGAATGTAGGTTTTTAAGGGGGCTATATCAAATCCTGTACCGATACACAATATATTCAGCACACCTATTTATACACTGAAAGAAGAGTTTTCTTTTCCGATGAACGAAATTTTAGACAAGCAAAATTTTCTTTTGTCACAAAGAAATTTTCTACAAAAGCAAATAAAAAACTTTAGAGACAATCGTTGAATCTCTTATTATAAATCCGAGTTTATTTGCTCTAAAAGAAAATAATGTGTAGGAAAGGAGAGTTTCGTTTGTCTAAAATTTCGTTCCGGAGGAAAATATTTTTTCTTTGGGTGTAGTCGTAAAAAACCCAGATTTTCAAATTCAGGCAAATTGGATAAAAACTACGCTTTCTAGTAGCCCAAGAAGTAAAATCGGGAGATCGGTCTATATGAGGGCTAAATCAAAACGTGGACCGATATACACCATTTCGGCACTAGTATTTGTGGTCCTAAAATACCTCTTGATTTTCAACTTTAGGCAAATTGGATAAAAACTACGGATTCTAGAAGCCCAAGAAGTAAAATCGGGATATCGGTCTATATGGGGGCTATACAAAACCATAGACCTATAATCACCATTTTCGGCAGACCACTTTATGGTCCTAAAATACCTCTAGATTTCCAATTTCAGAAAAATTGGATAAAAACTATGGATTCTGGAAGCCCAAGAAATAACATCGGGAGATCGGTCTATATGGAAGCCATTTTCGGCACACATCTTTACTTCTAGATTTCAATTTTCAAGCAAATTGGATAAAAACGACAGTTTCTATAAGCTCAAGACTCCAAATGGGGAGGTCGGTTTATATTGGAACTATGTCAAAACCAGGACCCATCTTCGAACTTGACCTGCAGACAAAAGAGATTGTGCAAAATTTCAGCACGATAGCTTCATTACATTAGTTTACAAAAAAAAATCATGTACACTTAGTGAAAATCAACTTTTGTTATGTATTTTGAGCTGCTGAATTCGAAAAAAAAAAAAATTAAAAAATTAATTTATGGAACAGTTTTTGAGATATCCCGTTATTTTTAAATTTTCGCTCTTTTTTCACTAAACACAATATATCACGAGTTAGAAATGTCCGATTATGACGTTGTTGCTACTTAAAATCAACTTTTCTTATGTATTTTGAGCTGCTGAATTCAAAAAAAAAATGTTTAAACAATTTTTATGGAACAGTTTTTGATATTTTCGCATTGATATTTTTTGAACCACTTAACTTATCACAGATCCAATTACACACTATTATTTGTCATCTTATTACCTTTCATTTAAATACCAAACAACGTTATAATCGGACATTTCTAACTCAAGATATCTTGTGTTTAGTGAAAAAAGAGCGAAAATTTAAAAAATAACGGGATATCTCAAAAACTGTTCCATAAAAAAAGTTTAAACATTTTTTTTCGAATTCAGCAGCTCAAAATACATTTGAAAAATTGATTCTCATCAAGTGTACATTTTGAGTGTAAACTAGTGTTATTGAAGACTGTAGCGTGATTACAACAGACAGACTGACGGACAAGGTTACATCGTCTTAGAATTTCTAACTGATCAAGAGTATATATACTTTATATACTCGGAAAGCGATATTTCGATGTGTTTTACAAACAGAATGACAAAAATTATTATAGTATAAACCTCATCCCGCCATTTCACAACAATTTTTCTTTTTGAATTCACAGAAACTTTGTAACTGAAAAATTCTTCAACAAACAAAAAAAAAAAAAAACAAGATGAAATTAGATTTGAGAAATCAAACAACACTAAAAACAAAACAAGTATATACGGCCGTAAGTTCGGCCAGGCCGAATCTTATGTAGCCTCACCAATGAATTGCGTAGAAACTTCTACGAAAAACTGTCATCCACAATCGAATTAATTTGGTTGTGGTATCTTAAAACTTCTTAACATCGTTTTCTAAATTGTGAGTTAGTCCATACGTGGTATATGTTAGACAAAAAAGTTATGTATAGTTAAGTCTACAAATAATTACGAATCGATATGGACTTTTTGCACGGTACGTAGAGACCCAGAATTGAAATATGGGGGTCGCATATATGGGGGCTATATACAATTATGAACTTGATATGGACCAATTTTTGTGTGATTGGAAATCGATTTATCTGAGGGATATATATATAACTATTGACCGATATGGACCTAGTTAGGCATGGTTGTTAACGACCATATACTAGCACAATGTACCAAATTTCAACTCACTCGGATGAAATTTGCTCCTCCAAGAGGCTCCAAAACCAAATCTCGGGATCGGTTTATATGAGGCTATATATGATTATGGACTGATATGGACCACTTTTGGCATGGTTGTTAAATATCATATACGATCACCACGTACCAAATTTCAAGCAGATCGGATGAATTTTGCTTCTCCAAGACACCGGAGGTCAAATCTGGGGATCGGTTTATATGGGAGCTATATATAAATATGGGCTGATACGAACCAATTCCTGCATGGTTGTTGGATACCATATACTAACATCACGTACCAAATTTCAACCGAATGGGAGGAATTTTGCTCTTCCAAGGGGCTCTCGAGGTCAAATTTGGCGATCGGTTTATATGGGGCCTATATATAATTATGGACCAATTTTTGCATGGGAGTTTGAGGCCATGTATTAACACCACGTACCAAATTTCAACTGAATCAGATGAATTTTGGTCTTCCAAGAGGCTCCGGAGGTCAAATCTGGTGATCGGTTTATATGGGGGCTATATATAATTATGGACCGATGTGGACCAATTTTAACTTGGTTGTTAGAGACCATATACTAACACCATGTACCAAATATCAGCCGGACCGGATGAAATTTGCTTCTCTTAGAGGCCTCGCAAGCCAAATCGGGGGATCGATTAATATGGGGGCTATATATAATTATGCACCGATGTGGACCAATTTTTGCGTAGTTGTGAAATACCTATACTAACACCATGTACCAAATTTCAGCCGGATCGGATGAAATTTTCTTCTCTTAGAGGCTCCAGAAGCCAAATCTGGGGATCGGTTTGTATGGGGGCTATATATAACTATGGAGCGATGTGGACCAATTTTTTCATGGTTATTAGAGACCATATACTAACACCATGTAACAAATTTCAGCCGGATCGGATGAAATTTGCCTCTCTTGGAGGCTCCGCTAGCCAAATCTGGGGATCGGTTTATATTGGGGCTATATATAATTATAGACCGATGTGGACCAATTTTTGCATGGTTGTTAGAGACCATATGCTAACACCATGTACCAAATTTCAACAGGATCGGATGAAATTTGCTTCTCTTAGAGGAATCGCAAGCCAAATTTGGGGGTCCGTTTATATGGGGGCTATACGTAAAAGTGGACCCATATGGCCCATTTGCAATACCATCCGACCTACATCAATAATAACTACTTGTGCCAAGTTTCAAGTCGATAGCTTGTTTCGTTCGGAAGTTAGCGTGATTTCAACAGACGGACGGACGGACGAACGGACATGCTCAGATCGACTCAGAATTTCACCACGACCCAGAATATATTTACTTTATGGGGTCTTAGAGCAATATTTCGATGTGTTACAAACGGAATGACAAAGTTACTATATCCCCATCCTATGGTGGAGGGTATAAAAAAAATGTTTAAACATTTTATATTTATGGAACAGTTTTTGAAATCCCGTTATTTTTAAATTTTCGCTCTTTTTTCACTAAACACAATATTTGTTATTTAAGTCAAAAATATAATGAAGCATTGTCGATGAAAATTATCTTGATCGTAGACAATTTCATTAATACTAGGTCGTTTTTCTATTACTTGATTATTGTGATTATTAAATTTATTAAATTTTTTTTCAGTTTATAAATTACGAACCACTGTTGTTACGAAGTCTAAGAAAAACACTACTCAAATGTATGGAAGAGGTCGAGAAATATATTATCCAAAGGTAAACGAATATCTCCTCTTTTTTCAATTTCTTCTTTGGCATAGTACGAATATCTTAGTAAGAAAACGTTCCAAGGTTTCTTTTCTTGTTGATTTGCCCAGGCTTTTCGTCTACTTTAGATCCGAGTGCAGCAAAACGTCTTCCCTCATATTAGCCCCCCGTTTTCCCCGTCATCAGAAAATAAGAAACATTATGTTGACGGTGACATTTCATTGTTGACGTGTGCAATTTAAACGGTGATAACAATCGCTAAACAATGACAATTCAGGACTAATAAAACTACTCCACCAAAAGCGCCAAAGCGGCAACAGTACAAAAAAAAAAGCGATGAGGAACCCAAATTGTTGGTTAAATTTGCGGGAAAAAATCCTTCATTTCAATTTAAATGTATTTGAACTAACCTCTATCGAGAGTAGGAGATATTTATCGCAATAGTGTATAGGTTTTGGAAATTCAAATTCAATATTTCGAAAAGGGCAGAAATTCAAGTTGTGCAATATTTGAAGTGGACCGTTTTAAAGTATATATCCCCGTTGGAGGATACCACGTAGCTTGAATACAAAATTCATCCTGACAAAAAATATACAATTTCTATGGTCTCACACCGATCTTTCAATATGGTGAATGACAAATTTGTTATGTTGAGCATAAGTTATACAATTTTTTATCCATCTCAATATCCAAAACATTTACACTCCACTCGAAGTTAACTACTGTAAGATACAATAATCTGACTTTATTCTCGAACATAACATGTTGGCTGATAAGTTCCCGGTCTAACAAAGAAAAACACATTTTTTGTCAAAATTCGTTTTTATTATTCAACATAGTTCCCTTCAAGAGCGATACAACGATTATAACGACCTTCCAATTTTTTGATACCATTTTGGTAGTACTCCTTAGGTTTTGCCTCAAAACAGGCCTCAGTTTCGGCGATCACCTCTACATTGCAGTCTAATTTTTTACCTGCGGGCATCCTTTTGAGGTCTGAACACAAGAAAAAGTCGCTGGGGCCCAGATCTGTAGAATGCGGTGGGTGGGGAAGCAATTCGAAGCCCAATTCATGAATTTTTGCCATCGTTCTCAATGACTTGTGGCACGGTACGTTGTCTTGGTGGAACAACACTTCTTCTTCATATGGGGCCGTTTTGCCGCGATTTCGACCTTCAAACGCTCCAATAACGCCATATAATACTCACTGTTGATGGGGTTTCCCTTCTCAAGATAATCGATAAAAATTATTCCATACGCATCCCAAAAAAACAGAGGCCATTACTCTGCAAGCGGACTTTTGAGTCTTTCCACGCTTCGGAGACGGTTCACCGGTCGCTGTCCACTCAGCCGACTGTCAATCAGGAGTGTAGTGATGGAGCCATGTTTCGTCCATTGTCAAATATCGACGGAAAAACTCGGGTGTATTACGAGTTAACAGCTGCAAACACCGCTCAGAATCATCAACACGTTGTTGTTTTTGGTCAAATGTGAGCTCGCGCGGCACCCATTTTGCACAGAGCTTCCGCATATCCAAATATTGATGAATGATATGACCAACACGTTCCTTTGATATCTTTAAGGCCTCTGCTATCTCGATCAACTTCATTTTACTGTCATTCAAAAGCATTTTGTGGATTTTTTTGATGTTTTCTTCGGTAACCACCTCTTTCGGGCGTCCACTGCGTTCACCGTCCTCCGTGCTCATTTCACCACGCTTGAATTTTGCATACCAATCAATTATTGTTGATTTCCCTGGGGCAGAGTCCGGAAACTCATTATCAAGCTAAGCCAAAACATAATAACTCTGTGGGATACTATAGAAAATTTTGTCAAAACTTTATTACTATAGAAAATTTTGTCAAAATTTTATTTCTATAGAAAATTTTGTAAAATTTTATTGCTATAGATAATTTTGTCAAACTTTTATTTCTATAGAAAATTTTGTCAAACTGAATTATTTACGTATTTAATGGGTCTGTTTTTGTTTAATATATACCCCGTATGGACTAACTAACAATTGAGAACGCGGTGTTAAGAAGTTTTAAGATACATTGCCATCGGCAAGTGTTACCGAAACCCAAGTAATTCTATTGTGGATGACAGTCTTTAGTACAAGTTTCTATGCAATCCATGGTGGAGGGTACATAAGATTCGGCCGGGCCGAACTTACGGCCGTATATACTTGTTTATGCTGGGATGTTGCAATTACTAAAATTAAAGTTAAAATTTCCTTAAATAAACCTACGATTTCTTTCATGGTGTTTTCACTTTTTTTCTGGGTGAGGTCCAAATTTCAGATGAAATTTGCTCTTCTAAAAGGCTCCGCCAGGCGAAATTGGGGGTCGGTTTATATGGGGGCTACACCTAACCGGTTTTTATGGTTGTAACATTGTTGCGACAATGTATTACTCAGTTTCTACCGTTGGACTACGTTTTTACTACTGCTTATTTCAAGACGCAATAATTTGCATCGTGAGCAAATATGAGAACCGGTTGGTAGCTGTGCTCCAGGTTATAGCCCAAACATTGAGTGGCTGTTGTGGGGGCATAACCGATTGGTGCTAGAAGACTCTAATGCCCATCATGAACTTTGGCATTCTCTCCTATGTAATGACCAGAAAGGCATAGCTTTGGTAGAGCAGATTGATGACTCCACATTTTGCACGGTGAACGAAGAGGTGCCCAGGAGAATTATGGGTGATTGCAGCAGTTCGTCAGATTTATCTTTAGCGTCGCCTGGTCTGATAAATGACGTTTACTGGTAACCCGTCATTTCATTGGGATCAGACCACCTCCACACAATTCTCACCATTAACCGACCCACCGATTTCATAACCTCTGCACGCCGGACATTTATCAATCAAAAGAAAGTCTACTGGGAAGCCTTCAGTGAGCTCCCGTCCAGCTCTCATGTTCATGTTGCCTAGAGTATTCGGGACATAATTAACGCAGCAGCCGCTCGCTTCATACCCGCTGGTCGAATTGCCCAAGTGAGGCCAACTTCCCAGCCGAAGCGGCGGAACCGCAGACGAGCGTAATGAACGACATCGTGCTAGCCCTGATGATCCCAGAATCAGAGAACTGAATCAAGAGATTAGTAATATAGTCGACGTGCACAAGCGGAACACTTGGTTAGAGCACCTGAAGCAATGTAACTTAGGCACAGGAACAGGTAAATTGTGGTCAACAGTGAGAGCCCTCTCGAACCTCACTACAAGGGATGATCGGATCGCAGTCACCTTTGGCGGCGTGACGGTGACTGATCCGAAGAAATGAACCAGATTGTTCAACCGACAGTTTCCCGAGCATCCCGAGAGTAATAGAGCGAAAAGGAGAGCCACTCGTCGCATACGTGGTCTCCGAGCCGATGACACACCACAATTTAGCACAACCGAAGTTACCAAGGCACTGGACCCCGACGGAATTTCAATGTTAATGCTGAAGCATCTGGGAATACAGGGAGTTGAGTACCTGACCAGACTCCTCAATTTGTCGTTGGAATCACTCATTACACCCGATGTCTGGAAGATGGGTAGGGTGATTCGACTACTGAAGCCAGGCAAAGATTCGAGTAAAGGTGAATCGTCCACACCGATATCCCTTCTCTCGCCAGTAGCCAAAACACTTGAGGCACTACTCCTCCCCAGCCTTGTGGAGAATTTTCCAGCTGTCCACCATCAACATGGGTTCCGTAAGGTACATAGCACGACGACAGCCTTGCATGCCATTTCAGCACACATTAATATGGGATCAATCAGCCCAAGCCGTGTCATAGGACGGTCCTTGCGGCGCTTGACCTATCGAAGGCTTGCCACACTATTCGAGGACATCGAGAATACGTCCCTACCAGGAACCAAGCGTTGGGTTCTCAATTATCTGTGCGGACGCCAGTCGTACGTGGAATTCTGGAAGAAGAAGAAGTCAAAATCCCGTAGAGTTAAACAGGGAGTTCCCCAGGGTGAGGTGATATCTCCGGCACTGGTTAATCTCTACCTGTCCTCGATTCCACCTCCTCCAGACGGCGTCGAGATTGTATCATATGCGGACGATTTACAATCATGGCATCCGGGCCCATTGTCGATGACATATGCGATCGATTGAACGTCTATTTCGCTGATCTTACCAGTTATTTCACTGCAAGAAATTTGAGGATATCTCCCACCAAATCCTCAGCCACACGATTCACTACATGGATGGCGGAAGTATGCAGGCAATTGAATGTCAGAGTCGACGGCGAAATAATTCCGACCACAAATTACCCCAAGATTCTTAGGGTCACATTCGACACCCTTTTTAAGTCGCCCGCCCATGCCACTGCAATTTGTGATAAGCTCTGCGGTAGAAACAAGGTCCTCAAGTCGCTTGCGGGCAGCACTTGGGGTGCGGACAAAGAAACCTTGTTGACTACATATAAGACTATTGGCCGGTCAGTGGTAAACTATGCAGCGCCAGTGTGGACACCTCAAACGAGCGACACGCAGTGGAATAACATACAAACCTGTCAGAACGCTGCCCTTAGAACCGCAACAGGATGTTTACGCAGTACACCCCTGGATCACCTTTATGCGGAGACCAAGATCATCCCAGTGCGTCGACACAATTACATGTTGTCAAAGCAGTTGCTATCGAAGCTGGAATGTAAGGGTTGATCTTCACCTTCTAGAGCGCGACATCCAGCGTTATAAAAGAGAGGCTCTAGATCAGGCAGCACACCAGACAGGTCTGAACAGGATTCATGATGATACTGTAGCTGAAGTTGTGAGAAGCTACGAGGTGAATTCTGTTCTCGGAGTCCGACCACCGCCCGTAGCACCGGAGGAGAGAGATCTCCCGGGTAGTTTTGGCCCAACTAAGATCAGGCATGTGCAGCCGCCTCAATTCCTACCTATCAGTGATTGATAGTAGCGTAGCTGACGTGTGTCCCATCTGTAATCAAGGGCCACATGACACTCGTCACCTTTTCGCTTGCCCAGTCAAGCCTACCCGTCTCACCACCAGATCACTATGGCTACACCCCATCCTTGTCGCAGAGTTCCTTGATCTGGCTACTAATTGAACTCCCTAAGCATAGAACAAAATGGATGAAACTACATTAAAACCTGTTACAACAACAGCAGAACCAAAATTGGGTTTATTTTCTTATTCAGTTTGTTTTGGTTCAATTAGTGCAAGTTAAATTTATAATTTCCCAATCGACTAAAATCCATTTTGAGATCGAAAATTAAATTACGCGTCGTCATTTTGACGACGAATGACTGTGAACACGTTTTTGCATGAAGCATTGCATAATCTCTACTTGAAGTCGAGTCTGAATTTGGAAATTTAAGTTGCCATTAACGCAGCTTTAATGTTCTTTGAACGCATATTAAAATTTGTTTCTTAGTTTCAAGTACGCAACACTCAAATTCTAAAGAGATTTGTGTCTTAAAGTTTTTGCCTATATCAATGACTCCGAGTTTCTATGGCTCGGAATCGATACCAAAATCATAATTGTAAAGACAAAATCTTTGGAACAAGGCATACTTTTTATCAGTGTAAATAAACTATGATTTGTAATTTTCGGCATT
This sequence comes from Haematobia irritans, assembly GCF_050003625.1. Taxonomy (NCBI): domain Eukaryota; kingdom Metazoa; phylum Arthropoda; class Insecta; order Diptera; family Muscidae; genus Haematobia; species Haematobia irritans. The sequence continues at coordinate 172,507,467 of NC_134400.1, forward strand.
CATAATTTTTCATTGAAATACAAATATTTATGGGAACATAATATTTTTTCCTAAGAAAATTTTACCCTACAATAGTGTCACTGGTTCAAGTGACATTTTCCCAAAAACTAAGAAATTTAAATGTGATGAACTAATAAATCCTACTTTACACAGTCTAAGCCACCAAGCCATGTTTTACCTCCCAAAAACAGAAACGAAAAGCCCTCCTTTGAGTGGAGGACAAGAAACACACAAATATTCATTAGCAAATAAATTTTCTGTACAAAAGAAACCCTCATAACATGACATTGTCGGTTGTTTGTGGCTTCCTTGTACTTTTATTATGATTACAAAATGCAACAATTTTTTAATTAACATAGACAAGAGGACTTTACAAGATGGAGCGTACAATGAATAGACAGGCCTACGCAAAAATATCATCACTGTTGCACCAGGACCAAAACCAAAGAACAGAAAGAACCAAACATGCTCTTACTCATAGAAAACTTCTTCCAAAGGACATTGCAAAAGACTTTGCAAAATATATGACAAAAGTTTTTTTTTGCTAAAATTTTGTGTTTGGGCCATTGTTGCTTTTTGTGTTTTTCGATGTTTACCATGTTAACTGATACCTACTCGAGACAAAAGGGCTTAAATTCAAAGATTACTTGTTCAACAATATCTTCAGCTAATGCCTGCAACCAGAGTGGAGCACAATACCCCTCCCGAATTTCAGTGAAATGAAGTTGCAAAGGCGGAAATAAATAACAATTAAAGCAGTTACAATCATGTCTAGCTTAATGTTGAAAGTTTTCTAATAAATATTGTGATGGTTTTGTGAAACATAATATTTTGGTTTTTGTTAACCATTCTGGACAATTTCTTATATAAGAGGTTATGAACGAGCAATAACGAATACAACTAAAGTCGCTCTGGTCCAGAGATTGTAAACAGAATTAAATTGCAAACTTTTTGAAATTTTCATATTTTGAAAATCGAGTTGAAACTAATATACACTCAAAAAAACTTTACTAGGATCCAAAGATTTTGGTCTTCCCTTAAGGATTTTTGTATTGATTCCAAGCCAAAGATGTGGCTTCTTTAAAATAAAGTAATTTTTTTGAGACCTAAATAATATAAAATTAATAAAATTAAAATTAGGATGCAGATTTTATCGAATTTTTATTCTCTACAAGCAAATGCCAGTTTAAAAATCAAAATTATAACGGATACTTCAAAGTAAAAAATGTTTTTTTAATTCCAAAAAAAAAATAATAAAAATAAAAAATGATGGAAAATCCTCCAAATAAGCGTTTTTATCGTAAATCTAAGGATTCAATATATCAGTTAATTAAATGAAGATTTCCTAAAATCAAAAATGTTTTTCTCTATTTTAAAGAAAATTTGCGACTTTACTGGTGGCACTCAAATTTCCAAGATAATAAAGTCAACAAAGGAGATAGATAACGAAAGACATATAACGATATATAAAACTGCAAGTTTAATTACAACATGTATATACGGCCGTAAGTTCGGCCAGACTGAAGCTTATTTACACTCAAGAAAAAAGTTTACTTGGATCCAAAGATTTTGACCTTCCCTTAAGGATTTTGGTATTGATTCCGGCTTTTTTAAAATAAAGAAATTTTAAGCGACATATCTCCCTTTAAATCTAGGACCAATAAAATTAAAATTAGGATACAGATCTGATTTATCAAATTTTCATTCCCTTTTCGCGGTTTATTAATAAAGGTAGCAACGTACAAACAAACGTCAGTTTAAAAATCCAAATTAGAACAAATGCTTCAAAATAAAAAAATGTTTTATTAATTCCAATAAAAATCCTCAAAATAAGTCTCAGCCTATATTTGAAGATTTTTTTTTTTTTTAAATCTAAAGTTTCAATATTTCAGTTAATGACAGGAAAAATATTTTTGAAAAATATTTTTGAAGCAAAGATTATAAACTTTATTTTAATCAAAATTTCATTATTTTAAAGAAATTTGTCCTTAATATTTTGTTAATTTCGCATCCAAAAATTTAGGTTGCGTAATCCTTAATGTCACGTAAATATCTTTTTTCAGTGTACCCTCCACCATGGACCGTCATCCACAATCGAATTACTTGGGTTGCTGTAACACTTGCCGATGGCAAGGTATCTTAAAACTTTTTAACACCGCCTTCTAAATTGTAAGCTACGGGGCATATGTTAAACAAAACAAGTAAGGAAAGTCTAAAGATAAAATATTCCGGCCGCCGCCCACGGACACTCCAACAGGCCTCTCCACCATCGCACTCAGCACGTGTCAAACAAGAATGACTTAAAAAGGAGGTGCCTCGCTCCATTTCTATTAAACAATAGACAACACAATCTCCGGATCTTAATCCGTTGGACTTTTGCGTTTCATTTGATTTCGAAAAGGTTCAATTTGGTTTGACTCGATCCACCGATGTCCGTCTTTCAAATCATTCAAACTTCCGACGGAAACTAGTTGTCGACTGGAACCTTGACACAAGCAGTTTGGGTCATATCGAGCCATTCTTAGGTATAGGTAAGGTAAGGTTAGGTGGCAGCCCGATGTATCAGGCACACTTAGACTATTCAGTCCATTGTGATACCACATTGGTGAACTTCTCTCTTATCACTGAGTGCTGCCCGATTCCATGTTAAGCTCAATGACAAGGGACCTCCTTTTTTTCTTAGGTATAGACTCATATAATCCGCGTGGCATGTGATGTCGGTATTTGCTTTGTAATAATCGCGTAAACATCGTTCATATCGGTTCATAATTACATGCCCCAATGTAAACTGATCCCCAAGATGTGAACTCTGTAGGCTATTGGAGAAACAAATATCATCCACTCCTGTTGAAATTTTGCCCTCTAATTATCCTGGTTCATATCGGTTCATGATCATGAACTAAAAAGGCTTATAAAAGTATTTAATGGATGGATCCCATATGGACTAACTTACAATTTAGCAGACAATCTTACCTGGTTTACTTTAGAAGATACATTGCCAACGGCAATTGTCTCCATAACCCCAGTAATTCCATCGTGGATGTTAGGCCTTAGTAGAACTTTGTGCGCAGTGCATGGTAGGTTGTACATAAGACTTGTCCTGGCCGAACTTTCGGCCGAACATACTCGTTTCTATCATACTCATTCCCTACTACTTTAAACTTTCGTTACTTGTTTCTTAATTGAAACTCTATTGACTTACATTAATTAAATTTCTTCTTTCGACTAACAATGATTTCCAGAAAGTTACTCCAACAAGTTATGTTCACCCAACACTCTTGGTTTATTATGGACCCTACATTTTAAATTTCATAAAATTTGTTTACAACGGACAGAAGCAAGACGTCCCAAAAAAATGGGTAGAACATCAAAAGAAATCTTAATTGATTTTAATTTATTACTGCATGTTGATCATTTCAGGTCAGAGATTTCTTTAACCAAGAGAAAAACCAAGAACTCCAAAAATGAAACCCCTTCATTGTGACACTTTCCGCAGAACGAGCATAAGTTGCCTAAAACCAAAAACTTACAATGATTGATTTATGTGGCAGGGAATGTCCAATTTCCATTCTAGATAAGTGGTGCAATGGCCAGCTAGCCGGCATGTTTCTTTTTCTCTCATTTGGCAGTCACGAGATGTGGTTGGCAAGCCTTTATGGGAACTTTGGACGACAAGGAATACCGGTGGTGACACAAACACAAAATTAGTGTTCATTGATAAGAGATGTTGTAACAACCATACAGCCACACACACACACATCTACATGCATATATATCAGAAAGAGAGAGATGAAGGCCAAAACCATATCAAACATTAAAACAAAAACAACAACTAAAAATTATAACAAGAACCTGAGTTTTAATGAGACATTGATAACAAATGGACAAGAGGGACGACATGAAATTCAAGCGGATGCTGATGATGAAAGAATGAAGAAATGCAGTGGCAGGCAGCTTGGCTCCTACATCAGGCCATGCTCTGCAACATCAAAGAAAGCGTCAGTTGTTAAATGTTCTCTTTCTATCCCGCCAATCGTTACATGTTTACTTCAAAGCGCACTGTGGTTATTCTCGTGGAAAGTGGTATATTTTCGAAATATTGTAAGCAATATATTTGTGTAGAATTTAATGTAAATTTACTAAACTTCATGCCAAATTATAAATTTGTATGTAGAAACATTCAAGTGAATAAAATTTTACTCAAGATTAAAAATATGGTTTCACATTTATATTTATCCATATGGTGGACGGTATATTTCGTGAGAGTAGGGTGGTAAATTCTTCTCTTTACAAAACGCCATACATACTCCATAGTCCGCAGCTTCTAGTCAGGGCAAATTTTTCTATAGCAATTAAAATTTGACAACATTTTGCTATAGCAATAAAATGTTTGCAAAATTTTCTATCAAAATAAAATTTTTACAAAATTACCTATAGAAATAAAATGTTGGCAAAATTTTCTATAGAAATAAAATTTTGACAAAATTTTCTTAGAAATAAAATTTTGACAAAATTTTCTGTAAAAATAAAATTTTGGCAAAATTTTCGATAGAAATAAAATTTTGACAAAATTGTCTGTAAACATAAAATTTTCGCAAAATTTTCTATAGAAATAAAATTTTGGCAAAACTATGGAAATAAAATTTTCTATAAAAATAAAATGTTGGCAAAATTTTCTATGGAAATAAAATTATATGTTATAAAGATTTTCTGTAAAAATACAATTTTAACAAAATTTTCTATAGAAATAAAATTTTTACAAAATTTCTTATAGTAATTTAAAATTTTGTTTCTATAGAAAATTTTACCAATTTTTTTTATCAAATTAAAATTTTCGCAAAATTTTCTATATCAATAAAATCTTGGCAAGATATTCTCTAGAAAAAAAAAATTGGCAAAAATTTCTAAAAAATAAAATTTTTGATAAAATTTTCTATAGAAATAAAATTTTGACAAACTTTTCTATAGAAATAAAGATTGTCAAAAATTTTCTATAAAAATAAAATTTTGGGCACAATTTTCGATAAAAATAAAATTGTTGCAAATTTTCATAGAGACAAAATGTTGGCAAAATTTTTTATAGAAATAAAAGTTTGGCATAATTTTCTATGGAAATACAATTTTGACAAAAGTTTCTATAGAAATAAAATTTGGTAAAATTTCCATAAAAATAAATTTTTTGAAAAATTTTCTATAGAAATAAAATTTTGGCAACATTGTCTATAGAAATAAAATTATGGTAATTTTTTTTTCTAAAGAAACAATTTTCATTCGTAAATGTTTTCCATGTTTTTATAATTACTATTAGTGTGGCAAAAATTTTCTAGAAATAAAATTTTTACACAATTTTCCATAGAAAAAATTTTTGGCAGAAGTTTCTGCAGAAATAAAATATTGACAAAATTTGTCATTGAAATAAAATTTTGACAAAATTTTTAAAAAATAAAATGTGGCAAAATTGTCTACACAAATAAAATTTTCGCAAAATTTTCTAAATCAATACAATTTTGGCAAAATTTTCTATATCAATAAAATGTTGGCAAGATATTCTCTAGAAAAACATTTTTGCAAAAATTTCTAAAAAAATAAAATTTTTGATAAAATTTTCTATAGAAATTAAATTTTGACAAGCTTTTCTATAGAAATAAAGTTTGTCAAAAATTTTCTATAAAAATAAAATTTTGGGCACAATTTTCGATAAAAATAAAATTTGTGCAAATTTTCATAGAAACAAAATGTTGGCAAAATTTTTTATAGAAATAAAAGTTTGGCTTAATTTTCTATGGAAATACAATTTTGGCAAAAGTTTCTATAGAAATAAAATTTGGTAAAATTTCCATAGAAATAAATTTTTAGAAAAATTTTCTATAGAAATAAAATTTTGGCAACATTGTCTATAGAAATAAAATTATGGTAATTTTTTTTCTAAAGAAACAATTTTCATTCGTAAATGTTTTCCATGTTTTTATAATTATTATTAGTGTGGCAACAATTTTCTATAGAAATAAAATTTTTACACAATTTTCCATAGGAAAAAATTTTGGCTGAAGTTTCTGCAAAAATAAAATATTGGAAAAATTTTTCATTGAAATAAAATTTTGACAAAATTTTAAAAAAATAAAATATTTCTAAATTTCCTATAAAAATAAAAATGTGGCAAAATTGTCTACATAAATAAAATATTTGCAAAATTTCTATATAGAAAACAAAAAATGTTGGCAAAATTTTTATAGAAATAAAATTGTGGTAAAATTTTCTATAGAAATAAAATTTTGATAGAATTTTCTACAGAAATAAAATTTTGGTAAAATTTCCATAGAAATAAATTTTTAGAAAAATTTTCTACAGAAATGAAATTTTGGGCAAAATTGTCTTTCGAAATAAAATAAAAATTTTGGCAATATTGTCTATAGAAACAACATTTTTGCAACATATTCTATAGAAACAATTTTCATTCGTAAATGTTTTGGTGATGTGCAAACAGTTCTATCGAAGAAATACAAAGATTTCAAAACAAAGTGAAAAGAAGTGCAGTAAACGCTCCATGTCCGAATTAGTGACCTCCACCGAGACTTAAAAATGACTACGATCAAAGAGGAAATCTTTGGAATTGCAGAACAACATCTTATACGCCTACAGAACCACACAAATCGCGAAGCCCGTAATTTACTCCAAACTTCCAATCAACCTAGAAGATTGCGCCGCTTCAAACCACATGATTTATTTATTAACTGAAAGCCTCATTTCAAAATCAAAATTTTACAACAATAATCGTCCTAGCTTAAATAAATAAGAAAAATCGTAAATGTTTTCCATACTATTATTATTATTTTTTATTTATTTATTTATTTTATTATTATTATTATTATTTTTTTTTTTTTTTTTTAAAGAATATTTGAAAAATGGAAATTCCATCACTACTGAAGAACTAATGCGAAATAACGTTATGTTTCTGATGTGTTTGGAGGAGGATTTCATATATGCAGTCTCTTTCGATTTAAGATCTTTCCTACTTGTTGTATTCAGTGTTCGTTTTTCTCAACCACTGTAATTAAAATGGTATGGATAATGGCGCTGATGACCACAACATGTGTCCTGTCCTTTTTGAAGAAATCATCAATAACATACGAAAATTTATAAAGAACTGCCGCGGTTGGCGGAATTAAAAATGAATATTTTTGGTATGAGATGGCAAGAGGGACATTTGTTCCACTAAGGCAGTGAAGAAAAATAGATAGAGGAAAATCAACTAAAGAGAGAGAGCAGTGGAGCACTCAAAACATGCCGTCAATGCCTTGTGAACAGAGATAAGGCGGCATAAATGAATTGAACAGCCTGAATGTCGTCAACAGATGCATATGCAGATCCTTAATAAGAGAGTCGAACAAGCCAAGGATATAGCCTGCAAAGGTAACAGGTATTTCTATACTCCAACCATTTTACGGCCAAGAGGAAGGTTGTGTGGTGTGTACAATGATTAGACCAGGCCTATAAGTGTGACACAAAATCAATGAGGGAGGAATGGATGAAGCATAAAAATTAAAACGACATGAAAAAATCTTAACGAGATAACAGTGGTTGTAGCCGATTTCCAGCCATTGTATTTGAGAGTTAAATTTGAACTTGTATGGTATTCTGAGTAGGGATGTCGTTAGACACGTGAGTGTTGTGATACAATTTTCGGAATTGGCCTTTTCCGGGGATTTTGTCTTTACATTAGCGATGTTGGTATTGATTCATAGCTAAAGAAGCGGAGCATTACATCTAAGGCGCAACTTTTGCCTCCTACGAAACAAATAAAAATTAATTAGTCCTTTTAAAATGTCGATTTTAAGTATAAAATAGTACATGTTTCTCTTGAAAAGCGTCTATCTTTATAGCCTCCATATGAACCTTTCCAGCAATTTGACTTCTAGGAAAATCTAGAGATACGAATATGTGAGGTCAATAAAACATTTGCTCAGGTATATATCGGTATATGGGTCTTCCGATTTCAGTTTTTCAGGGTAGGGAACACGGTAGTCACTCTAGCCAAATATAATCTACCAAAAAATCTGCAAATTTTTTTCTATAAAAAATTGTGTCTAAATTTTATTTCTATAGAGAATGTTGTCAAAATTTTATTTCTATGGAAAATTACCATATCGGTCCATAAATATATATAGCCCCCATATAAATCGATTCCCAGATTTGTCCTCCGGAGCCTCTTGGAGGAGCAAATTCATCCGATCCTGTTGAAATTTGGAACATGGTGTTAGAATGTGGTCTCTAACAAACACGCAAGAATTGGTCCATATCGGTCCATAATTATATATAGCGCCCATATAAACCGTTCCCCAGATTTGATCTCCGGAGCCTCTTTGAGAAATTCATCCGATCCGGTTCAAATTTGCAACGTGGTGTTAGTATAAGGCCGCTAATATCCATGCCAAAATTGGTCCATATCGGTCTATACTTATATACAGCCGATCCCCAATCACACCAAAATTGGTCTATATCGGTTCATATTCATGGTTGCCACTCGAGCCAAAAATAATCTACCAAAATTTTATTTTTATGGAAAACATTGTCAAAATGTTATTTCTATAGAAAATTTTGTCAAAATTTTATTTCTATAGAAAATTGTAAAAATTTTATTTCTATAGAAAATTTTGTCAACATTTTATTTCTATAGAAAATTTTGTCAAAATTTTATTTCTATAGACAATTTGTTCCAAATTTTATTTCGGTAGAAATTTTTTCCCAAATTTCATTTCTATAGAAAATGTTTTCAAAATTTTATTTCTATAGAAACTTTAAACTTAATTATATACGTATTTAATCGGCCTTTTTTAGTTTAATATATACCACGTATGGACTATGTGGTATATATTACGGTATTAGGAAGTTTTAAGATACCTTGCCATCGGCAAGTGTTACCGCAACCCAAGTAATTCGATTGTGGATGACAGTCTTCAGTAGAAGTTTGTACGCAATCCATGGTGGAGGGTATATAAGCTTCGGCCTGGCCGAACTTACGGCCGTATATACTTGTTTTCTATGGAATATTTAGTAAAATTTTATTTTTATAAAAAATTTTGTGAAATTTTTATTTCTATGGAAAATTTTTTCAACATTTTATTTCTATAGAAAATTTTGTCAAAATTTTATTTCTATAGAAAATTCTGTCAAAATTTTATTTTGATAGAACATTTTGTACAAATTTAATTTTTGTAGAAAATATTGTTAAAATTTTCTTTCTATAGAAAATTTTGTCCAAATTTTATTTCAAGACAAAATTTTGTCAAAATTTTCTTTCTATAGAAAATTTTATCAAAATTGTATTTCTATAGAAAATTTTGCCAAAATTTTATTTCTATAGAAAATTTTTGTCAACATTTTATTTCTATTGAAAATTTTTGTCAACATTTTATTTCTATAGAAAGTTTTGTCAAAATTTCATTTTCGCTTGAAATTGTATATTAAATTGATAGCCTCTAAAATCTACGTCATTAAATTTTAATTTCATAGTAGCCTTGCTGAATATAAAATTAATCGTGTTTAAATGACACCCCTATTTGTGGTTCTATGTGTGCTACAGACAGCGCTAACACCATGTAGCTACTGACTGATGTATCCAAAGTTGTAGAAGCGGTGTTTCGTTTTTTGTTTTCGTGGGCTTTATTTTAAATGAATTTTGACATTATGTTTGGACAAACAAATGATTGCACTTAGGCGGACAACTTCAGAGTATAGTTCAGAATGTTCAACTATCCATCGAATAGCCAGCCACCATGGAAGCACATTACTAAAGTATAACCCTCCCCACTCAAAACATTCAGAGACATTGCGGCGCGTTTAAAATTCCAACGAGTTTTGTACAAGATGGTCGATCGCTCCGTATACTATATATGCCAGGCCGTCTCTTCTTTTCTTTATAAATGACTTTCATTTACATGAAATGAAAAATAAATGTTCCCATCCTGTTGGATGAGTGGTAAACATGTTTAGGTGTGTGTGTGTGTAATGTGGACAGTGATTTGGTGAAATTAATTTACAAACATTGATTTTGTGGTTGATTACCCCCAATCAAATTACATGGAAATGGGAATCTTTGTATGTTCCGCCAAAGTGGTCGACAAAGGGGGAAATGTAAAATATCATAATGGACCACATGGAAATTTTTCAAAATAGGAGATAATATTAACAACAACAAAAACGTTTATGTAGTAAGCAGAGAATCTGTTCTAAATTTACCATTGCCAATGGTCTCAAGGGTTTCACCAACATACGAGTATAGCATTTGTGACACCTTTGTGACACAGTAGGTGTAATTCATACTGGGACAAATACTTTTTAAGTCGCAAATATATTGTTTTCATGCTTGCCGAAATATTTTTACAGCCAACTTTACTCTCCAAAAAGCCACAGGCGCAAATTTCCAACGGATTGTGATCCTATGAAGCGTGGAACCTCCTGAGCACGGTTGCCACAGTAAAATTCTACCAAAACTGGTAGCTTTTTTACTGTTTGGCAGATTGGTAGAATTATTGCCGTTTTGATAGATTTTGCAAAACATTCCTCACCAACTAAGAGGTACTTCAATTATCTATAGAAATAACATTTTGACCAAATTTTTTATATACATAAAATTTTAAGAAAATTTTCTATAGAAATAAAATTTTGACAAAATTTTTTATAAAAAATACAATTTTGATTTAATTTTTTAATAAAAAAAAAAATTTGACAAAAGTTTTCATAGAATTAAAAATTGTAGAAAATTTTTTATAAATTAAAATTTGAGAAAATTTTCTATAGAAATAAAATTTTGACAAAATCTTCTATAGAAATAAAATTTTGAGAAAATTTGCTACAGAAATACAATTTTGACAAAATCTTCTATAGAAATACAATTTATATAGGATTAACACTTTAAGAAATATTTCTAAAGAAATACAATTTTGATAAAATTTTATATAAAATTAAAACTTTGTGAAAAATTTCTATAGAAATAAAATTTTGAGAAAACTTTCTATAAAGGGTGATACGGTCAAAATTTGGTCAATATAAACTTGACGTATTTCTTTCAATTTTGCATTTAAAAAACCTGAACACCCCTCATTTTGAGTGTGTGTGTGTAGAATGTTGCTCCTATTTTTATTTTAGAATTCGCTCTTCAATTGTCAAAATGCCGTCCAAGTAAGAAGAGCAGCGTATCAAAATTTTGCTCGCGCATCGCGAAAATCCGAGCTACTCGCACGCAAAGCTGGCAAAATCGCTAAAAGTTGCCAAATCAACCGTTACAAACGTAATTAAAGTGTTTGGAGAACGTTTGTCGACAGCCAGGAAGTTTGGATCAGGGGGAAATCGAAAACCGGAAGCCGCTGAGACGACAAAGAGAGTTGCCGGTAGTTTCAAGCGAAACCCTAACCTCTCTCTCCGAGATGCCGCAAATAAGCTGGGTGTTTCGTCTACAACCGTGCATCGAGCCAAAAAACGAGCCGGACTATCGACTTACAAGAAGGTAGTGACTCCAAATCGCGATGATAAACAAAATACGACGGCCAAAGCGCGATCCCGGAGGCTGTACACGACGATGCTGACGATGTTTGACTGCACTGTTAGAAAAATATGTTTTTCATATGTTCCGATATAAAAAAAATGTGTTTGGGGCACAATTTTTAAACACAATATATTTTAGTGCAAACATGTAATGTTCCTAAACTAACACAAAATGTTTGGGACACATATGTTAATATGTTAGAATATATTATGTTTGGGGCATGAATGTTTCATAAAAATAGTATGTGTGAATGTAAACATATATAAATTTACAAATTTCGAGTAAACATATATATGTTGTGATACTTTATTCAGAGAGCGAAGGGAGAGAGAGAGAGTTAGTATAGAGAAAGAAATAGAGATGGAAACCGGGAGGGTTGAATAAAAAGATATCAACATAACACAGCGAAAGAATGAAATGAGAGCAATTTCTGTGAAACCGCCAAAAACTTAATATGCTTAAGTCTAAATATTATTTAATTTGAATATTAAAATGAGTATTCGGAATAAAGAGAATAGACATTCGGAACCAAGAGAATAGAAAAAAAAACAGTATATTTGTATTACAGAAAAAGATTCGAAGAACTCAAAAATTTCGTGGAAGTGAAAATTATGTGAGGGAATGAGCACAATATTCTTTGAGGAATTCTTCCAAGCATATACTATTTTTGGACTCAAAATGCTTCCAAACATATAATATGCTCACATAAAACAAACATATTAATGTTTCGGCAGTATCCAATAATATATGTGCTTCCTGCAAAATATGTTTGGAACATATGTTAAAGAAGCGATTTTTTTTGAGGGTGTGCGTGGTAATGGACGACGAAACCTACTTCAAAGCCGACTACAAGCAGCTTCCGTGACAGGAGTTTTATACGGCAAAAGGAAGGGGAAAGGTAGCAGATATTTTCAAGCACATAAAACTGTCAACGTTCGCAAAGAAATATCTGGTTTGGCGAGCCATCTGTACCTGTGGCTTGAAAAGCAGCATTTTCATAGCTTCCGGGACTGTCAACCAAGAAATTTACGTGAAAGAGTGTTTGAATAAACGTCTGCTGCCTTTCCTGAAGAAACACGGTTGTTCCGTACTGTTTTGACCGGATTTGGCATCTTGCCATTACGGTAAAAAGGCCATGGATTGGTACGCCGCCAACAACGTGCAGGTGGTTCCCAAGGACAAGAACCCTCCCAACACGCCAGAGCTCCGCCCAATTGAGAAATACTGGGCTATTGTCAAGCGGAACCTAAAGAAGACCAAAACAAGTATATACAGCAGTAAGTTCGGCCGGGCCGAATCTTAAATACCCACCACCATGAACCAAATATTAGGGTTTCCTTTGAAATTTCAGGAGGGCTTGAGGACACTTCCGGAAGATAAATTTAAAGATTTCACCTATGAGGACTATATCAGGTTCTGGATTTATAAGAACAATTTTTGTTTGAGTTTTAGAGGAATTATTAACATCTCTTGTAAGTGTGCAAGAAAATTATAAAATAACGTCTTGATTTGAAATCTTAAATCTGTAGATTTTCACAAAGGAAGTAAAATTTGGAAATTTTACATTGAGTTTCAAGCAATTTTCATGATCAGTTGGCCTTCTACACCCTCAAGAAGTAAAGTCGGTCTTTATGGAGGCATTACCAAATGGACCGATAAAAACTTAATCCGATACACGTTTTTCTGAGCCTCAAATACCAGAATATTTAGAATTTCAGGCAAATCAGATAAAAACTACGGTTTCTAGAAACCCAAGGAGTTAAATCTGGAAATCGTTCTTATGGGGGCTATACTAAAATATGGACCGATACTGACCGTTTTCGGCACACCTCTTTATGGCCCGAAAATACCTCTAGATTTCCAATTTCAGGCAAAATGGATAAAAACTTTGGATTCTAGAAGCCCAAGAAGTAAAATCGGGAAATCGGTCTATATGGGGGCTATACCAAAATATGGACCGATACTCATCATTTTCGGCACACCTATTTATGGTCCTAAAATACATCTAGATTTCCAATTTCAGGCAAATTGGATAAAAACTACGGTTTCTATAAGCCCAAGACCCCAAATCGGGAGGTCGGTTTATATGGGCACCATACCAAAACATGGACCGATGCTCACCATTTTTGGCACACCTCTTTACGGTTCTAAAGTACCTTTTGATTTCCAAATTCAGATAAATTGGATAAAAACTGCGGATTCTATAAGCCCAAGAAGTAAAATCGGGAGATCGGTCTATATGGGGGCTATACCAAAATATGGACCGATACTCACCATTTTTGGCACACCTCTTTATGGTCATAAAATACCTCTAGATTTCAAATTTCAGGCAAATTGGATAAAAACTACGATTTCTATAAGCCCAAGAAGTAAAATGGGGAGATCGGTCTATATGGGGGCTATAACAAAATATAGATCGATACTCACAATTTTTGGCACACGTATTTGTGGTCCTACAATACCTCTAGATTTCCAATTTCAGGCAAATTGGATAAAAACTACGATTTCTATAAGCCCAAGACCCCAAATCGGGAGGTCGGTTTATATGGGGACTATATCAAAACCTGGACCGATATAGCCCATCTTCGAACTTGACCTGCCTGCAGACAAAAGACGAGTTTGTGCAAAATTTCAGCACGATTGCTTCATTATTGAAGACTGTAGCGTGATTACAACAGACAGACAGACAGACAGACGGACATCGTTATATCGTCTTAGAATTTCTCCCTGATCAAGAATATATATACTTTATATAGTCGGAAATCGATATTTCGATGTGTTACAAACGGAATGACAAACTTATTATACCCCCGTCACCATTCTATGGTGGTGGGTATAAAAACTGCTAAGGACGAGCAGCAGTTCAAGGCAAACTGGCTCTCTGCGGGGAAGAAGGTGGATAAAGTGGCTGTACAAAATCTGATGGCAGGTGTCAAGCGTGAGGCCCGGCAATTCGGATTTGGAAAAGCTAAAGCCTAACTGAATATTTTTTCTGAATTTTATACTAATTGAACTTGAAAAAGAAATTTAATTTGATTTTTTAAATAAACGATTTCACCGATTTGCACGCGTTTTCCCTTGACCAAATTTTGACCGTATCACCCTTTAGAAATGAAATTTTGAGAAAATGTACTGCAACATAGAAATAAAATTTTTGAAACATTTTCTATAGAAATAAAATTTTGAATAAATTGTAGAAAAAAAATTTAGAAATTTTTCTATAGAAATTGATAGTAGAAGATGCTGATGAGGAATGTGGTAATTCCGAAACGGCTACACACAAAATAATATTAAAATTTTTGTACTAACAATACATTTTTGTTAAAAAAAATTTTTATGTTCAACAAAATTTTTGTTGATATAACAAAATTGTGCATTTCTGTAAATTTTCACTCATACGGGGGGCTATACCTAAATCTTAAGGGAGCCACCGTGGTGCAATGGTTAGCATGCTCGCCTTGCATACACAAGGTAGTGGGTTCGATTCCTGCTTCGACTGCTGATGACATTTCTGAGTGTTCCAAAACTTCTCTAAGTGGTTTCACTGCAATGTGGCACGCCGTTCGGACTCGGCTATAAAAAGGAGGTCCCTTGTCATTGAGCTTAACATGGAATCGGCCAGCACTCAGTGATAAGAGAGAAGTTCACCACTGTGGTATCACAATGGACTGAATAGTCCAAGTGAGTCTGATACATCGGGCTGTCACCTAACCTAACCTAAATCTTAACCGATTTCAAACAACTCTTTGTGTAAAATTTGTAGAAAATACAACTAAAACCTGAGGTCATGTTATTGCATATCGGGAGCAAGATATATATGGGAGCTATATCTAAATCTGAACTCTCAAATAAATCGGAGCGAAACTTTAGAAAGATTTGGCATGGTCGAACTTAAGGCCGCATATATATTCAAAAAAAGTTTACTTGGATCCAAAGATTTTTTGCGGTAAGATAAAGCTATTCGCGTATAAACAAATACCAGTTTAAAAATCCAAATTATAACGAATAGTTCAAAGTACAAAATATTTTCTTAATTCCAAAAAAAAAATTAAACCAAAGATGATAAATCCTCCATATAAGTCTTAGCCTACATTTTATGCGTTTTTATCTTAAATATAAACAGTCAATATCATAGTTAATTTAAGGACAATATCTTTATATCAAAAATATATTTCTTTACTTCAGATACATGCAAATTCAAGTCACTGTGTTGCCGGCAAACATGTTACATGACTGTCATACATGTTGTTGCAATAAAATCAATTTCATGTTAAACATTGAACGAATTTCTGTTAATTAGGTTTAATGATGTCCATTAATGAAAGCCGAAGAGATGAAACAAAGAGACATTCGTATAGAGACCCTAGTAACGGAATAACGCAAATCAAACCAATCACCTTTTAGAATGACGAAATCCAGTTTCAATCGATCCACGTAAATTAATAATGAATGAAAGAAAAATGTTTTCGTAGCGAATATCAGTAGATGATATTTCTGCCATAGTGACGAATAAAAGAAGACTAAGAGTCCATGAGTCAGTAAAGCCAACAAGTGGTCTACATAAATAAATTCTATATAATTACATTTACCATTATCTTAAGAACTTAGGTTAGGTTTTGACAAGAAACTTCAAACACTAATTCCCAATACTGAAGTGTGGTACACACAGAACCCGGGGAATAAAAGTTATATTGATTTATCCAAATTTGATTGAAAAGTGGATTTTGCAGTATACTCAAAATACCTGAAAATAAAAAAATTCCTACTCACTGTAGTGTTAGGAATAAACGATGAGACAAATTGGATGAGAAGCAATATTCCAACAAATGATGGCATAAATATGTACTCAGGCAGTCAACCTGCTATAAAATCCTTAGACATTGCGTTCCTCAACTGCAAAAGGCAACAGTCTGCCGCAAATCTCTCAACGATATGGTTGAGAAATATAATATTCACCTAATATAGCGGTCACGGAGACATACCAGAAAACTGCAAGGCAGATGACCTAGCAAGGCTAGAAAATACTTCTCCCAAGGGAGCTACGCAAGCTCATACTGCGTGAAAGGGCTGTTATGATGGGGAAAGGGAGAATTGCAACGACACATTTCAATTAAAAAAATAATTGGACCAATTACTTTCGTGATTGAATCAGAAAAACATTTTTTATGTGTATTATACCGTCGTAAACGTATATCGCAAAAATCACAGTTTGCGACAGGTCAACCCTGGTCCCTGGTCTGGCAGAGGATCCGAAAGTCACATATGGGGATTGTTTTATATTAGGGCTATATAAAACAAGTAAGGAAAGCCTAAAGTCGGGCGGGACCTACTATATTATACCCTGCACCACTTTGTAGATCTAAATTTTCGATACCATATCACATCCGTCAAAAGGTAAAGGTTTGTCCCAAATACATACATTTACATATCACTCGATCTGGACAGAATTTGATAGACTTCTACAAAATCTATAGACCCAAAATTTAAGTCGGCTAATGCACTAGGGCGGAACACAATGTTAGTAAAAAACAAGTAAGGAAAGTCTAAAGTCGGGCGGGGCCGACTATATTATACCCTGCCCCACTTTGTAGATCTAAATTTTCGATACCATATCACATCCGTCAAATGTTTTGGGTGCTATATATATATATATAGGTTTGTCCCAAATACATACATTTAAATATCACTCGATTTGGACAGAATTTGATAGACTTTTACAAAATCTATAGACTCAAAATTTAAGTTGGCTAATGCACTAGGGTGGAACACAATTTTAGTAAAAAACAAGTAACGAAAGTCTAAAGTCGGGCGGGACCGACTATATTATACCCTGCATCACCTTGTAGATCCACATTTTCCGAACTGGGCAAAATTTGCCAGACTTCTATAAAATCTATACACTTGGTTTATAAATTAGGCAATAAACATGAATTTCACTAATTAAGAATAAAATCAAACAATATTAACAATTTATTTCTATTTATTGTGTATGCTCTTAATTATTGATATTGGACTTATATTGCGACCTAGACTTCGATCACAAAAATGTGTTCACAGACTGACGGACGGACGGACGGAAAGACGGACATGGTTATATCGACTCAGGGAACCACCCTGAGCATTATTGCCAAAGACACCATATGTCTACCTCCTCTCCTTTGGGTGTTACAAACATATGCACTAACTTATAATACCCTGTTCCACAGTGTGGCGCAGAGTATAAATATGGGAAACACTTAAATCTGAAGCAATTTTAAGGAAACTTCGCAAAAGCTTTTTTATGATTATCGCTCGATATATATGTATTTGATGATAAGGAAAATTACAGTCCTTTTTACAAGTTTTCGACTAAGCAGAGGCGATTTTAAAAGGGAAAATGTTGGTATTTTGACCATTTTTGTCGAAATCAGAAAAACATATATATGGGAGCTATATCTAAATCTGAACCGATTTCAACCAAATTGGGCACGCATAGCTACAATGCCAATTCTAACCCCTGTGCAAAATTTCAACCAAATTGGGCCAAAACTCTGGCTATTAGAATCATATTAGTCCATATCGGGCGAAAGATATATATATATATATATATATATATATATATATATATATATATATATATATATATATATATATATATATACGGACTGACAGACGGACATGGTTATATCGACTCAGGGACCCACCCTGAGCATTATTGCCAAAGACACCATGTGTCTATCTCGTCTCCTTCTGGGTGTTACAAACATATGCACTAACTTATAATACCCTGTTCCACAGTGTGGCGCAGGGTATAAATGTGGGAAACATTTAAATGTGAAGCAATTTTAAGGCAACTTCGCAAAAGTTTATTTATGATTTATCGCTCGATGTATATGTATTAGAAGTTTAGGAAAATTCGAGTCCTTCTTACAACTTTTCGACTACGCAGTGGCGATTTAACAAGGAAAATGTTGGTATTTTGACCATTTTTGTCGAAATCAGAAAAACATATATATAGGAGCTATATCTAAATCTGAACCGATTTCAATCAAATTTGGCACACATGACTATATTACCAATTGTACCCCTAATGCAAAATTTCAACGAAATTGGGCCAAAACTCTGGCTTCTGGGGCCTTATAAGTCCATATCGGGTGAAAAATATATATGGAAGCTATATCTAAATCTGAACCGATTTCAATCAAATTTGGCACACATGACTATACTATCAATTGTACTCCTTATGCAAAAATTCAAGCTAATCGGGATAAAACTCTGGCTTCTGGGTCCATATGAGTGTAAATCGGGCGAAAGATATATATGGGAGCTATATCTAAATCTGAATCGATTTCAACCAAATTTGGCACGCATAGCTACAATGCTAAATCTACTCCCTGTGAAAAATTTCAACCAAATTGGGCCACAACTCTGGCTTTTAAGACCATATTAGTCCATATCGGGCGAAAGATATATGGGAGCTATATCTAAATCTGAACCGATTTCAATCAAATTTTGCACACTTCACTGTACTACTAATTGTACTCCTAGTGCAAAATTTCAAACAAATTCGGCCAAAAAACTGGCTTCTGGAGCCATATAAGTCCATATCGGGCGACAGATATATATGGGAGCTATATCTAAATCTGAACCGATTTCTTCCAAAATCAATAGGGTTCTATTCTGACCCAAATTAGGAACATGTGCCAAATTTGAAGGCGATTGGACTTAAATTGCGACCTAGACTTTGATCACAAAAATGTGTTCACAGACAGACGGACGGACGAACAGACGGACATGGTTATATCGACTCAGGGACCCATTCTGAGCATTATTGCCAAAGACACCATGTGTCTATCTCGTCTCCTTCTGGGTGTTACAAACATATGCACTAACTTATAATACCCTGTTCCACAGTGTGGAGCAGGGTATAATTATGGAGCGATATGGACCAATTTTTGCGTAATTATTAGAAAGCATATATTAACATCGCGTATCATATTTCAAACGAATCGAATGAAAGTTGCATTTCCAAGAGGCTCAGGCTATACTTAAAAGTGGTCCTATAAAGCCCATGTTCAATACCGCCCGACCTACATTAATACCAACTACTTGTACAAAGTTCAAAGTCGATAGTGTGTTTCTTTCGGAAGTTGGCATAATTTCAATAGAAGGAGGGACATTGCTAGATTGATTTTCTTTCTTTATGGGTTCTGACATCAATATTTCGATGCGTTTAATAATCTAAGCAGCTTAGTTAGAGCTAGAGTCAACCGTTGCAACGCTAATTCGGGTTAAGTTGATCTTAAAGAAAACACTTCTAACAAACGAGAATCTCGTTTGTCTAAATTTCGTCCCGGAGGTTTAACTACTATCGCTCTATAAAGGGTTAAACCTCACCCAACCACAAATTTCCCCAATATAAATTTTGTCTCAAAACCTATTGAGTTAATGTAGATTATGGTAATAGCCTTGTCTTAATGAGAGAAAGATCAGTTGCTGGTGCGACATAATTCATGAATTCCTCAGTGTTACAGTGTTAATATTTCGACAACAACTGAATGATAAGAAGTGCGTGAGTTGCAGTAGGTAATGTTGTCTTTTACCTACCTAGAATCATAAAATCCAATTCTACTAAAGTGTCTAAAATATCATCAACAACGTTGAATAACGCTAACAGTTGTTGTAATGGGAAATAGTAGACAACATCGTTGGCATCACAAGCAACAACATAAACGCATCGCTAACAACTGCAACTGGAATACTGCTCATTCACAAACATAATGTACAGTAATATGCATGTTTTCTGCAAAATCTACGATTCATCCAGGCCTTTCGTAAGGCCTCAATGACACTCTAAATACTAAAAACTAAAATGCCGCCAAAAATGCAATGAAAATGTCCTTGTGCTCTTGGGTTACTTTTTATATTTCTGGATTAGTGCAGTAAAACAAATATTAACCATCGAAAATAGTTTTCTTTTCCATTAAGATCTATACACATTCGCACGTGTTTGAAGCATTTTCGAAGCACTTTTGCCATTCTGTTTGAGGAAACTCCAAAACATGCATTCTAAACACTGCTTCGTCAGGTGTCGAAAAAATGTTGTCTTTCTTTTTATTTTCTGAGTACGGGTGTAAAAAGAAGTCTTTTGGTGCCGAGTCAGGAATATATGGCAGATGACCCGTCAAATCGATGTTTCGATTCCTCAAAATAGCAGTTCTTTGCGCCGATATGTGAGTGCTTACATTGATGTATTGAAGAGTGATCCGTCTTCAGTGGCTGATTCTTTTGATTTCTTGGAAGACAGCTGGCCAACAAATGGTTTTGTACCATTCAGAATTGTCTGGCTTAGTGGTACGATTGCGATTCTACAAAACATTGGATCCTTGTCATTGAGCTAAACACACGGATGAAAAAGACTGTTTTTCATATGTTTGGCTATAAACATTATATGTTTGGAACACAAATTTTTAAACACAATATATTTGAGTGCAAGCATATAATGTTCATAAACTAGCATAACATGTTTGGGACATATATGTTAATATGTTAGAACATATTATATTTGGGACATAAAATGTTTGTAAATATAATATGCTTGGATGCAAACATATATTAATTTAGAAATAGCCTATAAACATATATGTGTTTAGTAGCTTGGAGCGCTATTTAACAGGGAGCGATATTGAATTAAGTTGGTGGTTGTTGCTTGTTATTACAAAATTAACATTTTATTTTTCCTTGGGCAATTGATCTGGTACTTCTTTGATCCTTACAAACTCTGTGGTCCGCTGTTCGAATCCCCGTCCGGCAAAAGGTAAAATTAAAATAAAAAAATCATAAAATTGAATAATTTCTTCTACAATGTTTGTATTACAGAAAAAGGTGCTAAGAACTAAAAAAATCTCGTGGAAGTGAGAAAGATGTGGGGGAATATACAATTAGGCAGAAACAAAATTTTGAGCATTCAGGTCGAAAACCTATGTTGTTAGCACCTATATTACCTGTTTATTTTCATAATTCATTATGATTGTAAATATATAAATAAATAAAATTTTGAGCACAATATTGTTTGGGATTGCGATTTTTTTTAAGCATATAATATTTTTGGGTGCAAAATGCTTCCAAACATATTATATGTTCACATAATAACATATTGTTTTTTGCAAGACAACATTATTGAATTTGGATGCAAAAATACAAAATGTTTGGAACTTAGACTACCCAAACATATATTGTTTAGACGGGATTGGAAGAGATCAAACATATAAATGTTTGGGCAATACCCAAAAATGTATATGCTTGAAGCAAAATATGTTTGGGAGTATATGTTACAGAAGCGATTTTTTGTGAGGGTGCATGGAATCTGGCAGCACTCAGTGATAAGAGGAAAGTTCACCACTGCTCTATCACAATGAACTGAATAGTTTAAGTGTAAGTAGAGCCTAACAAAGCGATTTTGAGTGGTACACCAAATGTACATTTCGTAAATGAAAAGTATCGAAAATATAGCCAAATCTGACGCTTATATATCTTTTCAAACCAATTGAATATGAACCTAGAGCTTTACATATTCTATATATGATTAAGGCCCTGCCTAGTTCCGCCTCTATTAACATCCGTCTTTTTGTTCAGCAATGCGCAGCTACTTCTGATATCAACTGCAACAACAAACGATCATAAGTTTTGTCAGATAACAACTAACACGAGTTTTTACTTAAATACTTTTTCTCCTCTTTCCTTTGTGACTTGTCGTAGATGTAATTTTTCTGTGCTACCAAACCTACTGTGTGTCAATGGATAGAGTTGCCAAGGTAACAATTCTGGGGAAATTTCTATGGATTCAAAAGGTGGGAACAGCCTAAAGATATGTTGGCGAATAAACTACAGTGGGTAACGGATATAAGAAAGTCAGTCAAATATGAACTAATAAAGCAAACGAAAATGTTCATACGATTCCCAAACATAGTAAGAATGAAATACAGTATGATTCAAATGGTCATAATTTGGCGCAAATGTTTTTTATACCATCCCCCATAGGACGGGGGTCAATCCGTTTGTAACACATCGAAATATTGCTCTAAGACCCCATAAAGTATATATATCTGGGTCGTGGTGAAATTCTGAGTCGATCTGAGCATGTCCGTCCGTCCGTCCGTCTGTTGAAATCACGCTAACTTCCGAACGAAACAAGCTATCGACTTGAAACTTGGCACAAGTAGTTGTTATTGATGTAGGTCGGATGGCATTGCAAATGGGCCATATCGGTCCACTTTTACGTATAGCCCCCATATAAACGGACCCCCAAATTTGGATTGGGGATTCTCTAAGAGAAGCAAATTTCATCCGATCTGGCTGAAATTTGGCACATAGTGTTAGTATATGGTCTCTAACAACCAGGCAAAATTGGTCTACATCGGTCCATAATTATATATAGCCCCCATATAAACCGATCCCCAGATTTGGCTTGCGGAGCCTCTAAGAGAAGCAAATTTCATGCGATCCGGCTGAAATTTGGTACATGGTGTCAGCATATGATCTCTAATAACCATGCAAAAAGTGGTTCTTTATCGGTCTATAATTATATACAGCCCCCATATAAACCGATCTCCCGATTTGACTTGCGGAGCCTCTAAGAGTTTGCTTCTCTTATCCGATCGGGCTGAATTTTGGTACATGGTGTAAGTATATGGTCTCTAACAGTTATGCCAAAACTGGTCCACATTGGTCAATAATTATATATAGCCCCATATAAACCGATCCCCCGATTTGGCTTGCGGAGCCTCTAGGAGAAGCAAATTTCATTTCGACTGAAATTTGGTACATGGTATCATGGTATATGATCTCCAATGATCATGCAAAAAATTTGTCCACATCGGTCCATAATTATATATAGCCCCCATATAAACCGATCACCAGGTTTGACCTCCGGAGCCTCTTGGAAGACCAAAATTCATCTGATTCCATTGAAATTCAGTATGTGGTGTTAATAGATGGCCTCAAATACCAATGCACAAATTGGTCGGAATCGTTCCATAATTATATATAGGCCTCATATAAACCGATCCCCTGATTCGGTTGAAATTTGCTACATGATGTTAGTATATGGTATCCAACAACCATGCAGGAATAGGTTCGTATCAGTCCATAATTATATATAGCCTCAATATAAACCGATACCCAGATTTGATCTCGGGTGCCTTTTGGAGAAGCAAAATTCATCCGATCTGGTTGAAATTTGGTACGTGGTGGTAGTATATGATATTTAACAACTATGCCAAAAGTGGCCATATAAGCCAATCCCGAGATTTGGTTTTGGAGCCACTTGGAGGAGCAAATTTCATCCGAGTCGGTTGAAATTTGGTACATTGTGCTAGTATATGGCCGTTAACAACCATGCGTAACTAGGTCCATATCGGTCTATAGTTATATATAGCCCTCAGATAAATCGATCCCCAATCACACAAAAATTTGTCCATATCAAGTTCATAATTGTATATAGCCCACATATAAACGACCCCCGTATTTCTATTCTGGCTCTCTACGTACCGTGCAAAAGTCCATATCGATTCGTAATTATTTGTAGACTTACCTATACATAGGTAAGTCTATACCACGTATGCACTAACTCACAATTTAAAAAACGATGTTAAGAAGTTTTAAGATACCACAACCCAAGTATTTCGATTGTGGATGACAGTCTTTCGTAGAAGTTGGGCGAACTTACGGCCGCATATACTCGTTTTTTCTTCACTTTTAGTTGATTTTTTTTTTCTATGGAAGGGTGTAAGGGGTTAGTTGTAGTTAAAAGGTACAGCAGGGCATTAAATTTTCCTGGTGGTAACAACGCTTTGTGGAAATCTCAAAATGTGGAGTATATTTTAGTTCAATTTTCGAACGACGTAGTTCATTCTTGCTAAAAATAGTTTATTTTTTTTCTGTGTAGTGACCAACATCGACGATTTAACGTTAACAAAAAATACGAAACGGCGATAGACGATTTAACGTTAACAAAAAATACGAAACGGTGATAGATGCGACGACAAAAGTCAACTGCCCAATAATTTTTCTAATTGGAAAAAATCTCGAAAGATCGTTTGTTCCAATTAGAAAAAAAGTCGATAATATACTTTTCCAATTTTGTGCTTGTCATTACAATAATGGTTGCCACTCTTGCCAAAAATAATATACAAAAATTTTAAGAAAATTTTACCAACGATCTACCAAATTAAAAAAAAAATGTGTATAAATATCCCTTGGATTGTAAATGTGTAGAATTTTAATTGTTTTAATAATTTTAGCTTGTATCAACAAGGAAAAGTTACCACTTCTACAAAAAAAAGGAGAACTAATTCACCATGGGACTTTGATAGGACTGTGACCTAACACGAAAATTAATATTTTTTAAAGATATTGAATTAAAAAAAAATTGTAAAAAAATTATTTCCATACAAAATGTTGTTAAAGTTTTAGTTCTATAGAAAAATGTTTCAGAGTTTTTTTCTATTGAAATTTTTGTCAAAATTTTATATCTATAAACAATTTTTTAAATTTTATTTTTATAGAATATTTTGTCGAAATTTTATTTCTATAGAAAATTTTGTCATTTTGAAATTTCATTTATACAGAAAATATAGAAAATTCTGTAAAAATTTTATTTCTATAGAAAATTCTGTAAAAATTTTATTTCTATAGAAAATTTTGTCAAAATATAATTTCTTTAGAAAATTCTTTAAAAATTTTATTTCTATAAAAAATTTTATTATTTCTTTAGAAAATGTTGTCAAAATTTTATTTGTATAGAAAAGTTTATCAAAATTTTATTTCCATAGAAATTGTAACAATTTAATTTCTATAGAAAATTTTGTCAAAATTTTATTTCTATAGAAAATTTTGTCAAAAAATTATTTCTATAGAAAAGTTTGTTAAAATTTTATTTCTATAGAAAATTTTTCGTTTCGTTTGTCTATAGAAAACATCTTATTTGGAGAGGAATATATTGCAAACTCAAAGCATCAAGAATTCTACCAATCTACCAAACACTAAAAAATTTATAATTTTTGATAGAATTGTAGCAATTGTGGCAACCGTGATTACAATCCCCACTTTTTCAACCGTGGCGATAACCCTATACACAATATTTGTTAATGTTGTGTATGTGAGTATAAAGATTTAAGAAACGATAGTGCAGGTATCGTTTCTTTCAATCCAGCAAAAGTAGTGAAATATTTTATACAACTTTCAGTAACAGCAGTAAACAGCACAACAAAACAGCAACATCGCCAACCGAAAAGTGGTTCTGGCAAATTTTACACCGGCAGCCAACATCAACAACATCTGCACCAGCAACAAATGAAATATGTAGTTTGATTTTTTAAAGACGGTAGTAAAGATATAAATTACATACATAAATGTACTTAAACTTACATGTTACCATGTCGAAGAACTAAAACCAAAACCAGAACCTCTCCTCAAAACTCGAAACGAATATGTTTCGTAGGCCATAGAGTGTTACATGGGCGAGCGAGCATAGGTTCGAATTTGATGGTGTGGTGGTTACACATTACAGTACTTGCGTTTCAATGTTATGTTGCTTTTGTCATCACTGCTGTAGCTGTGAAATGTTTATGGAACTGCCTCTGGTGGCCTATGGCGGGATGTTGTCGCCGCCATAGTTGTGTTGCGAAGAGGAGAAAACAGATCTGAATAGTTATAATCGATTATATCGAGAAACAGTAGCAGACATTTTTATCATAATTTTTAATGCGATCCATACAATCCGAACATTGATTGATCACGCAATGTTAAATGTTAACAATTTTCAAATCGATATTTTTCGGTATGGAACTCGATTTCTTTCCGGATCTGAGAGATACATAATATTTAGTTATGTTATGTGGTGATGAATTGCTGAAGTTCATCGATTTATTTTGTCCCCAAAACTCTTCATGTACACACACACACACCTACATATTATAGCTTGATTATGTAAGATTTGGTAGTATTCAAAAATAGGATGTAAGATATATTTGATACCATATTAAAATATGAAACCACAACATTACCATACTCGTATATTGTCGAATAAAATTTAGACAAAAATAAGTTTTTGAGCGTCTACTATGGACTCATTGACACAGAAGGTTAACATTTTTATAAATGAAAATATAATCATAACGCAGACATTGACATGGAAAACGATAATGAACTCGATGGGCTGAAAAAGAGAAAAATTCTTGTCATCTGATGGAAAATATTATCTACTACTATCTAATCCTGAAGCTGGAGTGGATTATACACAAAAAATTTTTTTTGTTCAATCACGAAATTAATTGATCTAATTAATTTTTTAATTGAAATGTCTTAAATCACAGAAATAATGGTATCAATTAAAAATTAATTGACAGTCAATTAAAAAATTAATTGATCCAATTAAAAAATTATATGATGCAATTAATGTGTGTGTTTGACTTTTATCTCAATTAACAAATTTGTGGATTCAATTAAATTTTTAATTGAATATTTTTTAAAACTCATTTAAGATTTTAATTGGAAAAAATTGCGTGTTTTTTCTGAGTATGAAAGACGTAGGAAATTTAGATAAAATTACTGTTATTATGATAACTACATCCTCAAAAAGGTATACCCCAAATACATTCTGCTTCAAGCATATATATTTTCAGGATCGGGCCAAACAAAATATTGTGTGTATTGTTCAAACATATTATATTTCACCTGAGGAATATACTCACACAAAAAAGAATTGTTCTGATTCAATCACGAAATTAATTGATCCAATTAATTTTTTAATTGAAAGGTCTTCAATCACCAAAATGATAGTATCAATCACAGTTTTGATTGGGCATAGAAAAAATGTTGATTAAAAAATTAATTGATTTGATTTGAAAATTTAAATGAATATCTTAATTGATTCAATTAAAACATTAATTGATGTTGATCGCAATACTCAGTTAATTTTTTTATTATACCCTGCGCCACACTGTGGAACAGGGTATTATAAGTTAGTGCATATGTTTGTAATACCCAGAAGGAGACGAGATAGACACATGGTGTCTTTGGCAATAATGCTCAGGGTGGGTCCCTGAGTCGATATAACCATGTCCGTCTGTCCGTCCGTCCGTCCGTCCGTCCGTCTGTCTGTGAACACATTTATGTGATCAAAGTCTAGGTCGCAATTTAAGTCCAATCGCCTTCAAATTTGGCACATGTTCCTAATTTGGGTCAGAATAGAACCCTATTGATTTTGGAAAGAAATCGGTTCAGATTTAGATATAGCTCCCATATATATCTTTCGCCCGATAAGCACTAATATGGACCCAGCAGCCAGAGTTTTATACCGATATGCTTGAAATTTTGTACAAACATAACACTTAGTCGTATAGTCAAGTGTGCAAAATTTGATTGAAATCGGTTCAGATTTAGATATAGCTCCCATATATATATATATTTCGCCCGATATGGACTTATATGGCCCCAGAAGCCAGATTTTTGGCCGAATTTGTTTGAAATTTTGCACTAGGGGTACAATTAGTAGTATAGTCAAGTGTGCAAAATTTGATTGAAATCGGTTCAGATTTAGATATAGCTCCCATATATATCTATCGCCCGATATGGAATGCCAGAGTTTTGGCCCAATTTGGTTGAAATTTTGCACAGGGAGTAGATTTAGCATTGTAGCTATGCGTGCCAAATTTGGTTGAAATCGATTCAGATTTAGATATAGCTCCCATATATAGCTTTCGCCCATATCGGTCCACTTTTACGTATAGCCCCCATATAAACGTACCCCCAAATTTGGCTTGCGGAGCTTCAAAGAGAAGCAAATTTCATCCGATCCGGCTGAAATTTGGTGCATGATGTTGGTATATAGTCTCTAGCAACCATGCAAAACTGGTCCATATCGGTCCATAATTTATAGCCCACATATAAACCGATCTCCATATTTGACCTCCGGAGCCTCTTGGAGGAGCAAAATTCATCCGAACCGGTTCAAATTTGGAACGTGGTGTTAGTATATGGCCGCCAACAACCATTCCAAAATTGGTCCATATCGGTCTATAGTTATATATATCCGATCCCCAATCACACACAAATTGGTCCATATCGGTTCATAATTATTTTTGCCACTCGAGCCAGAAATAATCTACCAAAATTTTATTTCTATAGAAAATTTTGTCAAAATTTGATTTCTATAGAAAAAATTTTATTTCTATAGAAATTTTTTTTTTAAATTTTATTTCTATTGAAAATTTTGTCAAACTGAATTATAAACGTTTTAATTTAATTTTTTTAATTTTTAATTTAATCGGTCTTTTTTAATTTAATATATACCACGTATGGACTTACTTATAATTTAGAAGACGGTGTTAGGAGGTTTGATTGTGGATGGCAGAAGTTTCTACGCAATCCATGGTGGAGGGTACATAAGCTTCGGTCTGGCCGAAATTACGGATGTATTTACTTGTTATTTCTGCTTCATTGTATTAAAGTTTAGTTCAAAACCAAAAGCTCTAAACTACAAAATGTTATTTTGAGGAATTTTTTTCTTAATGAAAAAAACGACATAAAATTTTAAAAAATTTATTTCCAAAATTTTCAAAAGTGAGAGGGACATGTCCCCTCTTTGTTTATTGTCTTTTTTTTTAGTTTACAGGAAGATAACTAAAGAGAGAGTATAGAGATTGTAGCCAGTGTTGCCAGTATTTACCGAGCTCTTGTCCCCAAAATGGATCGCTTTTATCAACAAAAATCCCCAATTTAATTTAAAATTCCCCACAAAAATCCCCAAGAAATTTTTGGCAAGTTTTTTGAAAAAAAGTAAACGAATAGACTCTGCTGTAGAAAATCCGTATAAAATTTAAAAAACAAAAACATTTTAAATAAAATAAAAATGTGCAATTGAATGAAGATTTTAAAACACAAAACCAGAAGACGGGTGCTCAAAATATCATCCGATACCAGCCCCCATCAGAGTTAATTATTGGTATAAAGAGTCATCGAGTCATATTATGCAAATCCTCGCTCGAGAAATAAAAATGGGAGTTCGGTCAACACAGTGTTGCCAATTTGGTGCTTTTAGCACCAAATTTAGTGCTTTTTGATTTCTTAAAAGCACCAAATTGCCTTTTTAGTGCATTTTCAAAAAAAGCACCAACTTGGTGCTTTCTGGCATTTTCATTTAGTGCTTTTGGTGCTTTTTTATTTTGAACAGTATTAAGTTTAATTGATACAAAAATTTTGATTAGACTTTCAAGAGCCGAAGAAACTCAAATTTATTGCCAAATATAGAATTTGATTGTTATGAAGTTGGTATTGATTATTTTTTAATTAATATTGTTATTTAGGGTATTCTGTAGGAAAGTCGAGCGATGAGTGTCGAATTTTTGAATTTGGTAAAGATGTCATTAAAAACGTTTGTATTAAATTCACAAAAGCACGCACAACTGAAATAAGACTCCTTCCATATATTAATATAGACTCCTTCCATATATTAATATTTTGAAAGTTGAAAAACATCACTGATCAAAATGAATTGGACGAAAGGATTAAAACTGATCAAAGTGTATACTTGAATAGCGGTTCATAATGGTGAGTACTAAGTTCGAGTTTTGCCGCTAAAGTGAAAACTATATCAGTAAAAAAGGCATAAAATTATGCATATTTGCAGCAAATTTTATTATAACTTGATGGGGAATAGCCAAAAGCAAATTTTCACAAAGTTTGTATTCCTTAAAATGAATTATTAAAGAAATTGTAATTGTCAAAAAATGACTATGTTAGCAGCTAAACTCGATCTTAATACCCACCTTAACTTCTTAAAATTCAATTCACAAAAGTTCTATAATAGGTACATCTTCGGAAGTTTTTTTTTCGATTTTGTGGTGGAAGGTGGTATGTTAGAATTTATAATATATTTTTGGTGCTTTTTGGTCTTGGGGAGTTGGCAACACTGGGTCAACATATAGTCAAGAAATAAAGTTGACTTATCAAAATGCGTTGCTGTCCCGATATGAACTCTACTCTGTATGTGCGGGATATGGGATACATGTTCAAAATCAGTGATGTACGCATATGAGTCCTTACGAAATAATTTCACAATAGTAAAAAATTTGTTAGGAAAAAGAGTAAATTGTAAAGAAGCTCTTGGTCCACCCAAATAAATTCCGTGGAATAAAAAGGAGGAAAGTTTATTTTTTTATTTTTTTGAGAATCTCTGTACTTCTTTTAGCCTTTTTTTTCATATAAACCATAGTTCTTACTGTGATAATTACTCGTATACTGAACAAATATCGAAAATTCCCCACAAAAATTCCCAAATTTGTGGAAATTCCCCACCAAATCCCCAAGTCCTCAACTCAAAAATTTTGTCCCCATCCACGAAAAAATATCCCCGATTTGGGGAAAAATCCCCAATACTGGCAACATTGATTGTAGCAAATAGAAAATCAACTCATCAAGCGAAGAGAAATGGTGTGGTGAGAAATGGGTGAAGAGAAACGGGATGGATTGAAATCTCTCCAAAGTTTGAGAGAGAGAGAAGATTGTTCAATTGGGAGAGTACGAATAGTGAAACAACGTAACAGAAGACAGTTGGAGTTAGAAGAATGAGTGGCAGAAAAGAGATGAAATTTTGCAATTTACGTAAAGATTCTCCACAAATATAATACGAAACCGGACATATAATACGAAACCAGACAGAACTCGAAATTGAAAATTAATCTTAAATTATTTCAACAAGTTTCAAACCATACTAACCTCTATATCCTAATTAGGTTCTAGTGGTTCTGTAATATTGATGAACACAAAATTTTTAAGTCGACGAAAATGTATATTTATATATCTAAAATCTAAGACACGTTCGCAAAAACCAAAGGACACCTTTGGAAAGTTAATAGAAAAATAAAGTTTCACACACATCTATAGAAAATATATACAAAACACTTATTTACAAGAAAACCAATTACTAAGCACAACCATGAAATGACCCGATCTATACAAAGCTTAAAATCGAACTGAAAACATATGATTATCTACATATCTTAGATACCTGAGAATGGTACAAAGAGGGAAGCGGATATGAGTTGCAACAACTTCATAAAAGAGAAACGGAAATTGACTCAAAACAACTTTTGCTAATATTATTCTCAAGAGAGAAAAGAAGAGAGCCAGAGGGATGGAGCATGACGTAAAACTACCCCCAAATTTGTTTGTGCCCACTTTTATCTGTATATTTAGTTTTTGTGTGTGTGTTCCTTTTTTTGCATTTTAGCCACAAAGAGAGACAGCGTGAGTTGGATCTCCGATTTTTGTGTGTGTGTTTTTCATTTTGATTTAGATAAGAAGAGAGAGAGAGCATGACGAAATACTAATTTAACTGATTTATTTTTGTTTTTTCTTTTTGCGCATTTTAGCAAAGGAGTGAGTATAGATCGGTGGTTGATGTACGACTTGCCAGATTTAGAAAAAAAGAGAGATTGAGAGAGAGAGAGAGAGCATGACGAAATACTAATTTAACTAGTTTAACTGATTTCTTTTTGTTTTTTCTTTTTGCGCATTTTAGCAAAGGAGTGAGTATAGATCGGTGGTTGATGTACGATTTGCCACATTTCTTTTTTTTAAGGATTTAAATCACATCGAATCACAATTTTCTTCTTTAATTTAATTGAAGAGAAGAATACTATGACGAGATGTCCACAAAACTGTACACTATCTACAGACACAAAAAGAGATAGTAGAACATAACCAAAGAGAGAGTATAAAAATTGATGCAAAGAGAAAAGCAACACATTAATCGTTGTGAATGAGGGGTTGTGTAATGTGGTGAAAAGAAACGGGAGGGATTGAAATTTCTCAACATTTTTAGAGAATCGAGAGAGAAGTTTGTTAAATTGTTCATGAAAGTTCGCCAATTTATGTAGAATACACAAGACGTTTACTTCTAACTTTGTTGGATTATAAAGTAAGAACAAAACTGTACTTCTTAATTAGCATATACTTAAGCATGATTATAAAAAAGTTAAACAACATATAACAAGAAACCAAAAAAATAGAAATTGGTAATTAATCTTAGTTTATTTCAAAAATTTTCAAACCATACTAACCTTTATAACTTAATTAAGTTCTAGTAGTACTGTATTAGTAATGCACACAATATTTTAAGTGGACAAAATGTCATATTTATATATCGAAAATCTACAACACGAACGCAAAAACCAATGTATACTTTCGGAAAGTTAATAGAAAAATATTTAAAGTTTCACACACATCTACAGAAAATATATACAAAACACTTATTTAAAAGACAACTAATTACTAAGCACAACTATAAAATGACTCGATCAATACAAGTCCTAAAATCGAACAGAAAACGTACGTTTATCTAAATTTGTTAGATACCTGAAAATAGTGCAAAGAGGGAAGCGGATATGAGTTGCAAGAACAACAACGGAAATTAACTCAAAACTAATTTTGCTAATATTACTCTCAAGAGAGAACAAAGAGAGCCAGAGAGATGGAGCATGATGAAAAACTACCAACAAAATATTTGTTTTGGTGTCACACATTTATCTGATTATTTTGTTTGTGTGTGTGTTTTTTTTTGCATTTTAGCCCCAAAGAGAGACTTAGAGAGTTGGATCTCCGATTTTTAACTGCGTGTGGGTTATTTTATTTATTTAGACAAAAGAGAGATTAAGGGAAAGTATATGTAAGAATGAGTATAAAAATTGATCCACTGAGAAAAAACAACACATTCATTGAAGAGAAATGTTGGTGAAATGAAATGTGGGAAGGGAAACGGGAGGGATTGAAATTTATCTACTTTTTAAAGGAAAGAGAGAGAAACTTGTGCAATTGTTCCAGTGTTGCCAGGTTGGGGGTTTTCCCCCAAATTTAGGGGTTTTTTACACGTTTAGGGGGATTTTTGGGGGTAACATATATTTGGGGGGATTTTTGGGGGTAAAAAAATTATTTTAGACCCTATAAAGTGGAGCAATTCTCAACAAAATTTGGAACAATTCTGGCATGAATTTTGAAAAAAAAAATTGGGAAGTCAACCCATGTTCTTACATGGCAAGTAAGCAATGACATTCTGTTTTAAACGCATCTGTTGAAGGGGCATTTTTAATATTTGATACAATTAAAACACAAATTAAGAAATGGTATTGTAACATTAAATTATTGTTCTCATAATGTCACGCCTACAATTTTGGCGAATAATGTATATACTTACTGAACTTTAATTTTTGTTTATTTTTTATTTCTATTATTTGTACTTTATAAGCCATTGTTTTAATTAATTTGATTTGAAAGATTTATACATTGAATTATATTGTTTTGTCTGCTCTTTATATTGATATACATTTTGTATTATTATACCAATAGAAAAATTACTTTCCTCAGGAACGAAATTTTAGACAAATAAACCCGAATTTGTGAAAAGTGGTATAATAATGTTATCTACTGATTTTTATTTACTTCAAAAGAAATTTTGTTCTTCAGAAAAAAATTTCAGTATATATATATGTGTTAAATTTAATTTGTAAAGTGTATCACTGCAGGATTTTTTAACGAAATTTGGGACACCTTTTTGACTAATTAACATTCTTAAAATTTTTGGGGGTTTTTGAAAAAAGTCTAGACCAATTTAGGGTTTTTTTCTTAAGATTTGGGGGGAAGAATCAAAAATCACCTGGCAACACTGAATTGTTCATCAAATATGATTTTTTAGAGCTTTATATCTCTGACTGCCTTTTTTCTCTCTTGAGAATAATATTAGCAAAATTAGTTTTGAGTTAATTTCCGTCTCTGTTGTTGCAACTCATGCCCGCTTTCCTCTTTGCACAATTTTCTGGTATCTGTCAAATGTATTTAAAGTTACGTTTTCAGTTCGATTTTAGGATTTGTATTGATCGGGGTATTTTATAGTTGCGATTTCTATGTATATGTTTTCTGTAGATGTTCGTGAAACTTTATTTTTCTATTAACTTTCCGAAAGTGCACATTGGTTTTTGCGTTCGTGTTGTAGATTTTCGATATATAAATATGACATTTTGTCGGCTTAAAAATATTGTGTGCATCAATAATACAGAAGTACTAGAACTTAATTAGGTTATAAAGGTTAGTATGGTTTGAAACTTTTTGAAATAAACAAAGATTAATTTCCAATTTCTATTTTTTTCTGGATTCTTGTTATATGGTGTTTAATTTTATATATTTATGTATAAGTACATGTTAATTAAGAAGTACAGGTTGTTCTTACTTTGTGATCCACCAAAGCTAAAAGTAAACGTTTTGAGTAGTATACATAAATTGGCGAACTTTCCTCTAAATATGTAGAGAAATGTCAATCCCTTCCGTTTCTCTTCCCCCATTTCAAAACCATAACTTATCTTCAATGAATGTGTTGCTTTTCTCTGTGCATAAATTTTTATACTCTCTCTCTTTTTATACTTTCCCTCAATATTTCTTTTTTCTAAATCGAAATAAAAAAACACACACAGAATAAACAGTTAAAAATCCTACTCTCTCAGTCTCTTTGTGGCTAAAATGCAAAAAAACACACACACAAACAAAATAATCAGATAAATGTGTGGCATCAAAAAAAAAAAACATTTTGTTGGTAGTTTTTCATCATGTTCCATCTCTTTGGCTCTCTTTGTTCTCTCTTGAGAATAATATTAGCAAAATTAGTTTTGAGTTAATTTCCGCGTCTGTTCTTGCAACTCATATCCGCTTCCCTCTTTTCAGGTATCTTACAAATGTAGATAAACGTACGTTTTCAGTTTGATTTTAAGATTTGTATTGATCGGGCCATTTTATAGCTGTGCTTAGTAATATGTTTTCATTTAAATAAGTGCTTTGTATAAATTTTCTGTAGATGTATGTGAAACTTTTTATACCCTCCACCATATGATGGGGGTATATTAACTTTGTCATTCCATTTGTAACACATCGAAATATTGCTCTAAGACCCATAAAGTATATATATTCTGGGTCGTGGTGAAATTCTGAGTCGATCTAAGCATGTCCGTCTGTTGAAATCACGCTAACTTCCGAACGAAACAAGCTATCGACTTGAAACTTGGCACAAGTAGTTGTTATTGATGTAGATCGGGTGGTATTGCAAATGGGCCATATCGAACCACTTATACGTATAGCCCCCATATAAACCGACGCTCAGATTTGTCTTGCGGAGCCTCTTGAAGGAGCAAAATTCATCCGATCCGGTTCAAATTTGGTACATGGCGTTAGTACATGGTCTTTAACAAACATGAAAATTGGTCCATATCGGTCCATAATTATATATAGCCTTCATGTAAACAGATCCTCAGATTTGGCTTGCGGAGCCTCTAAGAGAAGCAAAATTAATCCGATCCGGTTGAAATCTGCTATATGGTGTTAGAATATGGTCTCTAACAACTACGCAAAAATTTGTCCAGATCGGTCCACAATTATATGTAGCCCCCATATGAACCGATCCCCCGATTTGGCTTGCGGAGCCTCTAAGAGAAACATGGAGCCAGCGTGGTGCAATGGTTAGCATGCCCGCCTTGCATACACAAGGTCGTGGGTTCGATTCCTGCTTCATCCTATCCGGCTGAAATTTGATACATGGTGTTAGTATATGGTCTGTAACAACCATGCACAAATTGGTCCGCATCGGTCCATAATTATATGTAGCCCCCATATAAACCGATCCCCAGATTTGGTTTGCGGAGCCTCCAAGAGAAGCAAATTTCATTCGATCCGGGTGAAATTTGGTACATGGTGTTAGTATATGGTCTTTAATAAACATGGAAATTAGTCCATATCGGTCAAAATTATATATAGCCCCCATATAAACCGATCCCCCGATTTGGCTTGCGGAGCCTCCAAGAGAAGCAAATTTCATTCGATGCGGCTGAAATTTGGTACATAGTGTTAGTATATGGTTCTAACAATGCAAAAATTGGTCCAGATCGTTCCATCATTATATATAGCCCCCTATAAACCCATCCCCAGATTTGACCTTCGGAGCCCCTTGGAAGAGCAAAATTCACCCGATCCGGTTGAAATTTGGTATGTGGTGTTAGTATATGGTCTCTAACAACCATGCAAAATTTGGTCCATACCGGTCTTAATTATATATAAGCCCCATTTAAACCGATCACCAGATTTGAACTCCGTTGCTCTTGGAGGAGCAAAATTCATCCGACCCGGTTGAAATTTGGTACATTGCACTAATATATGACCGCTAACAACCATGCCAAAATTGGTCTATATCGGTCTATAGTTATATATAGCCGATCCCCATAAATAATCTACCAAAATTTTATTACTATAGAAAATTTTGTCAAAATTTTATTACTATAGAAAATTTTGTCCAAATTTTATTTATATAGAAAATTTTGTCAAAATTTTATTTCTATATATTTATTTCTATATGTCAAAGTTTATTTCTATAGAAAATTTTGTCAAAATTTTATTTCTATAGAAAATGTTGTCAAGATTTTATTTCTATAGAAAATTTTGTCAAAATTTTATTTCTATAGAAAATGTTGTCAAAATTTTATTTCTATAGAAAATTTTGTCAAAGTTTATTTCTATAGAAAATTTTGTTAAAATTTAATTTCTATAGAAAATTTTGTCAAAATATTATTTCTATAGAAAATATTGTAAACATTTTATTACTATTCAAAATTTTGTCAAGATTTATTTCTATAGAAAATTTTGTTAAAATTTTATTTCTATAGAAAATTTTGTCAAATTTTATTGCTGTAGAAAATTTTGTCAAAATTTTATTTCTATAGAAAATTTTGTCAAGATTTTATTTCTATAGAAAATTTTGTAAAATTTTATTGCTATAAACAATTTTGTCAAAATTTTATTTCTATAGAAAGTTTTGTCAAGATTTTATTTTTTTATAGAAAATTTTGTCACACTGAATTATATACGTATTTAATCGGTCTTTTTTAATTTAATATATAAAGGGTGATACGGTCAAAATTTGGTCAATATAAACTTGACGTATTTCTTTTAATTTTGCATTTAAAAAAACCTAAACACCCCTCATTTTGAAGTTGTGTGTGTGTGTGTAGAATGATGCTCCTGTTTTGATTTTGGAATTCACTCTTCAGTTGTCAAAATGCCGTCCAAGCAAGAAGAGTAGCGTATCAAAATTTTGTTCGCGCATCGCGAAAGTCCGAGCTACTCGCACGCAAAGCTGGCAAAATCGCTAAAAGTTGCCAAATCAACCGTTACAAATTTAATTAAAGTGTTTGGGGAACGTTTGTCGACAGCCAGGAAGTCTGGATCGGGGGGAAATCGAAAACCGGAAGCCGCTGAGACGACAAAGAGAGTTGCCGGTAGTTTCAAGCGAAATCCTAACCTCTCTCTCCGAGATGCCCCAAATAAGCTGGGTGTATCGTCTACAACCGTGCATCGAGCCAAAAAACGAGCCGGACTATCGACTTACAAGAAGGTAGTGACTCCAAATCGCGATGATAAATAAAATACGACGGCCAAAGCGCGATCCCGGAGGCTGTACACGACGATGCTGACGAAGTTTGACTGCGTGGTAATGGACGACGAAACCTACGTCAAAGCCGACTACAAGCATACGGCAAAATGAAGGGGAAAGGTAGCAGATATTTTCAAGCACATAAAACTGTCAATGTTCGCAAAGAAATGTCTGGTTTGGCGAGCCATCTGTACCTGTGGCTTGAAAAGCAGCATTTTCATAGCTTCCGGGACTGTCAACCAAGAAATTTACGTGAAAGAGTGTTTGAATAAACGTCTGCTGCCTTTCCTGAAGAAACACGGTTGTTCCGTACTGTTTTGACCGGATTTGGCATCTTGCCATTACGGTAAAAAGACCATGGATTGGTACGCCGCCAACAACGTGCAGGTGGTTCCCAAGGACAAGAACCCTCCCAACACGCCATAGCTCCGCCCAACTGAGAAATACTGGGCTATTGTCAAGCGGAAGAAGACCAAAAAAACTGCTAAGGACGAGCAGCAGTTCAAGGCAAACTGGCTTTCTGCGGCGAAGAAGGCGGACAAGGTGGCTGTACAAAATCTGATGGCAGGTGTCAAGCGTGAGGCCCGGCAATTCGGATTTGGAAAAGCGAAAGCCTAACTGAATATTTTTCCTGAATTTTATACTAATTGAACTTGAAAAAGAAATTTAATTTGATTTTTTAAATAAACGATTTCACCGATTTACACGCGTTTTCCCTTGACCAAATTTTGACTGTATCACCCTTTAAATGGATGCGTCAACCATGTCCAAACATGGTTTTACTGAGCGTGTATATGGCAGCTATATCTAAATCTGAACCGATTTTTCCAAAAACCAATAGCTATGCCAAAGTTTAGGACGATCGCACTTAAACTGCGAGCTGTACTTTGCAAACAAAAATACATGGGTATACAGAGGGACATCGCTAAATCAACTTAGAAATTAATTCTAAGGCGACCTGAATACTAAACGATGGGTCTTGGACTGGTCTTTTTTTGGCATGCACAATTTTATGAAGGGTGTAAAATTAAAACAAAGACTATGAACTTTATTTAAATAAAAATGCCTCTATTTTAATAAAATTGTGTGTTTAATATTGTGTAAATTGCGTGTCCTAAACTTAAGGTTTAAGTATTATCATACTAGATAAATATTTTTGTTATTGTAACAAATTTTGTGGACACGTTAAATTAGTTTAGTATGTTATCATATTCGGCTATGATACGGTCATCAATTATTAATTTTTTTTTACTACTCATAACTTGAGGCTTTCCTGATCCATAACGACAAAAATATTTATGTGAGATACAGTAGTCAAATTTGAAGTTTCAATATAAACAAAAATGCTAGAAAAACACCTTCCTCCTGATTTCGATCATAATTAAAATATCAAGTCATTGTAGTAAGTGCTTAACACGAAAGCTACTTTAAATATTGGCGTTTGGTGAAATCTTGCCTCCAGCTCTTGGAGTGAATGGGGTGAACCATAAATTTGGTCAACAAACTATTTTCGGACAATTGATTTTATGATAAACAATCAATCTCATTTATTGTTGAACATAAGAAAAATTATCAATACGACTACAACATAATGACAAAAGTCGTTATTTTTTCAAAATTTTGATCACCACTTTTTTGGCGTAAAAAATTGATATTGTCATGATACCCGGAAAAAATCATGATTCCTCAAATCGCCGAAGTAACAAACATCAAGAAAACAGATACTTGACTTAACGATGAATTTTTTGTTTTCTTTAAATAACAATCAACTAAGGAAAAAGTTGAAGGCATATCATAATGATGGTTACAAAAATACAAAGACCAAAATTAACAAAAGGAGATACAGATACAGATCATGTAAATGAAATCACCCTCTTCTCTTATTCACATCGAAGATATACGGCATGATCATGCGGAATGTATGGGTGTATCATGATGATGTCTAACTGTATGAATGGTCGCATAGATGGACGGAGAGACAGACTTGTTGAAAGAAGGTGCATAACAAAATACAATTAATTTACATGATAACTGAGGAATCTCGTATTGAGCTGATTACGCTACCGTATGGAAATTTTCATTAGTTATTCCATTTGTATGTGAGCCAATCCAGAACAAAAGGTCTTGCCATTGAAGCGATCGCCTCCAATTGTAGATAAATATAACACACACAAAAGTTTTTCAAACGTGTCAAGTTGCAGAATGCAGAAATTTTGTCAACATTTTATTTTTATAGAAAATTTTGTCAAAATTTTATTTGTATAGAAAAATTTTTCAAAATTATATTTGTATAGAAAATTTTATTTCTATAGAAAATTGTGCCATAATTTTATTTTGATAAAAAATTTGGTCGACATTTTTTTCTATAAATGCTGGCAAATTTGTTTAGGCAGTAGCCGACTATCAAACCCTTTTTCGGGAGGTTCAAGTGTAGTTCACTATGGGTTGAGTGAATTACCCGAATTTAATCTGATAATTGGTTGATAGTTTTGCTGCAAGTAGATGATGCTGATGAGGAATGTGGTAATTCCGAAACAGCTGTACATCCAACCATCTTGCAGTCTATAGGGCTTTGCCCAAATAAATTTGACAAGCATACTTTTCCTCTGTTGGTTAAGCTACTCTTGTAATTTAGTCAATGCATGGCTTTAAGCTGAGATCAAAAACAACAATAACGATTGAAGAGAAGCCAACAATAACAAACAAAACGAAAAAAAAAAAATTATTTCTATAGAAAATTTTTTATCTAAAGATTTTTTTTTGAAAATTTTATTTCTAAAGATTTTTTTTTAATTTTATTCCTATTGAAAATGTTGTTAAAATTTTATTTCTTTAGAAAAATTTTTGAAAATTTTATTTCTAAAGATTTTTTTGAAAATTTTATTTCTAAAGACTTTTTTTTTAATTTTATTCCTATTGAAAATGTTGTTAAAATTTTATTTCTTTAGAAAAATTTTTCAACATTTTATTTCTTTAAAAACTGAAGTACCTTTAAATAAATCAAGAACACTAGTTCTAATGGAATAGGCGGCAATTTTTTTTATCAAATATTTTTTCAAAAGATTGTGTTTTTCGTTTTCCGTTTGTTATTTTGTTATTTTCGGCGTATATTTTTGTATAAGTATACTTTTTCCACTGATACTCAATACAAATGGGAAATTCTTGTATATTGCAAAAACCTTCCCAAAAGAACTTCCATGAAGGTGAAAGTCAAGCGGCACATGTTCAAATCACCGAAATTTTTAATTTTATTTTCATTGTTTTTTTTTTTCAATTGTTACCGATTTTCTATGCTTTTTTGCGACATGTAATTGTAAAAAATTTAGATTGTCATCTTAAACCAATACATTGCATATTTTCTAATACTGGTTCAAACGAACTGTATAGGAAGTGGAAAAATTGATGGAGGATCCCGGAATGCGCT
Organism: Haematobia irritans; assembly: GCF_050003625.1. Classification (NCBI taxonomy): domain Eukaryota; kingdom Metazoa; phylum Arthropoda; class Insecta; order Diptera; family Muscidae; genus Haematobia; species Haematobia irritans. The sequence goes on from NC_134400.1 coordinate 172,548,933, forward strand.
TAAAATGTTTGTGTGAGAGCTTCCAATTAGTTTGCTGGGGAGTTTACTATTTGGTTTGCAAAACATGGAAATACTGTTTTCTCTCTCTCTCTCTGTAGAAATTATGTAGACTTCCAAACAGATCAAGCTGTCGGATTGAAATTTAACAAAAACAAATGGACGTTTAGATACAGCCTAGATATCAAACAACCCCAAGTTTTGACTATGGGGGTCTCTTGAAAAAGCCAGTTTCATAGATCCTGTTGAAATTTGGTATGTGCTGTTAGTATATGCCCTCTAGAAACCATGCAAAAATAACGAGTATTGCTTTTTATATTGCGGGATTAGAGAACAAAACAAATATTAATCACAGAAAATCGCTTTATCGTTTTTCAAAATACTCCCAATACACTTTCGCACGCCTTTCGCAACCAATTATCGAAGCAATTTTTCCACTCTAATTGACGTATTTCCTAAACATGCACTCTGAACTTATCAACCGCTTTCTCAGGCGTCGAAAAATGTTGGCCACCACAATGGCGCCCAACACACTATGTAGTCCTCGATACACATTCATCGTTGTAGAAATCAATGCACAACCGACATGTATTGTAAAGCAATTCTATTTATAGATCACATTCTTGGGCGTACACAAGTTGATGTAAAGTAACTTTACTTAAACAAAACAAACCATTTTTGTCGGTCGGTTACAAAGGATGTACCAAATGAAACTTTTAGAAATGAAAATAATGTAGTTTTTTCCATAAAATATCAAAATTTGTGTTACATAAGGCATCACCAATAGAATACACGTATACAGGTCAGAGATGGTCTGTATTAAACTTTTTTAGGTTTGCGACTGTCGCAAAGTTGTAAACGTCGTAAACGTCACATACGCGTCGTAAATGTAGAAAAAGTAACAAAAGTCGCAAACTCAAAATACTTTAGTCGCGTCAGCTAGGCAGCGAATTCGATGATAACCAAGACGATGGTATGTGCGAAGAAGTTTCAATTCTTAGGAATGTTCACAATTTTCGGTTTTAGCCCCCACATTTTCCCTATTGCCTATTGCACGAGTACAGGGTAACCGTGGATTTTCTCGTCCTTTCTTAGCTTTAAGTTCAGTCTCCTGTCCAATATAACTCCAAGTTATTTTGCACACTCACCAATGGGAATTTCGATACCACCTACCACTTTCACAAATTTCTGCAGAAACTCAAAGCGAACGTTGTAAAACTAAATTAAACAAGTATATACAGCCGTAAGTTCGGCCAGGCCGAAGCTTATGCACCCTCCATCATGGATTGCGTAGAAACTTCTTCTAAACACTGCCATCCACAATCGAATTACTTATGTTGCGGTAACGCTTGCCGATGGCAAGGTATCTTAAAACCTCCTAACACCATCTTCTAAATTGTATGTAAGTCCATACGTGGTATATATTAAATCAAAAAAGATCGATCCAATACGTATATAATTCAGTTTGACAAAGTAGACATAAAATTTTGACAAAATTTTCTACAGAAATAAAATTTTAACAAAATTTTCTATAGAAATAAAATTTTCACAAAATTTTCTATAGAAATAAACTTTTGACAAAATATTCTATAGAAATAAAATCTTGGTAGATTATTTTTGGCTCGAGTGGCAACCATGATTATGAACCGAATAAAATTTGAACAAAATTTTCTATAGAAATAAAATTTTGAAAATCTTTCTGAAATTTTTGACAAAATTTTCTATAGAAATAAAATTTTGACAAAATTTTCTATATAAATAAAATTTTGGTAGATTATTTTTGGCTCTAGTGGCAACCATGATAATGAACCGATATGGACCAATTTTTGTGTGATTGGACCAATTTTGGTCAAATCTGGAGAACGTTTTATATGGGGGCTATATATAATTATGGACCGATATGGACCAATTCTGGCACGGTTGTTAAAGATCATATACTAACACCATGTTCAAAATTACAACCGGATTGGATGAAATTTGCTTCTCTTGGAGACTTCGCAAGCCAAATCTGGGGATCGGCTTATACGGGGGCTATATATAATTATGAACCGATGTGGAACACTTTTTGCATGGTTGTTAGAGACCATATAACAATATCATGTACCAAATTTCAGGCGGATCGGATGAAATTTGCTTCTCTTTGAGGCTCCGCAACCCAAATCTGGGGATCGGTTTATATGGGCGCTATATATAATTATGGACCGAAGTGGACCAATTTTTGCACGGTTGTTAGAGACCATATACCAATACCATGTACCAAATTTCAGCCGGATCGGATGCAACTTGCTTCTCTTTGAGGCTTCGCAAGCCAAATCTGGAGATCGGTTTATATGGGGGCTATATATAATTAAGGACCGATATGGACCAATTTTTGCATGGTTGTTAGAGACCATATACCAAATTTCAGCCGGATCGGATGAAATTTGCTTCTCTTTGAGGCTCCGCAAGCCAAATCTGGGGATCGGTTTATATGGGGGCTTTATATAATTATGGACCGATGTGGACCAATTTGTGCATGATTGTTAGAGACCATATACCAACACCGTATACCAAATTTCAGCCGGATCGGATGAAATATGAAATATGAGGGTCCCTTTATATGGGGGCTATACGTAAAAGTGGACCGATATGGCCCATTTTCAATACCATCTGACCTAGATCGATAGCAACTACTTGTGCCAAGTTTCAAGTCGATAGCTTGTTTCGTTCGGAAGTTAGCGTGATTTCAACAGACGGACGGACGGTCGGACATGCTTAGATCGACTCAGAATTTCACCACGACCCAGAATATATACCTTATGGGGTCTTAGAGCAATATTTCGATGTGTTACAAACGGAATAACAAAGTTAATATACCCCCATCCTATGATGGAGGGTATAAAAATGTTCAGGAATTCTTCTATTCAAAATTAGGTTTTCTATAGTAGGTTTACGACTTTTGCGACATACGTATTATACCATCGCAAAAGTCACAGTTTGTGACAGGCCAACCCTGATACAGGCCGAATCTTATGTACCCTCCAGCATGGATTGCGTAGAAACTTCTACTAAAGATGGCCATCCACAATTAAATTGCTTTTGTTGCGGCCGATGGCAAAGCATCTTAAAACTTCTTAACATCATCTTCTAAATTGTAAGTTAGACCATGCGGCATATATAGTAGACAAAAGAAAGGTCGATTAAATACATATATATTCAGTTCTTGACCGTTATATATAGGGAAGAAATAATTACGAACCAATATGAATTTTTGTGCGGTAAATATACAGACAAAATTGAAATATGGAGGTCGCTTTATATGGGGGCTATATACAATTATAAACACGAGTCTACCAAAAATGTCAGATATTTTACTATTTGGTAGATTGGTAGAATGCTTGACGTTTTGGAAGATTTTGCAAAATATTACTCTCCAACTGTGAAATGCTTCATAAATAGAAGAAACAACATTTTGACAAAAGTTTCTACAGAAAAAAAATTCTAACAAAATTTTTTATAGAAATAAAATTTTGACAAAATTTTCTATAGAAATAAATTTTTGACAAAATTTTCTATAGAAATATAAAATTTTTGGGGTCTATATATAATATAGATCGATAAGGACCAATTTTAGCATGGTTGTTATCGACCATACACTATGTTCAACATGATCGGATGAATTTTGCTCTTCCAAGAGGCTCCGGAGGTCAAATCTGGGGATCAGTTTATATAAGGGCTATATATAATTATGGACTGATATGGACCAATTCTGGCATGGTTGTTAGAGACCATATACCAACACCACGTACCAAATTTCAGCCGGATCGGATGAAATATGCTTCTCTTAGAGGCTCCGCAAGCCAAATCTGGGGTCTGTTTATATGGCGCTATACGTAAAAGTGCACCGATATGGCCCATTTGCAATACCATTCGACATACATCAATAACAACTACTTGTGCCAAGTTTCAAGTCGATAGCTTGTTTCGTTCGGAAGTTAGCGTGATTTCAACAGACGGACGGACGGACATGCTTAGATCGGCCGAGAATTTCACCACGACCTAGAATATATATACTTTATGGGGTCTTAGATCAATATTTCGATGTGTTACAAACGGAATGACAAAATTAGTATACCCCCCATCCTATGGTGGAACAACATGAAATGTCCCATATAGAAAATGTTAGAGTTACCGCCAAAAAGACCAAGGATGATGACATGTTACTTATATACCTTTAGATGAATAACAATAAACTCTTCAAATCGCTTCAACCAACATCAGCAAAAAGTCAAAAATCCAAGAGGATGAAGATCCAAACAATGGCGGGTGTGAGCAGGAGGAGGAGGAGTGGAATCTGAAGTAAGTCAAAAAACTGTTGAATCATTAATTTGATTATGACATTGTTAACAAATAAACAAAAACGAGGTTGATTCTGTTTTTCTTTCAATACTGAATGAATTTAAATACATCAGTCACAATGACCCATCTCGGTTCTCCATACGCACCTTATTCACTTATTCAAAACGATCAGATCTGAAAATTAACAAATAATAAAGAAAATAAAGAAGACGACAGCCAGTACTACACTACATTCACAATTCGTGGTGTTATTAATTAATCATACTTAAGTAGTTTTTTCTGGTCTTCTGCATTATAATCATCATCAGCTATATCACAAATTTTTAACACCATCTCAGGCTGAGTTAAAGAAATACAAAACAAAAAAGGTTGAAAAAAAAAAAGAAGTCAGTTACAGTTGAAATATGCCAATGATACTTGATTTAATTCATTGTTCATAGCCAAAGCAAAGAAGTGGATATCAATTTGATGGAAAAGGGCTTGCTGGATCCAGAGATATAAGTCAGTCTATCTGCCTGTTTGCCTTATAGGTTTAAACTGAAATGTTATTGTTTGTATTCAAGACGATCATCATCACCATCCATAAAAGGAATTCATCGATTTCTTGGATGAGGTTTTTGTTACAATATCCGTTTCATCCATTTCATCGCCTGCCAACCTTATTGACTAAATACACGATATTGACCTTTGTAACATCGATAGACTTTATGATCTTTTCGCTTGAATAGGGACATTAATACCGTTTTCACGTTTCTCCCTCGTTTAACCTGATGCCACCGATCACTATCATTTACAAAAATTCGTTCATTGATATTCGATTATTTGAGCTAAAGCTCAAATCCAAATCTTTTGTTTTGCCAAGAATTTAAGTTACGTTAATGACTTATTAATAGGAAGAAAAAAATGATAGCAAATGAAACACAAAACAAATCGATCACTGTACACACTTCAAAACAAAAATCCTTAGCTACATGCCAAAAAAAATCTTTCCTTCCCAAAAAAAAATTTAAGACCCACAAACATTGTTCGGAATGTTTGTGAAGATGTAACTGAAACTACTTCATTGAATTTTGAAGTAATAGGTATTTGAATGAAATATGTGGCACATTTGAAAGTCCTCAAAATACATGGTAAGATGAAGTGCGCTAAAAATGCTTCTAATAACTTTGATCTGCCAAAAATTGTGCCTACAAGAAATATTGACCATAAAATATATACCGATCGACTCAGAATCACCTCCGGAGTCGATCTAACCCTTGGTGTCCGTCCGTCTGTCCATGTATTTGTTGTTCGGAGGATTTCGGCCACAATTATTAACCGATTTTGATGAAATTTGGTATATGGCGTTCTTTTGGCACAAGGACGAACGCTATTGAAAAATCGGTTCAGATTTAGATGTAGCTCCCATATATATGTATTGCCCGATTGTCCTAAATTTGGCCAAAAGTTCCTTATTAATTAACCGATCTTACTCAAGTTTCATATTTTTATGTATTATCCGATCGTATGTATGTAAGTCGCATGTAAGTCACATGTAACTCTTACATAATAATACTGTCCGATTTTCACGAAAATTAAAAAAAATGTTTTCCAAACATAATAATTCCATGAAGTTAAATATGCTTTTGTCAAAGAGTGGTTTCAATTTTTTGAGTAAATAAAAGCTGTTGTTTATATATCCATATCAAAACAAGTAAGGAAAGTCTAAAGTCGGGTGGGGCCGACTATATTATACCCTGCACCACTTTGTAGATCTAAATTTTCGATACCATATCACATCCGTCAAATGTGTTGGGGGCTATATATAAAGGTTTGTCCCAAATACATACATTTAAATATCACTCGATCTGGACAGAATTTGATAGACTTCTAAAGGGTGATACGGTCAAAATTTGGTCAAGGGAAAACGCGTGTAAATCGGTGAAATTGTTTATTTAAAAAATCAAATTAAATTTTTTTTTCAAGTTCAATTAGTATAAAATTCAGGAAATATATTCAGTTAGGCTTTCGCTTTTCCAAATCCGAATTGCCGGGCCTCACGCTTGACACCTGCCATCAGATTTTGTACAGCCACCTTGTCCACCTTCTTCGCCGCAGAAAGCCAGTTTGCCTTGAACTGCTGCTCGTCCTTAGCAGTTTTTTTGGTCTTCTTTAGGTTCCGCTTGACAATAGCCCAGTATTTCTCAATTGGGCGGAGCTCTGGCGTGTTGGGAGGGTTCTTGTCCTTGGGAACCACTTGCACGTTGTTGGCGGCGTACCACTCCATGGCCTTTTTACCGTAATGGCAAGATGCCAAATCCGGCCAAAACAGTACGGAACAACCGTGTTTCTTCAGGAAAGGCAGCAGACGTTTATTCATACACTCTTTCACGTAAATTTCTTGGTTGACAGTCCCGGAAGCTATGAAAATGCTGCTTTTCAAGCCACAGGTACAGATGGCTTGCAAACCAGATATTTCTCTGCGAACTTTGACAGTATATCTGCTACCTTTCCCCTTCCTTTAGCCGTATAAAACTCCTGTCCCGGAAGCTGCTTGTAGTCGGTTTTTACGTAGGTTTCGTCGTCCATTACCACGCAGTCAAACTTTGTCAGCATCGTCGTGTACAGCTTCCGGGATCGCGCTTTGGCCGTCGTATTTCGTTTATCATCGCGATTTGGAGTCACTACCTTCTTGTAAGTCGATAGTCCGGCTCGTTTTTTGGCTCGATGCACGGTTGTAGACGATACACCCAGCTTATTTGCGGCATCTCGGAGAGAGAGGTTAGGGTTTCGCTTGAAACTACCGGCAACTCTCTTTGTCGTCTCAGCGGCTTCCGGTTTTCGATTTCCCCCCGATCCAGACTTCCTAGCTTTCGACGAACGTTTCCCAAACACTTTAATTACATTTGTAACGGTTGATTTGGCAACTTTTAGCGATTTTACCAGCTTGCGTGCGAGTAGCTCGGATTTTCGCGATGCGCTTTGATACGCTGCTCTTCTTGCTTGGACGGCATTTTGACAACTGAAGAGTGAATTCCAAAATCAAAATAGGAGCAACATTCTTCACACACACACCTTCAAAATGAGATGTGTTAAGGTTTTTTAAATGCAAAATTGAAAGAAATACGTCAAGTTTATATTGACCAAATTTTGACCGTATCACCCTTTAGTAAAATTTAATTATTTAAAGATATAATATATAAATATATAATATAAGATGTAATTTTAATTAAATATTTAAAGAAATAATATAGGATATAATTTTGTGAAAAGTACGAATTTAGTATAATTGTTTCCCATTTTTTAGTCCATTTAACTAACGTACGCAAAAATTATTAGAAGAAAGGAAACTTTTTCATGAACTAAAATAAAGTTAAATTGGCTTTAGTGAAATAGAGGGTTTACTTTTTTTTGAATGTGGCATAATAAATTGACGTATTTTCATTTTATTTTTATTTTTCAAAACCGTCCTTTGCTTGAAAAAATGACAAATACAACATAATGACCCTCATGTAATGATGCTTATTCACTAGAAATCACCTTATGCAACTGATATAGGTCTGTGATTTCTACTTTAAAATATCCCATTGATAGGTATTCCAGTATTCATATCACTTGGAATCAAATACATGAATGTCCTCTTTTGATTGCCTTATAAAATAGGACATAATTATAAATATGCTGAAATCATGTTGTAAGCATTAATAAGACCCGAGATCACAAGAACCTCAATGACAAGTGCAACAAAGAACTATAGAGAAAAGCCGACTGCTGGTATGCCTTTTTGGAGGACAAAAGATTTCCTATGAAGAAGATGGACGGATTCGACATATCATGCTGCTCTTTGAATTCATTTTCTGATGAGCACAATATTTTTTCCATTTTTTTTTGATAAACTAAACAAAGTTTTCCATCATATTCAAATGCTAGGAGTTCTTTTTTTGTGGCTAGTCACGCCATTAACTATTGAATAATGAAGAACCACCATCTGAGCCACTACCGAAATTTCGTTTGGCAAAGAAAAACTAAACTAAACAACCAACATCACGAGATGAGCATCACCCACAGTGACAGTAACATGAAGTTGGCCACAAGTAGCCATGTTTCTGGTCAACCGAATTTGACAAGGCGTGCAACAATCTCGTCTTCATGCATTAAACACCCTCAAAACACAAAGACCTGTCGGCCAAATGCCGCCCTCCTTTGACCGTTCAGTTTGGTCCATTAAACCCTGCCATTCTTTCTTACATCCCTCCTTTGGCAAAGGCCTGGTGGTAAAGAAGTTTTGTTGCGGTTGTCCAAGAGTAGACAGACTCCCCAAAGGGTTATTATGAGCAAGAAAGACATTTCCTCACACATCATCAAGTTGCGTGGGTGTAACAACTTTGACCAGCTCTTGGCGAAGGGGTTATTAAGGAGCAACGGAGGAAAAGTGGTTGCAGAAGACGATGATGGAGAGACAAAGTAAAACATTTTGTTGGCATATTAGATATGCAAGCCAGGAACATAAAGCCACAATCCATTAACTACTCGTACTGGTCAAGCCACTAAAATACATGGGAACAGTCTTTATTGTGGACCATTACAATGTGGCAAATATGGCTCTTGTGGTTGGTCACACCAAGCCCATCATTATGAGCATTTAATGTTTTATGTTCACATCTTTTGAATGTGTGAGCAGGCCACTTTGAGAAAGGTCTTTATCGACCACAAATATGCACTTTAAGAATTTTTTTCTAATACTGCGAAACACATACTATTGCTGTGCTGAAAAAAGTAAGTTGAATTTTAAAATATTGACTTAAACTTTGGCGGGCTTTACTTTTCTACACGGATGAAAAAGACTGTTTTTCATATGTTTGGGTGTAAAAATTATATGTTTGGAACTCAAATTTTTAGCACATTATTTTGGAGTGCAAGCATAACAGGTTGGCTGATAAGTCCCCGGTCTAACAAAGAAAAACACATTTTTTTTTGGTCAAAATTCGTTTTTATTATTCAACATAGTTCCCTTCTAGAGCGATACAACGATTATAACGACCTTCCAATTTTCTGATACCATTTTGGTAGTAGTCCTTCGGTTTTGCCTCAAAATAGGCCTCAGTTTCGGCGATCACCTTTTCATTGCGGCCAAATTTTTTCCCTGCGAGCATCCTTTTGAGGTTTGAGAACAAGAAAAAGTCGCTGGGGCCAGATCTGGAGAATACGGTGGGTGGGGAAGCAATTCGAAGCCCAATTCATGAATTTTTGCCATCGTTCTCAATGACTTGTGGCACGGAGCGTTGTCCTGGTGGAACAACACTTTTTATACCCTCCACCATAGGATGGGGGGTTATATTAACTTTGTCATTCCGTTTGTAACTCATCGAAATATTGCTCTAAGACCCCATAAAGTATATATATTCTGGGTCGTGGTGAAATTCTGAGTCGATCTGAGCATGTCCGTCCGTCCGTCGGTACGTCTGTTGAAATAACGCTAACTTCCGAACGAAACAAGCTATCGACTTGAAACTTGGCACAAGTAGTTGTTATCGATGTAGGTCGGATGGTATTGCAAATGGGCCATATCGGTCCACTTTTACGTATAGCCCCCATACAAACGGACCCCCAAATTTGGCTTGCGCAAAAATTGGTCCATATCGGTCAATAATTACATATAGCCCCCATATAAACCGATCCCCCGATTCGGCTTGCGATTGCTCTAAGAGAAGCAAATTTCATCCGATCCGGCTGAAATTTGGTACATGGTGTTAGTATATGGTCTCTAACAACCATACAAAAATTTGTCCACATCGGTCCATAATTATATATAGCCCCCATATAAACCGATCCCCCGATTTGGCTTTCGGAGCCTCTAAGAGAAGCAAATTTCATCCGATCCGGCTGAAATTTGGTATATTGTGTAAGTATATGGTCTCTAACAACCATGCAAAAATTGGTCCACATCGGTTCATAATTATATATAGCCCCCATATAAACCGATCCCCCGATTTCGCTTGCGGAGCCTCCAAGAGAAGCAAATTTCATCCAATCCGGCTGACATTTGGTACATGGTGTTAGTATATGGTGTCTAACAACTACGCAAAAATTGGTCCATATCGGTCAATAATTACATATAGCCCCCATATAAACCGATCCCCCGATTTGACTTGCGATTGCTCTAAGAGAAGCAAATTTCATCCGGATTTCATCGGGTATCCAATTTCGGTTGAAATTTGGTACGTGATATTAGTATATGGTATCCAGCAACCATGCTGGAATTGGTTCCTATCAGTCCATAATAATATATAGCTCCCATATAAACCGATTCCCAGATTTGACCTCCGGTGCCTTTTGGAGAAGCAAAATTTATCCGATCTGGTTGAAATTTGGTACGTGGTGGTAGTATATGATATTTAACAACCATGTGAGTTGAAATTTGTGGATGACAGTCATTCGTAGAAGTTTCTACGCAATCCATGGCGGAGGGTACATAAGATTCGGCCTGGCCGAACTTACGGCCGTATATACTTGTTTCTTCTTCAGATGGGACCGTTTTGCCGCGATTTCGACCTTCAAACGCTCCAATAACGCCATATAATAGTCACTAATGATGGTTTTTCCCTTCTCAAGATAATCAATAAAAATTATTCCATTCGCATCCCAAACAAGTATATACAGCAGTAAGTTCGGCCGGGCCGAATCTTAAATACCCACCACCATGAACCAAATATTAGGGTGTCCATTGAAATTTCAGGAGGGCTTGAGGACACTTCCCGAAGATAAATTTAAAGATTTCATCCATGAGGACTATATCAGATTCTGGATTTATAAGAACCATTTTTGTTTGAGTTTTAGAGGAATCATTAACATCTCTTGTAAGTGTGCAAGAAAATTATAAAATAACGTCTTGATTTGAAATCTTAAATCTGCAGAAGTAAAATCTGGAAGTTTTACATTGAGTTTCAAGCAACTTTCATGATCAGTGCGCCTTCTACACCCTCAAGAAGTGAAGTCGGTCTATATGGAGGCATTACCAAATGGACCTATAAAAACCTAATCCGATACACGTTATTGTGAGCCTAAAATACCAGAATATTTACAATTTCAGGCAAATCAGATAAAAACTACGGTTTCTAGAAACCCAAGGAGTTAAATCGGGAGATCGTTCTTATGGGGGCTATACTGAAATATGGACCGATGTTCACCGTTTTCGGCACACCTCTTTATGACCCGAAAATACCTCTAGATTTCCAATTTCAGGCAAATAGGATAAAAACTTCGGATTCTAGAAGCCCAAGAAGTAAAATCGGGAAATCGGTCTATATGGGGGCTATACCAAAATATGGACCGATCCTCACCATTTCCGCACATTTCTTTATGATCCTAAAATACCTCTAGATTTCCAATTTCAGACAAATTGGATAAAAAATAAGGTTTCTATAAGCCCAAGACCCCAAATCGGGAAGTCGTTTTATATGGGGAACATACCAAAACATGGACCGATACTCACAATTTTTGGCACGTATTTGTGGTCCTACAATACCTCTAGATTTCCAATTTCCGGTAAATTGAATAAAAACTGCGATTTCTATAAGCCAAAGAAGTAAAATCGGGAGATGGGTCTTTATGGGGGCTATACCAAAATATGGATCGATACTCACAATTTTTGGCACACGTATTTGTGGTCCTACAATACCTCTAGATTTCCATTTTCAGATAAATTGAATAAAAACTGCGGTTTCTATAAGCCCAAGAAGTAAAATCGGGAGATCGGTCTATATGGGGGCTATACCAAAATATGGACCGATACTCACAATTTTTGGCACACGTATTTGTGGTCCTACAATACCTCTAGATTTCCAATTTCCGGTAAATTGAATAAAAACTGCGATTTCTATAAGCCAAAGAAGTAAAATCGGGAGATGGGTCTATATGGGGTCTATACCAAAATATGGACCAATACTCACAATTTTCGGCACACGTATTTGTGGTCCGACAATACCTCTAGATTTCCAATTTCAGGTAAATTGAATAAAAACTGCGGTTTCTATAAGCCCAAGAAGTAAAATCGGGAGATCGGTCTATATGGGGGCTATGCCAAAACGTGGACCGATACTCACCATTTTTGGCACACCTCTTTACGGTCACAAAATACCTCCAGATTTCAAATTTCAGGCAAATTGGATAAAAACTACGGTTTCTATAAGCCCAAGACCCCAAATCGGGAGGTCGGTTTATATGGGGACTATATCAAAACCTGGACCGATACAGCCCATCTTCGAACTTGACCTGCCTGCAGACAAAAGACGAGTTTGTGCAAAATTTCAGCACGATTGCTTCATTATTGAAGACTGTAGCGTGATTACAACAGACAGACAGACAGACAGACGGACAGACGGACATCGTTATATCGTCTTAGAATTTCTCCCTGATCAAGAATATATATACTTTATATAGTCGGAAATCGATATTTCGATGCGTTACAAACGGAATGACAAACTTATTATACCCCCGTCACCATTCTATGGTGGTGGGTATAAAAACAGAGGTCATTACTTTGCCAGCGGACTTTTGAGTCTTTCCATGCTTCGGACACGGTCCACCGGTCGCTGTCCACTCAGCCGACTGTCGATTGGACTCAGGAGTGCAGTGATGGACCCATGTTTCATCAATTGTCACATATCGACGGAAAAACTCGGTTGTATTACGAGGTAACAGCTGCAAACACCGCTCATAATCATCAACACGTTGTTGTTTTTGGTCAAATGTGAGCTCGCGCGGCACCCATTTTGCACAGAACTTCCGCATATCCAAATATTGATGAATGATATCGTTAAGGGCTCTGCTATATCGATCAACTTCATTTTACGGTCACTCAAAATCATTTTGTAAATTTATCAGGGACTTATCAGCCAAACTGTTATAATGTTCATAAACTAGCATAACATATTTTGTTTGGGACATAAAATTTTTTTAAACACAATATGTGTGGATGCAAACATATATTACTTTAAAAATAGCCTATAAACATATATGTGTTTAAAACTAGAAGTAACCAATTGACGCCTTAAAAATATACACACAAAAAAATAACTGCAAATAAATATTAACAACTTTATTTGTATGTAAAATCTGCTGATGCTCAACAAATTTGTCTATTGAATATGAAGCATTTGTTGTTGAAATGTGTTTGTAGATGCTTGACAGAGGAAATAATAGAAATATTCTGAATTTTCAACAAATTGTTTTGTTGCGAAAGTAGTTGACTGCTATCGATATGAAAACAAAAACAAAAATACAAGACTGGCTACGCGCACATCGCTGAGAATATGTACGAAGGCTAAAAGAAGTATGCGAAGAATACAGTTAGAACAAAATGAGTATGAGCACATGCACGTGTATGATAGCAAGCAAAGAGCTCATTCATCAGAGAGAAAAGCATGTATAAATGTATGTGAAAAATTTATATATTTCATTTTGGTAGTTTCTTAAATGTTTGTTGTATGAGATAATTAATAAAACCATATTAATATCGGGATTAGAGTTATTACAATTCTAATTAACTAGATTATATATCACTGGGCAAAAAGTTGTCAAAATGCTTGCTAGACCCTGGACTACTCAAATTTAAAATCGTCATACATTTACAAAACTGAGTACAGTATAACAAAAATGTTACATGTTCCCCGTCCAAAAATAGCATTTTGATCATATTCGTTCTCTGTGTGTACTTAACAAAATATCTCCAAAATTGTTCCGGCAATTTTGCAATTTTGGTGCAATAATTCTGTCAAGTTCAATTTAATTTTTTAAATTTATTACAGGTCATTGTTAGACTCCAAAAATTACATAAAAATTTTTTCGTTCAAATTCAAAAATATTTGTTGAGGATTAAACGTAACGTTCAACAACAAATATTTTGTACTGTTGGATACTCAACAAATTACTTACAAATTATATTATTGCACACAAAAAAAAAATTTTCTGATTCAATCACGAAATTAATTGATCCAATTAATTTTTTAATTGAAATGTCTTCAATCACGAAAATGATAGTATCAATCACAGTTTTAATTGGGCATAGAAAAAAATCTTGATTAAAAAATTAATTGATGTCATTACCAAATTTCAATTAATTTTTTAATAGATTCAATTAAAAATTTAATTGAGGTTGATTGCAAAACTCAATTAATTTATTAATTAAAAAAAGGTATCTATTTTCAATTACCTATTGAATTGGCTTAGAATTTTTATTTGGATTAACAATTGATTGTTTGAAAAAAAAAAATTTAATTAAAAATTTTAAAAAATGTTAATCACTTTTTAACTGACTTAGTCTTCCGAATTTGATTAAAAGTTTATTGTATCAATTAACTTTTTAATTAAAAATTTTAAAATTTTGAATCATTGACTTAATTAACTTAATTAACTTAACGTTTCAATCTTGATTAAAAAGTTAATTGTACCAATTAATTTATTAATTGAAAAAAATTTCAACTTCAATTAACTTTTTAATTGGAAATATTTTGGTGATATTTTTTTCTGTGTGGGAACACAAATTATTTGTTGCCTTCTGATGCTAACGATTGCTAACAACTTTTTTGCAATAAAGGTTATTAAAAGTACAAATTAGTTTGTTGCAGGAAAATCAACAAATTTTGTTATTGGTTTTCCAACAAAAGTTATTGGTTCTCAAACTTATTTTTATCTGTGTATACATATAAAGAAAATTTCATTAAAAATTTTTATACCCTCCACCATAGAATGGTGACGGGGGTACATTAATTTTGTCATTCCGTTTGTAACACATCGAAATATCGATTTCCGACTATATAAAGTATATATATTATTGATCAGGGATAAATTCTAAGACGATATAACGATGTCCGTCTGTACGTCTGTCTGTCTGTTGTAATCACGCTACAGTCTTCAATAATGAAGCAATCGTGCTGAAATTTTGCACAAACTCGTCTTTTGTCTGCAGGCAGGACTATTTCGAACAAGGGATATATCGGTACAGGTTTTGATACAGTCCCCATATAAACTGACCTCCCAATTTGGGGTCTTGGGCTTATAGAAATCGTAGTTTTTATCCACTTTGCCTGAAATTTTAAATCTAGAGGTATTTTATGACCATAAAGAGGTGTGCCAAAAATGGTGAGTAGCGGTCAATGTTTTGGTATAGCCCCCATATATACCGATCTCCCGATTTTACTTCTTGGGCTTCTAGAATCCGCAGTTTTCATCCAATTTACCTGAAATTAGAAATCGAGAGGTTCTTTAGAACCATAAAAAGGTGTGCCGAAAATGGTGAGTATCGGTCCATGTTTTGGTATGGTCCCCATATAAACCGACCTCCCAATTTGGGGTCTTGGGCTTATAGAAATCGTAGTTTTTATCCAATTTGCCTGCAATTTTAAATCTAGAGGTATTTTATGGCCATAAAAAGGTCTGCCAAAAATGGTGAGTAGCAGTCAATGTTTTGGTATAGGCCCCATATATACCGATCTCCCGATTTTACTTCTTGGGTTTCTAGAATCCTCCGTTTTTATCCAATTTACCTGAAACTGGAAGTCGAGAGGTACTTTAGAACCATATAAAGGTGTGCCGAAAATGGTGAGTATTGGTCCATGTTGTGGTATGGTCCCCATATAAACTGACCTCCCGATTTGGGGTCTTGGGCTTATAGAAACCGTAGTTTTTTTCCAATTTGCCTGAAATTGGAAATCTAGAGGTATTTTCGGGCCATAAAGAGGTGTGCCGAAAACGATGAGTATCGGTCCATATTTTAGTATAGCCCCCATATAGACCGATTTCCCGAGTTTACTTCTTGGGCTTCTAGAATCCAAAATTTTTATCCAATTTGCTTGAAATCGGAAATCTAGATGTAGTTTAGGACCATAAAGAGGTGTGTAGGATTAATTTTTTATCGGTCCATTTGGTAATGCCTCCATATAGACCGATTTCACTTCTTGAATGTATAGAAGGCGCACTGATCATGAAAATTGCTTGAAATTCAATGTAAAATTTCCAGATTTTACTTCTCGGGTGAAAATCTACAGATTTAAGATTTCAAATCAAGACGTTATTTTATAATTTTCTTGCACACTTACAAGAGATTTTAATGATTCCTCTAAAACTCAAACAAAAATGGTTCTTATAAATCCACAATCTGATATGGTCTTCATAGGTAAAATCTTAAAATTTTTCTTCGAGAAGTGTACTGGTTGAACTGCTCTGCTTGATCTGTCCTCAAACCCCTCTGAAATTTCAAAGGAAACCCTAATATTTGATTCATGGTAGTGCGTATTTAAGATTCGACCTGGCCGAACTTACGGCCGTATATACTTGTTTCTACTAGTGTATGCCAAAGGTCTAACATAATATGTTTGGACAATGCAAACGATGCTTTGTATGGACCAATTTTAAAAGTATATATGCATGAAGCAGAATGTGTTTGGGATTTTTTTTCTTTTAAGGTGTAGAGAGTTTTTGATTGTTTTGGGAGAGTTGCCCAGAAAAACCAATATCGCCAAAAAACGCAAAGAAAATAGTGAGCAAAATTGTATCACAAATTAAAATTTTTCACGTGTGGATTTTTGAGTAAAAATCCTACTATAGTTTTTGATTCATGTCATTTTAATTAAAAACTCCCCCACCAATCACTAATGCATCTCTCCATCTTAACACCTAGATTAAATTCATGAATGAGCTATGAATATATGATATTTAGGTTTTGACAAATGATTTGTCAAATTGAGCCCATATGGAATTTTTGTTTGAAAAATGTCGTTCTTATGTCGGGCTCACGTAAGGAAAGACGCCAACGCAAGTGTCCTTGTATGAATGACACTATTAACTTTTAATACCAAACAAAGGTGTTAAGATATTTGTCAAGGGAAACACAATCACAACGTCTATTCTCCCTCTCACTTTCGCCACCCCCTCTTTGCAATTGGTCATCTCCGTATTGGATGACCACAATGGAAAAATTTTTGGTTAGACGGCAAGAATGTTCTATTTGGCAGAGGGAAAACGATGTGTGGATCCTTTGAATGGACTCCGTTTATGAGTTCGGTTGCTATGGGGATTGTTGTCTCACCAGTGTTTGTTCTTTGCTTGTTGATGTTATTAATTAATGGTGAGAGATAGGTTTCTTGCATCTTATTCGGTTGCTTGAGATCTGTGATGGCATGCCTAGTGTCGTTAGTAGTTTGTAAATGTTTTCACAAAACACCAAACTAAGTCCTTAACATTTATCATTTTCATTGAGCTAGCTCATTTCATTTCCATTTCATTGCATAAGGCCACCAAGGAAGCGATCCAACACCAATCTAACATGACTGAAATAACACACACAAGGGTGATTCTTGTTAATATCGAGAATACATTGTCATTTGTAATCGCAATGTAGGTAATGAAAGGCCCCACCAAAAGGCCTTGTGAAATATATAGCATTTTTATTTTAAAAGAAACCGTTTTCAATGCAAATGAAAAAACGCAGTCACGCAATATTCAGCCCAGCCGAAAGTACTCGATGATAGGAGAAAATAAATTTTTGGTTTTTACTAGATTGGATGCCGTTTGGTTTTTGTGAACCTCTATAGCTGTAGTCGAAAAACGGAAAAGAATCGGTGAAACAACTGGTAATTTTTTCGACATTTTTGGGCTTTTGAGTATGAAGATGAAAGTTTTCCGACTTAATATATTCAGAATTTTCGTTGGCCGAGCTACAATAGAAGAAAATTGCTCAAAAGTGCTCAAAATCGAATTTGAGCCCTTTTGTGCAATTTTCGAATTTGCGAAAAAAACAACAATAGAGGCTCATAAAAACGAACGGTAACCAATCTAGCAAAATTGTTTGTGTTATGAAATCAAATGAAACATTTTTCAATGCACATGGGTACTACACTCAAAAAAAAGTGAACTCTCTATTTCACTAAAGCCAATTTTACTTTATTTTAGTTCATGGTGATGTTTAGAGAAAGTTTCCTTTACTCTAATAAGTTTTTGCGTACGTCAGTTAAATGAATTAAAAAACTGGAAAAAATTATACACACGTTAAGCAAAAAGATTTACTAAATTCGTACTTCTCACAAAATAGTTCATTATTTCTTTTAATTGTACCAAAACTGCATCCATTATGAACTTCGTATGTCACTAAAGACATTCTTGCATTTTTGAACTCCAATTTTTTCCTCCAAACTACAAAATTTTCTTTAACAAGTGAAAAAAATTAATTATGTATAAAAAATTTTCTTGAAATTGTCGAAAAATATTTACTTATTATACCCACCACCATAGAATGGTGACGGGGGTATAATAAGTTTGTCATTCCGTTTGTAACACATCGAAATATCGATTTCCGACTATATAAAGTACATATATTCTTGATCAGGGAGAAATTCTAAGACGATATAACGATGTCCGTCTGTCTGTCTGTTGTAATCACGCTACAGTCTTCAATAAAGAAGCAATCGTGCTGAATATTTGCACAAACTCGTCTTTTGTCTGCAGGCAGGCCTAGTTCGAAGATGGGCTATATCGGTCCAGGTTTTGATATAGTCCCCATATAAAACGTCCTCCCGATTTGGGGTCTTGGGCTTATAGAAACCGTAGTTTTTATCCAATTTGTCTGAAATTCGAAATCTAGAGGTATTTTAGGACCATAAAGAGGTGTGCCGAAAATGGTGATTATCGGTCCGTATTTTGGTATAGCCCCCATATAGACCGATTTCCTGATTTTACTTCTTGGGCTTCTAGAATCCGAAGTTTTTATCCTATTTACCTGAAATTGGAAATCTAGAGGTATTTTCGGGTCATAAAGAGGTCTGCCGAAAACGGTGAGTATCGGTCCATATTTTAGTATAACCCCCATAAGAACGATGTCCCGATTTAACAGCTTGGGTTTCTAGAAACCGTAGTTTTTATCTGATTTGCCTGAAATTTTAAATATTCTGGTATTTTAGGCTCACAAAAACGTGTATCGGATTAAGTTTTTATCGGTCCATTTGGTAATGCCTCCATATAGACCGACTTCACTTCTTGAGGGTGTAGAAGGCGCACTGATCATGAAAATTGCTTGAAACTCAATGTAAAATTTCCAGATTTTACTTCTACAGATTTAAGATTTCAAATCAAGACGTTATTTTATAATTTTCTTGCACACTTACAAGAGATGTTAATGATTCCTCTAAAACTCAAAAAAATGGTTCTGACAAATCCAGAATCTGATATAGTCCTCATAGGTGAAATCTTTAAATTTATCTTCGGGAAGTGTCCTCAAGTCCTCAAGCCCTACTGAAATTTCAAAGGAAACCCTAATATTTGGTTGATGGTGGTGGGTATTTAAAATTCGGCCCGGCCGAACTTAGTGCTGTATATACTTGTTATACCCTAAACCACATAGTGGTCAGGGCATAATAAGTTTGATCGGCCAAAAAATGTGCCTACCAGAAATATTGACTTTAGACCCCATAAAATATATACCGATCGACTCAGAATCACCTCCTGAGTCGATCTAGCGCTTGGTGTCCGTCCGTCCGTCCGTCCGTCTGTCCATGTATTTGTTGTTCACAGGATTCCGGTCGCAATTATTAACCGATTTTGATGAAATTTAGTACAGGGATATTTGGGCACAAGGACGAACGCTATTGAATTTCGACAAATGGGGTCACGTTGCGCGTTTTTTCAAACGGATCGTCACCAAATTTGGCAAAAGGTAATCTTTTCCATCGCTCTTCAAGTCTGCAAAATTTCGAAATCGGTTCAGATTTAGATATAGCTCCCATATATATGTACCGCCCGATTTTTCTAAATTTGGCCATAAAACCCTTATTTATCAACCGATCTTACCCAAATTTGGCTAAATGTAGTCTTCTATATCACTAACTATATGTGCAAAAAATCATCGAAAGCGGTTCAGATTTAGATATAGCTCCCATATATATGTATAGCCCGATTTTCCCAAATTTGGCCATAGAACCCTTATTTATTAACCGATCTTACCAAAAGTTGGCCAGATCCAGACCTCTACAGTACTAACTATATGTGCAAAATTTCATCGAAATCGGTTCAGATGTAGATATAGCTGCCATATATGTATCACCCGATTTTGCAAAATTCGACCCTAATAACCTTATGTTTGACCATACAGGCCTCATTTCTTAACTGATCTTACTCAAATCTTGCACAAGGTAACCTTTTGTGGTATTAATCAAACCCGAAAAATATTATGCAAATTGGTTCAGATTTAGATATAGCTTCCATACATATGCATCGCTCGATTTTCCCAAATTTGGCCATAGTACTCTTATTTATTGATCAATGTTACTCAAATTTCAAATTTTGATGTTCTAGTCGATCGTACTTATACGTACTTGTAGCTCTTACATAAGAATATTGCTCGATTTTTACAAATTCGTATTTATTACCCACACTAATTTAACGATTTTCTCTTTTTTAATAATGGGCTCAATATTAGGGGCATACTAACTCCGTAGGCGCAATATCAACACAGCCAGTGTTGCTAGAAGTAGGGGAAATTCCCTATATGTAGGGTTTTTCTAATATTTAGCGTCTTGTAGGGACGTAGGGCCACAATGTAGGACATTTTCACTCAACACAATTTGTAATAATTTTTACATTTTGGTGGCTCTAGAGGAGGAAATTAGAAACCGGCATGGCTTGATCTTTAACAATGTGTGGTAAACTTTATTCCTGTAGAGAATTTTGTCAACATTTTATTTCTATAGAACATTTTGTCAAAATTGTACTTCTATAGAAATTTTTTTCAAAATATTATTTCTATAAAAAATTTTCTCAAAATTTTATTTCTGTGGAATTTTTTCTCAAAATTTTATTTCTATACAAAAATTTCTCACAAAAATTTGTTTATTGAAACTTTTTCCAAAATTTTATTTTTATAGAGATTTAACAAAAAAGATAACTAATTTGGGTGGAATTCTACCAACTGTGGCAACCGTGGTGGTAATACAAATTTATATTCTAAGTTATATACGTTGCATATTCATGTTTTAAGATAATAAAGTACTTAGAACCATTTTTGTTTTGTAAAATTTTTTAAATTAGGGAAAATTGTTTGGGAATGTATGGGAAAGTAGACACCTTTTTTGGTCCTTGTAGGGTAAACCGAACATTTTCCCTGGCAACATTGACTATGAGCAATAGTCAGATTGACACAAAGCACCCATGGACATGTACCCCTTAATTTTCTTAAATATGCAACTGCGGTTTATCTCCCAGACCTATATGTTACCCCACAAATGCTCAAGATTATTAATTCTGTAATGGTGGTTTAGGGTATGATATAGTCGGCCCCGCCCGACTTTCTACTTTACTTACTTGTTTTTTTTTTTTTTTTTTTTAATTTAGGAGGCGAATCGTTGTAATGTTCGCCCTTACGTTAAATTCCTATGTTTATGAAGTATAACCAAGTTTCCTTATTGTAAAGAAACACATTTTTGATTTAAAGAAATAAATTTTAAATTAACTGCGATATTGAAAATTTGGATTGAAGATAAAACAAGTAAGTAAAATAGAAAGTCGAGTGGGGCGACTACACTATTCCCTTAACCTTATTCATTTGAAATTGATTTTGGATTTTTTTCTATTTCCTTATATAAGAAAACTAAATAAGGAACAGACGGACAAAATGAACAGACGGTGACAAAATGAAACGGAAACGTTCACAAAAAATCAAAACGGAATGTTCACAATTTCGTCCACGGATCCGCTACGAGTCACGGTAGCGCAAATCTTTTTTTTAATTCTGTTTATAAATTCGTAACCATAACGTTTTCAGATCGTGAACGCTGGTTGTTATGGTGTCCTTCGACACCACATGTGTGTTGATTCACTTTCATGAACGAATCGTTTTGAAATGAACACGCCGTGCATATTTTTTTCTATGAGTGTACAGGGTTAATAGGTCAATAATATGGGAGCTAATGTAGAGAAATTTGAGAAAATAGGTCAATATATTTATTTAAGAGCTACATGTAAGTCTAAATATAATCGGTTATTACATCAAAAGTTTAAATTTGAGTAATCGAGCGAAATAATATATGGGAGCTATATCTGAATCTGAACCAATTTAGATAATATTTTCAGGTTTGATTGATACCACAGAACGTTGCCTTGTGCTAAATTTGAGTAAGATCAGTTAATAAATGAGGCCTCTATGATCAAAAATAAAGTTATTAGGGGCAATTTTTTTTCCAACTCGCACAGAAAAAAATTTCACGAACATTTTTCCAATTAAAATCTTAATTGAGTTTTAAAAAATATTCAATTAAAATTTTAATTGATTCAATAAATTTTTTAATTGAAATACAAATCACACAAATTAATAGTATTAATTAATTTTTTAATTTTATCAATTAAGTTTTTAATTGAAAGTCAATTAATTTTTTAATTGATACTATCATTCCTGTGATTGAAACATTTCAATTAGAAAATTAATTGGATCAATTAATTTCGTGATTGAATCAGAATTTTTTTTTTGCGTGCGGGCGATACATATATATATGGGAGCTATATCTAAATCTGATCCGATTTGTATGATATTTTGTAGGTTTGTTTGATATTACTGAAGATTATATTGTGCTAAATTTGAGAAAGATCCGTCAGGCCACTATTGTTACAAAATAAGGGGGGAATATTTTTAAAATTGAGCAATTCATATATGTGGGAGCTATCTAAATTTATCTAAATTTGATCCGATTTTTTCACATTCAATAGCGTTCAAACTTTCCAAATATCATCCTAAATATTTGGAAAGTTTGGTTGATACCACAAAAGGTTACCTTGTGCCAAATTTTAAGATCGGTTAAAAAATAAGCCTATGTTACTGTGACAAAATTTTGGAAAATCGAGCGATACATATATATGGGAGCTATATCGAAATGTGAACCGCTTTCCATGATTTTTTCCACGTATAGTTAGTACTAAAAACACTAGATCTAGCCAACTTTGAGCAAGATCGGGTAATAAATAAGGGTTTTATGTTCCAATTTGGTATAATCGGGCGATACATACATATAAGAATTATATCTAAATCTGAACCGATTTCGATGAAATTTTGCACACTTGACGGGTGGTGAATTATATTACTCTGTGCAAAATAGCTCGGAAAGGAAGTGCAATGTGATCCCATTTGTTGAAATCAGGCGATAAATATGTATAGGACACTGAAAAAAACAGTGAACCCACCCGGAAGAAAACATTGGATAATATTAGAAAATTTTGAATATTTTTTGAAAATTTTAACTAAACGTATTACAAACGCTGGCATCACGCCTATATCACAAAAATAAGTAAATATTTTTCGACAAATTCAAGAAAATTTATTAGACATAAAAAACTTTTTTCACTTGTTCAAGAAAATTTTGTAGTTTGAAGGAAAAAATTTGAGTTCAAAATTGCAAGAATGTCTATAGTGATGGACGCATTTGTAGTAAAATTTACAAATTTAATGAACTAATTAACTATTTTCTGAGAAATACGAATTTTGTAAATTTTTATACCCTCCACCATAGGATGGGGGTGTATTAACTTTGTCATTCCGTTTGTAACACATCGAAATATTGCTCTAAGACCCCATAAAGTATATATGTTTTGGGTCGTGGTGAAATTCTGAGTCGATCTGAGCATGTCCGTCCGTCTGTCTGTTGAAATCACGCTAACTTCCGAACGAAACAACCATGCAAAATCCTATCCGGCTGAAATTTGGTACATGGTGTTAGTATATGGTCTCTACTGACCATGCAAAAATTGGTCCACATCGGTCCATAATTATATATAGCCCCCATATAAACCGATCACCAGATTTAACCTCCGGAGCCTCTTGGAAGACCAAAATTCATCTGATTCAGTTGAAATTTGGTACGTGGTGTTAATATATGGACTCAAACACCAATGCAAAAATTGGTCGCTATCGGTCCAAAATTATATATAGGCCCCATATAAACCGATCTCAAGATTTGACATCCGGAGCCCCTTGGAAGACCAAAATTCATCTGATTCAGTTGAAATTTGGTACGTGGTGTTAATATATGGACTCAAACACCAATGCAAAAATTGTTCCGGTGCCTTTTGGAGAAGCAAAATTCATCCGATCTGGTTGAAATTTGGTATGTGGTGGTAGTATATGATATTTAACAACCAAGCCAAAAGTGGTCCATATCAGTCCATAATCATATATAGCCCCCATATAAACCGATCACGAGATTTGGTTTTGGAGCCTGTTGGAGGAGCAAATTTCATCCGAGTCAGTTGAACTTTGGTACATTGTGCTAGTATGTGGCCTGTTAACACCCAGGCCTAACTAGGTCCATATCGGCCTATAGTTATATATAGTCCTCAGATAAATCGATACCCAATCACACAAAAATTGGTCCATATCAAGTTTATAATTGTATACAGCCCCCATATAAGCGACCTTCATATTTCAATTCTGGCTCTCTACGTACCGTGCAAAAGTCTAATGTATACCACGTATGGACTAAATCACAATTTAGAAAACGATGTTAAGAATTTTTAAGATACCACAACCCAATTAATTCGATTGTGGATGACAGTCCATGGTGGAGGGTACATAAGATTCGGCCTGGCCGAATTTACGACCGTATATACTTGTTTAGCTTAATTTGTGTATTATTTTTCCCCGTTTTTTAGTTATTTCACTTTCTCCAAGCATAATAATTCTATGAACTGGAATAAAATTAACTTGGCTTTAGTGAAATAGAGAGGTCACTTTCTTTTCGAGTGGAGCTATATCTAAATTTGATCCGATTTTTTTCCAAATTCAATAGCGTTCGTCCTTGTGCAAAAAAAAAAACACAAATTTTCATCGGAATCGGTTAATAAATGCGACCGGAATCTTGCAAACACCATATACATGGACGGAAGGACGGACGGACGCCAAAGGCTAGATCGACTCAGGAGGTCGATAGGTATATATTTTATGGAGTCTAACATCAGTATTTTTGGTAGGCACATTTTTTGGCAGATCAAAGTTATTGTACCCTGACCACGATGTGGTTTAGGGTATAAAAAGCTTCAAAAATAAGCAAATACTTATTTTTGAGGATTTTGAAAATTTGGCTTAAAGTTTTTTTTTTTTTTTTAATTAGGGAAATCTTTTTTGTTTTTAAGAATATTTCGAAAAAAATACGAAAATTCGTTAAATGAAATCTGTATACTTATTTTAAATTTATAGAGTCAAAATTGAATGTTAGATAGCTCCCTAAAAAGTGTATCTACTTTAATTCTTTAGGGAAGGTTAAAATCTTTGAATGCAAATAAACTTTTTTTTGAATGTATGTTTTGCTCAATGACAAGGGAGCTCCTTCTTACAGAAGCTTAAAAATGCTTGAAGCAGGGATTGAACCCATGACCATTTGTATGCAGGGCGGACGTGCTACGATGCTCTACGATGGCTGCCCACCATATCATGGTGGGGGATACAAATGACTAATGATTAAATTTTTATGATGATGGGTATGTGGGATTTCTATTTTTGTGTTTTGGTACAAAAGGCCCTCGTTCTATTTTCGTTACTAGCATTTCTTCTATTTTGTATGCGTTGGTGGCAAAAGAAGGATGTGTTAGTCATTCTTTGTGTTAACATTGGTATTTCTCATGAGAATTTTAATCATTCCACATGAATAATGACCGCATTCAATAAGAATGGCATTCTCGTTTGCCTTATGCGGTCGCAAGGATAGCTAGCTAGCTAGATAGATAGATAGATCTTCGATGTGTGAGGAAGGTTGGTCCTGGATTGCTATCTACATTGATGTTATCATCACATCTATTTCATAATGATTGTTAAGGTGTTGCTATTGCAAACATTCTCTATTCTCCATGTAATCTTTACTGGCTAGAGGTTTCCGTTTCTTCGTCCCCCTTACCAACAAGGCAAAGGCCATAGGAGATGAGTTATTTCAACAATTCATTGATATTAATAACATTGGCCCAAATGACCATGCATATGGGTGGACGACAAACGGATATTATGGGTTCGTTTTAACCCAAAGTTTATGCCCTTTCTTTGCCAGCAAACATACCTTGGCTATCTTTAATATGAAGTTAATCGATTGGGCTGTTCGAATAGTCTTTAAGGATATATGTTGGGGATGAAGAATATCCTTTCAAATGAATTATGTGTGAATCTATTTCAAATGAACCTTTTGGCCTTTTGTTTGTTTCGCTCGGGTGTATTGTGTATGTATTAATCAAGTGTTATTTTAGGCGTTCTATTATGTGATATTCAACACTCCTATAAATGCAGAGTCGTTGAGTTCAATTAATATTATATAAATAACTGTATGCCATTTCCACGTATGTAGGATAAATATGTAGCTACTCCTTTTTGGAAATATTTATGGCAATTTAATTATTTTAATTAAAATCTCATTATCTTTGATAGAATATTGATTCACACCCATCTGTAAATATTAATTTTACGTTCAGCAATAATCTACGTGATAATAGGAAGAGATTTGTTATCGATTTATATTGTCGTCTTAGGTTTAATTGTTATAGGGTGGGGAGAATATTGTTCACAAGATGCAAGCAGAGACAAAAATGTTTTGTCACGATTCCGCAGATCCTTATTAGAACATTTAATAGATGAAACAAGTAAGGAAAGTCTAAAGTCGGGCGGGGCCGACTATACTATACCCTGCACCACTTTGTAGATTTAAATGTTCGATACCATATCACATCCGTCAAATGTGTAGGGGGCTATATATATATAAAGGTTTATCCCAAATACATACATTTAAATATCACTCGATTTGGACAGAATTTGATAAACTTTTACAAAATCTATAGACTTAAAATTTAAGTTGGCTAATGCACTAGGGTGGAACACAATTTTAGCACAAAACAAGTAAGGAAAGTCTAAGTCCGGCGGGGCCGACTATATTATACCCTGCACCACTTTGTAGATCTAAATTTTCGATACCATATCACATCCGTCAAATGTGTTGGGGCTATATATAAAGGTTTGTCCCAAATACATACATTTAAATATCACTCGATTTGGACAGAATTTGCTAGACTTCTACAAAATCTATAGACTCAAAATTTAAGTCGGCTAATGCACTAGGGTGGAACACAATATTAGTACAGTAAATGTGGGAAACATTTAAATCTGAAGCAATTTTAAGGAAACTTCGCAAAAGTTTATTTATGATTTATCGCTCGATATATATGTATTAGAAGCTTAGGAAAATTAGAGTAATTTTTACAACTTTTCGACTAATCAGTGGCGATTTTACAAGGAAAATGTTGGTATTTTGACCATTTTTGTCGAAATCAGAAAATATATATAGGAGCTATATCTAAATCTGAACCGATTTCAACCAAATTTGGCACGCATAGCAACAATGCTAATTCTACTCCCTGTGCAAAATTTCAACTAAATCGGAGTTAAAAATTGGCCTCTGTGGTCATATGAGTGTAAATAGGGCGAAAGCTATATATTGGAGCTATATCTAAATCTGAATCGATTTCAACCAAATTTGGCACGCATAGCTATAATGCTAATTTTACTCCCGGTGCAAAATTTCAACTAAATAGGAGTAAAAGATAGGCCACTGTGGTCATATGAGTGTAAATCGGGCGAACGATATATATGGGAGCTATATCTAAATATGAACCGGTTTCAATAAAATTTGGCATACTTGACTATAATATTAGGGTAAAACTCTGGTTTCTGGAGCCATATAAGTCCATATCGGGCGAAATATATATATATATATATATATATATATATATATATATATATATATATATATATATATATATATATATATATATATATATATATATATATATATATATATATATATATATATATATATATATATATATATATATATATATATATATATATATATATATATATATATATATATATATATATATATATATATATATATATATATATATATATATATATATATATATATATATATATATATATATATATATATATATATATATATATATATATATATATATATATATATATATATATATATATATATATATATATATATATATATATATATATATATATATCTTCCAAAATCAATAGGGTTCTGAGCCAAAACACGTACTTGAAATCGTTTGGACTAAAACTGCGACCTAGACTTTGATTACAAAAATGTGTTCACGGACAAACCGACATGGCTATGTCGACTCAGGAGCCCACCCTGAGCATTTTTGCCAAAGACACCATGTGTCTATCTCGTCTCCTTCTGGGTGTTGCAAACATATGCACTAACTTATAATAACTTTGTACGAAATCGGTTCCGCTTCAAAATTTGGTACGTGATGTTAGAATATGCCCTCTAATAACACTGTGACGCAAAATTCAACTTTTTGACTCCAAACAAAAAATTACTTATCCCAGCCGAAAGTACCCGGTGAAAGAAGAAAACTGATTTCTGAATTTTTCTAGATTGGTTGCCGTTCGGTTTTTATGAGCCTCTAAAGTTTTTTCGCTAAATTCGATTTTAAGCCCATGCTTGCAATTTCCGCATGGCTATAGCTCGAAAAATGCTCTGAGTTTTGTTTTGCAGTCTTCAACAAAGTTATAGCATTTGACAAACAAAAATGCTGAATATTTTAAGTCGGAACAACTTCATCTTCATGCTCAAAACCGCAAAAATGTCGAAAAAAATTACCACCTTTATTATTGATTTTTTCCGTTTTTCGACTATAGTTCTTGAACCATTGAAAATTGTATCAAACAATCAAGGGAAGAAATATAGCCTATAAAATTATGAACAACCTTCTAGTACATACAAATTCCACAGAAGCACTCCTTGATACGGATATCCGTTCATAATTATTTGTCTGGGAACACTAGGTTAGGTTAGGTTAGGTGGCTGCCCGATGTATCAGGCTCACTTAGACTATTCAGTCCATTGTGATACCACATTGGTGAACTTCTCTCTTATCACTGAGTGCTGCCCGATTCCATGTTAAGCTCAATGACAAGGGACCTCCTTTTTATAGCCGAGTCCGAACGGCGTTCCGCATTGCAGTGAAACCACTTAGAGAAGCTTTGAAACCCTCAGAAATGTCACCAGCATTACTGAGGTGGGATAATCCACCGCTGAAAAACTTTTTGGTGTTCGGTCGAAGCAGGAATCGAACCCACGACCTTGTGTATGCAAGGCGGGCATGCTAACCATTGCACCACGGTGGCTATCTGGGACTACTAGGAGTTAAATACTTGACCAGGCTCTTCAATTTGTCCTTGGAATCACTCAATATACCCGATGTGTGGAAAATGGGTAGGGTGATTCCACTACACTGGGTAGATAGATTCGGCCAGACCGATTTCCGTTTTCTCGCCAGTAGCCAGGCACTTGAGACACTACTCCGCCTTGTGGAGAATTTTCCAGCTGCAAACCATCAACTTGGATTCCGTAAAGTGCATAGCATAACAAATAGACACAACCATAAAACGTTGAAACCCCGTAGAGTAAAACAAGGAGTACCCCAATGTGAGGTGATATCGCTGGCACTGTTCAACCTCTAATTATACTCTATTCCACTCCCTTCTGACGGCGTGGAGATTGTATCATATGCGGATGATTGTACATACACCCAGAGAAGGAATATGATCACCTCAACCATGTTTTAAGAGCAAAATGTTATTTTTGGGTGGTGACCATATAACATGGCTTTTGCAACCATGTTATCTTCTCGGAAATCATGTATCTGATTCCGGCAAGCAGGTTATATTTGACGAGAAAATAACATTTTAGTGACAAACATGTTACATTGTCACCATACGAAAATAACATGTTGCTCTTGAAACATGTTTGAGGTGATCATATTCCTTCTCTGCGTGTACTGAAAAAAATATTGTCGTGAGGTCAAAGATTTCATGTCTTTAAAATACAAATGCAAATTTTGTTTAGCATAGAAGACGCATTTCTCCAATATAAAGTTTTTTTCCTTGTCCAAAAGTCGATAAACTTTACAATGAAGTCGTATTGTCCTTATAATTAAGTGATTTGACTTAGAAATTGGTATCATAACATCAAAGAAGAAATGTTTGGGCTAAGGTCAACTTGACTTTAATAATTCAGAAAAATTATTTCAATTTAATGGCATTGTCTTTAAATTTGTTGTCTTTTTGCATCTTGACTACAAAGCAAAAAACGGAATGACAAACTTATTATACCCCCGTCACCATTCTATGGTGGTGGGTATAAAAAAGCATGCCCGTTTCCAAAGATTTTGTCTTTACTTTAAAAATTTTGGTATTGATTCCGAGCCAAGGTTAGGTTAGGTTAAAGTGGCAGCCCGATTAAGTTTCAGACTCACTTAGACTATTCAGTCTATTGTGATACCACATTTAACTAAAAATAGGTACTTTTAGTTAAATGTGGTATCACAATGGACTGAATACATATGGGCACTTCTAGTTTTAACCACTGAACCTTCTCTATTATTTTCTTTATTTGAACCAACCAGATTTTTCCAAAAACATTAACAGACTGCTTAAGTTAACGTTTCCCAGGTCCGCCAGTAATCTAAAGCTATATGCCCCTAAAATTCGCTTAAGCCTTGCACAAAATACAGGATACTCACACAAGAGGTGTTTACTTGATTCCTTTTCCTGCGCATCATGACAGCTCATACAGTAGTCATTATACTTCGGACCAATAGTTTTTTGCTAATTCGCTTATCAGGCAGCGACCCGTTATAGCAGATATCAGAAGTGATATCTGACGTTTTGAGAACACTACCATATCTAGTGTGCGGTTCAAGTATAAATGCGGCCATATTTGCTTGGTGTCGTTACAACCCTTGCAATTCTCCCATCGAACATTTGCCATCATGACAGCCTTCTCACGCAGTAAGAGCTTGCTGGTAGCCAAAGACATAACAACAGATTCTAGTTCCCCCGGAATATGTAAGGTAGTTCCTAGGCTTGCTAACTCATCTGCTTCGCAGTTCCCCGGTATGTTTCTATGGCCAGGCACCCATATTTGGCGAATATTGTACTGCTCAGCCATCTCGTTGAGAGATCTGTGGCAGTCGATGGCCGTTTAAGGAACACAGAGTCCAAGGATTTTATTGCAGGTTGACTGTCTGAGTATATAT
This sequence comes from Haematobia irritans, assembly GCF_050003625.1. Lineage (NCBI taxonomy): Eukaryota > Metazoa > Arthropoda > Insecta > Diptera > Muscidae > Haematobia > Haematobia irritans. Next base: position 172,580,391 of record NC_134400.1, read on the forward strand.
TAATGCCAACATTTTTTGGAACACTACTTCTCAGCCAATTCGCCACCTCTCTTATTGCTAATATTTCAGCCTGAAAAACACTACAGTGATTAGGACATCTTTTCGCTATTCGAAGTTCCAGATCTTTAGAATATACTCCGAAACCAACTGTTGGGAATTAGAGTTTCAAATTTTTGTCGAAAAGTGGTTTCGCCAGAGTGTAATCCACTACGTTAGGCACATCTGGAGGACCGAACTGTGACCTTACATTTTTTCCTACCACATCGATAGCTCGCGCAACCGCACAGCCGTTGTTGCAGCTGGCTGTTTGGCCAAAATGTCTAAAGGCAATAGATGCAGCATTAAGGGAATCTCTTCCTGTCTTAAAGGGTGATACGGTCAAAATTTGGTCAAGGGAAAACGCGTGTAAATCGGTGAAATCGTTTATTTAAAAAATCAAATTAAATTTCTTTTTCAAGTTCAATTAGTATAAAATTCAGGAAAAATATTCAGTTAGGCTTTCGCTTTTCTAAATCCGAATTGCCGGGCCTCACGCTTCACACCTGCCATCAGATTTTGTACAGCCACCTTGTCCACCTTCTTCGCCGCATAAAGCCAGTTTGCCTTGAACTGCTGCTCGTCTTTAGCAGTTTTTTTGGTCTTCTTTAGGTTCCGCTTGATAATAGCCCAGTATTTCTCAATTGGGCGGAGCTCTGGCGTGTTGGGAGGGTTCTTGTCCTTGGGAACCACCTGCACGTTGTTGGCGGCGTACCACTCCATGGCCTTTTTACCGTAATGGCAAGATGTCAAATCTGGCCAAAACAGTACGGAACAACCGTGTTTCTTCAGGAAAGGCAGCAGACGTTTATTCAAACACTCTTTCACGTAAATTTCTTGGTTGACAGTCCCGGAAGCTATGAAAATGCTGCTTTTCAAGCCACAGGTTCAGATGGCTTGCCAAACCAGATATTTCTTTGCGAACTTTGACAGTTTTATGTGCTTGAAAATATCTGCTACCTTTCCCCTTCCTTTTGCCGTATAAAACTCCTGTTCCGGATGCTGCTTGAAGTCGGCTTTGACGTATGTTTCGTCGTCCATTACCACGCAGTCAAACTTCGTCAGCATCGTCGTGTACCGCCTCCGGGATCGCGCTTTGGCCGTCGTATTTTGTTTATCATCGCGATTTGGAGTCACTACCTTCTTTTTTCTTGTAAATCGATAGTCCGGCTCGTTTTTTGGCTCGATGCAGCTTATTTGCGGCATCTCGGAGAGAGAGGTTAGGGTTTCGCTTGAAACTACCGGCAACTCTCTTTGTCGTCTCAGCGGCTTCCGGTTTTCGATTTCCCCCCGATCCAGACTTCCTGGCTGTCGACAAACGTTCCCCAAACACTTTAATTACACTTGTAACGGTTGGTTTGGCAACTTTTAGCGATTTTGCCAGCGTGCGAGTAGCTCGAATTTTCGCGATGCGCGAGCAAAATTTTGATACGCTGCTCTTCTTGCTTGGATGGCATTTTGACAACTGAAGAGTGAATTCCAAAATCAAAATAGGAGCAACATTCTACACACACACCTTCAAAATGAGGGGTGTTCAGGTTTTTTAAATGCAAAATTGAAAGGAATACGTCAAGTTTATATTGACCAAATTTTGACCGTATCACCCTTTACGGAATGCACCTGAGATACACAAGCACGCCATACGCTGAACTTTATCTAAACCTGTCGGTTGCTGAAGTGCCGGCCACCAGACTACAACGCCAGATAGCATTATAGGTCTAACCACTGCCGTGTATAGCCAATGCACAATTTTCGGTTTTAGTCCCCACTTTTTTCCTATTGCCTTTTTGCACGAGTACAAAGCTACCGTGGCTTTTCTCGCTCTTTCTTCAATATTAAGCTTAAAGTTCAGCTTCCTGTCCAGAATAACGCCAAGGTAGTTTTCACACTCACTAAAGGGAATTTCAATACCCCCTAAGGATATGGGCTTAACCGTGGGAGTTTTGCGATCTTTGCACTCGAGTTAGAGGCTTTTCCCGCTTTAGATATGAAAACGACTTTTGTTTCCCTCCACTTTTCTGGAATGTATGCTAAGTTTATACATCCTTTATATATCACCGTCAACCAGGGGATAATTCTTTCAGTCACTGCTTGTAACTCCGCCGGAGTAATTCCATCAGGTCCGGGGAATTTGAATGGCCCAAAGCTATTCAACGCCCATTTTGTTCTAGATTCCCATACAATTTCCTCGATAGGAAATGACCGTTGAGACACTGTGGCACCGCCAGAACATGGTTCAACCGTCTGATTTCCAGGAAAATGTGTGTCCTATAGTACCCCCATTGGCTCCTTACTGGACGTTGTCCAATTGCCCTCCGATGTTTTAATGAAACCTGGAGCGGAGTTAGTGGATTCTAGTACCTTCCGTAGCCTGGAAGCCTCGGACGTATTCTCAATACTGCTGCAGTAAACATTCCAAGAGTTATGGTAAGCCTTTCTCAGTTCTCGCTTGTATCCTCTCAGATTCTTCTTGTAAGCGTCCCAATCCTCAGGAGCTCTGGTGGACTTTGCTTTGTTAAAGAACTTCCTGCAGGATTTCCTCATATAACTTAACTCCGTAGACCACCATGGTGGTCGATTTTCCCCCTTGGCTTCCCTCTAGGGCATGCAACTTTCAGTGAGATGTTGAAGGCCTTAGTAATCCGCTTCACTGCGTGTTTGATATCTTGCACAGTGCTCGTATTTGTCTCTGGTATATCCGGTATAATCATATTGAACGATTCCCTATACCTATTCCAATCAGCTTTCCTAAGATTTGGCGGAAATATGGTCTTTGAAGTACGAATAGGCAATCTGAAACTGATGTAGCGATGATCTGAGAAGCTATGTTCCCTCAAAAATTGTCACTCAGATATCTTATCATTCAGTTTCGGAGAGGCCAATATGACGTCCAAAACCTCTTGCCTGTTTTTGGTGATGAAGGTTGGTGCATCTATGATGTGCATTTGCATCGCATCCCATAATGGGTTTTGTCTTTGTTTTCAGTGACTCCTCAACTAAGGTCTTGGATATCTCTAGACTGGCTGCATTGCTCAATGAATGAAGCAGAAACAAGTTTAGTTCGTTTTTAGCAATAAAACATGCTCGATGTATATCTTTACCGGTATTATGCAAAAGTTTGAAACCCGGAGTGCTTAATTCACAGATCTTGTTCTTATATATGTATGGTTCTTGAATAAGAACTATATCTATTGCTCTTCTCATCAGGAGAACTTTTAAGGCAGCACAAGCGGCCTTACAATGGTGAAGATTTATCTGGAGGAACCGTAGAACCATCCAAATTTTCAACTACCGTCACATCAGCCTCTTCAATTGAGTCATCAAGGCCTTCCTCTTCACAGATCTCGGTAACTCTCGCAATAACCCGCGGTTCAGCTTTGGTGAGGTTTGAGCCTGTAGGGACTTCACACACACGATGTTCGCAGATTTTATGTCTCCTTCGGCTTCGCAAGATTTTTCTTCTTCTGACTCTACCGGAGGCTTGTTCGTCCTTTAGCTGATCGCTTTTGTATACCTTCATATAGATATCATGATAGTCATAACTTACACGTGCTTGTGTCTGGGCTAAGAAGCGGAGAATACAAGTAATGATACTTTTAAGACCCGATTCTCTTTTAAATTTGGGTTTTGTGAATTTGCTTCGCATTTTCAGCTTTTTTTCTTCATATGCTATCAAAGTCCTTTAAAAACGAGTTAACAACAACTTTATATTCCAATTTAAAACTCGACTTCCAGTAAAAATCATCCTATGTTTCAAGTAACAAACGTCTTTAAAATTAAGTGGTGAAAATCATGTCCTATATTTGAACGATTTTTTGCTTTGTAGTCAAGATGAAAAAGGACAACAAATTTAAAGACAATTTCATTAGATGTACAATTTTTTTCTGAATTATTAAAATCAAGTTGACCTTAGCCCAAACAGTTTTTCTTTCATGTTATTAATCCATATATCAATTTTTAAGTGAAATCATTTAATTATAAGGACATCACGACTTCATTGAAGAGTTTATCGACTTTTGGACAAGAAAAAAACTTTATATTAGAGAAATGCGTCTTCTATGCTAAGCAAATTTTGCATTTGTATTTTGTAGACATGAAATCTTTTTTTCAGTGATTATAAATACTTTATAGAATCTAAAACCAATATTTCGGTGCGTTATGATGTTCGTGTCAGCTACTCTATTGTCTTTCTACCTTACCTACTTGGTTTTTATTTAAAAAACTTGAATATTATATATGATTAACGTTGCACGATTGCACTAAGCATATTTTTAGACGAAATTTGCATGCTTTATACTACGACACAAATTGACTTCAGTTCCATAGAATTTTTGTTTATATAAAGATACCCACTTTTAAGTCGAATCTCCTAATTCTAAGGGCAAAAAAGCTACATTGAGGAGTTTATCGAATTTTGGTCAAGGAGAATATTTTTCTTTTTATCAGAGAAATGCTAAGCAAAACTCGCAATCGTATTTTAAGGGCAAGAATTATTTGTACTCGCTGCAATATTTTGTTTTTTCAGTGAATGTGCTCCTTAAACTCATTTTGCTCGTATTAGAAACGATACATTTACTCAGGATCTACGGCTTTTCCGCTTCCTAGCCCTACATCCTCCTAATACTAAGAAGAACAAAGCCAAAGAAAATTCTAACAAAAAGAGATATATAATTAAATGAAGATATCTTACAAAAAACAACGTTAACAATGTTTAATTAAAATAAAAAAGGCAAAAGATAATACAAAAAAAATTGTATCCGCTCTGAGGCAAGGCATCCTTTATAATGTACAGTACTTCCGAACAAACAAATGACTACGACAACTGCAACAACAGATATAACATTGGAAGACACAAAAACACATTCAAAATAATGAAAGATAAGCATAGAGTCAAAGTAGAGCACAAGTAGGAAAAAGAAACCAAACAAAATATAAAAAGTTGACAAAAACAATACGAGGGCAGTTCAGAAACTTCTTAGCCTAGCACAAAAAGCGCGGTATAAACAGTTGTGTTTTGGAAACTTCCATCGCTGTTATGAACACAAGTTAAATTTTGTTTCGATCTGCCAACTCCTTCATATATAAACAGGTGTTCAAAAATGTCGCATCCGCAATTTTTTTGCAATGGAAAAATTAGAAATGCATACTGTCATTAAATATTTACATAAAAAAGATTTATCGGGACAAGAAATTCATAATGATATGGTGAATGTGTTAGGTGAAAGTGCTCCTTCATATGCAACAGTAAAAAATTGTGTTGCTGAATTTAAACGTGGTCGTACAAGCATTGAAGATGAACCACGTAGTGGACGTCCAAAAACAGCAACAACAACAGAAATTGTAGCCAAAGTACATGATATCGTATTAAATGATTGACGAATAAAAGTGTGTAAAATTGCTAATATCATGGGCATCTCAAATGATCGAGTCCATTTAATTTTGCATAAAGAACCACAGATGAAAAAGCTTTCTGCAAAACGCAAGCTTGTTTGGATCGTTTTAAGCGAAATAAAATGGATTTTAAGCGTCGTTTCATACCTGTTGATGAGACATGGATCGACCATTATACTTCAGAGACAAAAGAACAATCCAAACAATGGACTGAAGCTGGAGGAAGTGCCCCAAAGAAGGCAAAAACAATTCGTACATTGATAGATGCAGATTGATATCTCTAAAAACTCTTGAGAATAGAAGACTTTACTTATCTCAATTATTTATCTTTAAATTAGTTAATAACATTGTGGATTGTATTCATTTATTGGGTAATTTAAACTTTAATGTTCCATCTCGTATGCTACGTCAACATAAAAGTTTTTATATAGCTATACACGGAAGTAAATATTCTAATATTATAATGAGCCAGTGGAAAGAGCTTTGATAGAATTCAATCGAATTTCAAGTACAGATTTACGTCCATAATTATATATAGCCCCCATTTTTGACCTCCGGAGCCTCTTTGAAGAGGAAATTTCGTCCAATTCGGTTAAAATTTTGTACGTTATACTAGTATATGGTCTGTAACAAACATGCAAAAATTGATCCATATCGAACTATAATAATATGTAGGCACCTCGGGAGGCTTTTGGAAGATCCAATTTTTTGGAGGCGCAAATTTCATCCGATTCAGCTGTAATTTGGTACGTGGTGTTAGTATATGGTCGCTAGCAATCATGCCAGAAGTGGTCCATATCGATCCATAGTTATATATAGCCAACAGAAAACCGATTCCCAAATTTTAGTTCTTCCTGGATAAGCAAATTTCATTCGGTACTAATCACACAAAAATTGAACCATATAGGTTCATAATTGTATATAGCCCCGTATAAACCGACCCACATAATGCACTTGTGCCTCTTTTTTATCTCGAAAAAATTTTGTATTTATATAGTTTTTTAATCTGGACTAATGGACAAACTTCCAATTTGGAAGACGATGTTAAGGGGTTTTAAGATTTCTTGCCATCGGCGGGTATTACCACAACCCAAGTAATTCGATTCTGGATAACAGTCTTTATTAGAAGTTTCTACGCAATCCATGGTGGAGGGTACATAAGATTCGTCGAACTTTCGGCCGTATATATTTGTTCTAGAATCGATTTAGCATTGTGATCAACAAAATTTAAATAATTTGTACCATTTTATAAATTTCTTACTCTGTTTTTAAGCTATTTGAAATAAAAATAAAATACATATTTTTGGCCTCACGACAATATTTTTTCAGTTTACTAACATTTTGTTTCTTAGGAAGAAAAATTTGTTATATACATATAAATATTTAAATTTTTGTCATATAAAAAAATCGCTTATTTTGCCTAAAAATATTCATTACAATATTGTATTATTAAATTATTTTTTCAAAATAGATTTATTTTTATTTGGTTTACATGAAGTTTACCTATGTAACATATACAGCTAAATCGACTATACTTAAATGTTTCATCAGTTTAGAGACAATTGAAAAGTCGATTTTTCAAACACTACTTTTTAAAGGAAAACTGCCTCTCAGCTACCTACCTTTATTCATCCGTCACTTTATGGGTATCTTCTATTATTAATGTGTTTTATATAATGCTTATATACAACATTATTTTTTTAGTTGTAAACAATCTTAAAGCTTCTGCGGTTACAGGGTTATCTCTCTGTGTTATACAAAATTCTTTAACATTTGCAAATCCACCATAGCTTCACCGCTAACCAAAAGGACTACGGAAATAATCAAGTTCTGATAACGACATAAAAACAACCAGTACAGAGAATTACAAATACATCGATATACATACATATAAACACAAACACTTGGGAAACTAGCAAAGAACCACAAAGTTCTTAAATATTTACCAACGGGCATGAGATGCTAAAGAATACATGTACATATATATATATAATGCAGTGCAACTCAACTGAGAATCTAAGATTGAGAACACAATGCTCTTTCTCTCTTCAGATTCATAACGATGATGATGTGTGGGGTATTTGAAGAACAAACTAAAAAAAAATATATTCTCGAAAGCAAAAACAAAAAAACAAATCACAAACATGTAATAAATAATAAACACCTTTAAAATTTTTATTGCATTAAATAGTACACAATACACAATGGAAAATATAGACAGCGGCTGCGGTGCCAGTTGTTGTTTTGGTATTTCAATGTGGGGAGGTTGGGCGGTGATTCTAGGATGCAAAACACTTAACAACTGAGCATTTTGGAATAGAAATTTCAATGCATTTCTCTCTCTCCCTCTAGCTCTTGTCATTCATTGTTATGTTGTTGTTGTAGTCATTCTCAGTGTATGCTGCCGACGACGTCCTCTTACCATTTGAGGAATTTCCCTAATGGGTGGAGCTTTTTATGTGGACTATGCAGGTATATCATAAACACATCTCATGACCATTTGGTTAAAAGCGCATGTCGGGTGATAAATAAATTTCGACATTGCTCTCTTCCCCTATGTAATACGAAAGTACCAACACACTTTCATACGCGGGTGCATTTGAGATTACAGTCTTTCTCTGACTAAGTGAAGTGTATGACTGTGTTTTTGTGTGTGTTTGCATTGAGTGGGAGATTGTATGAAAACAAAAACACATCTAACGTCTAAGGTGAATATTGTCTCTCAAATACATTGACTCATAGAAAATCAAAAATGAGAGAACCACTCCATCTCCATGCAATGGCCTTAATGAATGAAACGAAAGCAACAATCATTGTTGTTGTTGCACTCACAGCCATTGGGGCAAACAGTTGTGTGTAGATGATTATATTGTAGAAAAAAGGCGGAGCCATGTTAGCTTGGTTTTGGCCATAACTTGTTAACAATCCCAAGCATACAAACACACTTTGAGCAATAACAGAAACGGGTAAACGGTTCAGATACTCAACAATGCCCCACAATAAGTGTGTGTGTGTGTGTGTGCATATTTCCCCTTTTGAAACGGTTAAACATTATATTTGTGTATGTTGAATATTTCTCCTCTTTTTTGTATGGCTATGACTTCCTTTTAGTGTGGCTTTGTTTTCACAGGGTCTTTTAAAAGTCCAGTGTTTTTCGAACTGTGCAATAACAACTCTAGTTGTCATCATTTTATTTTTGTTCCTTACTTGGTTCGTGAAGTTTGTGTTTGAAAGTCCTCCACTGGTTTTCTCGCATGGGAAAATCTCGGTTTTTTTTTTGTTAGGTTTGCTTTCTTCATTCTTATGTTCGTGGTTTATCTTTGAATACCTTCAAGTATTTGATTTTCTTTGTTGTATGCTTTTGTACCAATGGCAATTTTAAGGTCACATTGGGAGCTCTAACAAAGAAAGGAGTTTTAAAATATTTTGTATACTCTGTGAGTTTAGGTTGCTATGAATTTTGTGTTCCTCCATTGCCATCATATTAAAGAGGGGATTTTTTTTCACTGAAAGCCTTTCATGTTTTACAAATTTCAACGCCTGGTTCATGTCTCAATTTGTGTGTGTGTGTGTGGGTGGTTTGGGTGGGTAAGGAAGCTTTGTTGGCGTTTTTTATGGTTTATTTTTTGATAGATTTGGTTTGGAATACAGACAAACCCCCAAACTGTCGAGGAAAAAAATCATATCGATTTGTTTGGATTTAGAGTGTGTGAGTGTGTACAATTGAAATTCAAAAATTTTCCATGGAAATATTTAAATTGGAAGCATTTATAACAAATTAAGTGTGACATATTGTTTGATTTTCGTGGTTCAATTTGTTTTGATTAAAGTGATTTTAATATCCACCATTATGAAATACTATTTGTACCACACCTAACTAGGTATAAAATCATATAAATTATATGTATTCATATTCAGAAAAAAAATTATTAAACCGTACACTGAAAAAAGAGTTTTCTTTAGGAGAAACGGAATTTGCCACAAGCGAACTTTTCTTTTCACGGGATTGCATTTTCTTTAAACTCAAATAAATAAAAGACGTTACACTAAAATAAGTTTTTTTTTTTTTTTTTTTTTTGAAGAACGAAATTTTAGAATTTTTCTGAATGATTTTTTTTAACGCAAATAAATTATACAAATTAGATTAGAGACTATCGTCGCTAGCATAGCTTGTCATTAATTTGGGTTTATTTGCTCGTTTGTCTAAGGTTGCGTTCACGTGGAAAGTGAGTTTTCTTTGGACGTACAAAAATTTTCCTTTTTAGAATGTAATCGCTCTAAATTCTTCAATAATGAAGCAATTATGATGAAATGTCCATTTGATGTTGCACAACCCTTTCTTTTTAAGCGCGTTCCGGTATTCTCTATTAATTTTTCCACACCCTCAAAAAATCGCTTCTGTAACATATACCCCAAACACATTCTGCTTCAAGCATATATATTTTCAGGATTGGTCCAAACAAAATATTGTTTGTATTCAAAAATATTATGTTTCACCTTAGGCATACACTGGTAGAAAAAAAATTGTAATGAAATTTTCTTTGTGTATATATGTTTTTAAGACGCCAGTTGGTTACATCCATTCATTTACTTACAGCTTAATCTATACATTTATCTATGTTAAAAGGCTATTTCTAAACTAATATATGTTTGCATCCAAACATATTATATTTACAAAAATTTTACGTCCAAAACATAATATGTTTTAACATATTAACATACATGCCCCAAACAATATATGCTTGCCCTTAAAAATATTGTGTTAAAAAACTTGAGTTCCAAGCATATAATATTTACGCCCAAACATATGAAAAACAGTCTTTTTCGTCCATGCACTTCTGAGGAAATTCGTCGGTACATGTCTTACAAATTACGCTTTATGACGTTTAAAGTAAAACGAGTGAGGATAGTCTAAAGTCATGAGACGCATGAAAAGTAATCTATCATAAATGGACACCTCCCAAATGTGGACAAAATTTAGGCAACTATTACACCTGTACAAAATGTCTAGACTTACAAATTTAATCGGCTAACGCCCTATGTAACGAAACACAATATTAATTAAAACAAGTATATAAAGCAGTAAATTCGGCCGGGCCGAATTTTAAATACCCACCACCATGAATCAAGTATAATAGTTTACTATGAAAACTCTTCGTCGTAGTGGGTTACTTGATAATATATAGAATTGTAGGGGGTTTGATGACAAATCTTCTCCCAAACGAGCCAGCTCCCGAAGACAAACTTTAAAGATTCTACCTATGAAGACTACATAAGATTCTGGATTTATGAGAAACAATTTTGTTTGAGTTTTAGAGAAAATATAAACATATCGTGTATATGTTGAAATTACGCCTTGATTTAAAATCTTAAATCTGTAGATTTTCCCGCATTTATTTAAATACGATGAGTAAAATCTGTAACTTTTACTTTCAGTTTGAAGCAATTTTCATGATTGGTGCGTCTGCTATACCCTGAAAGAAGTGTTTTTTTTTTGAGAAACGTAATTTGAGACAAGCAAAGTTTTCTTTTGACACAAATTTTAGAGACAATCGTTGAATAAACGAAAACACTTTATAAGAAAAAGAAATTTCGTTTGTGTAAAATTTTATTATAGATTACTAATTTCCAGCAAATCGGATAAAAACTACGGACTCTAGAAGCCCAAGAAATAAAGCCGGGAGATCGGTGTATATGGGGGCTATACCAAAACATGGACCGATAGGCACCATTTGCTACTCACATATTTGTGATCTTAAAATACCTCCAGATTTTCAATTTCAAACAAATCGGCCAGAAAATATAGTCTCTAGACGCCCAAGAAATAAAAATCGAGAGATCAGTCTATATGGGGGTTATACCAAAAAATGGACCGATATACCTCAATTTCGGCACTCTAAAAATCCCTCTAGATTTCGAATTTCAGGCAAATCATGTAATAAATACAGTTTATTGTAGCTCAAGAATTTCAGGCAAAGCGGATGGTAAATATAGTTGCTAGAAGCCCAAGAAGCAAAATGGGAGATCGATCTATATGGGGGCTATACCAAAAAATGGACCGATGGGCACCATTTTCGGCACACCTTTTTATGGTCTCAAAAGACCGATGCGGACCGGACGACACACCTCTTTATGGTCCCAAAATACCTTTAGATTTTCAATTTCATACAAATCGGATAGAAAATATTGTTTCTAGACGCGTAAGAAGCAAAATCGGGAGATGGGTCTATATGGGGGCTATACCAAAACATGGACCGATATTCACCATTTTTGGCACACCTCTTTATAGTCCCACAATACCTCTAGATTTCCAATTTCAGGCAAATCGGATGGTAAATATAGTTTCTAGACGCCCAAGAAGCAAAATCGGGAGATCGGTCTATATGGGGGCTATATCAAAACATCGACCTATACGAACGATTTTCGCCACACCTCCTTATGGTCCTAAAATACCTCTAGATTTTCAACTTCAGACAAATCGGATAGAAAATACTGTTTCTAGACGCCTAAGAAGCAAAATCAGGAGATCGGTCTATATGGGGGCTATACTAAAACATGGACCGATACGGACCATTTTCGACACACCTCTTTATGGTCCCAAAACACCTCTATGGTCCCAAAACACCTCAGGCAAATCTGGTAAAAACTACGGTTTTTATAGGCCCAAGACCCCAAATCGGGAGGTCGGTTTATATGGGGACTATATCAAAACTTGGACCCATCTTCGAACTTGACCTGCCTGCAAACAAAAAACTAATCTGTGCCAAATTTCGGGACGATAGCGCCATTATTGAAGGCTGTAGCGTGATTACAACAGACAGACAGACGGACATGCTTATATCGTCTTAGAATTTCTCCCTGTTCAAGAATATATATACTTTATATAGTAGAAAATCGATATTTCGATAAAGATCGGATGAATTTTGCTTCTCCAAAAGGCACCGGAGGTCAAATCTGGCGATCGGTTAAATGGGAGCTATATATAATTATGAACTGATAGGAACCAATTCCTGCATTGTTGGTTGTTGGATACCACATACTAACATCACGTATCAAATTTCAACCGAATGGGAAGAATTTTGCTCTTCCAATGTGCTCCGGAGGACAAATCTGGGGATCGGTTTATATGGGGCCTCTATATAATTATGGACCGATATCGACCAATTTTGGCATGGGTGTTTGAGGCCATATATTAACATCATATATTAACATCACGTACCAAATATCAACTGAATCAGATGAATTTTGGTCTTCCAAGAGGCTCCGGAGTTCAAATCTGGTGATCGGTTTATATGGGGGCTATATATAATTATGGACCGATATGGACCAATTTTTGCATTGTCATTAGAGACCATATACTAACATCATGTACCAAATTTCAGCCGGATCGGATGAAATTTGTTTCTCTTAGAGGCTCTGCAAGCAAAATCGGGGGATCGGATTATATGGGGCCTATATATAATTATGGACCGATGTGGACCAATTTTTGCATGGTTATTAGAGACCATATACTAACACCATGTACCAAATTTCATCCGAATCGGATCAAATTTGTTTCTCTTAGAGGCTCCGCAAGACAAATCGGGGGATCAGTTTATATGGGGGCTATATATAATTATGGACCGATGTGAACCAATTTTTGCATGGCCATTAGAGACCATATACTAACACCATGTACCAAATTTCAGCCGGATCGGCTGAAATTTGCTTCTCTTGGAGGCATCGCAAGCCAAATTTGGGGGTTCGTTTATATGGGGGCTATACGTAAAAGTATACCGATATGGCCCATTTGCAATACCATCCGACGTACATCAATAACAACTACTTGTGCCAAGTTTAAAGTCGATAGCTTGTCTCGTTCGGAAGTTAGCGTGATTTCAACAGACGGACAGACGGACGGACATGCTCAGATCGACTCAGAATTTCACCACGACCCACAATATATATTCTTTATGGGGTCTTAGAGCAATATTTCGATGTGTTACAAACGGAATGACAAAGATAATATACGCCCCATCCTATGGTGGAGGGTATAAAAATATGGGATACATTTAAATCTGAGGCAATTTTAAGGAAGCTTCGCAAAAGTTTATTTATGATTTATTGCTCGATATATATGTATTAGAAGTTTAGGAAAATTAGAGTTATTTTTACAAATTTTCGACTAAGCAGTGGCGATTTTCCAAGGAAAATGTTGGTATTTCGACCATTTTTGTCGAAATATGAAAAACATATATGTGGGAGCTATATCTAAATCTGAACCGATTTCAAACAAATTTGGCACACATAGCTACAATGCTAATTCCACTCCCTGTGCAAAACTTCAATTAAAACGGAGTAAAAGATTGTCCACTGTGGTCATATGAGTGTAAATCGGGCGAACGATATATATGGGAGCTATATCTAAAGCTGACATTTGACTACACTACTAATTGTACTCCTAGTGCAAAATTTCAAACAAATTGGGATAAAACTCTGGCTTCTGGGACCGTATTAGTCCATATCGGGCGAAAGATATATATGGGAGCTATATATAAATCTGAACCGATTCAAATAAAATTTGGCACACTTGACTATAGTACTAATTGTTCTTTTTGTGCAAAATTTTAAGCAAATTAGGGTAAAACTCTGGCTTCTGGGGCCATGTAAGTCCATATTGGGCGAAATATATATATGGGAGCTATATCTAAATCTGAACCGATTTCTTCCAAAATCAATAGGGTTCTATTCTGAGCCAAAACGCATACTTGTGTAAAATTTGAAGTCGATTGGACTAAAACTGCGACCTAGACTTTGATTACAAAAATGTGTTCACGGACAGACGGACAGACTATATCCTATAGCTATATCTAAATCTGAACCGATTTCAACCAAATTTGGCACGCATAGCTACAATGCTAATTCTACTCCCTGTGCAAAATTTCAACTAAATCGAAGTTAAAGTTAAACAAGGACGAACGCTATTGAATTTGGAAGACATCTGATCAAATTTAGATATAGATCCCATATATATGTATCGCCCGATTTCGACAAATGGGGTCACGTTGCGTTTGTTTTCAAACGGATCGTCACCAAATTTGGCAAAAAGTAATATTTTTCATCGTTCTTCAAGTCTGCAAAATTTCATCCAAATTGGTTCAGATTTAGATATAGCTCCCATATATATGTATCGCCCGATTTTCCCAAATTTGGCCATAAAAACCTTATTTATTAAGCGATCTTACTCAAACTTGGCTTACTCTAATCTTTTATGGTACTCACAATATGTGCCAAAAATAATCGAAATCGGTTCAGATTTAGATATAGCTCCCATATATATGTACCGCCCGATTTTTCTAAATTTGGCCATAAAACCCTTATTTATGAACCGATCTTACCCAAATTTGGCTAAATATAGTTTTCTATACACTAACTATATGTGCAAAAAATCATCGAAATCGGTTCAGATGTAGATATAGCTGCCATATATGTATCATCCGATTTTGCAAAATTCGCACCTAATAATCTTATGTTTGAACATACAGGCCTCATTTCTTAACTGATCTTACTCAAATCTTGCACAAGGTAACCTTTTGTGGTATTAATCAAACCCGAAAAATGTTATGAAAATTGGTTCAGATTTAGATATAGCTTCCATATATATGCATCGCTCGATTTTCCCAAATTTGGCCATAGTACTCTTATTTATTAACCAATGTTACTCAAATTTCAAATTTTGATGTACTAGCCGATCGTACTTGTAGCTCTTACATAAGAATATTGCTCGATTTTTACAAATTTGTATTTATTACCCACACTAATTTAACGATTTTCTCTTTTTTAATAATGGGCTCAATATTAGTGGCATACTAACTCCGTAGGCGCAATATCAACACAGCCAGTGTTGCTAGAAGTAGGGGAAATTCCCTATATGTAGGGTTTTTCTAATATTTAGCGTCTTGTAGGGACGTAGGGCCACAATGTAGGACATTTTCACTCAACACAATTTGTAATAATTTTTACATTTTGGTGGCTCTAGAGGAGGAGGCTTGATCTTTAACAATGTGTGGTAAACTTTATTCCTGTAGAGAATTTTGTCAACATTTTATTTCTATAGAACATTTTGTCAAAATTGTACTTCTATAGAAATTTTTTTCAAAATATTATTTCTATAAAAAATTTTCTCAAAATTTTATTTCTGTGGAATTTTTTCTCAAAATGTTATTTCTCTAGAATTTATTGTCAAAATTTTATTTCTATAGAAAAATTTCTCACAAAAATTTGTTTATAGAAACTTTTTCCAAAATTTTATTTTTATAGAGATTTAACAAAAAAGATTACTAATTTGGGTAGAATTCTACCAACTGTGGCAACCGTGGTGGTAATACAAATTTATATTCTAAGTTATATACGTTGAATATTCATGTTTTAAGATAATAAAGTACTTAGAACCATTTTTGTTTTGTAAAATTTTTTTAAATTAGGGAAAATTGTTTGGGAATGTATGGGAAAGTAGGCAACTTTTTTGGTCCTTGTAGGGTAACCGAACATTTTCCCTGGCAACATTGACTATGAACAATAGTCAGATTGACACAAAGCACCCATAGACATGTACCCCTTAATTTTCTTAAATATGCAACTGCGTCCAGCAAAAAAAGCGTCGCCAAATAAGTAATGAAAATGTTCTTTTTGGATCCGGAAGTGGTGCAAAATTGACGCAGAAGCGATGCATTTAACATGGACTTGTCATAGGATGGAAGTTCTCCATTTCAACAGCCGGTGCACTGAGTTTGCATCACATCTTTAGGTGTGATCCGAAATCAATGTTTTGGGTGTAAATTAAAAAATTCTGTGATATTTTGTCAAATAAATAATTTTTATAATTTTTTATAATTTTTAATGGATTCTAACGCTTGTCTGAAATTCACAATTTTTTCAGATTGGATTTAGCATTTTTTTCGACAATATTCAAAAAATTTTTTCCTTTTTATGAATTCTTATACTGTTTTTAACCTATTTGAAACAAAAAAAGTTAAAATTACCCATTAAAAATATGAAAAAAAAAAACATTTTTTTAAATTGAATGAAAAGAACTTCCTGTGTAGTTAAAATAAAGAACATCATTGGGAGTAGATCTTCTGGAGGTGCTTTTAAAATTGTGCCTTTGGAAGAACTTCCAAATTTTTTGCTGGGCGGTTTATCTCCCAGACCTCTATGTCACCCCACAAATGCTTATGATTACTAATTCTGTAATGGTGGTTTAGCGTATGATATAGTCGGCCCCGCCCGACTTTCTACTTTACTTACTTGTTTAATAATGGACTCAATATTAGTGGCATACTAACTCTTTTGGTGCAAAATAAACTATAGCTCCTAATATTAGACATTTCTGCTCAGATTGTGACAGGACACCCATAAACATGTACCCCCCTTTATGTCCTCCAAAACCTATACCAATGATACACCACAAATGCTTATATTTACTAATTCAGTAGGGGTGGTTTTGGGTATAATATAGTCGGCCCCGCTCGACTTTCTACTTTACTCACTTGTTTTTAATTGATATTGATTGAAAATTCAACTAAGTTTTCAATTAAAAATTTAACTATTTTCAATCACTTTCTTAACTGACTTATCCCCATTTTCATGAAGTTCCGTTAGTACAACGTTAGCTAACGAACTTTTAAACTGTACTATGGGCATATCCGTCATATTACGGAATATGTTGGTTATGATGGAATATGCCACTTAGGAACTTAACTGCTGACCAGAGAGAAGATGAAATTTTGAAGCACAACGGAGCTACATGCCCGTTAGTGTTTTCAGTTTGTTTAAAAAATGTATTGTCTCCATTAAACTTTTAATTACAAACTAAAAAAATGTTCAATCATTATTTCAACTGACTAGTCTTCCGAGTTTGATTGAAAAGTAATTGTATCAATTAATTTTTTAATTGCAAAAGTTTGCAGCTTGATGCGCCAAGAGCGCAAAACAATGTTACAACAACAACAACCGTTTTTTTAATTTTTTATTTCTTTAAGTGCCTGGTAGAGGATTAAGGACTTGGAAACCGAATAAATGGAACCAAAATTCAAATTGGCTCGTTAACGCTAATATAGTGCTGTTCATATTTTTCAAAAGGGGTTAAAGTTTTCCAATTGCTATTAAATTTTATGGCATTTTAAATTATCAATTTCAATTTGAAAGAATTCGCATATGGTGACACTATTAAAATGATTCCTCATACCCTCAGATCTTAATACAAGACACAAGTCCTGACAACCCTTTCTCTGTGTACTATTATTCCAATTTGTTCCAATTTCTTTTTAAATAGCAATAAATATCATTCAGTATTGTTGTTGTTGTTTTTTGTATTGTGTTTTAAAATTTCCCATGTTGTAAAAAGTCTAAATGAAATCATGAAATGTTTCAAGTCGACAGTGAAACGGGTTGGGTTGGTTACTTACAAGCTTCTTTGACACAGTTTGTTAGGCGATGAAAATAAAATGAAAACGTAAAGTGTTAACATGCTGTACTAGCACAAGGCAATTTGTACCACATGGTGCACACAAACATACAGGATACAATGTTCCAAACACATACATATGTATGTAAATCTGTGTTCAGCCCTTTTGCATCTTCTATTGCCGTTTACCATCAGTGTCACATTTCTTAGCAAACTTCTTTGATTTTATTTCGTAGTACATAATTTCTTCATTCTCCAACTCCAACATGTGATATCTCACTATCATTACACGAAAATGAAGAGAAATTTGTATGACTCCAAAAAATATTGCCAAAAACCATTAAGAATCAGAACATTAAGAACCAGAAATTGAAACAAGTATATACGGCCGTAAGTTCGGCCAGGCCGAATCTTATGTACCCTCCACCATGGATTGCGTAGGAACTTCTACTAAAGGCTGTCATCCACAATCGAATTACTTGGGTTGCGATAACACTTGCCGATGGCAAGGTATCGTAAAACTTTTTAACACTGTCTTCTAAATTGTACGTTAGCCCATACGGAGTATATATTAAACAAAAAAAGGCCGATTAAATACGTATATAATCTAGTTTGACAAAATTTTCTATAGAAATAAAATTTTGACAAAATTTTCTATAGAAATGAAACCTTGACAAAATTTTCAATAGAAATAAAATTTTGACAAAATTTTCTATAGAAATAAAAACTTGACAAAATTTTCTATAGAAATAAAATGTTGACAAAATTTTCTATGAAAGTAAAATGTTGACAAAATTTTCTATAGCAATACAATTTTGACAAAAATTTCTATAGAAATAAAATGTTGACAAAATTTTGTATAGAAATGAAATTTTGACAAAATTTTGTATAGAAATAAAATGTTGACAAAATTTTCTACAGAAATAAATTTTTTACAAAATTTTCTATAGAAATAAAATTTTGACAAACATTTCTATAGAAATAAACTTTTGACAAAACTTTCTATAGAAATGAAATTTTAACAAAACTTTCTATAGTAATAAAATTTGACAAAATTTTCTATGGAAATAAAGTTTTGGTAGATTACAAAATTTTCTATAGAAATAAAATTTTGACAAAATTTTCTATAGAAATAAAATTTTGACAAAATTTTCTATGGAAATAAAATTTTGACAAACATTTGTATAGAAATAAACTTTTGACAAAACTTTCTATAGAAATGAAATTTTGACAAAACTTTCTATAGTAATAAAATTTGACAAAATTTTCTATGGAAATAAAGTTTTGGTAGATTATTTTTGGCGATATGGACCAATTTTTGTGTAATAAGTCATCGGCTATATATAACTAAAGACCGATATGGACCAATTTTTACATGGCTGTTAGAGGCCATATATTGACAAAATGTACCAAATTTCAACCGTATCGGATGACTTTTGCTCCTCCAAGAGGTTCAGGACGTCAAATCTGGGGACGGTTTATATGGGAACTATATATAATTATGGACCGATATGGACCAATTTTTGCATGGTTGTTAGAGACCATATACTAACACCATGTACCAAATTTCAACTGGATCGGATGAATTTTGCTCTTCCAAGAGGCTCCGGAGGTCAAATCTGGGGATCGGTTTATATGGGGGCTATATATAATTATGGACCGATATGGACCAATTTTTGCATGGTTATTAGAGGCCGTAAACTAACATCAGGTACCAAATTTCAACCGGATCGGATGAATTTTGCCCCTCCAAGAGGCTCCGGAGGTCAAATGTGGGGATCGGTTTATATGGGGGCTATATATAATTATGGACCGATATGGACCAATTTTTGCATGGTTGTTAGAGACCGTATACTAAGACCACGTACCAAATTTCAACCGGATCGGATGAATTTTGCTGCTCCGGGAGGATCCCCAAGCCAAATTTGGGGATCGGTTTATATGGGCGCTATACGTAAACGTGGTCCGATATGGCCCATTTTCAATACCATCCGACCTACATCAATAACAACTGCTTGTGCCAAGTTTCAAGTCGATAGCTTGTTTCGTTCGGAAGTTAGCGTGATTTCCACAGACGGACGGACAGCCGGACAGACGGACAGACGGACGGACGGACAGACGGACAGACGGACGGACGGACGGACGGACGGACGGACATACTTATATATAGCCCCCATAATTATATATAGCCCCCATATAAACCGATCCCCACATTTGACCTCCGGAGCCTCTTGGAGGGGCAAAATTCATCCGATCCGATTGAAATTTGGTACCTGATGTTAGTATATGGTCTCTAACAACCATGCAAAAATTGGTCCATATCGGTCCATAATTATATATAGCCCCCATATAAACCGATCCCCAGATTTGACCTCCGGAGACTTTTGGAGGGGCAAAATTCATCCGATCCGGTTGAAATTTGGCACCTGATGTTATTATACGGCCTCTAACAACCATGCAAAAATTGGTCCATATCGGTCCATAATTATATATAGCTCCCATATAAACCGATCCCCAGATTTGACCACCGGAGCCCCTTGGAGGAGCAAAAATCATCCGATCCGGTTGAAATTTAGTACGTGGTCTTAGTATACGGTTTTTAACAACCATGCAAAAATTGGTCCATATCGGTCCATAATTATATATAGCCCCCATATAAACCGATCCCCAGATTTGACCTCCGGAGCCTCTTGGAGGGGCAAAATTCGTCCGATCCGGTTGAAATTTGGTACCTGATGTTAGTTTACGGCCTCTAATAACCATGCAAAAATTGGTCCATATCGGTCCATAATTATATATAGCCCCCATATAAACCGATCCCCAGATTTGACCTCCGGAGCCTCTTGGAAGAGCAAAATTCATCCGATCCAGTTGAAATTTGGTACATGGTGTTAGTATATGGTCTCTAACAACCATGCAAAAATTGGTCCATATCGGTCCATAATTATATATAGTTCCCATATAAACCGTCCCCAGATTTGACGTCCTGAACCTCTTGGAGGAGCAAAAGTCATCCGATACGGATGAAATTTGGTACATTTTGTCAATATATGGCCTCTAAGAGCCATGTAAAAATTGGTCCATATCGGTCTTTAGTTATATATAGCCGATGACTTATTACACAAAAATTGGTCCATATCGCCAAAAATAATCTACCAAAACTTTATTTCCATAGAAAATTTTGTCAAATTTTATTACTATAGAAAGTTTTGTCAAAATTTCATTTCTATAGAAAGTTTTGTCAAAAGTTTATTTCTATACAAATGTTTGTCAAAATTTTATTTCCATAGAAAATTTTGTCAAAATTTTATTTCTATAGAAAATTTTGTCAAAATTTTATTTCTATAGAAAATTTTGTAATCTACCAAAACTTTATTTCCATAGAAAATTTTGTCAAATTTTATTACTATAGAAAGTTTTGTTAAAATTTCATTTCTATAGAAAGTTTTGTCAAAAGTTTATTTCTATAGAAATGTTTGTCAAAATTTTATTTCTATAGAAAATTTTGTAAAAAATTTATTTCTGTAGAAAATTTTGTCAACATTTTATTTCTATACAAAATTTTGTCAAAATTTCATTTCTATACAAAATTTTGTCAACATTTTATTTCTATAGAAATTTTTGTCAAAATTGTATTGCTATAGAAAATTTTGTCAACATTTTACTTTCATAGAAAATTTTGTCAACATTTTATTTCTATAGAAAATTTTGTCAAGTTTTTATTTCTATAGAAAATTTTGTCAAAATTTTATTTCTATTGAAAATTTTGTCAAGGTTTCATTTCTATAGAAAATTTTGTCAAAATTTTATTTCTATAGAAAATTTTGTCAAACTAGATTATATACGTATTTAATCGGCCTTTTTTTGTTTAATATATACTCCGTATGGGCTAACGTACAATTTAGAAGACAGTGTTAAAAAGTTTTACGATACCTTGCCATCGGCAAGTGTTATCGCAACCCAAGTAATTCGATTGTGGATGACAGCCTTTAGTAGAAGTTCCTACGCAATCCATGGTGGAGGGTACATAAGATTCGGCCTGGCCGAACTTACGGCCGTATATACTTGTTCTTAATTATAATACATTTGCTAAATATATCCATACTAAAAAGATAGGGCAAGGGAACGATAGGTGGTGCTATAGAATCTCCGCCTTGTATGCAAAGGGCCATCAGATCAATTCTAGTTTCGACCAATAACCAAAAACTATTCAGCTGTGTATAATGCCTACCCAGTAATGATGGTGACATTTCCGAGTATTTCAAACTTCTCTATTTAAGCGGTTTCAACATCGTCTGCGTAACAGGCAGTTTTCAAGCACGCACACAATTTTTTTCTGATTCAATCACGAAATTAATTGATACAATTAATTTTTTAATTGAAATGTCTTCAATGACAGAAATGATAGTATCAATTAAAAATTAATTGATGCTTCTTATGTGTGTTGTTGATTTTTGTTTGAATTAAAAAATTTGATGAATCAACTAAATTTTTAATTGAATATTTTTTAAAACTCAATTAAGACTTTAATTAGAACAATTTTTGTGAAATTTTGTTTCTGTGCGGTTCACATTCGAGCCAAAAATAATCAACCAAAATTTGAAGGAAATTTTACCAAATAAACAAGTAAGGAAAGTCTAAAGTCGGGCGGGGCCGACTATATTATACCCTGCACCACTTTATAGATCTAAATTTCGATACCATATCACATCCGTCAAATGTGTTGGGGGCTATATATAAAGGTTTGTCCCAAATACATACATTTAAATATCACTCGATCTGGACAGAATTTGATAGACTTCTACAAAATCTATAGACTCAAAATTTAAGTCGGCTAATGCACTAGGGTGGAACACAATGTTAGTAAAAAATATGGGAAACATTTAAATCTGAAGCAAATTTAAGGAAACTTCGCAAAAGTTTATTTATGATTTATCGCTCGATATATATGTATTAGAAGCTTAGGAAAATTAGAGTCAGTTTTACAACTTTTCGACTAAACAGTCAGAAAATCAGAAAAACATATATATGGGAGCTATATCTAAATATGAACCGATGTCAACCAAATTTGGCACGCATAGCTACAATGCTAATTCTACTCCCTGTGCAAAATTTCAACTAAATCGGAGTTAAAATTTGGCCTCTGTGGTCATATGAGTGTAAATCGGGCGAAAGCTATATATGGGAGCTATATCTAAATCTGAACCGATTTCAACCAAATTTGGCACGCATAGCTACAATGCTAATTATACTCCCTGTGCAAAATTTCAACTAAATCGGAGTTAAAAATTGGACTCTGTGGTCATTTGAGTGTAAATCGGGCGAAAGCTATATATGGGAGCTATATCTAAATCTGAACCGATTTCAACCAAATTTGACACGCATAGCTACAATGCTAATTCTCCTCCCTGTGCAAAATTTCAACTAAATCGGAGCAAAAAATTGGCCTCTGTGGGCAAATGAGTGTAAATCGGGCGAAAGCTATATATGGGAGCTATATCTAAATCTGAACCGATTTGGCTGATATTCTGCAAGTTTTTCGAGACTCATAAAATATTCGGATGTACGGAATTTGAGGAAGATCGGTTGATATGCACGCCAATTATGACCAGATCGGTGAAAAATATATATGGCAGCTATATCTAAATCTGAACCGATTTTTTCCTAAATCAATAGGGATCGTCTTTGAGCCGAAACAGGACCCTATACCAAATTTTAGGACAATCGGAATAAAACTGCGAGCTGTACTTTGCACACAATAATACATCAACAGACAGACAGACGGACAGACAGACAGACAGACGGACAGACAGACAGACAGACGGACATCGCTAAATCGACTCAGAATTTAATTCTAAGACGATCGGTATACTAAACGATGGGTCTCAGACTTTTCATTCTTGGCGTTACATACAAATGCACAAACTTATTATACCCTGTACTACAGTAGTAGTGAAGGGTATAAAAATGTATATATTCGTAGAAAGTTTAGTCAAACTTTTATTTGTATAGGTAAATTTGCTAAAATTTTGTTTTTATAGAAAATTTTCTTTTATACATACAATTTTATGAAAGTTTATTTTTCGTTTTGTTTGTTATTGTTGGCTTCTCTTCAATCGTTATTGTTGTTTTTGATCTCAGCTTAAAGCCATGCATTGACTAAACTACAAGTGTAGCTTAACCAATAGAGGAAAAGTATGCTTGTCAAATTTATTTGGGCAAAGCCCTATAGACTGCAAGACGGTTGGGTGTACAGCTGTTTCGGAATTACCACATTCCTCATCAGCATCCTCTACTTGCAGCAAAACTATCAACCAATTATCAGAATAAATTCGGGTAATTCACTCAACCCAAAGTGAACTACACTTGAACCTTCCGAAAAATTTTTATGGAAAATTTTGTCAAAATTTTATTTCTATAGAATATTTTGTCAAAGCTTTATTTCCAAAAAAAAAAAACATGCGAATATTTAAAAAAAAATCTTATTTCTATAGAAAATTTTGTCAACATTTTATTTACAAAAAAATTGCCAACATTTTATTTCTACATAAAATTTTGTCAAATTTTTATTTCTATACAAAATTTTGTCAAAATTTTATTTCTATAGAAAAATTTGTCAAAATTTTATATCTTTCGCCCGATATGGACTAATACGGTCGCAGAAGCCAGAGTTTCACTCAATTTGGTTGAAATTTTGCGCTAGGAGTACAATTAGTAGTGCAGTTAAGTGTGCAAAATTTGATTGAAATCGGTTTCGATTTAGATATAGCTCCCATATATATCTTTTTCCCGATATGGACTAATATGGTTCTAATAGCCAGAGTTTTACCGCAATTTGGTTGAAATTTTGCACAGGGACTAGAATTAGCATTGTAGCTATGCGTTCCAAATTTGGTTGAAATCGGTTCAGATTTAGATATAGCTCCCATATATAGCTTTCGCCCGATTTACAGTCATATGACCACAGAGGCCAATTTTTTGCTCCGATTTAGTTGAAATTTTGCGCAGGGAGTAGAATTAGCATTGTAGCTATGCGTACCGAATTTGGTTGAAATCGGTTCAGATTTAGATATATCTCCCATATATAGCTTTCGCCCGATTTACACTCATATGACCACAGAGGCCAATTTTTAACTCCGATTTAGTTGAAATTTTGCACAGGGAGTAGAATTAGCATTGTAGCTATGCGTGCCAAATTTGTTTGAAATCGGTTCAGATTTACATATAGCTCCGATATATATATTTAGCCCGATATGGACTTATATGGCCCCAGAAGCCAGAGTTTTACCCTAATTTGCTTAAAATTTTGCACAAAAAGAACAATTAGTACTATAGTCAAGTGTGCCAAATTTTATTGAAATCGCTTCAGATTTAGATATAGCTCCCATATTATATCGTTCGCCCAATTTACACTCATATGACCACAGTGGCCAATCGTTTACTCCGATTGAATTGAAATTTTGCACAGGGAGTAGAATTAGCATTGTAGCTAATTCTACTCCCTGTGCCAAACTTGGTTGAAATCGTGCCAAATTTGGTTGAAATCGGTTCAGATTTAGATATAGCTCCCATATATAGCTTTCGCCCGATTTACACTCATATGACCACAGAGGCCAATTTTTTGGCCTCTGTGAAATTTTGCACAGGGAGTAGAATTACATTGTGTTCCACCCTAGTGCATTAGCCGACTTATATTTTGAGTCTATAGATATTGTAGAAGTCTCTCAAATTCTGTCCAAATCGAGTGATATTTATATGTATGTATTTGGGACAAACCTTTATATATAGCCCCCAACACATTTGACGGATGTGATATGGTATCGAAAATTTAGATCTACAAAGTGGTGCAGGGTATAATATAGTCGGCCCCACCCGACTTTAGACTTTCTCTACTTGTTTTAACCTAAAGAAGGTGTCAATTTTTTCTGGGTAATTGTCTTCAACAGGAATGATTCTAGACTTTGAGGTCTGTACCTTTTGGATTTACATAACTCACTTTCTCGGGTTTGGAATTTTAGAGTACATGCGAAGACATGCCATACAAATTTCGACTAAGTGGGCGCTATATAGTCCATCCCGTTGTGAAGTAGTACTGAAAATATCTCATCAGATCCAAGCGACTTAAGCTTTTTATAGTACCTTTTTCCGTTTCATTTGTAATGATAATGTTCTGGCTTTCCTCGCCTTACATTTGTGACAGTATCATATATCCTCTACCAACCATGAAAAAATTGGTTCATATCGCTTCATAATTATATATTGCCCCATATAAACCGATCCCCAGATTTCGATTGCGGATCCTCTTGAAAGAACGAATCACATCCGATTCGGTTGAAATTTGATACGTGATGTAAGTATATGCACTCTAAAAGACGTGCCGAAATTTGTCTATATCGGTCCATAAATACCCAGAAAAGTACTTCCAGATTTGTCCTCCCAGAGATGTTATTTATTTGAAATACATAGGAAGTTATTTTACTTAAAATTTTTTTATAACTTGCTTTTCCATATCTTTAATGTTTAATTTTAACTTTTTTGTTTCAGGTAGGATAAAAACAGGGTAAGAATTACCCAGCAAAAAAAGAGCTTCCAAAAAAGTAGTTTGGATCCCCAATCTGTGATCCGGAAGTAGTGCAAACTTGGATAATCTCCAATGAATTTTACATGGGCTTGTCATAGGACGGAAGTACTCCCTTTTTGGATCCTTTGCATTGCTTTAGAAGTTCTGCCCTGGAAGTTAATTTGAATGAAGAAATTTAAAAAGCAAAAAAAATTTTTTTCAACCAATTTCACTTTTTCTTTTATCCATATGTTTTATTACACAATTATTTTCCTATTATATAATTTTTACAATTTGAAAAACTTTTTCGCTCCGACCAGGGATTGAACCTGGGTTTGCTGGCACCATAACAGAACGCCTTAGCACACTCAGCCACAAACGCCATTGAACACAAAGCGTCGAAAGGTCAATTCAAATGATTGTGATATGATCGTAATACGACACCAAGGAATAACATTCTAATTGCTTCTCGAGATGTTCTTTATTAGTATGAACGAAAAAAATAAGAAACGCAAGTTCAAATCTCACCAGCGGCATTTTTTTATAAAATATTTTTCTAAAATCGTTTTTATTTTTTATTTTCGGCATATATTTTCGTATAAATATATTTTTTTCATTAAAAATCAAAAAAAAAAAGAAATTAAAAATTCTCGTAATTTGCAAAACCTTCTCAAAAGAACTTCCATGGAAGCGAAAAAGTCAAACGGCACAGGTTCAAATCCCAGCGGGGATAGAATTTATTTTTTTTATTATTTTTTTTTACTTTTTTATTAATTTTCTATTTTTTTATTAGTTTTCTATTATTTTGTAAAATTTAATTGTCCTAAATTTGCACTTAAAATAGCCTGATTGCGTTCTTTGTAATACTTGTCCACAAGGACTGCAACGGAAGTAGAAAAAAATCATTGGGGGATCCCAAGATGCGCTTTAGAAGAAATGTTTGTGTACTTGTCCAAAAGGACTACATTGGAAGTAGAAAAAAATCATTGGGGGATCCCACGATACTCTTTAGAAGAAATGTTTGTGGACTTGTCCAAAAGAACTGCATCGGAAGTTGGAAAAACTCGATGGGGGATTCTGGGATGGGCTTTAAAAGAAATATTTGTGGAACAACTTCCAATTTTTTTTTTGCTGGGTAATAAAATCTAAATTCCGATCACACCTTAAGAAGTGATGCAAATTCAGTGCAACGGCTGTTGAAATGGTGGACATCCGTCCTATGACTAGCCCATATAAAAGTCATCGTTTATGCGCTAATTTGGCACAACTTCCAGATAAAAAAAAAAAAAAAAAAAAAAACATTTTCACCACTTTTTTTAAGACGCCTTTTTTTGTTGGGTATAAATAGCTCCCATATAAACAGACCCCCTAAGATTTAACTTCGAAAATCGCATGAAGGAACAAATTTTATCTGACCCGGATGAAATTTGGTCCTCTAATTACCATACGTACACAAAAAAAGTGAAACAGCCTTTCCCATATACCAAAATTTAGTTTCATACAAAAGAAATGTGTTGAAATGATGCCTCTACGAATTCATTAGAAAAATTTCTTATAGAAACTCTTCATTTTGTTACTGAGTATTTTCTATAGAGATTTTCCTTGAGTGTATTGTTGTTAAATTTTAGTTTTCTTCTAGACTATACAAGGATATATACGAGTTGATGTGTTACGAATGGTGTTACATTTAAAAGTTTCATTATCAATGTTCAACATCCACGGCGAGTGTTGTACTCGTACTGTGCAAAGACGATGACTGTTTCGTTGACTTCATTACATTCTCACTCTCTGTTATGCGTGCCGCTTTTGTGTAAGGCGATTTGTTACGTGTTATTGTGATTCAGATGCTGCCTTTGTTGTTGCCATTTACTTGTCTTCAACATTGTGAAAGTGTTGTTATATTTTAAAAAAACCTTCTCTCATGGATGTATCACCCAATTCACCCCTTTTAATACAACAACTGCACAGTATTTCGAATTTGAAATTTTTGAGAGTCCTTTCAATAAGGACTGCACTAGATTTAATTGGATCTGCACTAGATTTAATTGGACACTTTATATGTCATGATTACTTAGAAATTATTTTATTTTACCTTAGAATCGAACCGAGGAACATACAGTTGGTAAGCCAACGCACATTGGGCTACATAGCTATTGTTGTCATCAATAGATAGTTATTGCTATAGCCATCAACGCATACAGTCAATCAGTTATATTTATAGAGCATAGTTTTGGGAGTCCACGAGCCGATGTAAAGAAACCTTATTTAATAGAAACATACACTTAGTTGGCCACTTTTTTAAAAATTCAAGTTTTGGAAACGGAAATAATATAATTTTACATATATACCAAAAATGTTCGCAATATTTCGAAAAGATGTCTGGCATTACATACTAGTATATTGCATATTTACTATGAAACTTCAAAATGTGTCTTACTAAAGACTTAATGTAAGAAAAGTGCTTGATATAAACGATTTGGTACCAAAATGATAATTTTGGTACAACAAATTTTGATTTTATTACAAAAACAAGTATAAACAAGCAGTACGTTCGGCCGGGCCGAATCTAAATACCAACCACCATGAATCAAATATTATAATTTCTTTTGAAATTTCAGGGGGGTTTGATGATAGATATTCTCCCAAGCAGAGCAGCTCAACCACTTCCCGAAGATAAATTTAAAGATTTTATCTATATCAGATTCTGGATTTATAAGAACCATTTTTGTTTGAGTTTTAGAGAAATCATTAACATCTCTTGTAAGAGCGCAAGAAAATGATGAAATAACGCTTTGATTTGAAATCTAGAATCTGTAGATTTTCACACCCCTTATTTAAATGATTACGAGAAAAAAAATCTGGAAATTTTACATACAGTTTCAAGCAATTTTCATGATCAGAGCGCCTTCTATACGCTCAAGAAGTGAAATCGGTCATATGGAGGCCTTACCAAATGGACCAATAAAAACTAAACGTTTTTGGGAGTCTAAAACGTTTTTGGGAGTCTAAAATACCAGTATATGTACAATGTCAGGAAAAAATTACGGTTTCTAGAAACCCAAGGAGTTAAATCAAGAGATCGTTCTTATGGCGGCTATAGTAAAATATGGACCGATACCCACCGTTCTAGAATTCCAGGCAAATTTGATTAAAAATATGGATTCTAGAATCGCAAACAATAAAATCATTTCTTGCACACCTATTTATAGTCTTAAAAAACTGAAGATTTTCAATTCAAGGCAAATTGGGGGCTATACAAAAAAAACATTGATCGATACTCACCATTTTCGGCATACCTTTTTATGGTCTTAAAATACCTCTAGAGTTCCATGTCAGGCAAATAAAATGGATAAAAACTACGGTTTCTATAAGCCCAAGAAGTAAAATCTGCAGATCGGACTACATGGGGGCTATGTCAAAACATGAACCGAACTCACCATTTTCGGCACACCTTTTTATGGTAGTGAACTACCACTAGATTTTCAATTTCAGGCAAATTGGATAAAAACTACGGATTCTATAAGCCCAAGAAATAAAATCAGAAGATCGGTCTATAAGGGGGCTATAACAAAACATGGAACGATACTCACCATTTTTGGCACACCTCTTTATGGTCCTAAAATACCGCTAGATTTACAATTTCATGCAAATTGGATAAAAACTACGGCTTTTATAAGACCAAGACTCCAAATCGGGAGGTCGGCGTATATGGGGACTATATCAAAACCTGGACCGATATAGCCCATCTTCGAACTTGACCTGCCTGCAAACAAAAAACTAATCTGTGCCAAATGTCAGGATGATGGCGCCATTACTGAAAGCTCTAGCGTGATTACAACAGACGGACAGACGGCCATGGACATCGTCTTACAATTTCTCCCTGATCAAGAATATATATACTTTATATAGTCGGAAATCGATATTTCGATTTGTTATAAACGGAATGACAAACTTATTATACCCCGTCACCATTCTATGGTGGTGAGTATAACAAGTAGTAAAGTCGAAAGTCGTGGGGGGACCGATTATATCGTACCCGAACGCACCACTACCCAATTAGTAAACATAATCATTTGGGGTATCAATGAAATAGGTTTGGGAAATAAACCGTATTTCCTTATTTAAGAAAATTAAGGGGTGCATGCTTATGGGAGCTTTATTTCAATCTGAGTAGAAATGCTTAATATTAGGAGCTATACTTGATTTTATACCTAAGGAGTTGGTAGGCCACTACTATTGAGTCGAAATGTATCAAAATTTGTGAAAATGGGGTAATCTACTTATGTAAGAGTTATATGTAAATCTGAAAAAGGTCGGCTAATACATCTAAATTTGAGTAATATCGGTTAAAAAATTTTGCAAAATTCGGGCTGTGCATAAATGTGGGAGAGAATAACTTTGTCATTCCGTTTGTAACACATCGAAATATTGCTCTAAGACCCCATAAAGTATATATATTCTGGGTCGTGCACTCAAAAAAAAGTGAACTCTCTATTTCACTAAAGCCAATTTAACTTTATTTTAGTTCATGTAATTATTATGTTTGGAGAAAGTTTCGTTTACTCTAATAATTTTTTGCGTACGTTAGTTAAATGAACTAAAAAACGCGAAAAAATTATACTCAAATTAAGCAAAAAGATTTACTAAATTCGCACTTCCCACAAAATAGTTCATTATATCTTTAAATTTGTAAATTTTACCAAAAATGCGTTCATCATGAACTTCGTATGTCACTAAAGACATTCTTGCATTTTTTAACTCCAAGTTTTTCCTTCAAACTACAAAATTTTCTTTGACAAGTGAAAAAAATGAATTATGCCTAACAAATTTTCTTGCATTTGTCGAAAAATATTTACTTATTTTTGTGATATCGGCGACATCTTAGCGTTTGTAATACTGTTTAGTTAAAATTTTCTAAAAATATTCAAAATTTTCTAAAATTAACCAAAAATTTTCTTCCTGGTGGGTTCACTGTTTTTTCAGTGTGGTGAAATTCTGAGTCGATCTAAGCATGTCCGTCCGTCTGTTGAAATCACGCTAACTTCCGAACGAAACAAGCTATCGACTTGAAACTTGGCACAAGTAGTTGTTACTATGATGTAGGTCGGACGGTATTGAAAATGGGCCATATCAGACCACTTTTACGTATAGCCCCCATATAAACCGACGCTCAAATTTGGCTTTCGGAGGACCTCTTGGAGGACCAAAATTCATCCGATCCGGTTGAAATTTGGTACATTGTGTTTTTATATGGTCTCTAACAACCATGCAAAAATTGGTCCAAATAGATCCATAATTATATATAGTCTCCATATAAACCGATCCCCATATTTGGCTTGCGCCTAAGGGAAGCAAATTTTATCCGATCCGGCTGAAATTTAGTATATGGTCTCTAACAACCATGCAAAAATTGGTTCACATCGGTCCATAATTATATATAGCCCCCATTTAAACCGATCCACAGATTTGACCTTCGGAGCTGTTGGAGGAGCAAATTTCATCCGACACGGTTGAAATTTGGTATATTGCGCTAGTATATGGCCGCTAACAACCATGCCAAAATTGGTCCATATCGATCTATAGTTATATATAGCCGATCCCCAAAAATAATCTACCAAAAGTTTATTTCTATAGAAAATTTTGTCAAAATTACTATAGAAAATTTTTTCAAAATTGTATTACTATACAAAATTTTGTCAAGATTTTATTTCTATAGAAAATTTTGTCAAAACTTTATTACTATAGAAAATTTTGTAAAAATTTTATTACTATACAACATTTTGTAAAGATTTTATTTCTAGAGAAAATTTTGTCAAAATTTTATTTCGATAAAAAATTTTGCCAAAATTTTATTACGATACAAAATTTTGTCAAGATTTTATTTCTATAGAAAATGTTGTCAAAATTTATGTTTCTATAAAAATTTTTTTCAAAATTCTATTACTATACAAAATTTTGTCAAGATTTTATTTCTATAGAAAATTTTGTCAAAATTTTATTTCTATAGAAAATTTTGTCAAAATTTTATTTCTATAGAAAATTTTGTCAAACTGAAATATTTACGTATGTAATCGGTCTTTTTTTGTTTAATATATACCCCGTATGGACTAACTTACAATTGAGAAGACGGTGTTAAGAAGTTTTAAGATACCTTGCAATCGGGTTTTACCGCAACCCAAGTAATTCAATTGTGGATGACAGTCTTTAGTACAAGTTTCTATGCAATCCACGGTGGAGGGTACATAAGATTCGGCCTGGCCGAACTAACGGTCGTATATCCTTGTTTCTATTACTATAGTAAAATATAGAAATATAAAACAAGTAAGGAAAGTCTAAAGTCGGCTGGGGCCGACTATATTATACCCTGCACCACTTTGTAGATCTAAATTTTCGATACCATATCACATCCGTCAAGTGTGTTGGGGGCTATATATAAAGGTTTGTCCCAAATACATACACTTAAATATCACTCGATCTGGACAGAATTTGATAGACTTCTACAATATCTATAGACTCAAAATTTAAGTCGGCTAATGCACTAGGGTGGACCACAATGTTAGTAAAAAAAATGTATGAAACATTTAAATCTGAAGCAATAGAAGTTTAGGAAAATAAGAGTCATTTTTACAACTTTTCGACTAACCAGTGGCGATTTTACAAGGAAAATTTTGGTATTTTGACCATTCTTGTCGAAATCAGAAAAACATATATATGGGAGCTATATCTAAATCTTAACCGATTTCAACCAAATTTGGCACGCATAGCTACAATGGTAATTCTACTCCCTCTGCAAAATTTCAACTAAATCGGAGCAAAAAATTGGCCTCTGTGGTCGTATGAGTGTAAATCGGGCGAAAGCTATATATGGGAGATATATCTAAATCTGAACCGATTTCAACCAAATTTGGCACGCATAGCAACAATGCTAATTTTACTCCCTGTGCAAAATTTCAACTAAATCGGAGTTAAAAATTGGCCTCTGTGGTCATATGAGTGTAAATCGGGCGAAAGCTATATATGGGAGATATATCTAAATCTGAACCGATTTGGCTGATATTTTGCAAGTTTTTCGAGACTCATAAAATATTCGGATGTACGGAATTTTAGGAAGATCGGTTGATATACACGCCATTTATGACCAGATCGGTGAAAAATATATATGGCAGCTATATCTAAATCTGAACCGATCAAAATCAATAGGGATCGTCTTTGAGCCGAAACAGGACCCTATACCAAATTTTAGGACAATCGGAATAAAACTGCGAGTTGTACTTTGCACACAAAAATACATCAACAGACAGACAGACAGACAGACAGACGGACATCGCTAAATCGACTCAGAATTTAATTCTAAGACGATCGGTATACTAAACGATGGGTCTCAGACTTTTCCTTCTTGGCGTTACATACAAATGCACAAACTTATTATACCCTGTACCACAGTAGTGGTGAAGGGTATAAATATAGAAGTTAAAATTCTGCAATTTTTAACAGAGATCCGCTAATAACTAAGGATTTTATACCCCAATTTGGGAAAATCGAGTATGTATCGCTCGATTTTCCCATATGGGAGCTATATCTAAATCTGAATCGCGTAATAATATGACCCCATTTGTGGAAATCGGGCGATACATTTTTATGGGAGCTATATCTAAATTTGATTCCATATTTTTTAAATTCAATTCATCACTGTGCCACAAGAACACTCTGTACCAAATTTCATCAAAATCAATTAATAATTGCGACCGGAATCCTGCGAACAACAAATACATGGACAGACGGCCCAACGGTCCGAGTCGATCGGTATACATTTTATGGGGACTAATAGCATTATTTCTGACAGCCATATTTTTGGTAGATCAAAGTTATTATACCCTGACCACTATGTTGTTTAGGGTATAAAAATTGTTTAAATTTTTTTTATTTTGGTGATAAAAAAGTTTGAAATTTTCAAAGAAATTCAAGAACCTCTAACAAAGTCCAAGTCGTGTCCTAAAGTGTAAATTTACCCAGTCAATGACAAACCCATGTTGATTATACTTTGACCAAATCAGAGACTGGTCCATACACACCAGGGACTACACACAAAAAAATGTGAACTCTCTATTTCACTAAAGTCAATTTAACTTTATTTTAGTTCATGTTTGGAGAAAGTTCTTTTACTCTAATATTTTTTTGCGTACGTTAGTTAAATTAACTAAAACCGAGGAAAAAATATACACAAATGAAGCATAAAGATTAACCAAATTCTGTCTTCCACAAAATACTTCAGTATTTCTTTAAATTTGTAAATTTTACTACAAATGCTTTCATCATGAACTTCGTAGGTCACTAAAGACACTCTTGCAATTTTGAACTCCAAACTACAAAGCTTTCAAACTACAAAGTTTTTCTTTAACAAGTGGAAAAACTTAATTATGTCTAATAAATTTTCTTGAATTTGTAGAAAATATTTTTACTTATTTTTATGACATCTGCGTGATGCCAGTGTTTGTAATATTGTTTAGTTAAAATTTTCTAAAAATATTCAAAATTTTCTTCCTGATAGGGTTCACTGTTTTTTTCAGTGTACAGTGAACCCAACAGGAAGAAAAATTTGGTGTCATTTTCGAAAATTTAGATTTAGAAAATTTAGAAAATTTTAATTAAACAGTACTACAATCGCCGACATCGACAAATTCAAGAAAACTTATTTGACATAATTAATGTCTTTCAGTTGTTAAAGGAAAACATGTGTTTAGTGTCATACCAATTTCAAGATGGGCGCATTTGTGATAAAATTGACAAATTTAAAGAAATAATTAACTATTTTGGGAGAATTACGAATTTAGTAAATCTTTATGTTTCATTTGTGTATAATTTCTTCCCCCGTTTTTAGTTCATTTAACTAACGTACGCAAAACATTATTAGAGTAAAACACACTTTCTCCAAACATAATAATTCCATGATTTGAAATACAGTTAAATTGGCTTTAGTAAAAGAGAGGGTTCACTTTTTTTAATTGTAGTCTTCTACAGGTCCTGATGTTGATCCACCAAAACGGACAAATTACTCGCAGGACAACTACTACATTGAGATACTCAGACTTTAACGATAATTGAAAAAGTACGTATTTTATATTTCGATACTTTATTCTTCAGAATACTGTGACCGTAACTTTTCACACATTGACTTTTCAAGTTTTTCAATCCGACCAACAAGCAAAGGAACAACAGCACAAGTGTTCTTCATATCGCTTTGAAAATTTTTAAATTATGTTCTTCATTGTAATTTTATATTAATGGGTTAAGCATACGGATCAATGAATGGCATCAGTGCCAGTGCCAGGAAACCGTGTGCAGAGCACATATGTTATGGGAAAGGGATATTTTCCTGCGATACGATGGGGGTGAGATGGCTGGCAGTTGTTAAAGCCCGCCTGTGTTTATTAGCCTTACAATTCCTCTATTGTGACATAAATGTGGGCTGGGAGATACATGTCTTAGTTGTATTGATGAGGTGTTATGGAACAAGAAGGGGTTGGGCCCTTTTAGGTCTATGAGTATGTAGTTAATTTAATGTAAGAATTATGTCTTACAATTAGTTACACTTTTGCAAACAATGGCTGTCAAATACATTTTACCTTGGAATTGGTTTCTTCGCATTGCTAATATAGCCTTTTGATTTCGTTCTCTGGATTGTTTGCCATTTCTGAAATAACTTTTTAATTGTTCAACATAAAATTTTACAACTTCATCACGGAATCAGAAAAATGTTCATTAGACCTTAAGTAAAATTGAATAAAATATTTATTCTCTAATTAATAAAAAATCTGTGCAGACATACCCCCTGACATACTTTCTTCGATGTTTTGGCATAATCACAAAAGTAAAAAGTGTGAATAGAAAGCCGTCTATGATGAGATGTTCTTTCTCATTTAAGTTAGATGATATCTTGCGTACCATACACCATGGATTGTGTACAAAGTTCCACTGAAAACTGTCATCCTCAATCAAATTACGTGGATAACAATTGCCGAAGGCAAGAAATATTAAAACTTGTTAGCATTGTCTTCACTGAAAAAAGAGTGAACCCACCAGGAAAGAAAACTTTCGATTATTTTTAGAAAATTTTTAATATTTTTAGATAATTTCATTCGTTTTGTTTTGTTGGTTTTGTTCTTTAATCAATGTTGTTGTTTTTTTGATTTCAGCTTAAAACCATGCATTGACTAAACTACAAGTGTAGCTTAACCAACAGAAGAAAAGTATGCTTGTCAAATTTATTTGGGCAAAGCCCTATGGGCTGCAAGATAGTTGGATGGACGCACGTTTCGGAATTACCACATTCCTCATCAGCATCCTCTACTTGCAGCAAAACTATCAACCAATTATCAGAATAAATTCGGGTAATTCACTCAGCCCAAAGTGAACTACACTTGAACCTTCCGAAAAAAGGTTTTACATGATAGCCGGCTTATGAGTGTTCTAAATTGAAAGGTAGCTCATATGGGGTCAATGTTAGATAAAAAGGCTGATTATATACCCATATATAGGAGCTTTAGTTCTTAATCAGTTTATATAAAGAAGTCTATAAATAATTATGAACCGGTTGAAACTTGTGGGATGTCGTTTTATATGGCGGCTATATAATTATCAACCGATATTGACCAATTTTTGTTTGATTATTAGAACGCATATATTGACACCACGGACAAAATTTGTAAACGGTTCGGATGAAATTTGCTCTTCCAAGAGGTTCCAATTTTCGCATGGTGATTAGAAGGTATATACACGCAAAAAATAATTCTTTCAATTTTTCATGTTAGCCTGATACTGAAACAGGCAATTAACGTCCAAATGCATGATATTTTAATTTTACAATTATTATTCGAGCTTTTATGGACAAATTAGATTAAGGAACCTGATTAATAGTCATTGAAAAGAAAACGCCAGATACAAATCTATACACGACTAGACTGTACATGTTTCGGTTCGGGCGAATGAACCTTTCCACAGCCTTTAGTATAGATCTGGCTGGGATAGATAACTCAATTTTGGGCCCTTTATGCTAAGGAAGTTTATTTGGAAGAAAAGTATATTCTTTTTGTGCTAAACGTTTATTCTTTCCCAGAATGTAAAAACAATTTCACAAAGACTAACTCAAAAAAAAACAATCTTTTCTGGCTAATTGCATTTTCCCTCACATCTTTCTCACTTCCACGGGGTTTTTAGTTCTTAGCACCTTTTCTGTAATACAAACAATGTAGAAGAAATTATTCGATTTTATAAATTTTTTAAATCTTTCCTTTCGCGTGGACGGAGAATCGAACCGCGGACCATGCAATTTGTAAGCCAACACACTATCTATCCACTGGGATACGTAGCTGTTATTGTCATCATTGTCACCCTCCACCATAGGATGGGGGATGTATTAACTTTGTCATTCCGTTTGTAACACATCGAAACATTGCTCTAAGACCCCATAAAGTATATAACTATATTCTGAATCGTGGTGAAATTCTGAGTCGATCTGAGCATGTCCGTCCGTCCGTCTGTTGAAATCACGCTAACTTCCGAACGAAACAGGCTATCGACTTGAAACTTGGCACAAGTAGTTGTTATTGATGTAGGTCAGATGGTATTGCAAATGGGCCATATCCGACCACTTTTACATATAGCCCCCATATAAACCGACGCTCAGGTTCGGCTTGCGGAGATTCTTGGACGAGCAAATTTCATCCCATCCGGCTGAAATTTGGTGCATGGTGTTAGTATATAGTCTCTCAAAATTTTATTGCTATAGAAAATTTTGTCAAATTTTATTTCTATAGAAAATTTTGTCAAAATTTTATTTCAATAAAAAATTTTGTCAACATTTTATTTCTATAAAAAAAAAAATTGTCAAAAATTTGCCAAAATTTTATTTTTATAGAAAATTTTGCCAAACTGAATTTTATACGTATTTAATCGGCCTTTTTTGTTTCATATATACCCCGTGTGGACTAACTTACAATTGAGAAGACGGCGTTAAGAAGTTTTAAGATACCTTGCCATCGGCAAGTGTTACCGCAACCCAAGTAATTCGATTGGGGATGACAGTCCTTAGTTCAAGTTTCTATGCAATCCATACTTGTATTTATATAGCATAGCTTGCGGCGCCCACGAGCCGATTAAACAAACTTTATTTAACAGAAATATGCATTTAGTTGGGTATCGTGGAGCAGTGGTTGCCACGTCCGCCCTGCATACCAAGGGTCCTGGGTTCGAGCCCTGCTTCGACCGAAAACCAAAAAGTTTCTTTTTTTACCATATATTCCAGATATGTTATTCGGAAGATTCCGAAACGGTGTTCAACATTACATACTACTATATTAAATTTATATTATGAAACTGTAAAATGTGTCTTATTAAAGACTTAAAGTCAGAAAAGAACAGTGCTTGATATAAACAAAATGGACTGTGTTGTTGGTTCAAAAATAATTGTTTTTTTTTTTTTTTTTGAAAAAATAAAAATTTTGTTACAAACGATTTTTTTTGGTGATAAAAATTTAAAATTTACGAAGAAATTCAAAAAACTCTAATAAAAGAAAAACGTTTTCGGTACACGTTTTCCAAACTTTTTTTCTTTGCGTGTAATAACTTCACATACCAAATTTCAACCGAAACGAATGAAGTTTCCCCTTTTCACAGGCTCCGGAAGCCAAATCTTTGGGGTCGGTTTATAGAAGAGCTATACTTAAAGTACTCCGATATGGACCAATTGCAATACCATTAATAGCAACTTGTGCCAAATGTCAAGTTCATAGTTTGTTTTGTTCTGAAGTTAGCGTAATTTCCCACTTGGGATTCTGTCCATAGCAGAAAGTACATAACCAAATATGTGTCTCTTTGCAATCGATTTAGTCCACTTTGAACTCTGCACAAACTGTTGTTTTAAGCTTGCGTTTGCTCTCTTAGGATTCATCTGTAAAAGAAAGCCTTAAATCTCGCCATACATATCAAATAGGGTGCACAGTTGTCACCTCCATTGTCAAATCTCAGAAAGCGAAAATAGACCCCATTTGAAAACGAAGCACAATTAGATTTGATACAGCTGGTAGAATTCTACCAAAAATGATAGATTTTTTACTGTTTGGAAGATTGGTAGACTTCTTGACGTGTTGGTAGATTTTGTCAAACATTCCTTTCAACGAAGAGGTACTTCAATTCTTTATAGAAATTTTCTACAGAAATAAAATTTTGACAAATAAAATGTTGTCAAAATTTTCTGTAGAAATAAAAAATTGACACAATTTTCTGTAGTAGTAGAATTTTTGCAAGAATTTTGACAAAAAAATTTTAAAGAAATAAAATTTTGACAATGTTTTCTATATA
Organism: Haematobia irritans; assembly: GCF_050003625.1. Lineage (NCBI taxonomy): Eukaryota > Metazoa > Arthropoda > Insecta > Diptera > Muscidae > Haematobia > Haematobia irritans. The sequence continues at coordinate 172,620,179 of NC_134400.1, forward strand.
AATAAAATTATGACAAAATGCTCTATAGAAATAAATTTTTGACAAAATTTTCTATAGAAATAAAATTTTCTATAGAAATAGAAATTTAACAAAATTTTTGATAGAAATAAAAATTTAACAAAATTTTCTATACAAATAAAATTTTGACAAAATTTTCTATGGAAATAAACTTTTGACAAAATTTTGTATAGAAATCAAATATAAATAAAATTTTGACAAAATTTTCTATAGAAACAAAATTTTGCCAAAATTTTCCATAGAAATATAATTTGGACAAAATTTTCTATAGAAATAAAATGTTTACAAATTTTTTTTAAATACAATTTTGACAATTTTTTTAAATACAATTTTGACAATTTTTTTTAAATAAAATTTTGACAATTTTTTTTAAATAAAATTTTGACATTTTTTTTTTAATAAAATTTTGACAAAATTTTTTCTTAAATAAAATTTTGACAAAATTTTCAATAGAAATAAAATTTACTATAAAATTAAAATGTTAATAAAATAAATTTTGACGAAAGTTTCTATAGAAATAAAATTTTGACAAAATTTTCTTTAGAAATATAATTTGGACAAAATTTTCTATCTTATAAAAGTAAAATTTTTACAAAATTTCTATAGAAATAAAATTTTGACAACATTTTCTATAGAAATAAAATGTTGACAAAATTTTTTATAACAATAAAATTTTGACAAAATTTTCTACAGAAATAAAATTTGACACAATTTTCTATAGGAATAAAGTTTTGACAAAATTTTCCATAGAAATAACATTTAGTAAGACTATGTTTGTCAATGAAACAAACAACATAATACAATTTACTGACTTGGCAAATATCGATAACACAAACAAACAAAAATCGGCGTAAAAATGGTAATAAAATTTAGTTCAATTGTCACACGAGGGAGATCACTATTATAAAAAATTTAACTTTTAATTGGTAAGAGAATGCGTAGTCATTCTAATTGAAATCTATAATATTGTGGCGAATTTTTTAGTTTTGTTTGGTGAGTGAGAAATTATTTATTTAAATAATGGTTCCCGAGAGGATTTATTTGTTTTTATATAATTTCAAAACTCTTTATTCAATTTAATGGTTACAAAAGAAAACAAATTGTATATCACTTTGAACACACGCACGTGCCAAAAGGTAAGAATAATTCATTCCAAAAAAAACACATGAAAAAAATAAACAACAGCTGATTGCTGCTAATCTTGACATTTGATAATAAAAGGGGATCTATGGACTCTGCTCACGTTAGGAATTTACAACATTACCCCTTCCATTAAGCTCACGGCTCCTGACCGAGCAAAAGTGTTAAGTTTCGTTGTATGGTGTAAGGCGATTAACATGAAGTATTTTGCTTTTCCCTGACGGTAATCGTATTTCATACACAAGGTCCGTTATTCTCCGTATGATCCTTCCAGGGCCAAGCCAGTCATTTTGAAGTTTGGGGCATAAACCCTTACGTCTCATTGGCATAAAAACCCAAACTAAATCGTCTGGTTTAAACTCGACATGATTTGATCTAAGGTCGTAACGTGATTTCATTGATGCAGCAGAGATTGTTAAATTTTCCCTGGCGACGTCGTGGATCCTCTTCATAACCTCCTGAAGGTTGTTGACATATTCATGAAATGAGTTATTCGTTGGCATAGGGCTTCCGAACATTATGTCCACTGGTAAACGAATTTCCCTGCCGAATACAAGGTGAGCTGGTGTATACCCTGTGGATGCATGAACTGCTGATCTGTAGGCCAACAGGGCCAAAGGCAAAATCCTATCCCAATTCCTCTGATTGGTTTGTATAAATTTTGCAAGGTAATTAAGTAACGTGCGATTAAATCGCTCAACCATTCCATCTGATTGCGGGTGTAAAGCCGTTGTTCTAGTCTTCTGAGCTCCTAAAAGTTGCATCACGTTTTGAAAAACATTCGATTCGAAATTGCGACCTTGGTCAGAGTGTATAATATGCGGCACTCCAAAGCGAGAAATTACATCTTCTATTAAACGATTGGATACAACTTCAGCCGACTGATCTGGAACGGCAATACATTCGGGCCACTTTGAAAAGTAGTCCATTATGACAATAATGTACCGGTTGCCTCTTTCGGTTACTGGCAGGGGTCCCAAAATGTCGATCGCTATACGCTCGAAAGGTGCCCCAATTGAGGATGGCTGTAAACGTCCCACAGTCTTTTGTGGTGGCCCTTTCCTCGATGAGCAAATCTTGCACATAGCACACCACCGATTAATTTCATCGGTACACCCGATCCAGTAATACCGCTCTCGAATTTTACGCATTGTTTTATATCGACCAAGATGTCCACCTGTTACACTGTTATGAGCTTGCATAAGGATATCAGGAATATGTTTACGTGGCACAATGGTCAGCATGGTCTCTCCGAGCCTATTCTTAAATTTTCTTTTTAGAAGGCCGTCAACTACGCATAATTGATCAAATAGGGTCCACCAAGTTTTGAGCTCTGGTTCAAGCGACAATATATCAGACTTAGCAGGGCGATGTTTATCATTAACCCATTTCAGGACTACTTTAAGCACGGGATCTTCAAGTTGATCCCTTTTTAAGTTCTCGACCTCAATGCCTACGGCCAAAACAAAAACTTCTAGCCCACTTCGGGTTTCTTCGCGGGAGCAATATTTGCAATCACCACACGGGCGACGGGACAATGCATCAGCATTTAAATGTTTGTTCCCAGGGCGATGGTGTATTTGAAATTGATACTCTTGAAGTCTCTCTATCCATCGTGCCAGTTGTCCCTCAGGCTCACGAAAATTGTACAACCAGCGAAGCGATGCGTGATCTGTCCTGAGTACAAATTCTCTACCGATGAGATAGTGACGAAAATGGGCAGTTCCAAGTACAACGGCCAACAGTTCCTTTCTTGTTACGCAGTAGTTTTGTTCTGCCTTATCCAAAGTTGAACTATAGTACTCTATAACCCTCTCTTCCCCATTTTGGCATTGACTCAAAACTGCGCCAATGCCATTTTTAGACGCATCGGTATCCAAAATAAATAATCCGGACTCGTCTGGGAATGCAAGAATTGGCGAGTTTGTTAAAAAGATTTTGAGTTGGAGAAAGGCATTATTGGCTTTGTCGCTCCAGTTAAATTTAAAATTTGCTTGAGTAAGTTCCGTTAGCGGCTTGGCTATGGTTGAAAAATCTTTAATAAAGCGCCGATAATAGGAAGCCAATCCCAAAAACGCTCTAACCTCAGTTTTACTCTTTGGAATAGGCCATTGTGTTACTTTTGAAATTTTCTTCGGATCCGCTTCAAGGCCCGTACGCCCAACGATATGACCAAGGTAACAGACACGGTCTTTAAAAAAAGTGCATTTTGTAGGGCTCAATTTTAAACCTGCCTTGCCCAGTCTCTCAAAAACTTGCTGCAGCTGTTCGAGATGATCCTTAACCGTTCGCGAATGGACAATAATGTCATCCAGATATACTAATGCCGTGCTCCATGGTAAGCCGTCAAATACTTGGTCCATAAGACGCTCAAAAGTTGCGGGGGCATTACATAGCCCGAACGGCATAACGTTAAAATGCCATAAACCGGATCCACAAGAGAAGGCGGTCTTTTCTTTGGAGTCGTTGTCAACCTCCACTTGCCAATACCCCGATTGCAAATCCATGGTAGAAAACCATTTCGAGCCATGCAGGGCAGTCAATATGTCATCCATTCTGGGTAATGGGTATGAATCCTTCCGTGTCACCGTGTTCAACCGTCTATAGTCTACACAGAATCTGAGTGAACCATCCTTTTTCTTGACGAGCACCACTGGTGAACATCCATCGTGCCAGTTGTCCCTCAGGCTCACGAAAATTGTACAACCAGCGAAGCGATGCGTGATCTGTCCTGAGTACAAATTCTCTACCGATGAGATAGTGACGAAAATGGGCAGTTCCAAGTACAACGGCCAACAGTTCCTTTCTTGTTACGCAGTAGTTTTGTTCTGCCTTATCCAAAGTTGAACTATAGTACTCTATAACCCTCTCTTCCCCATTTTGGCATTGACTCAAAACTGCGCCAATGCCATTTTTAGACGCATCGGTATCCAAAATAAATAATCCGGACTCGTCTGGGAATGCAAGAATTGGCGAGTTTGTTAAAAAGATTTTGAGTTGGAGAAAGGCATTATTGGCTTTGTCGCTCCAGTTAAATTTAAAATTTGCTTGAGTAAGTTCCGTTAGCGGCTTGGCTATGGTTGAAAAATCTTTAATAAAGCGCCGATAATAGGAAGCCAATCCCAAAAACGCTCTAACCTCAGTTTTACTCTTTGGAATAGGCCATTGTGTTACTTTTGAAATTTTCTTCGGATCCGCTTCAAGGCCCGTACGCCCAACGATATGACCAAGGTAACAGACACGGTCTTTAAAAAAAGTGCATTTTGTAGGGCTCAATTTTAAACCTGCCTTGCCCAGTCTCTCAAAAACTTGCTGCAGCTGTTCGAGATGATCCTTAACCGTTCGCGAATGGACAATAATGTCATCCAGATATACTAATGCCGTGCTCCATGGTAAGCCGTCAAATACTTGGTCCATAAGACGCTCAAAAGTTGCGGGGGCATTACATAGCCCGAACGGCATAACGTTAAAATGCCATAAACCGGATCCACAAGAGAAGGCGGTCTTTTCTTTGGAGTCGTTGTCAACCTCGACTTGCCAATACCCCGATTGCAAATCCATGGTAGAAAACCATTTCGAGCCATGCAGGGCAGTCAATATGTCATCCATTCTGGGTAATGGGTATGAATCCTTCCGTGTCACCGTGTTCAACCGTCTATAGTCTACACAGAATCTGAGTGAACCATCCTTTTTCTTGACGAGCACCACTGGTGAACACCACGGGCTGTTAGACTTTTCGATAACTCCACGTCTGGCCATATCCCGTACTAGATTATTCATTACCTCACGCCGAGCAAAGGGGACCCGCCGTGGTGGTATACGAATAGGCTTGCTTTCGCCGGTTTCTATGCGATGTTTAACTATCGACGTTTTACCAAAATCATCATCACTACCTGAAAAGACATGTTTGTAATTTGCCAACAAATTAGAAAAATCGGCTTCCTCGTTTTCTGTAAGTTCAGGCAAATCGTAAACAGGTACATTTTCGTTAATATTTGAATCCACGGCCTCATTATTTTCCATGACCTCCACTGGGTATAACTGTCCCAAAGTCATATTGCATGGTAGGTCGACAAAACTATTGGTGGTGTTAATTAAGCGAACGGGTACTGTTTCATCCTCAGAAGTAAATAGGGTTCTACCAACCATCACCCCATTTGCTAGACATATCCCTTTGCTTGCTTCTATCATTCCAAACTTAAATGTTTGACTTTCTGGTTTCGGTACTCTCAGAAAAGTATCGGAGTGGGGAGGAAGTTGCACGGTATCCAACAAAAAAACTGGATTACCATCATGACATTTAGGTAAATTAATTTTTACTAACCCGTCCGCAAACTCCATACATAGATCATCCAAATTAATTTTGCATTTGTTGGCAGATAAAAAGTCAACACCTAGAATGGGGGGCACTGGAACACTCACAGCCAAAAAATCATGTTGGAAAACGTAGCCATCTATTGAAAAGGTTAAATTAACTTTTCCAATTGATTCAAAGATTGTACCTGATGCCCCAATCATCTTCACTGATTTTTTTGTAATTGTTGTTTTCTTTGGTACTATGGATGCCGGAATTAAAGATACACGGGCACCTGTATCAATAATAAATGGCAACACTTTACGATTTAGATTAATAAAAACATGTAAACTTCTCTCTCCACCATTAGTGCCTCTATGATCTAAGAGAGTTGGAAGTATCTCGTATTCATTCGCGAGTGATTCAACTATCACCCTCTCGAAGAGAATAAGGACGGCAGTTGCTGCAGAAAATTCTGCTGTTGTTGTCTTTGTAACACTCTTATCGTCAAACCTGTATATCTCGCCGCCAACAGAGCAATAAGCTACGAAATGACCATTTGTAGCAGTGGTTCCCTGTCTTGCAACCAGGGTTACCATACGATAAATTATTTTCGGCATTTTTTTCGAAGACATGTATTTGGCAAAGTCTAGTGTTAGATTGTTATGGATAGGTACTTCAATGGGTTGTGTAGGAGATTCGTATCGATTTAGATGAAGGCATATAATATTAGGCAGTTTTTCCAAATCAGATTGTTTGATTATTTCTTTCTGAGATCCACAATGGCTGCATGAGTAATCAGATAGTTTCTCGGCTTTAAAATAGTTGTCCAATGCGTCTTGCAAGTTACTACAATCGGTTATAGACAAGGAAATATCCATGAAAGGCTGTATCTCACGACACTCCTTCCCGCAGCTAATGCATTTTATTTTATTGACAATATGACCAAGGAATAGGTCATCTAGTACTGAACCAAAATTCCCTTTCGTCTTCGTATTTAGAAATTTGAATGTTTTTGTAAGTTCTAGTAACAGAAAGCGGAAAAATTCGTGGGAATCTTGCTGAAGCCCAGTTAGGAATATCGATTTTGTCTCCCTCAATTTAAAAAAAATCATAAAGGGGCGTATAGCTTTACGGCTCGTTTTTGTGGTGACAAAGGTTTGTTTTAGAACGCAAATAAGGCATTTCGAATTTTTATTGCAAATATCCTTATGTGGTGGGGTGTTCAACAGAAACTTGGTAAACATAGGGACGTGGAACAAAGCTTGTAACGTTGCATTCATATAGCACGAGTTACGAATATTCTTCATTCCCACACCAGGTAAGCTACACAACATTTCCGGATTGTAAGAACGTGGCATAATCTCACGTGAATCTTCTGCGTGTTCGGGGGGATATTGGCAGTTACTGGTTGAAGGCGTTTTACAACAAGCGCTATAAGTGAGTGGAGCTTTAGTAAAGCTAACGTTCGGCCTTTGCTCCCCAAGGCCGAAGAATTCTAGTTTTCCGATGATGACCTCTGGTGGTCGCAACCATCCGATGGGGTTGTTCCGACCGCATATATAGGTCTTGTTTTATGCCGTTCGGTCCTGGCTTGAATATCTTGAGCTACAGCCAAAGCATTTTTAATTGTGTTAGGTTGACCAGCTACCACTAATTTTATTAGTTCGGGATCTCTTAACCCATCTATAAATTGATTTTTTAGCAAATCATCTACATATGACTTAGGAGCGGATTTGAAGGCTGCAATAGACAATAACTCAAGTGCAGTAGCAAATTCGGTAAGAGATTCCCTTGGCCCTTGAGTTCTGCGTTTAAATTCCTGAAAACAAATTTGCTCATGCACTGTAAATCGTTCTCTCATAAGTTGACGCAGCTCTGCCCATGAGGGGAATCGGTCGGTAGGCAAAGTTGCAAACAGCCGAAGAGCATCTTCTCTTAAATTGGATATAACGGCCATAACCTTTTCCCCTTCTGTCCACCCATAAAAATTAGATGTGTGCTCTACAAGACATTCGTAGTCAGACCATGGAGATTTGCCATCGTAAGAAGAGAGGTACTCATTGAAAGGGCGACCATGAAGACTATGGTGAGTTTCTTGGATGGTTGGTTGAGGGGGACGAGGCGCTGAGCTGTTTCGATATGATCCATGGTGACTGTGACTACAGCTCTGTGGAATATCACTTGTTATGAAATTACACTCATGATGAGAGCAATGCTGCTGATTAATAGTTGTTGTTGTTTGGGTGGCAACATATGGTGACACATTCGTAGTGAGGGCAGAAGACGATAGCGAAGAGTTACTAAATGGTTGCATTCCATGAGAGCTGTTGTTGTTACGAATAGATGAGGAATGTCCAACATATGAGGTGGTAACTGCAATGGGTGGTGTGTTGCTGCCGTAGTTAGCAGAGTAACCAGAGCAGACTTGGGGCTGCGCTAAATGCATAAACGTTGAGTTCGATGACACAGCTAGGTTTTGGAAGTCATTAGTACATGCTAGTAAGCCAGTGCAGGCAGGTAGACTGCTACTTCGTGATGGAGTTGCTGTAGACCCTGTTGACGACGGAGAAAATCTGAGAGCAGCATTTGTAATTGTTTGTTCCAAACTTACCAAACGGCTTTCAAAGAGAGTCTGCTGCATCTCAAATTTTCTGTCTATTTCCATTTTAAAATTTTCGAGTTCACGCATTAAACCACCAGAATTTCGGGATGGCGCAGCAACCATGCTCCCAAGTCGAGCATACATGGATTCCGTGAAAGTGTTAATTCTAGATTGGGTATTATCTTGAAGATCGTCATCCCGTAGACGCTGCTGTTTCTTTTTATTTTTTGATGGCATTATGATATCTTCAACCTTTGAGGTTATTGTCAAGGTGGTAGAGTATAAACTTACACTCGAACGAAAACCCCACACCTGACACCAATGTGGCGAATTTTTTAGTTTTGTTTGGTGAGTGAGAAATTATTTATTTAAATAATGGTTCCCGAGAGGATTTATTTGTTTTTATATAATTTCAAAACTCTTTATTCAATTTAATGGTTACAAAAGAAAACAAATTGTATATCTCTTTGAACACACGCACGTGCCAAAAGGTAAGAATAATTCATTCCAAAAAAAAACACATGAAAAAATAAACAACAGCTGATTGCTGCTAATCTTGACATTTGATAATAAAAGGGGATCTATGGACTCTGCTCACGTTAGGAATTTACAACAATATATTATCGTCAATATAACCTACATAACTTTAGATAATTATATATCTGATATATACCACCAAACTTGAAAAGTTTATGAAGTTTACGAAAATTGTTGCAGTGACATCAGTCGTCAATATCACCCTCAAATGAAAAAAAAAAGAATCTTCTTGAAATGTATGGGGAATTGAAATATGAGAAATAATCAAGAATACCAACTGCTGCTGTCCGAACACACCGAATTAATTTATACATTCAAGGACTAAACCTTCTACTTTATCTTGTCACTGTTGTTGTTGTTATTATTATTATTACTATTTTTGTTGAGTTATTAATAACAATGACATTTATTAAAATTCCAATTAACTTACATATCCGGACAAAGGATATGACCATAATGGCAATGACAACAAAAACAATAACAACATCCACTAAGACTAAATGGAGTCAATACTGAATAAAATTTCACAGATATCCATGGCTGTGGGGGATTTCAGCTTCATTCCATTCAAGAAAAAAAAGGATATTTCATACAAATGTCTGCAAGCATAGGGCATAATCAAGAAGGGGAGCCAGTGTTTGTATATCCACTTTAATAGAAATATAAATACTATCAGCGGATATTGCGAAGATTATTGAAGCAACCGGCTATGAGAAATTAATCTAGACTCAGTTATTGCTCAAATGGCATTTCTTTGCAAATATTGTATGTGTGTAGAGGGGACGAAATCTGCTCATTGTCCCTGTAGTGAAAGAATTGTCACATAATATTGAGGAAGTAGCTGAATCAAGGATATATCCATTAAAGTTTTTTTGAAGAATTCATGAATTTAGTGCATACATAAATGAATAAATGAAAAAAGAACAACTAACAATTAAAGTCATTTCTACATACAAAAAAATTCAATGAATTTTCTTGTCAATACAATTAAAATTATGTTTAAATTTGAGCTAACAACGTTATTTGTAAATACAATTACGATTTTAGTAATATTTTTTCACATTAGCAACCAATTATGTTATAGCCATCTGGGCCCTTTATTGTTTCTATTGTTCATTAATGATATTAACCTTTGTATTTCACACGCTCAGTGTTTACTATACGCTGATGATTTAAAAATTTATTACGAAATTTCTACATTTTCTGATTGCATTGACTTTCAAAACGACATCAACTGCTTGATGAACTGGTGTCAAGATAATCGATTAATTTTAAATTTATCTAAATGCAAAACAATGACTTATACTCGTCAGCATTTTCCGATATTATATAATTATACAGACAACTTTGGCAATGAATTTTTACGAGTAAATCAAGTTAAAGATCTTGGAATATTTTTTGATCCCATACTTTCATTTAAATATCATATTGAATATATTGTCTCAAAATCCAATTCTCAATTTGGATTTTTGAAGAGAAATTCAAAGGAATTCTCCAGTAACACACTAAAAACACTTTATGAGAGTTTGGTTCGACCTCATATTGAATATTTGTGTATTATTTGGGATCCATTTTATAACGAAGGCATAAACAGAATAGAAAAGGTCCAAAAACGTTTTACAAGATTTGCTTTAAGAATGCTTTATACGAGGGATAGTATGCCATCATATATAGAACGATGTAGAATTCTTGGCATTCAGCAACTTCATTTTAGGAGAAAGCTCCAAGGTATTGTTTTTATAAAAGATATTATGGATACGAATTTAGATTGCCCAGATTTATTGTCTTTCTTGCCATTCAACGTTCCTAATCGATTTTTCAGGGAATATCATTTATTTAATATTCCTTTTCATAGAACAAGCTACGGGATAAATGAACCCTTAACACGATGCCTCAATTTATTTAATTCCATTGCAAACCGAATAGATTATCACACAGAACGACACATTTTCAAGAGAATGCTTAGAATTTTGTTTGATAATGATAACGTAAATTTTGTATAATTAGTTTGCAATGTATAAATCATATTTCAACATTATTATGAAAATTTTATGTAATCTGTAAGAGCATATCTCGGTAGATGTAAATAAATAAATAAATAAGAAATAAGTGGTACAAAAATATTACTGTTTAAAAATGTGGCAAATTTGCCAATTTTAAAACAACAACAAGGTGTAAAATAAGTGGACACTCTAGCAATTTTTCCTCAACGTAAATAAAAGCCCAATCAAGTGAATTCAATGCTTCTAAAACTGGATTTCGATTTGTTGTTGCATTAGTGTTGCAAAAAGCTTTATTCAATCGGATTTTCATTCACATTTTGATGAGATTTAAGATTCGAAGAAAACTGGTAATTAAAAATCCAGAATCTGATGTAGCCTCCATATGTTGAATATATTTTTTTGCATTAAAAATCAACAAAAAATTAAAAGTTATCGTAATTTGCAAAACTTCCACGGAAGTAAAAAAGTCAAAAGTCATCCCCGCTGGGATTTGAATCTTTCCCGTTTTACTTTTTCACTTACATGGAAGTTCTTTTGAGAAGATTTGGCAAATTACGACACTTTTTGATTTTTTGTTGAATACATACATATATCGAATAAGAAAAAAAATTTTTTTTTTTTGAAAAATATTTGGTAAAAGAATTCACCATTGGTGAGATTCGAACTTGCGTTGTTTATTTGTTGATTCATGCTAATAAAGAACATCTCGAGAAGTACACGCAGAGAAGGAATATGATCACCTCAAACATGTTTCAAGAACAAAATACTATTTTTGTATGGTGACCATGTAACATAACATGTTTGTCACTAAAATGTTATTTTCTCGTCAAATATAACCTGCTTGCCGAAATCAGATACATGATTTCCGAGAAAATAACATGGTTGCGAAAACCATTTTAACATGTTTTAAGAGCAAAAATAACATTTTGCTCTTAAAACATGTTTGAGGTGATCATATTCCTTCTCTGGGTATAGTTAGAATGTTATGCCTTCGTGTCATATTACCATTATATCACAAACATTTGATTTGACGTTTCGTATTTCTTTCAATTTTGCATTTAAAAAACCTGAACACCCCTCATTTTGAAGGTGTGTGTGTAGAATGTTGCTCCTATTTTGATTTTGGAATTCACTCTTCAGTTTTCAAAATGCCGTCCAAGCAAGAAGGGCAGCGTATCAAAATTTTGCTCGCGCATCGCGAAAATCCGAGCAAAGCTGGCAAAATCGCTAAAAGTTGCCAAATCAACCGTTACAAATGTAATTAAAGTGTTTGGGGAACGTTTGTCGACAGCCAGGAAGTCTGGATTCGGGGGGAAATCGAACACCGGAAACCGCTGAGACGAAAAAGAGAGTTGCCGGTAGTTTCAAGCGAAACCCTAACCTCTCTCTCCGAGATGCCGCAAATAAGCTGGGTGTATCGTCTACAACCGTGCATCGAGCCAAAAAAACGAGCCGGACTATCGACTTACAAGAAGGTAGTGACTCCAAATCGCGATGACAAACAAAATACGACGGCTAAAGCGCGATCCCGGAGGCTTTACACGACGATGCTGATGAAGTTTGACTGCGTGGCAATGGACGACGAAACCTACGTCAAAGCCGACTACAAGCAGCTCCCGGGACAGGAGTTTTATACGACAAAAGGAAGGGGAAAGGTAGCAGATATTCTCAAGCACATAAAACTGTCAAATTCGCAAAGAAATATCTGGTTTGGCAAGCCATCTGTACCTGTGGCTTGAAAAGCAGCATTTTCATAGCTTCCGGGACTGTCAACCAAGAAATTTACATGAAAGAGTGTTTGAATAAACGTCTGCTGCCTTTCCTGAAGAAACACGGTTGTTCCGTACTGTTTTGGCCGGATTTGGCATCTTGCCATTACGGTAAAAAAGGCCATGGAGTGGTACGCCGCCAACAACGTGCAGGTGGTTCCCAAGGACAAGAACCCTCCCAACACGCCAGAGCTCCGCCCAATTGAGAAATACTGGGCTACTGTCAAGCGGAACCTAAAGAAGACCAAAAAACTGCTAAGGACGAGCAGCAGTTCAAGGCAAACTGGCTTTCTGCGCCGAAGAAGGTGGACAAGGTGGCTGTACAAAACCTGATGGCAGGTGTGAAGCGTGAGGCCCGGCAATTCGGATTTGGAAAAGCGAAAGCCTAACAGAATATTTTCCCTGAATTTTATACTAATTGAACTTTAACAAGTATATACGGCCGTAAGTTCGGCCAGGCCGAAGCTTATGTACCCTCCATCATGGATTGCGTAGAAACTTCTTCTAAACACTGCCATCCACAATCGAATTGCTTAAGTTGCGGTAACGCTTGCCGATGGCAAGGTATCTTAAAACCTCCTAACACCATCTTCTAAATTGTATGTAAGTCCATACGTGGTATATATTAAATCAAAAAAGATCGATCCAATACGTATATAATTCAGTTTGACAAGGTAGACATAAAATTTTGACAAAATTTTCTACCGAAATAAAATTTTAACAAAATTTTCTATAGAAATAAAATTTTCTATAGAAATAAAATTTTCTATAGAAATAAAATTTTCTATAGAAATTAAATTTTCCATAGAAATAAAAATTTTGACAAAATTTTCTATAGAAAGAAAATTTTGACAAAAATTTCTACAGAAATAAAATTTTAACAAAATTTTCTATAGAAATAGACTTTTGACAAAATATTCTGTAGAAATAAAATCTTGGTAGATTATTTTTGGCTCGAGTGGCAACCATGATTATGAACCGAATAAAATTTGAACAAAATTTTCTATAGAAATAAAATGTTGACAAAATTTTCTATAGAAATAAAATTTTGACAAAATTTTCTATATAAATAAAATTTTGGTAGATTATTTTTGGCTCTAGTGGCACCGATTATGAACCGATATGGACCAATTTTTGTGTGATTGGACCAATTGTTGTATGGTTGTTAGCGACCATATACTAACACCACGTTCCTAATTTGAACCGGATCGGATGAATTTTGCTCCTCCAAGAGGCTCCGGAGGTCAAATCTGGAGAACGTTTTATATGGGGGCTATATATAATTATGGACCGATATGGACCAATTCTGGCACGGTTGTTAAAGATCATATACTAACACCATGTTCAAAATTACAACCGGATTGGATGAAATTTGCTTCTCTTGGAGACTTCGCAAGCCAAGTCTGGGGATCGGCTTATATGGGGGCTATATATAATTATGAACCGATGTGGACCAATTTTTGCATGGCTGTTAGAGACCATATACCAATATCATGTACCAAATTTCAGGCGGATCGGATGAAATTTGCTTCTCTTTGAGGCTCCGCAACCCAAATCTGGGGATCGGTTTATATGGGGTCCATATATAATTATGGACCGATGTGGACCAATTTTTGCATGGTTATTAGAGACCATATACCAACATCATGTACCAAATTTCAGCCGGATCGGATGCAATTTGCTTCTCTTTGAGGCTTCGCAAGCCAAATCTGGAGATCGGTTTATATGGGGTCTATATATAATTATGGACCGATGTGGACCAATTTTTGCATGGTTGTTAGATACCATATACCAACATCATTTACCAAATTTCAGCCGGATCGGATGAAATTTGCTTCTCTTTGAGGCTCCGCAAGCCAAATCTGGGGATCGGTTTATATGGGGGCTATATATATAATTATGGACCGATGTGGACCAATTTTTGCACGATTGTTAGAGACCATCTACCAACACCATGTACCAAATTTCAGCCGGATCGGATGAAATATGCTTCTCTTAGTGGCTCCACAAGCCAAATCTGGGGATCGGTTTATATGGGGGCTATATATAGTTATGGACCGATGTGGACCAATTTTTGCATGATTGGTAGAGACCATCTACCACCACCATGTACCAAATTTCAGCCGGATCGGATGAAATATGCTTCTCTTAGAGGCTCCACAAGCCAAATCTGGGGATCGGTTTATATGGGGGCTATATATAATTATGGACCTATGTGGACCAATTTTTGCATGGTTGTTGGAGACCATATACCAACATCATATACCAAATTTCAGCCGGATCGGATGAAATATGCTTCTGTTAGAGGCTCCACAAGCCAAATCTGAGGGTCCCTTTATATGGGGGCTATACGTAAAAGTGGACCGATATGGCCCATTTTCAATACCATCCGACCTACATCGATAACAACTACTTGTGCCAAGTTTCAAGTCGATAGCTTGTTTCGTTCGGAAGTTAGCGTGATTTCAACAGACGGACGGACGGACGGACGGACGGACGGACGGACATGCTTAGATCGACTCAGAATTTCACCACGACCCAGAATATATATACTTTATGGGGTCTTAGAGCAATATTTCGATGTGTTACAAACGGAATGACAAAGTTAATATACCCCCATCCTATGATGGAGGGTATAAAAAGAAATTTAATTTGATTTTTTAAATAAACGATTTCACCGATTTACACGCGTTTTCCCTTGACCAAATTTTGACCGTATCACCCTTTAATAGCGTTTGAGGCTTAGCGTGCTAAGGCGTCTGTTATGGTGCCAACAAACCGCAGGTGCACGCTAGAGGTGTGCACGTGAGTAATAGTTTACTCACGCTCACGCACACTCACGACTGAAAAGTCATACTCACGCACGATATTTTTTGGAAGGACTCACGCACACTCACGAAAAGAAAATTTGTACCCACGCACACTCTCGCACGAAAACGTCGTGATTCACGAAAAATATCGTGACTCACGAAAAATTTTATGATTAATTTACCTTACCGAAGTGTCGGAAAACATGAGCATTATTAAAATGAGAGTGTTATTAAACTCTTAACATCCCAGGTGTCACTAAAATTGTAATTGAATTTAACTCTTAAGCGTTTTATGTTGGTGAGCAGGAATATTTTCGTGAGTGTAATTCGTTACTCACGCACACTCACGAAGATATTATTTCCGTGACTCACGCTCACGCACAACATTTTGGTTTGTTAATCACGCTCACTGTTGTCATGAGCGTGACTCACGCACGAATCACGAACATTTTCGGAAGTCACGACAATTTCGGGTCACGTGCACACCTCTAGTGCACGCAAGAAACTATGTTTTGTCTTCAATCACGAAATTAATTGATCCAACTAATTTTTAATTGAAATGTATTCAATCACGGAAATGATAGTATCAATGAAAAAATATAATTGAAAGTCAATTAAAAAAATCAATTGATCCAATTAAAAAGTTAATTGATATTAAAAATGTTTATACCCTCAACCATAGGATGGTGGAGGGAATGACAAAGTATATTAACTTTGTCATTCCGTTTGTAACACATCGAAATATTGCTGGGTCGTGGTGAAATTCTGAGTCGATCTGAGCATGTCCGTCCGTACGTCTGTTGAAATCACGCTAACTTTCGAACGAAACAATCTATCGACGTGAAACATGGCACAAGAAGTTGTTATTTATGTAGGTCGGATGGTATTGCAAATGGGACATATCGGTCCACTTTTACGTATAGCCCCCATATAAACGGCCCCAAAATGTGGCTTGGGAAGCCTCTAAGAGAAGCAAATTTTATTCGATCCGGCTGAAATTTGGTACATGGTGTTAGCATATGGTCTCTAACAACCATGCAAAAATTGGTCGACACAGGTCCCGATTTGGCTTGCGGAGCCTCTAAGAGAAGCAAATTTCATCCAAGCCGGCTGAAATTTGGTACATGGTGTAAGTATATGGTCTCTAACAACCATGCAAAAATTGGTCCACATCGGTCCATAATTATATATAGCCCCCATATAAACCGATCCCCCGATTTGGCTTGTGGAGCCTCTAAGAGAAGCAAATATCACCCGATCCGTCTGAAATTAGTTACATGGTGTTAGTATATGGTATCTAATAACTATGCAAAAATTGGTCGAAATCGGTCCATAATTATATATAGCCCCCATATAAACCGATCACCAGATTTGACCTCCGGAGCCCCTTGGAAAAGCAAAATTCATCCGATTCGGTTGAAATTTGGTTCGTGATGTTAGTATATGGTATCCAACAACCATGCAGGAATTGGTTCATATCAGTCCATAATTATATATAGCTCCCATATAAACCGATCCCCACATTTGACTTCCGGTGCCTTTTGGAGAAGCAAAATTCATCCGATCTGGTTGAAATTTGGTACGTGGTGGTAGTATATGATATTTAACAACCATGCCAAAAGTGGTCCATATCAGTCCATAATCATATATAGCCCCCATATAAACCGATCTCGAGATTTGGTTGTGGAGCCTCTTGGAGGAGCAAATTTCATCCGAGTCAGTTGAAATTTGGTACATTATGCTAGTATATGGCCGTTAAAAACCATGCCTACCTAGGTCCATATCGGTCTATAGTTATATATAGCCCTCAGATAAATCGATCCCCAATCACACAAAAATTGGTCCATATCAAGTTCATAATTGTATATAGCCCCCATATAAGCGACCCCCATATTTCAATTCTGTCTCTCTACATATCGTGCAAAAAGTCCATATCAGTTCCTTATTATTTATAGACTTACCTATACATAACTTTTTTGTCTAATATATACCACGGATGTACTAACTCACAATTTAACAAGTATATACAGCAGTAAATTCGGCCGGGCCGAATCTTAAATACCCATCACCATGAACCAAATATTAGGGTTTGCTTTGAAATTTCAGGAGGGCTTGAGGACTTGAGGACACTTCCCGAAGATAAATTTAAAGATTTCACCTATGAGGACTATATCAGATTCTGGTTTTATAAAAACCATTTTTGTTTGAGTTTTAGAGGAATCATTAACATCTCTTGTAAGTGTGCAAGAAAATTATAAAATAACGTCTTGATTTGAAATCTTAAACCAGTAGAAGTAAAATCTGGAATTTTTACATTGAGTTTCAAGCAATTTTCATGATCAGTGCGCCTTCTACACCCTCAAGAAGTGAAGTCGGTCTATATGGAGGCATTACCAAATGGACCGATAAAAACTTAATCCGATACACGTTTTTGTTGGCCTAAAATACCAGAATATTTACAATTTCAGGCAAATCGGAAAAAAACTACGGTTTCTTGAAACCCAAGGAGTTAAATCCGGAGATCGTTCTTATGGGGGCTATACTAAAATATGGACCGATACTCACCGTTTTCGGCACACCTCTTTATGACCCGAAAATACCTCTAGATTTCCAATTTCAGGCAAATAGGATAAAAACTTCGGATTCTAGAAGCCCAAGAAGTAAAATCGGGAAATCGGTCAATATGAGGGCTATACCAAAATATGGACCGATACTCACCATTTTCGGCACACCTCTTTGTGATCACAAAATACCTCTAGATTTCAAATTTTAGGCAAATTGGATAAAACTACGATTTCTATAAGCCCAAGACCCCAAATCGGGAGGTCGTTTTATATGGGGACTATACCAAAACATGGACCGATATAGCCCATCACTCGTATTTGTGGCACACGTATTTGTGGTCCTACAATACCTCTAGATTTCCAATTTCGGGTAAATTGAATAAAAACTGCGGTTTCTATAAGCCCAAGAAGTAAAATCGGGAGATCGGTCTATATGGGGGCTATACCAAAATATGGACCGATACTCACCATTTTTGGCACACCTCTTTATGGTCATAAAATACCTCTAGATTTCAAATTTCAGGAAAATGGGATAAAAACTACGATTTCTATAAGCCCAAAACCCCAAATCGGGAGGTCGTTTTATATGGGGACCATACCAAAACATGGACCGATATAGTTCATCACACGTATTTGTGGCACACATATTTGTGGTCCTACAATACCTCTAGATTTCCAATTTCGGGTAAATTGAATAAAAACTGCGGTTTCTATAAGCCCAAGAAGTAAAATCGGGAGATCGGTCTATATGGGGGCTATACCAAAATATGGACCGATACTCACCATTTTTGGCACACCTCTTTATGGTCATAAAATACCTCTAGATTTCAAATTTCAGGCAAATTTGATAAAAACTACGATTTCTATAAGCCCAAGACCCCAAATCGGGAGGTCGGTTTATATGGGGACTATATCAAAACCTAGACCGATATAGCTCATCTCTGAACTTGACCTGCCTGCAGACAAAAGATGAGCTTGTGCAAAATTTCAGCACGATTGTTTCATTATTGAAGACTGTAGCGTGATTACAACAGACAGACAGACGGATAGACGGACATCGTTGTATCGTCTTAGAATTTCTCCCTGATCAAGAATATATATACTTTATATAGTCGGAAATCGATATTTCGATGTGTTACAAACGGAATGACAAACTTATTATACCCCCGTCACCATTCTATGGTGGTGGGTATAAAAAACGATGCTAAGAAGTTTTAAGATACCACAACCCAAGTAATTCGATTGTGGATTACACTCTTTCGTAGAAGTTTCTACGCAATCCATGGTGGAGAGTACATAAGATTCGGCCTGGGCGAACTTACGGCCGTATATACTTGTTGTGATTGATTTTTGTTTCAATTAAAAAATTTGTTGATTCAATTAAATTTTTCACTGAAAAATTTTTTAAAACTCAATTAAAACTTTAATTGGAAAAATTTTTGTGAAATTTTTTTCTGTGTGGAGCCAAAACTTTTTTACATTTTTTCATTCAAATGATTTTCCAGGGCACTATTTCTAAAGCAATGCGAATGATGAACAAGTATATACAGCAGTAAGTTCGGCCGGGCCGAATCTTAAATACCCACCACCATGAACCAAATATTAGGATTTCCTTTGAAATTTCAGGAGGGCTTGAGGACTTGAGGACACTTCCGATGATAAATTTAAAGATTTCATCCATGAGGACTATATCAGATTCTGGATTTATAAGAACCATTTTTGTTTGAGTTTTACAGGAATCATTAACATCTCTTGTAAGTGTGCAAGAAAATTATAAAATAACGTCTTCATTTGAAATCTTAAATCTGTAGAAGTAAAATCTGGA
Source organism: Haematobia irritans (assembly GCF_050003625.1). Lineage (NCBI taxonomy): Eukaryota > Metazoa > Arthropoda > Insecta > Diptera > Muscidae > Haematobia > Haematobia irritans. The sequence continues at coordinate 172,639,744 of NC_134400.1, forward strand.
AATTTTACATTGAGTTTCAAGCAATTTTCATCATCAGTGCGCCTTCTACACCCTCAAGAAGTGAAGTCGGTCTATATGGAGGCATTACCAAACGGACCTATAAAAACCTAATCCGATACACGTTTTTGTGAGCCTAAAATACCAGAATATTTACAATTTCAGGCAAATCAGATAAAAACTACTAGAAACCCAAGGAGTTAAATCGGGAGATCGTTCTTATGGGGGCTATACTAAAATATGTACCGATTCTCACCGTTTTCGGCACACCTCTTTATGACCCGAAAATACCTCTAGATTTCCAATTTCAGGCAAATAGGATAAAAACTTCGGATTCTAGAAGCCAAAGAAGTAAAATCGGGAAATCGGTCTATATGGGGGCTATACCAAAATAAGGACCGATCCTCACCATTTTCGGCAGACTTCTCTATGGTCCTAAAATACCTCTAGATTTCCAATTTCAGACAAATTGGATAAAAAAATAAGGTTTCTATAAGCCCAAGACCCCAAATCGGGAGATCGGTCTATATGGGGGCTATACCAAAATATGGACCTATACTCACAATTTTTGGCACACGTATTTGTGGTCCCACAATACCTCCAGATTTCCAATTTCCGGTAAATTGAATAAAAACTGCGATTTCTATAAGCCAAAGAAGTAAAATCGGGAGATGGGTCTATATGGGGGCTATACCAAAATATGGACCAATACTCACAATTTTTGGCACACGTACTTGTGGTCCTATAATACCTCTAGATTTCCAATTTCGGGTAAATTGAATAAAAACTGCGGTTTATATAAGCCCAAGAAGTAAAATCGGGAGATCGGTATATATGGGGGCTATGCCAAAACGTGGACCGATACTCACCATTTTTGGCACACCTCTTTACGGTCACAAAATACCTCCAGATTTCAAATTTCAGGCAAATTGGATAAAAACTACGGTTTCTATAAGCCCAAGACCCCAAATCCGGAGGTCGGTTTATATGGGGACTATATCAAAACCTGGACCAATACAGCCCATCTTCGAACTTGACCTGCCTGCAGACAAAAGACGAGTTTGTGCAAAATTTCAGCACGATTGCTTCATTATTGAAGACTGTAGCGTGATTACAACAGACATACAGACGGATAGACGGACATCGTTGTATCGTCTTAGAATTTCTCCCTGATCAAGAATATATACATTTTATATAGTCGGAAATCGATATTTCGATGTGTTACAAACGGAATGACACACTTATTATACCCCCGTCACCATTCTATGGTGGTGGGTATAAAAAACGATGTTAAGAAATTTTAAGATACCACAGCCCAAGTAATTCGATTGTGGATAACAATCTTTCGTAGAAGTTTCTACGCAATCCATGGTGGAGGGTACATAAGATTCGGCCTGGGCGAACTTACGGCCGTATATACTTGTTGTGATTGATTTTTGTTTCAATTAAAAAATTTGTTGATTCAATAAAATTTTTCACTAAAATTTTTTTTAAAACTCAAT